>NC_138981.1:100727712-101339114 GCF_964341445.2 Mesoplodon mirus | reverse complement strand
GAAAGAGTGTAACAGTCTAGAAATTTCAAAGTTCAAGGCAGAATTCTTCATTAAGAAAAGCATAGGGGCTTCCCTGGTGGCGCAGTGGTTGAGAGTCCGCCTGCCGATGCAGGGGACATGGGTTCGTGCCCCGATCTGGGAAGATCCCACATGCCGCAGAGCGGCTAGGCCCGTGAGCCATGGCCACTGAGCCTGCGTGTCTGGAGCCTGTGCTCCGCAACGGGAGAGGCCACAACAGTGAGAGGCCTGCGTAACGCAAAAAACAAAAAACAACAACAAAAAAAGAAAGGCATAGAACTGGAGTAAAAGCTACCTTTGACATCAAATAGATGGAAAGAAGTCTTTAAAACCCTTCTGATAGGAGGTGTGATTAGACTACAATCTTTTATCGGATAAAACCCTACCATTATTCACTTTGTTATAAAGCAGAAACTAATAATAAAAAAATAAAAAATAGAAAAAATTAAAAAAAAACCCTACCATTAATTACTTTGCTGATGCCAGTCAATATAGTAGATCCTCTGTAAGTGTAGAGAGGGAGATAATGATATACATTCAGGAGGATTTTGCTTGTCAATTAGGCAAAAGTCATGCTGAAGGCAAATGGAACTGAACATTCAAGAAGACATCCAGGACTTCCCTGGTGGCGCAGTGGTTAAGAATGCTCCTGCCAATGCAGGGGACAGGGGTTTGAGCCCTGGTCCAGGAAGATCCCACATGCTGCAGAGCAACTAAGCCTGTGTGCCACAACTACTGAAGCCCGCGCACCTAGAGCCTGTGCTCCGCAACAAGAGAAGCCACCGCAATGAGAAGCCCACGCACCACAACAAAGAGTAGCTCCCACTCGCCGCAGCTAGGGAAAAGCCCGTGGGCAGCAACGAGGACCCACCACAGCCAAAAATAAATAAATTTTAAAAAAAAGAAGACATCCAGTGACTGAAAATGGTCACAAACAGTATTGGAGCAAACAGTTTTCGTTTGTCATTAATTGTGGAAATAGCCCTTATTTGGGGGCAAGGTTTTGCAGGATCTTGCTACCTGATGGGAAGGTTTAGAAGAAATAGAGTTGGTAAGGGCCCAAGCCTGAAGCAATGAACAAAACTAAGAAGAGATAAAAAAAGAGAACAGTTAAAAGCCTTTGAAATAAGACTGAAAATTCAAAACTAAAGTAGAAAAGGAAATCAGTAAAGGGATATGAGAAGTGGTATAATACAGGTATTGTTAGAGGAGAAATAAGTAGTTCATGTAGTGAATTTGAGGAAATGAAGTTATTGAAGAGAGTAGAAAATTAATCTCTCTCTCTCTCTAGTTTTGCCTGTTCTCACACTACTGTTGTTTTCTTAAATAGGAAAACTTGTTCAAAGGATGATTCATCAATTAGAATTGCATTTGGCTGCAAGTAGCCAAATTTTATTCCGGTGGCTTGATCAAATAGCCCCACTCAGTATCCTCCTGCTTGCATTCCATTGCCTACAACTGTATCATATCATCAATTCCAGCTTCAAGGGAACCTGCTAATTTGAATTTTATTCTGAGTTGGGCACAGTGCTTTCCTGAGCAGTGTTGTGGTTCTGTTAGTAAGAAAAAAGCAGGGTTAGTGGAGACAAGCATTTGGGTTAGCAAGTGGCAACGTCTGCAATAAATAGTATAAACTTTTCAAATCAATCTAGATGTTGTACTTTTGATCAGAGTCCTCCTAACATCCCTATTGTTTTTCTGCCTTTTAAAAAAGATCACATTTTCTATCTGTCTGGACTGTCATTGTTCTAGTCTTGAGGTTATAACAGATTGATATTTAAGTAAGATGAGGCCACTTCTCAAATACTTTATGTTAAAGGTGATAAATTTGTTCCTGAGAGGAAGTACCCCTAATAAAAATCTTAACTTCATATTACACTGCTAATCATCTTCAAGTTTAGAGCAGTACTGGCTACAACGGTATTGGGTGGTTATATACAAGCTATTGGCTTTAATGTGTAAATACTGAAAAATTATTGTCAGTGTCCATTTTGTAGTCTGGATATAAAATAAAGCAATAGGGGGCTTCCCTGGTGGCGCAGTGGTTGAGAGTCTGCCTGCCGATGCAGGGGACACGGGTTCGTGCCCCGGTCTGGGAGGATCCCACATGCCGCGGAGCAGCTGGGCCTGTGATCCCTGGCCGCTGAGCCTGCGCGTCCAGAGCCTGTGCTCCGCAACGGGAGAGGCCACAGCAGTGAGAGGCCCGCATACCGCAAAAAAAAAAAAAAAAGCAATAGGCATCAAAACATACACCAGGCAGTGTGCATACTTTCATTTTCAACTTAAATTTTTGCTTCATATCTGTTAACCTTTGTTTCCTATATGGTGTATCATATAGAATCGAAGTGTTTTTCTTCCTTGTGATTTTTTTCATCTTTTCTTCCCACATATTTAGAGCAAAGAAATGGGAGAAATGTCAAATTATAAAGATGTAACAAGATCCTAGAAGAAAAGAAATCCTAGTGATTTCTGCAGCAACAGAAATGTTACCTTATTGTATTACTTAGCTCGACTGATGTAACATGTATCAATGTATTAATGGTTCATATTATTAATATAACGTCAATAATTAATATAAGTGACCCCCAAAGAATATCTCATAGCTATAATAGAAATGTTTCAGTTATTTGGATATTATTATTGTTCCACCTAAAAGGAAAAATAATTAAGTGCTAAATTTGAAATTATAAATCATTTTTAAAAATTCATTCGTTCTTTTTATTTTTTAAACAACAGCTACGGTAGAATGTTACAATCCAAGAACAAATGAATGGACTTACGTTGCCAAAATGAGTGAGCCCCACTATGGCCATGCTGGAACTGTGTACGGAGGCGTAATGTATATTTCAGGTAAATAATTGCAAATGCAATTAATATAATACATAGACTTTTAGCTATGTCGCCATCTTTCCATCTGGTGTTAATAATAATCCTGGAAATGGATAACCAAAATATAATTTGTATTGAGTTTAGAATATATTTTGTGTGTACATTTGCATATGAATCCTTTGGCATTTTATAAGTTTATAAGACTAGCAGCAAACCAGTCCTACAGTAAATACCTTACTTAGAAGAAATTGGAAAGCTTTCAGCTTCTCCAGCTTGCCTTTCAGTCCCCATACTCTGTACTCCAATAACTCGGTACTCTAATAACCACCATTCATATTCTCTGTAACAACATTTAATTCATTTTTATTCAGAATTTAGCTAAACTCTATGAGGAAATATATCATTATGTAACATATAAGCTCTACTGGGCATAAAACTTGCTACCAATATACACGTAATGCATAATAATGTTCATTGTCTCATTTAGTGCAACCCATAATATATGTTTCTCTTGTCCTTAGCATTATAATGGGTTCTACTATGGTGTCATTGCATAAATAATTCTGTGTTGATTACCTGTATTTTGGCCACATGCACATATATTTTTCTAATAAAAATTTCTGAAACAGCTGCAGTTGACTCAGTGTCCCAGTAACAACTTTCATTCTCAAACTGTTAGTGTTCAAATCATCCTTCTGTAGAATTTAGAAAGGAGTCTTATTTTAATGTAATGTTCACTTCAGGTATTGAAATTTTATTCCGTTATTCAGGTTCTTACCATTTGGCCCTGACACAGTCTACCTCTGACAGTTTTCCCCCTTTTGAAGGCCTGCCAGTGCCAGGCCAGCAGTTACGCTATTAGAGAACAAAGGCGATAAGGTGATGTTTGTGGTCTGTCTTATGAAATCTGTAATGAAGAAGGATCAGGGAAAGGCCTGTAGTGTATGCTTGGCAGGTTTCTGGTGTTAAATATATGAGCAACTATGGGACGTCTTATATTGAAAGAGCCATCCAGGAAATCATATGCTCCACTAATCAATGATTTACACCATCCACCTATTTTACGTGTGTAGCTGCTATGCCATTATAAGGAGAGCTCCAAGTCCTCTGGGGGGAAAAAGAAGACATTCGAATTGTTCTAGTGGTGCTTTGGCATAACTAGGATACATTGCATAAATGACCTTCCCAGTCAAGAGTAGGCTAGGAACCACAGCTGAGTTTCAAACCAAAGAGCACTGTTTTGCTTGCTGGCAATTCGGTGAAGTACAGAAAAAATATCTAAAAGCAGAAAAAAAATTGATTGCCATCTGGCCACCAGACAATAGAGCTTTGAATGATATGGCTAAAGATTAGTTTAGTTTTCTCCCTAATCTGCAGAATATATAGTCTGATACTTTCATTGTACAGACTGATTTAGATGTGCTCTAAGAATATACTTTGTAGATGATATAGACTCAATAGAGCAACAACGAATTGCTGTACATACAAAATTCCATATTTATTCAGCATTCTAATTCTTTAGCTTTTTAAGAGAGGACATTACCCACCCTCACCCTACCCACCCAAAACTCTACAAAAATATTCAGTTCCGAATATTCGTATAAGCTTGTACATTTGCACAAAACTTTCGACTTTTCCAAAGCACTGTGATTTATTTCAATTCATAGTCACAATCCTAATGAGAGAACTAGAGTGGACATTCTTATTTGACAAATGAGGAAGCGGGCACCTAGGCTTTAAGGTGCCCTAGCCCTGTGCTCAGCACCCAGAGGGTGCTCACTGAAGAGCAGCAGAAGTGAATGGTGCTTCGTAGTTGGGATTTCCTGTAAACCCAACTCTAAGAGTGGCCAAAATATATTTTCATTCTGTAAAGCCTCTTAAATCCCATGGGTCTCTGTTTGAGAAAGTCATTACAATAATATAAGCTGCATTTTTGTTCTTTAAGGAGATGAAAATGTTATTTTCTTTATTTTTAATCCAGAGAAAGTATAGCAGGGAGACATTTATAAGAACAAGGTTGATAAGCTCTAAAATGTCATAATACCTGGATAGAAGTTAATTATCTGTGACCTGTGACAGAGAGCCTCCTATTTACTTTTGCATTTTTATAATAATCTGTTTACCCCATGCCTATACTTTTCATTCTTTAGGAGGAATTACTCATGACACTTTCCAAAAGGAGCTCATGTGCTTTGACCCTGATACTGACAAATGGATCCAGAAGGCACCAATGACCACTGTCAGAGGTCTGCATTGCATGTGTACAGTGGGAGAAAGGCTGTATGTCATTGGTGGCAATCACTTCAGAGGAACAAGCGATTATGATGATGTCCTAAGCTGTGAATACTACTCACCGATCCTTGACCAGTGGACCCCAATTGCTGCCATGTTAAGAGGGCAGAGTGATGTTGGGGTCGCTGTCTTTGAAAATAAAATCTACGTGGTTGGTGGGTATTCATGGAATAATCGTTGTATGGTAGAGATAGTGCAGAAATATGATCCAGATAAAGATGAATGGCATAAGGTTTTTGATCTCCCAGAGTCCCTGGGTGGCATCCGAGCTTGCACACTCACAGTTTTTCCACCTGAAGAAACCACACCATCACCTTCTAGAGAGTCCCCTCTTTCTGCACCTTAAGAACGTCCCTACAACTAAGATGCTGTAGTCCTATCTTTGCACCGTGTCACGCATTCTCTTCTTTCACCCTCCCCCTTAAGTAGTGTATGTTAGGATTAGCTTCCAGTAATTGATACAAATATTGGAAAAAAGACGACATTGATGTTCTTTGTGCTGTTTGTTTGGCTTTGAGTGCTTATAAAGTGGTAACAAAACCATTCTGGAAATGTATCCCATAGAAGCTGATGTTTAACATACGAGGAGATAAAAAAAAAAAGGAGCAAGGCAAGGTATTGTCTATAAGATGTTTCTGCAGTACTTTTTTGATGCTGTGTACTGGGTGTAAGGTATTTGTCATCTTACATTAGAAAGCCCAATAAACCAAGTTGAAGGTGGATTATAGTAAATGTACAACTGTGCTAACTAGGCTTCAAAGTAAAAAGTTTTCCTTTCATCTTTGATTGTGAGATGTGAAAGGGAGGTAGCCCGCTCCAACAGGAAACAATAGACAAAAGGTTGCCAACTCCCATGAGCTACCTCCCTCTTTTCATAAAGTATTTTTGACATATCTGTCAGCCCACCTGTCTGTGGGGTACACTGAGAACACATCAAGTTTCTTAGACACACAGGAGAAAGAATAATTGTAATTCACGAATATTAATTTTAAAAAACCAGCATGACCCCTCAACTTGTAAGGAAGGCTTTGGGGTTTTTTAAGTGTGTATAAATATATACACACACATGTATCAAATAGAAGAATTTTAGAAACTGAGTAGCACGTCAAACAAATGCAAAAAAAGAAAACTTTGAAATTTCTTCCAAAAAGCAGCTTCCATTAAAATGGGAATTCAGTATGCACGTACTGAATGCACGTATGTAGAATCATACTGAATTTAGGTGAATAAGGGCTAGACATTTTGAGCAACTAAATTTGTCATTTGGCCAAATTTTTCCTTCCAAAACTGTAATCTACACCTTCTCCTTTGCTGTTGAGGTAACTTACATATTATATGTATTCTGTATACTCAGTTCATAAGATTATTTAGCACAAAGTATAGCAGCTCCACCTGGTGAGCTGCTTTTGCTCAGTGAATTCCACTTCCATGTTTCATGTTTTCTGTTCAATAAAAAACATTTAATGTCGCTTTGGTGTGAGGTATCCTGTTCTTGTCTGAGTTGGCTTCCTTTGGCTTCCTTTGATTAAATACCGTTCTTTTTTTTTTTTAGTATGCCAAGATCCAAATGATCAGAACTTAAGAGTACTGAACAGCTTGGATTAATGAATACTAATGACTTTCATTCAAGGAAGAAAAGAATTTGACCAGGTCAAACTTCATTGGTGAAAACTCATTGTTGGTTGTCTTTGAGGAATTAGTTTGTAGAAGATGCTAACTGACCCTTCTCCATCCCCACAGGGTAATAATATGTCTAAACCACAAGAGCAGTGAAATTTCTGAGGTCAGTTTCCCTGATCTTCCAGAAGATCCATCTTGCTTAATGAGAAGGGATTGTGTAAAATGACTTAAGAGATTTGTTCTTGACCGAAAAAAATGTTTTTGTAAGAGATTGATAATTATGTTAGGGCCATATATATGATCTTTCCTACTTTATCTGCAAATGACCAGATTACATCTGAACCAAAAATTTCGAGCTATTCCAAACCAACTAGAGTGTTGCCAAAGTTCTTATCTAGTGGAGAATTGGAAGTGCCCATGTCACTGCCTCTGTCTTGAGTTAATCATAATTAGGAAAACAATTTTCCCATCAGTGGTACTTTTGAATGTTAGGAGAAGCATGGTTTGAATTTGAAAGACCCTCTTTGGCAAGATTGTTCTTAAGTCAGAGAAACTGGTCACGTGATTTCAGTTGTCTGCTTATAGGCAGATCAGATTCAGCCATTTGCAGAGAGTTAACACCCTCCTGAACATGGGAACGTGTACAGGACAGACTAATGGTCCCACCACAGTCCAGTGTGGGTGTTCCTGGTCAGGCGGCTCTCCTCCAAGCAGCAAAGGTTTTTTCCAACTTGTGGCTTCTTCTGCCTCTTGGGTCTTCGGAATCCTCTCCATTCAGTCAGCAGAAGAAAAATGGAACATTGCAGGTATTAGGGCTGTCGGGCTTGAAAGAGGCATGCATCACTTCTACCCACGCTCTGCTGGCCAGAAGTCAATCCTGTGTCCACACAGAAGCCCAAAGGGGACTGGAAAATAGCAGATAGCCTCGTGCCCAGAAAGAAGAGGAAACAGGGTTGGTGATCCGGTCGCAGTTTGCCGCAGGGGATAACAAAGCACAAGGTTCTGTTTGACAGCTTACCTTTTCTGCATCCAGGCCGTATGTTATTTAGAATAACAATTCATGTCATGCAAGTGCTGTTATTAAACAATTCCAACAGCTGGTAAATTATTACACATTTTCCTTCACAGCGAATTAACAATTTTTCTTTATAAAAAATATCTGCCAGTCATCAGTTGGCTTTACAAGCATTTCTCGCATTTGCCTTTCTCAGGTTCTTGATCTACTTGAAAAAGGAGTTACTGTACATTAAATCTCAAAAGGTTCATCATTTCCCTTCCTGATCAAGGTTGGTAGAGTGGGAAAGATGAAAGAAAACAGCTACTTTGCCTGTTTCTAGAATTAAAAAAAAATTCATCTCATAATCAGGTTTTGCCCTGAAAAGTAAAATGATGACCTGAACCTGTTTCCTCTCTAATATTACTTTAGAGACTTAACAATATATAAGTATGTATTGTTTCCTTGGAAGTTGCTAAAATAATTCCCTCCCATTATACCCAGAGACAGTGCCCCCACAGGGCAAGTAAGTGGTGTTGTATTTAATTAGTTCAACTGTGACCTTTTTTTTTTCCATTTCAAGGGCCTTTGTGTATTCCCCCCCCCAAGAATGGTAAGTAGACTTCCTCATGTGGAAAGTTGGCCCTGCCTCTAATTTTATTCTTGGTTCTTGTGTCTTATTTTCAAGGCACTAGACCTCAGGTTTAGTCCTTTCCACGCGAGAGATCTCTTGGAGTATGCAGGCAGGAAAGTAAATGTGAAACAAGTTCACAGGAATTAAAGGAATTTTATTTTAAATTGGTCAAATCATGTAGTATTTTACAACTCTTGGTAATTATAAAAAGGCAAAATACAGAAAAATTGGTAAATACAAGAAAGAAGAAAAGTCATTCATCTCCCCCCATATCAGTAACGATTGCTAAATGTGAGTATATTGTTTTTACACAATTATCAGAACGTTACAGGTTGGCAAACGTTTTCTGTAAAAATCAGTAAATATTTTAATCTCTGTGGGCCGTTGGTCTCTGTGGCAACTACTTATCTCTGATGTTGTAGTGCAAAAATGTCGATAATGTGTAAATGAATGAGTGAGGATGTGTTCTAATAAAACTTTAGGACACTAAAATTTGAATATCATATAATTCTCACATAGTATAAAATATGGCTCCTCTTTTGAGTTTTCAGCCATTTAAAAATTTTTAGCCCCTGGGCCATAGAAAAACAGACCATGGACCAGACTTGGTCCATGGTCTGTAGTTTGCTGACTCCTGCATTACAAGAGTGTGTTTCATTATCATTCATTTATTCTTTTTTTAAAAAAAGTAATCAATGAATTAATTTATTTTTGGCTGCATTGGGTCTTCGTTGCTGTGTGCGGGCTTTCTCTGGTTGCGGGGAGTGGGGGCTACTCTTTGTTGCGGTGCACGGGCTTCTCATTGCGGTGGCTTCTCTTGTTGTGGAGCACGGGCTCTAGGCGTGCAGGCTTCAGTAGTTGTGGCACGCAGGCTCAGTAGTTGTGGCTCGAGGGCTCTAGAGTGCAGGCTCAGCAGTTGTGGCACACGGGCTTAGTTGCTCCATGGCGTGTGGGATCTTCCCGGACAAGGGCTCAAACCCGTGTCCCCCACATTGGCAGGCGGATTCTTAACCTCTGTGCTCCGAGCTAAGCCCCCCATTTATTCTTTCAAGAAACATTTACTGTGAACGTATTTTGTATCAGTCAATGAAGAGTCCTAGGGTCTACAAAGATGAATAAAACTTGAATCCCTGCCCTCAAGGAGCTCAGTCTAATTGGGTAGATAGATGCTTACAACGTAGTGTGCTGGAGGCTAGGATGGGTGTCTAAAGAAGCCACATCTGAGCAAGTCACAAAAATAGATGTTTATAAAATGAATGCCTGGGACTCGAATGCCTGCATTAATAAAATACAACTTTTCTTGCCACAAAGCTATAAATAAAAGAATATGCATAAGGAAGGGGCAGCCAGTCCTTGAAAGCCTAGCTCCTGCCCCCTGATCAACTTGATCTAATTACCCCAACTCCCAACTTGCTAGTTCTGTGCTAGGTAGGGTCACACACAACGTGTCCTTTAAAATACTCTGTAACCAGCAGAGTACAGGATGGGATATTTAACAAGACTTTCCTGAAATCTCAGTGTGTCAATATGTTTTTTGACTGCAAGTAACAGAAATCCCCAACTCTAACAATAAGGAAATGTGTTTTCTCACAGAGCTGCAAAGCCCACTGGAGATAAAGGAGGCCCCAGTCAAGATGTAATTAGCTCAGTGTCATCAAACTCCCAGGTTGTTTTTTTTTTCCTTATATCCCCACTCTGTTTGCAACTGCCTTTGTAAACACTGTGTTTTGCCAGTAGCATCCCTTGTTCACATCCACAGAGGGAGAAAACCTCTCCCTCAATCATGGAATTTAAATTCTCTTTAGTCTGATGGAGGCAACCCCGGGCATATGATGCTCGTGGCCCTGTTGCCAGGGGAATGCGGTGCACGGATTGGCTTAGATTAACTATCTTACATGAAATCGTTGTTGGGGGATTAACCGTAATACCCTCCTCTCACAGGAAGAACAAGAGGGAAACATGGAGAAGGAAATTTAGCTAATTGGATTTACTGGTTCACTTTGTCCAAAATCAGTCTAGGCTTTTTCTAGGTTCATGTTTTTCAAAGTCTGGGTCACAACCTATTAGTACAGAAATTCCCAAAGTGTGGTCCAGGCAACCTGGTGTCTCTGAGGCTCTTTCAGGGAATTCATGATGTCAAAACTATTCTCATCATAATACTAAGCTCTCATTTGCCTGTTTCACTCTCATTCTCTCATTCTCAAGTATACGGTGGCATTTTCCAGAGGTTGAAGGACACACGGTGATGCCATTACTCTGTCAGGTAATAGGATATGAGTTTGTGTATTCTTGTATTTAAAAAACCCTCAGGGAGTTCTCTGATGGTCCAGTGGTTAGGACTCGGCACTTTCACTACTGTGGCCCCGGGTACAATCCCTGGTCGGGGCCAAAAAACAAAAGCAAAAAAGCCCTCTCATTGTTCGTTTCTAATACAGTAAACAATAGCTATAACTCACATAATCACAACCTCTTTTGTATCCTCAAATTTTAAGAATGTATGGGAGTCCTGAGACCCAAAAGTCTGAGAACTACTGAGTTGTAAGATCAATTTTAGAAACATATTTTACAGAAATGGAATAAAAAATAGAGTGTGCCGTACATCATAAATGTAAGTATTGTTTTGTGAAGTTTTCTTTGGATTATGTATATGTGTTTCTATATATACATATACACATGTATTTAATCAAAAGAAAAAAATTCACAAAACAATAGTTATATGTGTGTGTGTGTGTGTGTGTGTGTGTGTGGTTACAATATAAGTAAAATGTTCTAATGTGGGACCTGATCAAAAATGGTTGAAAACACTGCTCATTGGTCCTGAGCATACCCCATGTAACAAAGGCCCTCTTCCCACCATTCTCTCCACCACCAAGGAACACACTCAAGACTCCTGGGTTGTTTGAAGTCCTGACACCAAAGAGCGAGGCCCCAGCAGATACATCACCTAAGGTTTGATTTCTCAATTCTCATGTCTTATCTGAAAATCTACCTGTTCCCTCAGTGATTAAACCCAGGCAGCCACAACCACCTATAAGGTCTGCCCTAGCCTGGTAGGAATTTGCACCAAAACCACATTAGAAGAGAACACATACTCTGAATGTAGCATAAGTGGCACACAATCATGGCAGCAGGCCATGATTTTGATTCGTCACACAAATCTCTTCACGAAGGTGTTTCTCAAAAGGAACAGTAGCTGTAATAGACATTAATAAATATGGAAAGCAGGGACTTCCCTGGTGGTCCAGCGGTTACGACTCTGCGCTTCCATTGCAGGGGTCACGGGTGCGATCCCTGGTCGGGGAACTAAGACCTCACAAGCTGCGTGGTGTGGCCAAAAATAAAATAAAATGTACAGCTTTCAAAATAAATAAAGAAATGAATAAATACAGAAGGCAAAAAGGGCCTGACTGTAAGCCATAGAAACCAAACTCCAGCCAGCTGAGGCTAAAAGAAAAAGTATATATTAGACCAGTTATTGGGGCATCTTACACAACCATAAGAAGAACCAGAGCTGCTGCTGGGACACAGAGAAAACCAGAGGAAGAACTCAAAGAGTGTCACAACTCTGACTCTGCTTTTCTCTCAGGCTTGGACTCGTCGCTTCCCAGCCTCTTTGACATGGCAGTGGCTAGGAATGGGAGCTCGGAGAATGTCTGCCTTTCCCCACAACGACAAAATGCTCCCCGCTCCCCAT
Source organism: Mesoplodon mirus (assembly GCF_964341445.2). Classification (NCBI taxonomy): domain Eukaryota; kingdom Metazoa; phylum Chordata; class Mammalia; order Artiodactyla; family Ziphiidae; genus Mesoplodon; species Mesoplodon mirus. Next base: position 101,327,033 of record NC_138981.1, on the reverse strand, counting down.
CATCAGCTGAAAACTCCTTGGGAAGCACAGCGATAGGACGGGTTTACATTAGATGCTTACCTTTGGATGAATACGCAAGGGCCTCAGGGCCCTGATGTGAGGGGCAGGAACTCGATCTCTGGAAAGGGGCGCATTCCCATTGAACGGGGAAATTATTTTGAGCCAAGATGTCCTCCAAATTGATGTCTAGGCAAATAATAAGTTCAAGCTACACAGAGTAACCCCACTCAGGTCCAAAGGAAAATGTGTGTGTGCGCCAATCAAGAGGTCAAATATTTCTCAAAAGCTAACAGAGTTTGTCTGGAGAACTGATTCCTACTCAGGGCTCAGGAAGTACCTCTCCACCTGCTACCTTCCACCTCACTGTGGTCTACACATACCTTCAGGCCTGCCTGCTTTGGAAGGACATCGTGGGACATAGTCAGGAAGAACTCACTGCTGCTTCTCATTGCCCATCACCTTCGCTGTACGGCATCTTGGTCCCGGTAGAGACAGAAATGCAAAATGACAAAAACTGGCAAGATCTGAGCTAGGATCTCCAAGTGTTTGTTTTGTAGCCTTTAAAAAGGCAGCCTCCAAGCTGTTAGTTAAACACAACAAATGTGCAATGAAGTTGCTGTAGCAGATTTTCGGAACAAGGCTCGGAACGTGGTGGCAGGGCACCAAATGCAGTTAGCATGGCCTACCCGGGAACAGGCCCTTTGTCCTTGGGACAAATTAGAGTGACCTGTGGCCAGAGCACTCAAGGGAAAGAGTAGGTGTCCTGGTGGCCACAAGAGCTGCTAAAGGCTGGGATGTCTGTGACCTCATATCTGGTGCCTCCTTTCTGTCCCTGTACTAGAAGCTTTTTCACACCAAGTCTTTGACACCCTCAGGTAAGAGAGAGGATCACAATCTCTCCTGCTAGAGGCATTGGGAAGGTTACAGGGAACGTGTGGATGTATTTGGGAGGCTTCTGGATGTGTGTACATAGGCTGTACGTCTCCACCAATTAGGAGTCCAGAATAAAATGTTTGGAACCACTGATTCAGGAGTGAGAGGTTTGCAAGGTCATGGCAATGTCAGGTTGTGTGGTGCTGGGCAACCAGCCAGACTGACCCAGTGCGGAGGGCAGGGGTGGTCACAGCCAGGGCTACGTTCTTCTGAGGTTAGGTATCTGAAGTCAGGGAGCTGTCAGAAAGAGCTGAGTCAGGTACACAGGCCACATCCGCCACCTTCTTCCTCATGCTGAAATTTTTAATACTAAAAATGAAATGCAAAGTGAAAAGTCTTCATTTCTGGTAAAGAGCCTTCAAGTTGAAAACTTCCTGGCACAACTGAGGACACAGCAATCTGAAGTCTCCTTTTCCTACTCAATACTCTGTAATAACCTACATGGGAAAAGAATCCAAAAAAGAATAGCTGTATGAATATGTATGACTAAATCACTTTGCTGTACACCTGAAACTAACACAACATGGTAAATCAACTATAGTCTAATATAAAATTTAAAATTAAAAAAAAATGTCTCCCTTTCCTGCTCCCCTCTGATGACTCTGAATGAGCCCTTCCCACTTGGGAAGGGCTTGAATCTTTTTTGGATTCAATTCAATTAGTCCATTGCGTTAGACTAATGGCCCGAAAGGGCTAATGATCATCATCAGTGAAAATATTTCCAACAATAGAATTTTCCGTCATGGGTTTGGAAGAGTGACATTTTTCAGAAGTCTCAAGAGCGGGGCCAGAAGCCTGAGAAGCATGCCTGGGGCATCTATGGGTACAGAATTGAGCAAAAGTGAGTTTTTACAAATATTTCTTAAGGTAGGCTAAACTGCTGTAACACACAGACCCCCAAATGATAAAGTCAACATTTCTACTTCATACCCATGTACCAGGCAAGCTGTGTTCTGGGTCTGAGGGTGGCTCTCCACGCAGTCACTCAGGAGCCAGCTCTCCCATCTACAGCTTCCCAAATAGCCATGATCGTCTCCATCCCGGTGAGCACCAATCAGAGAGGAGGGAATAGCTGAGGAGCAAGTGAGAGGATTTGCGGGCCAGATCTGGCTGTGGTACCCAACTTCCCACACAACTTTCAAGGAGGCTAGGAAATAAAATCTAAGGTTGGACTCAGAAGAAGAAAGAGACAATCGTGGTGAAGCACTAGCAGATGCTGCCCCAGCAAAAGAGTCTCATCTCTTTGACTTAAGAGGCAATGTGTTGCCAAGGAACTGGCAGAATCTCATGCAGGGTCTGTCAGTCGAAAAGGTCTCATGGGGCTTGAGATCATGAAGTCAGAGAGGGGACGAGAGTAGATTGCTTTTGCAGATATCAACGAGGGAACCCCATCTGCTACGACCCTGGAACTGAAGATGAACTGTACTTAAAACAATCAAGATGACGCTGGTCAGACCACCACATGACTGATTTCAAGATGACTGTCAGGGCTGACTCTGCTGTTTCTGCATGTAGCCCCCTCCCTCCATCTATAAAAGCCCTGCCCACTGCTCAATCCTGGGGGAGCTCCTGAAGCCCAGTGCCGGAGTCAGAACCTCAGGGCTCTGTGGGCTCTGCCCATTAGGTGTAAACTGTGAACCTCTCTTGTCAAGTGGAGAATCAAGAGCAAAATACAGGGGGAAACTGAGTCACGACCTCTGAGGCGTGGTTTGCTTCTTTTTCGTAAGAGGAAAAACTCCAAACCCAAAGTTATGCACGAAGGTTGGTAGCGAGAAATTGATTACCAATGATCGAAGCAGGGCCTGGACCGTCTGGACCAGGGTTTCCAGCAGGAAGCTTTGGTTGGCTATCACAGAGGAAACCCCAGTCTCCAGGATGTGCTCAAGAGCTGGGCCCAGTGAATTACTTCTGTGAGGCTCCTAGGGTTCTGTGACAGAATCGTATTTTCTGACTGCTTTCTGTGTGCCTGCTTTCTGAGGTTCCTTATATTTACACTCACTCGTTCATTTCCACTTAGCAGTGTGCAGATACAGATTTTAATGACGTGGGGAAACTTAGCTGACGGTATTGATTGTTCTGCAGGGCAAGCTCCCAGGAAGTCTAGGGAATTAGACACACTGCCCTTCAGTGTACAGATGTCAAGGGGCGGAGATGGCCATCATGGCCTGCTCAGGTCAGGTAGGGAAGTTTCACAGGGCTCGACAGGTATGTATGTATGTATGTATTTTTGAATGAAAGATTCTTTAAATTCTATAGTGGGGGCCCAATTGTTTTGAGTCCTGAACCTGGAGCCTGAGGGAGACTCTGGGGCCAGTGAGGCCAATGCCTCAAAGGACGTGCATGACTATCATCTAAGAAGAAATCTCATGAACGGAGCTCCATCCAGAGAGGCCACTGAAGGAATATTTTGTCAGGGACACCTGGGACATGGCTGGAATCCATGGCGCTGCCCATTTGTCACATCTGGTGGCTGCTCTTTCTCTTTTCTCCCCTTTGATAGATTTCCTCTTTGAATCTCCCTCAGTCACTTACCTCTTCATGGAAGTGGGCAGATCTGGTTCTTCTCCAGGAGCATATCTGAAAGAGAGAGAGAGATCTGAGAGTAAGTACACGGAAAGGGTGGGAGTCTTTGGAAGGTGAAAGAATACCCACTCATCCATCAGGGAGGCGCTACCAAGTTTGCATCCAAGGGAAACACTGTGTGTGGTCACAGGTTAAGGAGACAGAGTTTTGAATGAGCTGGAGAGCTGACCCCTTTGTAGAGGTTGGGCTTAGGAGTCTGAAGGTGGTGAGGGAGGAGGGAGAACTGCGTCATGGACACATTGGGCAGGGCTCCCCCATATCTGCCACTTTCCTCTTCGTGGAATGAAGCAGACAGCACCCTCATAGAACGAGTCCTGCATGTCCCATTTTCTTGGATATCTGTGAGGGTGGCCCCGATAAGATTGGGGCACCCATTCGTTAGGGGTGTCCTAGCCACACCACTCATGCTGCTGCATGGATAGCCAGGGGCTGTCTTGCAGTCGCCAAAAATCAAGGAAGGCATCATGGAAAATTGAAATGATCCAACAGATTATATAGGAGGGGGCATGGGAACTTCCCTGGCGGTCCAGTTGTTAAGATTCGTGCTTCCACTGCAGGGGGCGCGGGTTTGATCCCTGGTGGGGAACTAAGATCCCACATGCCACGGGGGGGATAAAAAAAAGGAGGCGGCAATGGGTGTCTTTTAGTGAACCCACACACTGAGCATTTCACTCACTCGGCGCTAAGTTTTCGATCTGTTCTTTTCTGTGTAGCAAGCAGACAGGCTCACAAAGATCCAAGAGCCCAGAGAGCCACCCACCTAATGTGCTCAGACTCTAAATATATGTAGGAAAGCAACAGTTGCTTGGCCTGGGGAGCTGCGGGTTGGGGTGGACTGACTAAGGGTCAGATAGAAGCACACGGTCGGTCGTAGGACAATGAGCCCATTACACCACCCGTATGTCTCTGGAAAATGGCTCTTTGGTTACGTGAGGGAGAGTGGACCCTTATTCCATGTTCTTGAGAGCGGGAGGGGCTCTTGAGAGTTGGCAGATGTTCTGGCCACAGACCCACAGTCATTGGTAAGGGTTGAGAAGAGCCCAAGCCAGAATTCTTTTGAGGGGGTAGCAACAACACAAGGGGAGAAACCACCTCTTGAGGAATTTTTCACCAAACACTTGCCCTCTGAGTGATAGTGACCGTGATTGGAACTAGGGAGGACCCTGTGAGAGTGGCCATGGCTTGGAGGGATCCAGCCCAGTAATAAGAGCCTGAGGAAAGGCCAGCCACTGGAGAGACAAGAAGAGCGGCGGCGACACTATAGTCACGGGCAGAAGACCTCTCAATTGCTAACGTAGCACAGAGGATGGAGGCTCTATTGGGAATGACGACTCAGTGAAAACTGGGATCCCCTCCAGTTTCTTTTTTTTTTTTTTTTCAATTTCATCTGTTTTTTAATTTATTGGCAAAAAGGTGTTCATAGATGTCTCATCACTTTCATTTTATAGATCACTTGTTCTCATTTCCAATATTATTTATGTGTGTGATATTTTGGTCTTAGTCTCTTTTGCTTGATTTCCTCAATTTTCATCTTTATTTCATTTTTTAATCAATATTTTTAAATTGAAGTATAGTTGACTTACAGTGTTGTGTTAATTTCTGCTGTGCAGCAAAGTGATTCAGTTATACGTATATATACACATTTTTAAAAATATTCTTTTGCGTTATGGTTTATCACAGGATATTGGATATAGTTCCCTATGCTATACAGTAAGACCTTGTTGATCCATCTTCCACTTTCAAAGAGAGGCAAAGAGACAGTGAAATATATTCTGTTGTTATTATTGTTTTCAGGCTTGTCCAAGGTAGAATATATGTGGTCCCATCAGTCTGTATAGAGGCAGGAAAACAGTGAAGTCCATCTGTGTCTACTGTTGCTTTCTGTGAATCTAAGAGGAAAGGTGTATAGTCTCTGATCAAAGGAAAAAGAGTTGAGTGAGTTGCCTGAAGCCTGCCAAGGTGCCAGCATATAACGGGGATCTGTCTGACCCTCAGTGTTTCAGAAAGATCAAGGCTGCAGTGGGTGTGGGCCATGGCAGAAATGAGGTGGAAGATGTATCCAGAGGGAGATGGACAGCCTCGAGCTGGACTGACTTGAGTGCAGGAGGCCAGGAACTCGCAGAAAGGCTTAGCAGGGATGCCTGAAAGCAGAGAGAAGGATCTTGGTCCTGGTACTTCTGGAATGCAGGGAGCATATACCCATCAATAGGAGTTCATGTCCAGTCCACCCCCACTGTTTCTTGGCCTGAGAAACAGATCCCAGGGAGGCTGGGGCCTGTGACTCACATGCCCCGGCACAAGAATGAGGGAACGTTGAGTTTTGTGGCTGAGGAGGCCTCAGGATGCCTGTGTCATTTGGGATTCTCGCCCAGATTTTCCACCTCATTTAATATGTTAAAGTTATACACGAAGGCTTTCCTTCTAAACTGGGGTGTTCTAGGGACAGTGTTGGCTCTTTGATTCACTGGAAGCCAGCTGCTATGGTCTGAATGTTTGTGTCCCCATAAAATTCATATGCTGAAATCCTAATCTCCAAGGTGATGATGGTATTTGGAGGTGGGGCGTTTGGGAGGTGATTTGGCCATAATAGCCCTCACGAATGGGATTAGTGCCCTTATAAAAGAGGCCTCAGAGACCTAGCTTGTCCCTTCTGCCATGTGAGGACACTTGAGAAAAGACAGCCATCTAGAAACCAGGAAGCAGGCTCTCCCCAGAATCTGCCAGCACCTTGGACTTAGACCACCGAGCCCCCAGAACCGTGAGTAATAAATTTCTATTGTTTGTTTGGTTTATTTTGTTTTATTGAAGTATAGTTGCTTTATAATGTTGTGTTAGTTTCTGGCGTACAGCAAAGTGATTTAGCTTTATACATATATACTCTTTTTCAGATTTTTTTCCATTATCGTTTATTACAAGATACTGAATATAGTTCCCTGTGCTATACCTTGTTGTTTATTTTATATATAGTGGTTTGTATCTGTTAATCCCAAACGCCTAGTTTCCCCCCCAAAATTTCTGTTGTTTATAAGCCACCCAGCCTGTGGTATTTTTTACTAAGACACCAGCCATCTCCACTGACCCCTTCTTCACACCACCACCACTGGGATCAATAGCTCTGACTAGCTTCCTCAACCACTTAAGCCAGAAAAATCTGTTCAATATCCTGACGCCACAAAACAGAACGGTGGGCTTCCTGTGGTCTCACTCCTCCAAAAGAATACTAACAGATAATGTAATGAGAATGTAAAAGATACCTGTGGTTTTCTACTGCTTTTATCGAACTTTGAGAAGTACATTTTCAAATGTTTTCCTTTCTCTTTTTAAACTATTTTTGTTGTTTGAGTTTTTCTTTACGAGGAAAACCATCCCTGGTTGTAGATCATCTGATTGTTTATGTGGAAAATTTCAGGGGCTTTACGGTATTGTAACCAGAAGTGGGATCCGGCTGCTTGTTGCTCAAAAGCCGATAAAGAGGCCAAGTTGGTGGAAAGGAAAGTTTGCTTTATTTTGGAGGCTGGCAACCGGGATTGGGGGCAGGGCGGATGCCTGTCCAAAGGCCAACTCTCCCCACCGCCCCCTGGCCAACAATCAGGGGGCAAGAGCTTTTCTAGACAGAGGGAGGGGGCTACATGCAGAATCAGCACAGTCAGCCCTGACAGTCATCTTGAAATTGGTCATGTGGTGGTCTGACCAGCGTCATCTTGATTGTTTTAGGTACAGTTAATCTTCAGTTCCAGGGTCGGTTTGTTCCCATTTCTTTGAGGCCAATTCTCGGAATTGTGGCAGCTTATGTCACGGCTATAGCCTGGTCATCATGTAGTTAACTTCTTCCACCTGGTGTGTGTTTCAGTATCTACAAGGCAGCTCACAGGATGTGGCTCAGAATATTATCTCTAGCCCTTGAGAAGGAACTAAAGGTCCTTGACTATGCTTTATGATTAAACTATTATTATTTGGTCTCCTTTGACTGTTTTCCTTTGTTTCTGCCTGTTCTCACTTCTCTGGTTAAACTTATTCTTTGGCTAAAGTTTTTCCACAGACAAAAGTCAGGGGGAGGACATAGGGGGCAAGGACCATAGGATCCTGCTCCGTTTCAAGCCCCTTTTCTTTGGTACTCCTCAGTCTTGAGGAGGGACGGGTGCGGAACAAGAAGGGAAGAAGGTTTGGGTAGAGGGTTAGTCAGAAACTTGGCAGAGGGGCTTGGGTTTAGTTCCATTTCTGTTTCAATTTTCCCCAACTGTTTGAGGGAATGGGGCGACGACTGCTCTTGGCTACTTCTTGCTGACGTGGGGAGTAGTCCTGCCTAATTTGGGGAATGGACATAGAAAAGGAAATAATCTCGAGCTCCATGCTTAGCATCAATATTTTGTATTATGAGAACATTACCTCTCTCCTTGATTACTTTGTCATAGTACCTGGAGAAACATTTGAAAATTAGTAGACATTTTACAATGAAGATAATAATCAAAATGCATCTTTGTATTATTCTCTGAATGTATTTTTTCTTAATGGTTAAAGCAGATGTACAGTGTATGTTTAATAGGCCATAAACAGGCTGTTTTGGTGAGCCTAAAGTTCCAAGTAAATCATGTATAAGCCAGAATGACTTCGTCACACCTCAATATGTGAAAATTTCCTCCATCATTTTTCCCTTTTAATTGTAACTCTTTCCATAGAAAGCATTGATACTCAATATATTTTTCCAATGTTGCCAGAGTGGCTCAGTTGTCTGCTCTGGGTCCATTCATGTCCCTCAGTGCTAGGCCTCTTTTTGTTTATGTATTTGCCTAGTTGTCCACGTTGGGGGAAAACTAACCAGATATCATGGACAAGCTCAGAGGTATGTTAATCGGGAAACGCTTTATAGACCATGCATTTTATCATTTATATCCAATTCTCACACAAACATTGTACATGTGCAGTAAACTTAGAGCCAGCAGTGATACACATCATGAGCAGTTTTACTCTGTGACAACCTCACTAGACAGTTTTTTCCATTCTGAACATCGGGGTCAAAAGTATGGTTAGAAACAAAACAATAGCTTTCCATCAGAATTTTGAATTTGTGAATTTCTTACCCAGTTCAACAGTATGATCTGAAAGTTATCAAATGTTTTCCATATAATTTAATATGCCAAATAATCCTAATGAGTTTAGAGAAAATTTTTTTCTCTTAACAGAGAGAGAAAACCAAATTTAGTCATGTATCAGTTTACTGTTACAACAAAATTCATCTACCTAATTAAATTCAGTCTAATCTTAATCCTGACAACATACAAAATTCTTTTCTCAAAGTTCCTTTTTCACAAGCCATTTTATCACTTTCTGGATCCATACAAATCTGTCCTTTTTTTCCCCATCCAACCCATTGTAGGACAAAATTATTGTCATCATTTTTCCTCAACAAAAATATCTCCGTTCTTTATACTTTCTCTTCGCCGACAACACATATCCTACTTGCTTTACACACTGAAATGCTTCTCTTATCATTTTTACATATTACAATTTTTAACTCTTGAAAACCTTAACAAAACCAAGAAACAAGTAATTGAACTATTTATTATATCAGTATATTCTGATTGGCAAACTTAAGAACATATTCCATAACCTCTAAAACCATATTTTTTCATAGCACAATTTCTCTTTAATGTGATACAAGATGTGTGTTTAAGAAACCCAAACATCTTTACTTTCCCTCTTGGTCTTGCAAGAAGACAAAAAGTAGGTAAATTTAGATTTCTTTGATTTGTAAGTGCTTACTTTTTTTTAAGTCAATTTGTAATAGAGCTCTTTACAAATTAACCAAAGACAAAGACACATATTGAGACATACATACATCCAGACAAACAGAGATCTCATTGTTTTGTCTTTTTACATTTCATGAATTAGGCATTGTAATTAAACTTATCAGTTTATGAATAACAGTCCAAATAGTCAAATTTACACACTCAATTTTAAAAGCCTTCTTTTTTCCCCCTTTTTTTTTTGGCTTGGAGTTTTTTGTTTGTTTGTTTGTTTTTTTGTTTTTTGCGGTGCGCGGGCCTCTCGCTGTTATGGACTTTCCCGTCGCGGAGCACAGGCTCTGGACACGCAGGCTCAGCGGCCATGGCTCACGGGGCCCAGCCGCTCCACGGCATGTGGGATCTTCCTGGACCGGGGCATGAACCCGTGTCCCCTGCATCGGCAGGCGGACTCTCAACCACTGCGCCACCAGGGAAGCCCTGGCTTGAAGTTTTACTAATTAACCCAAGGCTGAAGTCTCAGGCAAAGTGGGCTGTTTTTGTACTTCAAGGACATGATAAGAGTTAACTTCAAGTGTTCTCCTAGGCATATTTTTTGTTTTCTCAGGGTCAGCATTCTGCAAACAGTATTTTGTCAAGCTAGCTTTCTCTAACTGCATATGCAAAAAGAACCAGTTTGGGAATTTCAAAAGAGTTTCATCTTAACCAATTTTCCCGGGAGTCTAAAGAATACTCTTGCCATACATTGGTAAAAAAAATCATCTTTCTTTTTCTTTAGTCGTAATTTTATAGCTAAAATTTTTCTAATGAATTGAACCTGAATTTCCCATCTTACACAGGACAACAAAGATATCAATCACACAGATGGAATACGCACTCACGCACCAGAAGGCAGATCTGTCACAAATCCTCTTCAGAGGATGACCGGTAAGGAGTCCCAAACAAACACTTCCTCAACACAAATGGTCCTCAATGGTAGACAGACGTCAGAACCAATTGGCAAAATACCCTCAGTGCTCACAAACAGTCCTCAACGGTAGACAGATGTCAGAACCAATTGGCAAGAATGCCCAAATAGCACTTAGCGCTCACGAATGGGAAGGTTGCCCGGGTGCACACTGGTGGACTTACCTGGTCTTGGAGCTCATCAGCTTGTCCAGATGCATCTTTCCGTTCCATCAAGAAAAAGCTTAAGTTGGCAGCCAGTACCGAGGAAGGGAGAAACAGGGAGGATCCTCGAAACAAATGGTTTTGGCAGCTGCTAGGAACATCCCCCAAGTCCCCTTCTCGGGGCTAGCTAACCATGAGCAACAGGCTCATCGCAACCATCCTGGTGCATTGTCATGGCCGTGACTCTACTCTGGAAAATCCAGGGGAGCCAGATGTCATAAGAGCACAGAAGCCATCATACCTGCAGTAGCCGCCGTAGCCCCACTAGCCCCATGCTGGGTGCCAAAAATTGTAACCGAACGTGGGATCTGGCTGCTCGCCGCCTAAAAGCCGATAAAGAGGGCAGGTTGGTGGAAAGGAAAGTTTGCTTTATTTTGGATGCTGGCAACCACGGTGGGGTTGAGGGCGGACACCTGTCCAAAGGCTAACTCTCCCCCCCACCCCGACAATCAGGGTGCGAGAGCTTTTCTAGACAGAGGGAGGGGGCTACATGCAGAAACAATACAGTCAGCTCTGATAGTCATCTTGAAATTGGTCATCGGTGGTCTGACCAGCGTCATCTTGATTGTTTTAGGTACAGTTAATCTTCAGTTCCAGGGTCGGTTTGTTCCCATTTCTTTGAGGCCAATTCTCGGAATTGTGGCAGCTTATTTCACGGCTGTAGCCTGGTCATCATGTAGTTAACTTCTTCCACCTGGTGAGGGTTTCAGTATCTATAAGACAACTCACAGGATGTGGCTCAGAATATTATCTCTAGCCCTTGAGAAGGAACTAAAGGTCCTTGACTATGCTTTATGATTAAACTATTATTATTTGGTCTCCTTTGACTGTTTTCCTTTGTTTCTGCCTGTTCTCACTTCTCTGGTTAAACTTATTCTTTGGCTAAAGTTTTTCCACAGACAAAAGTCAGGTGGAGGACATAGGGTCCTGCTCCGTTTCAGTATAGCTACTAGAACTAATAAATGAATTTAGCAATGTCATAGGATCCAAGATTAATATAGAGAACTCTAATGTATGCTTATATACTAGCGGGAAACAATTGGAAAATGAAATTTTTTAAAACCCCATTTATAGCAATGCCAAGAAACATAAAATAGCTAGTAATATGTTTATCAAAAGACAATCAACAGCACTCTGAGGAAAACTATAAAACATTGCTGAGTGAAATTAAATTAGATGAGACTGAAATAATTGGAAAGATATGCCATATTCGGATTGTTGAAGTCTCAAAATTGTTAAGATAACCATTTTCTCCAAACTGAATTCAAGATTCAAAGCCATCCTGGTCAACATCCCTGCAGGTCCAAGTGAGCCATGCGAGGGGTCCCAAGGAGCCAGGGCCACGGCCCCTCAGGGGAACAGCAGAGGCGAGGTGTGCCTGCAGCCTGGGCTGCGCCCGGATCGTGGTAGAGGTGGCATAGCATCTGCTGGCCTTCAAATGCAGTGTTGCCCAATAGAAATACAATGTGAGCCACAAATGCCAGCCCAGCCATATGTGTCGTTTTTAATTTTCCAGCAATCACATCAAAAAGGTGAAATTATTTTTAATAATATACTTATTTAAACCAACATTTTCAAAATAGTATTATTTCCACATGTGATCAACACTTAACATTACTAATGAGATAGTTGTACATTATTTGAGATCTGGTATGCATTCTACACTTACAGGTGCTCAATAGCCACGTGTCACCAGTGGCTGCCATATTGGCCAGCCCACTTTTAAGCGATATCTTCTGTTATTCTCTAGTTTTTACTGTTATTTTTAAAATCTACTTTGTTGAGGTCTGATCGATGTACAAGAGCTGTACATATTGAATGGATACAACCTGATGAATTCGGAGGTAAGTTTGCACCAGTGAAACCATCACCGCAATCTATGCCATAAATATATCTGTCAATGCTACAAGTTTCCTCCCACCCTCCTTATTTATTTTTATCGTCATTGTATCATTTTTATTTTATTGGTTTGTTTCTTCAGTTTGGACAATAGCACAGGTCATCAGATCAGCCAAGTTCATCCCCCATGGGTCCTGAAAGTCAGAGACTTTTTTTTCTGTCACCCTCTGGGTCTGACTCACTCACCCTCCTCGAGGCAGACTGTGCATTCTTAGGGTAGGTAAGTAAGAAGATCACAGAGGCTTCCTTGAGCCCCTTAACATGTGAGGTCTTCCTATGTTATCATCCCTCAAAGGGCTTTTTATTTATTTATTTATTATTTATTTTTGGCTGCGTTGGGTCTTCGTTGCTGCATGTGGGCTTTCTCTAGTTGCGGCAAGTGGGGGCTACTCTTTGTTGCATTGCACAGGCTTCTCATTGCGGTGGCTTCTCTTGTTGTGCAGCACGGGCTTTAGGTGCGTGGTCTCAGTAGTTGTGGCTCACGGGCTCTAGAGCGCAGGCTCAGTAGTTGTGGCGCACAGGCTTAGTTGCTCCGCGGCATGTGGGGTCTTCCCAGACCAGGGCTTGAACCCGTGTCCCCTGCATTGGCAGGCAGATTCTTAACCACTGCACCACCAGGGAAGTCCCCTCAAAGGGATTTTAAATATAATCTTCCCTTTCTGTATGCAGTTTTGAGGAGGATGTTTTGTCAATGTCTTCCATTTCAACAGCAGTTAAGGTGTTGCCCCTGTGGGTCCCTTGAGCGGACAGACTCCCTCAGCAATATCTAGCTGTTTGACAATCTTTTTTTTTTTTTTTTTTTTTTTTTGGCTGTGCCGGGTCTTAGTTGCAGCACGTGGGATCTTTAGTTGTGGCATGCATGCAGGACCTAGTTCCCCGACCAGGGATCGAACCCGGGCCCCCTGCATTGGGAGTGTGGAGTCTTACCCACTGGATCACCAGAGAAGTCCCTGACAATCTTTAAATTACTGGCCATGACTAGCCCTTAGGTCGGGCCAACTGATCTGCCTCTGGGCAGCCTTCACACTCGTGGGCTACCTACTTAGGGGGATCTGACCACACGATAGAAATGATTCCTCTGCAAAGTTAATGCAAATTCCTTGGCATGAGAATATAAAGGCTTGTATGGTAGCCTGCCCCCTGCCTCCACATTATGTTTTTTGGTGAGAGAAAAGAATTTGGAATTTATAATGCTGAATAATTCTTTGTCGTTAGCACCTGGCCTGCATTACACAATTTTAGATCTTTCCCCACTGATGGCTGCCCGTTCAGTAGCCTTAATTTTTGTAATAAGGGACTGCTCCCCTGACCTTGGGTGTAACCCAGAGCCCTCTGAACAGGGGGCTGCCTTCCCCAGAGGCCTCCTGCCTCTTGGCTTCGCCTTTATTAGAAATCGGTATCTTGACTGACTCCTTTCCTCAAACCCTGTCCGTCCCGTCCTTCTACTTAAATGTGTGCCTAAATTTTCTGTCCACCTATGGGTCCCCCAGATCTGCACCGACCTCCTTCTGTGAATGTGCTTCTCCTTCGTAGCATCTGCCTTTAGGACCAAATGACAACCCTAAAGGCCCAGGAAGCGAAACTTATCACGATTATAAACGACTGGAGGCTTCGTGTGCCCTGCCTCAAAGCACTTAAAAATTCATTCACTGGATTTATTTTTATTGTCTGACCTTCCTTTTCTCTAGCTCCACCTGGAGTCATATGGTCACCCAGGGTGGAGACTCTCTGACCGATGTCTCCCTGCGCTGCCATTTTTTCATAACGGTGCCCACCCCCGCCCCTAGCCCTGGGGCCTAGCTAACTCCCTCTGGATAGCTCCTCCAGCTTTTATTTTATTAAAAAAATTTTTTTTTAATTTTTTGGCCACACGGCATGCGGGATCTTGGTTCCCCGACCAGGGATCAAACCCGTGCCCCCTGCAGTGGAAGCGCAGAGCCTTCACCGCTGGACCACCAGGGAATTCCCACTTCCTCAGCTTTTAAAGCAAGGTCCGCAGAAAATCCCAGGGGCTCAAGGGAGACTTCTGGGCACCATTCGACTAGGTGCCGCACGTGTGCTAAGTGTCGAGGCCAAGGCTTCAGGAGCCTCTGTGAACTGAGACAGAACTGGAGCCTCTCTGAATCTGTTGTGTTTCATGCCTGTTTCTCCTCCCATTGCCCAAATCTGTAGTAATTCATTAATGATGAGCAGATCAGACCCTTCCTAGGACAAGATCTGAGATGAATGCCCAGGTGGGAAGGAGTTATCATTCAGAAGGCAACAGGACTTCCATACCATCTTTAAAAAAAAAACCCGCCTTATTTGGAGAGCACCATAGAAGGTGAGTAGCCCCTGACCACTAGCCCACACAGTCCCAAGGGTACGGCAGAGTCTGGTACAGGCGTGCATCTGTCAATAGGACCGATTCCCACAGGATGGGCAGCCAAGGGCAGCCAGCGCTACTGGAGATGTGTCCCTCAGGCACCTGGGAGCCCCACCTCTTTGACCAAGGAGGCCTACCTGTCCTATGCACCCGGCAGAGTCTGGTGGAGGAATAGGAAAGAAACTGATCCCCAACAGGTATAGAAAAGGATGGTCCTCAGGAGGAAAACACATCTGAACCACGAGATGGGACAAAATAATCACACACCAGGCTAGGAGACCCCACCTACTCCATGCCCGGAGAGGCTGGGGGGACAGTGATGCTGGAGGTGAAGGAAAACCACAGACACACTGAGGACAGGCTGTCTGTGACCAGGCTCTGCTCTTACCTGGCCAACGACCTACATTTCTCCTTTTTTTTTTTTTTTTTTTTTGGCGGTACGCGGGCCTCTCACTGTTGTGGCCTCTCCCGTTGCGGAGCACAGGCTCCGGACGCACAGGCTCAGCGGCCATGGCTCATGGGCCCAGCCGCTCCGCGGCACGTGGGATCTTCCCAGACCGGGGCGCGAACCCACGTCCGCCGCATGGGCAGGCGGACTCTCAACCACTGCGCCACCAGGGAAGCCCCATTTCTCCTTTTAAAGGCCTGTCTGTCTTGCTAGAATTCTCAGCCCTGGTGCTGGATCTGAATGAACTCAGTCTCACTGGTTTCTTTCAATGACAGCACAATCTAGACGCTGTACCCTATCCACTGGAGTCAGACCATGTTTGCCCAGCTTCCCAGGTGGAGTGTCCACCAACTCTACTATATAGAGGGCAGGAATTCACAAAACCCTGCCTGCCCCCACTGGTGTCTCCTGGTGGAGGCCGAAGTAGAAGGTGGAGCTTTGGGCTTCCTAAAGACAAGTACTCTGCTTCAAGAGAAAAAAAAATAATCATTGTCTCAGAGGATGAAATAAAAAGTCAGTCACACGAAGGTATACATGAAAGGAAAACCTCAATTGTGGTAGCCCACTTTTTTCCTTCCTTCCTTTTATGGTGGGGGGATGAGGGGAATCCACAGTTAACGGAGAAGAGTGCCGTGTAGTTAGCTAAAGCACACACTCGGCATGAATCAAAGACTTGTCAGTCTCCTCACTGATGGTTGCATGTTCTGCAAGCTTCAGTTTTAAAATCTGAGCTTACTTGACCTTCATTCTTGCCATTGGAGCTTCTAAACCTCCCCCCTGACCCCCAGCCCCTGACAACCACTAATCTGTTTTCTGTTTCTATCCATTTGCCTATTTTGGATCTTTTGTGTAAATTAAATCAAACAGTACGTGGCCTTTTGTGTCTGCCTTCTATCACTTAGATAATGTTTTCATGGTTTATCCATGCTGTACCACATATTGGTATTTCATTCCTTTTCATTGCAGAAGAGTATTTCATTTTGTGGACATAAACCAGCTTTTGTTTACCCATTCATTAATTGATGAACATTTGGGTTATTTCTACCTCTTGGCTACTGTGAATAATGCTGCTACATACTATTCGGGCATGAGTTTTTGTGTGGATGTTTGTTTTCATTTCTCTTGGGTATATTCCTAGGGGTGGAATGGCTGGGTCATATGGTAACTCTATGTTTACCTTTTTGAGATACTGTCAAACTCTTTAGTGGAATTAATTTTTTTTTTACTGGAATTAATTTTGATGGTAGCAGTTTTTCTGCTTCAGATAAGCGTTTACTTACATAGATTAGACAATACAATAACTATTTGAGAAACAAACATCACTGGATATAACTGGGGGATGAATTTCCCCTCCTCCTTGAGATCAGCATTTATTTATATTGATCAGACCCCATCAATACTTCTTCCAGGACCAAATATCATTGGAATTCATTTTGATGGTGACCGAGAGCCTATGATTTCCCCTAGGCTCTCTTCTTGTCAGTTTCTTTGCCAGATCTCAACCTCCAGCCTTGCCCTTTTTCTAGTCCCTGTCCCTTCTTCCCCTTTACGGCTCCATTTCCCCCTCACCCTCCCCACAAGACTAGGTTCTTTGATTTGGTGTCCATAAATCACATAATTATCTGGTTTAAAGAGTATCTGAGCCTTGAAAACTATTCTCTGGGGGCTGGACATACAGAGTCCATATTTAAAAATATAGAAAAGGAGAAAGGAGAGGCAGAAGGGAGCAAGATAACACAATGAAGTTGGTCTCAAAACGTGGCTTCAAAATTAGAATGAGCTGAAAGAGTCTCAGCTTTGAAAGAGGAGAGAAAGAAGATCCACATATAAAATCAGTTGGTCCACCACATATTTAGAACCTTGAAGCTCATGATCATATATGATAATCAGTCTCTTTCCATCCAGCAACAGCCTCTGCTAGGCTCTGCCTTCTATGGAACAGCTCTTTTCCAGAAAGTTCTGTCCTCATTCTTCTGTCTTCAGAGAAGCACCTAGGGGAGGGGGTGCTTAGTTGAGTTCTCCTTTAACCAATCACATTCTGACCCTGTCTTCTCCTCCCTACTCCATTTTGCATCTTCCAGAATGTTCTGCCCCTGCCCTTGCAGAAATTTCCAGAGAGGGGAGTTCTACTCAGTTCTCCTTCAGTCATGTTCTGAGCCAGCCCCTGGTATTTTCCTCAGACCACCCCACACAACGAATCCTGCTCAGACTTCTCCTCATTCCACAGATCGAGTGGTCTGGGCACTCCTTTAAAGCCCTGAGCCCACACAAGGCCCTGAAGGAAGCGCACTCAGGGGCTACAGCAACACACTGAGCTCTCACATCAGACCTTCCGCCATCCCTGTACTCAAGAGAGTGACAGAGGGACTTCCCGGGGGTCCAGTGGTTAGGGCTCCATGTTTCCACTGCAGGGGTCCCGGGTTCCATCCCTGGTCGGGGAACTAGGATCCCACAAGCTGTGTGGTGAGGCCAAAAAAAAAAAAAAAAAGAGAGAGAGTGACAGAGATCATTCCAGCTCCAAAATGTTATAAGAGGCACAGAGTTTTCCTTAAACACTAGCACATCCAACAGCTGGACATGCACGTGAACACCAAATAAACATGCTCAGAGTGATTGTTTATAAGACGTGAGTTTGTTCATGCACCACTATCTGACGATGGGTACCTACTGCCAGAATTCCCAAACAATGTCTTGTGCAGGCACAGTGATGAGGGAAAAAAGCCATGAACTAGGGCTTCCCTAGTGGCGCAGTGGTTGAGAGTCCGCCTGCTGATGCAGGGAACACGGGTTCATGCCCCGGTCCAGGAAGATCCCACATGCTGTGGAGTGGCTGGGCCCGTGAGCCATGGCCGCTGAGCCTGCGCATCCGGAGCCTGTGCTCTGCAACGGAAGAGGCCACAGCAGTGAGAGGCCCGCGTACCGCAAAAAAAAAAAAAAAAAAAAAAAAAAAAAAGGCATGAACTAGGCATTGGGAGACCTGGGCTGTGGTCTCAGCCCTGCCATTAACTGACTGTGTGACGTTGGCCAAGTCGCTTTCCCATTGTTTCCTGATACATGGAGTGAAGGGTTTGGATTGGAGAAGTAAATTTCCAAAGTAAGTTTTTAAAAAATTGATTTCAATTAATTTTTTTTCTGTGTCTATGAATTTCACAAAATAGTACATGCTCACCAATACTCATGAGTAAAGGACCCAGATATTTTCTGTCCTATCATTTTCTGTTATTATTTTAATTGCCTGTTGTGACCCCAGAAACCCATTTTCTGACTCAGTAAGGAGAGACGACTGACTGGTGGTTTGAAGAACACTGGACTGGAGAGTCTTTAAGATATTTTTCTGCTTAATGTTCTAAAAATCAAAGGGGCTAAGTTGGAAACATGGTAAAACCAAATATATAACATTCATCCGCAGCCTCAGTCCTGCTGAATCTCTCTCTTTGACCTTCCTCAGATTGTCAGCAGCCATAAAAGAAAAGTCAGATATTCTGTAGCTCCAGGTGACAAGGGCCCCTAGAAAATGTCCCAGGCTTGATGGCCCTTCCGACACACAGTAGGGGATAACCCAGGCACTTAGCATCTCTACATCCCAGCATCCTCAGCTGTAAAACAGGGATGATAATGCAGACCTTACAGGTTGTGATGAGGGTCAAATGAGATTCTGGGTGAAAAGGTGCCCACAGGGGTCATAATCTGCAGGTGCCTCAGGCTGAACGTGACCTGCAGGTGTGATTTGTTTGTCATACACCGGGCACACCCTCCACTTTGCCACTGTCCCTACCCCATCCTCTGTGCACATTAAATGACTTGCCATACCTCTAAATCCATTAGAGTTTGCTCTCTTGGCTTAGCACAGGGCATAGGTCAAATCTGGCATTTAATTCATATTAATGAATTTGTGTCTATGTAAATCTAAAATTATTTTAAAGTAAGTTAAAAAGTATCAATTTATTAATTGGCCTTGTGTGGGCTTAATTCAGGTCCTTTTCTTTATTTTCTCTGGCCCTAGCACCGTGGAAATCACTTAACTCCTGCAACCTCAGGCAGATGGTTTAAACTCTTAAGTCTCACTTTCCTCATTAAGATGGAAATAATACCTGCCCTGTTTGCTTTTCGGGGTTATTGAGAGGATCAAATGAGATACAGTTCTCCATTGCTTCATCATTCATTAATTCATTCATCCAACTTTTATTGATCACCCTATGTCCCAACAGCAGCCTTGCCCATTGCTTCTAAGAAGACTCCAGTGTCAAGAGGAAGACAGACCTGAAAAAAGGTGCTGCAGTAAAGATGGTCCCAAGGGCTGGACACCCAGCGAAGGAAAGGCAAGTAGCCCGGGGACAGGGGCAAGAAGTCACTGTCAGCAAGATTGTCAAGTTTTAGGATTGTGTTGGAGGGGGGCTGTATCAGAGGAGCACCATTTTGATGCCTGAGATAATGCTACCAAATCATGCTTTATGTGACTCTGCAATTGCAGCTCTTTGTGGTATCCAATACCTTTTCCTTTATGTTCTCTCATTTTTTCCTCCCCCCTCTGCCCCAACTGCTGATATTTTAGAGACACTAGGGATTTGTCCAAGATCACTTTCTAGGCAGGCCTCTTCCCAGCTGCCTTCCATAGGCACGCATCCTCTGTTTTATGATGGGCACTGTGTTATATGATGGGAACATGATGTACCAAAGGACTGGGTGGGGTATGGAGTGTTTATTGCCATTCATCATGTCCAACATCCCACAGAACTTGAAGGTTCTGATGCTTTGGGATCTAATTGGCTGGAGTTAACATTGCCTGGCCCTCTTACAGTTTGCACTTGCAGAGCTTTTCATGTAACATACGTATCTCTTCGTGGCTTTTGACTGTACCGCTGTGCCCATTTGTTCAGCTTCACCACAGTATTCTGTCATAATTAAACCAGGCAAGATAACAGCACAGACTCATGATTAACAAATTAATCAGCCCCATGTCATATATCCTGACAGTGTTTCTTATGACTCATGACACATCACAAGGCAACTCTCCAAAGACACCTGAAGAATAGTGAGTCTAATTTTGGCCAATGAGTGATGACAAATTTGTCTTCATTCATCTATGGAATGGTCATAAGAGAAAAGAACCCAGGTACAACTGAAGTATAACTGGGTGGTAAACATATGAGCCTGACTGAGATGCAAAATGGGGGCTCACTTCATCGAACCATGAGATTTGGACTTCTCTAAATGATCTGAAATAACTGAGAGACATTCAGTAGAACAACTGGTACTCACCCAGAGTGACAAGATGTTGAAAGACAATGAAAGACTAAAGGACTGTCACAGACTGGAAGAGACCAAAGAGACACAACAACAATTATAATCCAGGACCTGGATTGTATCCTAGAACAGAAAAGGGACACTAGTGCAAGAAGCCTGGTGAAATTCACATAAGTTCTGTAGTTTAGTTAATAGCACTGTACTGATGTGATTTTTTTTGGTTTTGATCATTTTACTAAGGTTATACAAGGTGTTAACATTAGGGGAAGCTGAGTAAAGGGTATATCTGAACCCTGAGGACTACTTTTGCAACGTTTATGTAAATCTAAAATTATTTTAAAGTAAGTTAAAAAGTAATCTGAAATATATAGGCATAATCTTACTAGAAAACATGAAATGGATGAACTGGCCATCCAGGAGCTGAACTCACTATTTGCTATGGGGCATTAGCATGCTCCATGTTTCTTCTTCGGCCTTATGAATCAGTCAACTTTGTGTAGGCTTTTACACATATGGGTAGTGAGAAGCTTAGACCAGGCTGAAGGATGATTCTGAATAGATGGGTGTCATCATGGGGCTGAATTCTATGACCCAGACATCTTTGCACCTCAGTTTCCTCATTTAGAAAATGTGGGATTGGACTCAATTTTTAAGAACCCTTTAAAGTTTTGAGATTCTGTGGCATTACTTCTAACACAACTGTCAATACTGAAGAAAATGGACCTTGGGAAAATCTGAAACAGGGATGTCAAAGAAGGGACAGCTCCTTTGGAGGTAGTAGGACTTGGCAGACATTGTGGAGATACTGGTATCTTGTGAAAGCCCTTTGCAAAATAGCCAGAGCTAATCCTAAAGTATTACCTCTAAACAGGAATGGCATCTTGTTGGATGTTGGGGATAAGGGATGCTGGGAGCAGATTTGGGGTCAGTTTACACTATTGGAAATGGTAATTGAGGACCCCTCCTTTGTCTGGGTGTCATCCATTCATAGGGTGCTTATGGACTTTTTTCACTCAAAGCAACATTGTTGTCCAGGAGAGTAGAAAAGTATGTTAATTATAGGTCATAGTTTATTCTAAAATTGTTTATCCATATATTGTCTCCAGTTTCAAGATGAGGAAATTGCAGAGCAATATGTCCCTGTGGCTTTGCCTGAAGTTGGAGGAATTCAGTGAAGTAGCTTCCTACTCTGTTCCATGCACTGATAATAGTAGTCAAAGTTTCAGATACACAAGGTGAATAAGTTCTGGGGATCTACTGTACAGCAGTGTGATACCAGTTAACAATACTGCATTGTATGCTTGAAATTTTCTAAGAGCACAGATCTTGTGTTCTCACCACCAAGAAAGAAAATAAAAGAAAATGGCCATTATGTGAGATGATGGGCATGTTAATTAGTTTGATTTTGGTGATCATTTCACAATGTATACATAGATCAAAACATCAAATTGTACATATATACAATGGAATATTACTCAGCCATAAAAAGGAATGAAATTGCAGAGATATGGATAGACCTAGAGACTGTCATACAGAATGAAGTAAGTCAGAAAGAGAAAAACAAATATCGTATGATATTGCTTATATGTGGAATCTAGAAAAATGGTACAGATGAACTTATTTGCAAAGCAGAAATAGAGACACAGATGTGGAGAACAAACTTATGGATACCAAGGGGGGAAGGGGGGAGGGATGAATTGGGAGATTGGGATTGACATATATACACTACTATGTATAAAATAGATGACTAATGAGAACCTGCTGTATAGCACATGGAACTCTACTCAGTGCTTTGTGGTGACCTAAATGGGAAGGAAATCTAAAAAGATGGGATATGTGTATACGTATAACTGATTCACTTTGCTGTACAGCAGAAACTGACACAACATTGTAAAGCAACTATACTCCAATAAAAATTAATTTAAAAAACCATCAAATTGTACACTTTAAACATATATAATTTTTATTTATCAATTATACCTCAATAAGCCTGGAGGGGAAAAAAAAAACACATTCAAGCCATTATTGTTTTGTTCCTTCTTATTTACCCTGTGCCCCTGAGGTGCGTAAGGTAGATGAGACCACTCTACTGCTTTTTACAAAGGAGGGAAATGTGCTAGAAAACATGAATCCAGGGACCATACATGGACCTATGTGCACAGGAGCTCCATGAACTCTCCAAGGGAGGATGCTTGGTGGCAGTGAGATACATTTTGTATTTTTCCCCCAGTTGTTACTTCTGGCTGGGAGAATGTTGTCACTGGCTCACCATTTGAACATTTTCTTGCTTAGGAGGATTCAAACTTTCAAAACTATTACTCCACTGCTTCTAAGGTGTCCCAAGGCCTAGTAGCTGTCTTTTCCGTGAGGCCACAAAGGAGGGAAAAGTTTTTTTGAAACTTGACATTTTGAAAGAATTAACAAGGGTAATCAGGTAAGAGTAATGGGAAATGTCATTATTTATTTATTTAAAAAATTTTTTGGCAGTACGCAGGCCTCTCACTGTTGTGGCCTCTCCCGTTGTGAAGCACAGGCTCTGGACGCGCAGGCTTAGTGGCCATGGCTCACAGGCCCAGCCGCTCCGCGGCATGTGGGATCTTCCCGGACTGGGGCACGAACCCATGTCCCCTGCATCGGCAAGCGGACTCTCAACCACTGCGCCACCAGGGAAGCCCAGAAATGTCATTATTTTATATTACCATTAAATGTAATGTTTTGCTAACCTTTTTCTAAAGCTACTGTGGGTACTAATTTTGCTTGATTTTGTGTTAAATTTTTAATTATTAAAATCTGCTGTATATCCTCTTAATAAGCTTTATGTTTTAGGCATGCAAAGTCAATCCCATTAAACTCTCTTAATTCAGGTTTTTCAACTGAACAAGAGTTCAGCACATATTAACATCATTAAATTAATAACTGTGATCTCCTAGTTCCTTTGAATAGTGAATTGGTAGAAAAAGATCTTTACTTTTGAGTTTTGATTGCATTCCTCTGACTACTCATCTCCAGGAGGCCTCAACCTGCACACATGCAACTTAAAGTTTTAGTAGGAATTGAACTTCAGAAATGTTTCCTGATGAGGTAGCACCTCTTTTTTTTTGTAAAACACAAAGGAAGAAATGACCTAGGCCCAACAGCTCTTTATTTAAAAATTTTTTATTGAGATATTTTATAAGTTTTATAAACATTTTATAAGTTTAAGGTGTACAAGGTACTGATTCAATACATTTATATATTGCAGTATGATTACTACCATAGTGTTAGCTAACACCTCTGTCATGTCACATAATCACTTCTTTTTTTCGTTGAGAATAATTAAGATCTAGTTTCTTTTTTTTAATTTATTCATTTTATTTATTTATTTATTTATTTATTTATTTATTTAACAAATTTAATCAGTTATACATATACATATGTTCCCATATCCCCTCCCGTTTGTGTTTCCCTCCCGCCCTCCCTATCGCACCCCTCCAGGCAGTCACAAAGCACCGAGCTGATCTCCCTGTGCTATGCGGCTGCTTCCCACTAGCTATCTACCTTACGTTTGGTAGTGTATATATGTCCATGCCACTCTTTCGCTTTGTCACAGCTTACCCTTCCCCCTCCCCATATCCTCAAGTCCATTCTCTAGTAGGTCTGTGTCTTTATTCCTGTCTTACCACTAGGTTCTTCATGACATTTTTTTTTCTTAAATTCCATATATATGTGTCAGCATACAGTATTTGTCTTTCTCTTTCTGACTTACTTCACTCTGTATGACAGACTCTAGGTCCATCCACCTCATTACAAATAGCTCAATTTCGTTTCTTTTTATGGCTGAATAATATTCCATTGTATATATGTGCCACATCTTCTTTATCCATTCATCTGTTGATGGACACTTAGGTTGTTTCCATCTCCGGGCTATTGTAAATAGGGCTGCTATGAACATTTTGGTACATGACTCTTTTTGAATTATGGTTTTCTCAGGGTATGTGCCCAGTAGTGCGGTTGCTGGGTCATATGGTAGTTCTATTTGTAGTTTTTTAAGGAACCTCCATACCGTTCTCCATAGTGGCTGTACCAATTCACATTCCCACCAGCAGTGCAAGAGTGTTCCCTTTTTCCCACACCCTCTCCAGCATTTATTGTTTCTAGAGTTTTTGATGATGGCCATTCTGACTGGTGTGAGATGATATCTCATTGTAGTTTTGATTTGCATTTCTCTAATGAGTAAAGATGTTGAGCATCCTTTCATGTGTTTGTTGGCAGTCTGTATATCTTCTGTGGAGAAATGTCTACTTAGGTCTTCTGCCCATTTTTGGATTGGGTTGTTTGTTTTTTTGTTATTGAGCTGCATGAGCTGCTTATAAATTTTGGAGATTAATCCTTTGTCAGTTGCTTCATTTGCACATATTTTCTCCCATTCTGAGGGTTGTCTTTTGGTCTTGTTTATGGTTTCCTTTGCTATGCAAAAGCTTTTAAGTTTCATTAGGTCCCATGTGTTTATTTTTGTCTTTATTTCCATTTCTCTAGGAGGTGGGTCAAAAAGGATCTTGCTGTGATTTATGTCATAGAGTGTTCTGCCTATGTTTTCCTCTAAGAGTTTGATAGTGTCTGGCCTTACATTTAGGTCTTTAATCCATTTTGAGCTTATTTTTGTGTATGGTGTTAGGGAGTGATCTAATCTCATACTTTTCCATGTCCCTGTCCAGTTTTCCCAGCACCACTTATTGAAGAGGCTGTCCTTTCTCCACTGTACATTCCTGCCTCCTTTGTCAAAGATAAGGTGACCATATGTGCGTGGGTTTATCTCTGGGCTTTCTTTTTTTTTTTTTTATTTTTTTTATTTTTTTTATTTTTTTTATTTTTTTTTAATTTTTTGCTTTATAACAAATTTAATCAGTTATACATATACATATGTTTCCATATCCCCTCCCTTTTGCGTCTCCCTCCCACCCTCCCTATCCCACCCCTCCAGGCGGTCACAAAGCACCGAGCTGATCTCCCTGTGCTATGCGGCTGCTTCCCACTAGCTATCTACCTTACATTTGGTAGTGTATATATGTCCATGCCGCTCTTTCACTTTGTCACAGCTTACCCTTCCCCCTCCCCATATCCTCAAGTCCATTCTCTAGTAGGTCTGTGTCTTTATTCCTGTCTTACCCCTATGTTCTTCATGACA
Source organism: Mesoplodon mirus (assembly GCF_964341445.2). Lineage (NCBI taxonomy): Eukaryota > Metazoa > Chordata > Mammalia > Artiodactyla > Ziphiidae > Mesoplodon > Mesoplodon mirus. The sequence goes on along the minus strand of NC_138981.1, from coordinate 101,301,486 downwards.
TTTTTCTTTCTTAAATTCCATATATATGTGTTAGCATACGGTATTTGTCTTTCTCTTTCTGACTTACTTCACTCTGTATGACAGACTCTAGGTCTATCCACCTCATTACAAATAGCTCAATTTCATTTCTTTTTATGGCTGAGTAATATTCCATTGTATATATGTGCCACATCTTCTTTATCCATTCATCCGATGATGGACACTTAGGTTGTTTCCATCTCCGGGCTATTGTAAATAGGGCTGCTATGAACATTTTGGTACATGTCTCTTTTTGAATTATGGTTTTCTCAGGGTATATGCCTAGTAGTGGGATTGCTGGGTCATATGGTAGTTCTATTTGTAGTTTTTTAAGGAACCTCCATACCGTTCTCCATAGCGGCTGTACCAATTCACATTCCCACCAGCAGTGCAAGAGTGCTCCCTTTTTTCCACACCCTCTCCAGCATTTATTGTTTCTAGATTTTTTGATGATGGCCATTCTGACTGGTGTGAGATGATATCTCATCGTGGTTTTGATTTGCATTTCTCTAATGAGTAAAGATGTTGAGCATCCTTTCATGTGTTTGTTGGCAGTCTGTATATCTTCTGTGGAGAAATGTCTATTTAGGTCTTCTGCCCATTTTTGGATTGGGTTGTTTGTTTTTTTGTTATTGAGCTGCATGAGCTTCTTATAAATTTTGGAGATTAATCCTTTGTCAGTTGCTTCATTGGCAAATATTTTCTCCCATTCTGAGGGTTGTCTTTTGGTCTTGTTTATGGTTTCCTTTGCTGTGCAAAAGCTTTTAAGTTTCATTAGGTCCCATGTGTTTATTTTTGTCTTTATTTCCATTTCTCTAGGAGGTGGGTCAAAAAGGATCTTGCTGTGATTTATGTCATAGAGTGTTCTGCCTATGTTTTCCTCTAAGAGTTTGATAGTGTCTGGCCTTACATTTAGGTCTTTAATCCATTTTGAGCTTATTTTTGTGCATGGTGTTAGGGAGTGATCTAATCTCATACTTTTACATGTCCCTATCCAGTTTTCCCAGCACCACTTATTGAAGAGACTGTCCTTTCTCCACTGTACATTCCTGCCTCCTTTATCAAAGATAAGGTGACCATATGTCCGTGCGTTTAACTCTGGGCTTTCTATCCTGTTCCATTGATCTATCTTTCTGTTTTTGTGCCAGTACCATACTGTCTTGATTACTGTAGCTTTGTAGTATAGTCTGAAGTCAGGGAGCCTGATTCCTCCAGCTCCATTTTTCGTTCTCAATATTGCTTTGGCTATTCGGGGTCTTTTGTGTTTCCATACAAATTGTGAAATTTTTTGTTCTAGTTCTGTGAAAAATGCCAGTGGTAGTTTGATAGGGATTGCATTGAATCTGTAGATTGCTTTGGGTAGTAGAGTCATTTTCACAATGTTGATTCTTCCAATCCAAGAACATGGTACATCTCTCCATCTATTTGTATCATCTTTAATTTCTTTCATCAGTGTCTTATAATTTTCTGCATACAGGTCTTTTGTGTCCTTAGGTAGGTTTATTCCTAGATATTTTATTCTTTTTGTTGCAATGGTAAATGGGAGTGTTTCCTTGATTTCACTTTCAGATTTTTCATCATTAGTATATAGGAATGCCAGAGATTTCTGTGCATTAATTTTGTATCCTGCAACTTTACCAAATTCATTGATTAGCTCTAGTAGTTTTCTGGTAGCATCTTTAGGATTCTCTATGTATAGCATCATGTCATCTGCAAACAGTGACAGCTTTACTTCTTCTTTTCCGATTTGGATTCCTTTTATTTCCTTTTCTTCTCTGATTGCTGTGGCTAAAACTTCCAAAACTAGGTTGAATAAGAGTGGTGAGAGTGGGCAACCTTGTCTTGTTCCTGATCTTAGTGGAAATGGTTTCAGTTTTTCACCATTGAGGACGATGCTGGCTGTGGGTTTGTCATATATGGCCTTTATTATGTTGAGGAAAGTTCCCTCTATGCCTACTTTCTGCAGGGTTTTTATCATAAATGGGTGTTGAATTTTGTCAAAAGCTTTCTCTGCATCTATTGAGATGATCATATGGTTTTTCTCCTTCAATTTGTTAATATGGTGTATCACGCTGATTGATTTGCATATATTGAAGAATCCTTGCATTCCTGGAATAAACCCCACTTGATCATGGTGTATGATCCTTTTAATGTGCTGTTGGATTCTGTTTGCTAGTATTTTGTTGAGGATTTTTGCATCTATGTTCATCAGTGATATTGGCCTGTAGTTTTCTTTCTTTGTGACATCCTTGTCTGGTTTTGGTATCAAGGTGATGGTGGCCTTGTAGAATGAGTTTGGGAGTGTTCCTCCCTCTGCTGTATTTTGGAAGAGTTTGAGAAGGATAGGTGTTAGCTCTTCTCTAAATGCTTGATAGAATTCGCCTGTGAAGCCATCTGGTCCTGGGCTTTTGTTTGTTGGAAGATTTTTTATCACAGTTTCAATTTCAGTGCTTGTGATTGGTCTGTTCATATTTTCTATTTCTTCCTGATTCAGTCTTGGCAGGTTGTGCATTTCTAAGAATTTGTCCATTTCTTCCAGGTTGTCCATTTTATTGGCATAGAGTTTCTTGTAGTAATCTCTCATGATCTTTTGTATTTCTGCAGTGTCAGTTGTTACTTCTCCTTTTTCATTTCTAATTCTATTGATTTGAGTCTTCTCCCTTTTTTTATTGATGAGTCTGGCTAATGGTTTATCAATTTGGTTTATCTTCTCAAAGAACCAGCTTTTAGTTTTATTGATCTTTGCTATCATTCCCTTCATTTCTTTTTCATTTATTTCCGATCTGATTTTTATGATTTCTTTCCTTCTGCTAACTTTGGGATGTATTTGTTCTTCTTTCTCTAATTGCTTTAGGTGCAGGGTCAGGTTGTTTACTCGAGATGTTTCCTGTTTCTTAAGGTGGGATTGTATTGCTATAAACTTCCCCCTTAGAACTGCTTTTGCTGCGTCCCATAGGTTTTGTGTCGTCGTGTCTCCATTGTCATTTGTTTCTAGGTATTTTTAAATTTCCTCTTTGATTTCTTCAGTGATCACTTCGTTATTGAGTAGTGTATTGTTTAGCCTCCATGTGTTTGTATTTTTTACAGATCTTTTCCTGTAATTGATATCTAGTCTCATAGCATTGTGGTCGGAAAAGATACTTGATACAATTTCAATTTTCTTAAATTTACCAAGGCTTGATTTGTGACCCAAGATATGATCTATCCTGGAGAATGTTCCATGAGCACTTGAGAAAAATGTGTATTCTGTTGTTCTTGGATGGAATGTCCTATAAATATCAATTAAGTCCATCTTGTTTAATGTATCATTTAAAGCTTGTGTTTCCTTATTTATTTTCATTTTGGATGATCTGTCCATTGGTGAAAGTGGGGTGTTAAAGTCCCCTACTATGATTGTGTTACTGTCGATTTCTCCTTTTATGGCTGTTAGTATTTGCCTTATGTATTGAGGTGCTCCTATGTTGGGTGCATAAATATTTACAATTGTTATATCTTCTTCTTGGATTGATCCCTTGATCATTATGTAGTGTCCTTCTTTGTCTCTTCTAATCGTCTTTATTTTAAAGTCTATTTTGTCTGATATGAGAATTGCTACTCCAGCTTTCTTTTGGTTTCCATTTGCATGGAATATCTTTTTCCATCCCCTTACTTTCAGTCTGTATGTGTCTCTAGGTCTGAAGTGGGTCTCTTGTAGACAGCATATATATGGGTCTTGTTTTTGTATCCATTCAGCCACTCTGTATCTTTTGGTGGGAGCATTTAGTCCATTTACATTTAAGGTAATTATCGATATGCATGTTCCTATTCCCATTTTCTTAATTGTTTTGGGTTCATTATTGTAGGTCTTTTCCTTCTGTTGTGCTTCTTGCCTAGAGAAGTTCCTTTAGCATTTGTTGTAAAGCTGGTTTGGTGGTGCTGAACTCTCTCAGCTTTTGCTTGTCTGTAAACGTTTTAATTTCTCCATCAAATCTGAATGAGATCCTTGCTGGGTAGAGTAATCTTGGTTGCAGGTTTTTCTCCTTCATCACTTTAATTATGTCCTGCCATTCCCTTCTGGCTTGTAGAGTTTCTGCTGAGAGATCAGCTGTTATCCTGATGGGGATTCCCTTGTGTGTTATTAGTTGTTTTTGCCTTGCTGCTTTTAATATGATTTCTTTGTGTTTAATTTTTGACAGTTTGATTAATATGTGTCTTGGCGTATTTCTCCTTGGATTTATTCTGTATGGGACTCTCTGTGCCTCCTGGACTTGATTAACTATTTCGTTTCCCATATTAGGGAAGTTTTCAACTATAATCTCTTCAAATATTTTCTGTCCCTTTCTTTTTCTCTTCTTCTTTGGAACCCCTATAATTCGAATGTTGGTGTGTTTAATGTTGTCCCAGAGGTCTCTGAGACTGTCCTCTGTTCTTCTCATTGTTTTTTCTTTATTTTGCTCTGCAGCAGTTATTTCCACTATTTTATCTTCCACCTCACTTATCCGTTCTTCTGCCTCAGTTATTCTGCTATTGATCCCATCTAGAGTATTTTTCATTTCATTTATTGTGTTTTTAATCGATGCTTGATTCATCTTTAGTTCCTCTAGGTCCTTGTTACCTGTTTCTTGCATTTTGTCTATTCTATTTCCAAGATTTTGGATCTGGGAAATAGAATCTTGGATCATCTTTACTATCATTATTCTGAATTCTTTTTCAGGTAGACTGCCTATTACCTCTTCATTTGTTAAGTCTGGTGGGTTTTTATCTTGCTCCTTCTCCTGCTGTGTGTTTTTCTGTCTTCTCATTTTGCTTATGTTACTGTGTTTGGGGTCTCCTTTTTGCAGGCTGCAGGTTCGTAGTTCCCGTTGTTTTTGGTGTCTGTCCCCAGTGGCTAAGGTTGGTTTAGTGGGTTGTGTAGGCTTCCTGGTGGAGGGGACTAGTGCCTGTGTTCTGGTGGATTAGGCTGGATCTTGTCTTTCTGGTGGGCAGGTCCACGTCTGGTGGTGTGTTTTGGGGTGTCTGCGGACTTTTTATGATTTTAGGCAGACTCTCTTCTAGTGGGTGGCATTGTGTTCCTGTCTTGCTAGTTGTTTGGCATAGGGTGTCCAGCACTGTAGCTTGCTGGTCGTTGAGTGAAGCTGGGTGCTGGTGTTGAGATGGAGATCTCTGGAAGATTTTCGCCGTTTGATATTATGTGGAGCTGGGAGGTCTCTTGTGGACCAGTGTCCTGAAGTTGGCTCTCCCACCTCAGAGGCACAGCACTGACTCCTGGCTCCTCAATTTGGGATGATTTGTTGTCTATTCATGTATTCCACAGATGCAGGGTACATCAAGTTGATTGTGGTGCTTTAATCTGCTGCTTCTGAGGCTGCTGGGAGAGATTTCCCTTTCTCTTCTTTATTCCCAGAGCTCCCGGGTCTCAGCTTTCGATTTGGCCCCGCCTCTGCATGTAGGTCGCCGGAGGGCGTCTGTTCTTCACTCAGACAGGACAGGGTTAAAGGAGCAGCCGCTTCGGTGACTCTGGCTCACTCAGGCCGGGGGGGAGGGAGGGGCACGGGGTGCGGGTCGAGCCTGCAGCGGCAGAGGCCGGCGTGACGTGGCACCAGCCCGAGGCGCGCCGTGCGTTCTCCTAGGGAAGCCGTCTCTGGATCCCGGGAACCCGGCAGTGACGGGCTGTACAGGCTCCCGGAAGGGCGGTGTGGACAGTGACCTGCGCTTGCACACAGGCCTCTTGGCGGCAGCAGCAGCAGCCCCAGCGTCCCACGCCCGTCTGTGGGGTCCGCGCCTTTAGCCCGGCTCGCACCCGTCTGTGAGGCTCCTTTAAGCAGCGCTCTTAATCCCCTCTCCTCGCGCACCAGGAAACCAGGAGGGAAGAAATAGTCTCTTGCCTCTTCGGCAGCTCCAGAGTTTTCCCGGACTCCCTCCCGACTAGCTGTGGCGCATTAGCCCCCTTCAGGCTGAGTTCTCACCGCCAGCCCCAGTCCTCTCCCTGCGCTCTGACCGAAGCCCGAGCCTCAGCTTCCAGCGCCGCCCGCCCGGCGGGCGAGCAGACAAGCCTCTCGGGCTGGTGAGTGCCGGTCGGCACCGATCCTCTGTGCGGGAATCTCTCCACTTTGCCCTTCCCAGGTACGTGGGGAGTTTCTTGCCTTTTGGGAGGTCTGAGGTCTTCTGCCAGCAGTAGGTGTTCTCTATTCATTTTAATTTATTTATTTTTGGCTGCATTGGGTCTTTGTTGCTGTGCACGGGCTTTCTCTAGTTGTGGCGAGCAGGGGCTACTCTTTTGTGGCGTGCGGGCTTCTCGTTGCAGTGGCTTCTCTTGTTGTGGAGCACGGGCTCTAGGCACGCGGGCTTCAGTAGGTGTGGTGTGTGGGCTCAGTAGTTGTGGCTCGCGGGCTGTAGAGTGCAGGGTCGGCAGTTGTGGCGCATGGGCTTAGTTGCTCCGCAGCATGTGGGATCTTCCCGGACCAGGGCTCGAACCCATGTCCCCTGCATTGGCAGGCAGATTCTCAACCACTGCGCCACCAGGGAAGCCCCCTAAGATCTAGTTTCTTAACAACTTTGAAGTCTGTAATACAGTATTATTGACTATAATCACTATACCAACAGCTGTTTAGAAAGTATAGGTATCATAACCATGATTAGATAGTTACAGGAAATCATTGTGGTAGGCTGAATTCTAAGACAGCTCCCCAATATTTCCCATTCTAATCCCCATACTGTGACTATCACGACATATGTGCAAATGACATTTTGCAGGTTCCTAATAAGTTGACCTTATGATAAGGAAATCATCCAGGTGAGACCATTCTAATCACACGAGCCCTTTAAAAACAGAATTTTCTCCGCCTGGTAGCATAATGGGAAGTTCACAGGGATTTGGAGCATCAGAAGGATTTCATTCACCTTTGCTGGCTTTGATGGTGGAGGGGGAAGAAGGGCCCACATGCAAGGAGCCTATAGAAACTGAGAGCAGACCCGGCTGACAACCAGAAAGGAAGTGGGGAACTCACTCCCAGAGTTGCACAGAACTGGATTCTGCCAACAACCTGAATGGGCCTAGAAGCAGATTCTCTCCCAGAGCTTCCATGTAGGAGGCCGGTCTTGTCAATAATTGGATTTTGCCTTGTGAGGAGCGCCAGAGCTCAGAACCCAGGTGAGCCTGTTGACTTCTGACCTCCAGAACCATGAGATAATAAATGAATGCTGTTTAAGCTACCATGTTAGGCAGCCATAGAAAACCAATGCGCCATTCCTGGAAGTTGAAGGAACTAGGGCAATTTATTCTGGATAAGAAATGATGACATATACACACTACTATATATCAAAATAGATAACTAATAAGAACCTACTGTATAGCACAGGGAACTCTACTGAATACTCTGTAATGACCTATATGGGAATAGAATCTAAAAAAGAGTGGATATATGTATACGTGTAACAGATTTGCTTTGCTACTAACACAACATTGTAAAACAACTATACTCCAATAAAAATTAATTTTAAAAAATTAAAAATAAATAAATAAGTTAATTAATTAAAAAAAAGAAATGTCCAAGGGGGAACATTTAGATAGCTTTTCATGTGGAAAAAGTAGTAGACATTCTGTTTTGCTGTAGAGCGGTGCTGTCCAATAAAACTTTTTGATGTGATGGAAATCTTATATAGCTTCACTGTTCAATACAGCAGCCACTAGCCACATATGGCTATTGAGCCCCTGGTACATGGCTATTGCATCTGAGGCACCGACATTTACATTTTTTAATTTTTAATTTTATTTAATGGGAATGACTTTTGATTCAAATAGCCATATACGATTACTGACTGCTGAATTGGACAGAACAGCTTAAAAGGTTAAAGCAGAAATACGCACCAAAGCACCAGGGCAGCAGATTTAATTCAACATAAGCATGACCTTTCTACTAATCTGATCTATTTACAGATAGAACAGCCAGGTTTTCAATAGTGGGTTCCTAGTCACTGGAAATATTATACAGAAGCTGGATGATTATATATCAAGGAATATAATCAAGGATGATTATGTATAGGAAGCATTCCTGCTTTGGGAAGGAGGTTGCCTAGATGACCTCTATGATCTTTTCTAATTCTGCGATTCTAGGTTCTTTTATTTTCTTTTTTATAACATCTTTATTGGAATATAATTGCTTTACAGTGGTGTGTTAGTTTCTGCTTTATAACAAAGTGAATCAGCTACACATATATATATATATCCCCATATCTCCTCCCTCTTGTGTCTCCCTCCCATCCTCCCTATCCTACCCCTCTAGGTGGTCACAAAGCACCGAGCTGATCTCCCTGTGCTATGCGGCTGCTTCCCGCTAGCTATCTGTTTTACATTTGGTAGTGTATATATGTCCATGCCACTCTCTCACTTTGTCCGAGCTTACCCTTCCCCCTCCCCGTGTCACATTTGCATCTTTATTCCTGTTCTGCCCCTAGGTTCTTCAGAACCATTTTTTTTTAGATTCCATATATATATGTGTTAGCATACGGTATTTGTTTTTTTCTTTCTGACTTACTTCACTTCAAAGTGGAAATAGCTTTACTGAGCTTCTCCATATGTTATCAGGAAATTAACTTCAAGTAGAAGCTCTTCCTTCCTACCTCCCCCATATATTTATTTTTTCAAAATGCATGGAAAATCTTTCATCATTTTTTGGGGGAAGAAGTTTCCCATAAATAAGAATAACATATGAATTTTCTTTTTCAGTTATGCAAGATGAGTAAGTTCTAGAGAACCAGCGTGCAACAATGTGACTATAGTTGGCAATATTGTATTGTGTATTTGAAATTTGCTAAGAGGGTAGATCTTCGGTGTTCTCTCCATAAAAAAGTAAAATGGTAACTGTGTGAGGTGATTTGTGGTGAATATTTCACAATGTATACATATATTGGGTCATCAGGTTACATACCTTAAGTTCAGTGGACCCTTGTACAACTCGGGGGTTAAGGGCACTGGCCCTTTGCAAAATCCCAGTATAACTTTAGACTCGGCCTTCCCTATCTGTGGTTCCGCATCCATGGGTTCAACCAACCGTGGATCGTGTAGTACTATAATACATATTTATCTAAAGAAATCCATGTATAAGTGGACATGCGGAGTTCAAACATGTTGTTCAAGCGTCAATTGTATGGTAGCTTTTGTTTTTTTGGCCATGCCGCATGTGGGATCCTAATTCCCCAGCCAGAGATCAAACCCTCGCCACCTGCTGTGGAAGCGCAGAGTCCAAACTACTGCACCACCAGGGAAGTCCCTGTATATATAGCTTTTGATCGTCAATTATACCTCCATAAAGCTGGAGAAAACACTACAAAAAATCTTTCTCAAATACAGGTGTTATTTTTACTGAGGTGAAATCCACATCACATAAAATTAACCATTTTAAAGTGTGTACAATTTCATGGCATTTAATCCATTCACAGTGTTGTGCAACTCTCTATATACATTTATTTCTATACATTTGGATGTGATAATCTGTTAAGAGAAGTGAATTATTTGCAACAACCATCAGAGGGGAGGTTTTCTGGAGACAGTGTACAGAATCTTCCTAGCAATCTTTGTCTTCTGTCCTTGCTCCTAATCTTGAGTTACTACTTTGCTTTAGGTCATATAGGCTTTTGACCTCTAACACCAGGAATAAATAGTTTAAAATGTAGGTCCTGCAGACATCTTAGGTAGGAATAATTCCTACTCATCACTCACTAGTCCTGTAACCTCAGGCAAGTTGCTTCATCTCTTTGAGCCTCAGTTTCTTTATTTGTAAAAGTAAGCTATCCTAGTATCTACCTCAGAGAATGCTATGAGCATTAAGTGAGCTCGTAGGAGTTCCCTTACAGAGTGAAGTGTTCAATAAACATGATCTATTATCACTGTGATCAACAATATTATAAACTTCAGCAGCAGCATCTGAAACGACATGTGATCTTTTTTGCCCCCAGGGAGGAAAGCACTGTCACTGAACCGCACACAAGGCCTATGGACCAGTGGGGTGGAGCGGGAAGGAAGCACCGTGTGGGCTATAAGGTCATTTTTTTCCCTTTGGTTTCACACAAAGGGGTGCTGCCTCAGCAGGAAACATTTCTAAAATTTAATTTAGTTAGGCAGTTGGAGAATGTCCGTCTCTTGAACGACAGAGCTGGTCCTGAATCCCTAGGAAAGAAAATAAATTGTTTCTGTGAGAGTCTCTATTAGTGTTGTGCTGTAGAACGTTCTCACACTGCACTGACCTCTTCACCTTGACCAAGCCTTTCAGATGATGTCACCGGAACTTCCCCGGAGGTGGAATATGGGCTTTATAGGACCTTCTCCATTGAACGTGTTATGCTGCAGGCTCCTTGGAGACCATTCGAGAAGCCTTGGTTCATTATTCCCCCACAGCGTGGTGTCATTAGGGAAAACCAGATCTGCCACTTTAGTGCTTCCAGGGCTTTGGAAGAAAGTGTCAAGTGAGATGACAAGTCTTGTCTGTCTGTATGGTACTTCCTATTCTTCTCCACAGGAATCCTCCCATTTGGCCCGCCTTTGGCCAGATCTGTGCTTTGTTGTTTCTGGGCATGCTAGAATTTTTCTGGCAATTGAACCCATTTGTGGGTTTTAATGGTTTTTGGTTGACAAAGCTGCTTGTTCCTTTCTTTTTTCTTTTATTTAAATAGGATTTTTCTAAGGGTAAGAGGAGTTTTATTGTAGTCTGTTTAAATGGCCTCAGAGAAACTACTATATAATTGAATGCAGTCCAACTGTTGGTACCGTTTCAACTACCAACGTGAACTATTAGGACAGATTTGCAATATGAGATTTTCATGTGTGCATGTGGCTACGATCGAATGAGGAAGCATAGATCTCTTATTTAAGAAAAATACCCAGGGAGTGATTTTGTAAGCAAAGACCCCTTTCAAAATGCAATAAAATAGGTGGGACTGAGGCTTAGAAACAGGATGGAGCAAAGAAGACTCCTAAAACATGAAGAGCCTGGGGGTGGGGGGCGGAGGGGGGGATCGGGGGATCTGATTCTGCTTTTGGATCTCTCCCTGACTCCCTGTGTGGCTTTGCCTAGGCACTTTACCCTTCTGGGCCTCAATTTCCTTACTTGTACAAAGACAGGATTGGACTAGAAGAACTCTAAGATCCCTTCCAGTTGTAGACATCTGTGCTTCAATAATTCTACATAGAAAAAATAATTTTTTTCGATTCGGGTGACCAGAAAAGTTAAGGATTAGTGTTAAAGAGGAAGTGAATCACCCGTCGTTGTGATTTTGTAAAAATTTTCCTAGAATGGCTGTTTGTGTTGCCAAGAATCACTAAATGCATGATCCTGAGTTTTGAGCCAATACAAGTTGTCAGATCATATCTTACCCTCTACCTTTGTATTCTCTCATCTAGTTGAAAAAAAAAAGACCCCAAATGTTTAAACAGTGTTCTACAATTTCCAATTTTTTAAAATGTAACAACCCTTGAGGTCGGGCATGAATTATTATCCCCATGTCTATAGATGAGGAATGTGAGGCTCAGAGAAGCTAAGCGACTTATTCATGGTCACGTGCCTAGGAAGTGATGGAGCTGGAACTTCATCTCAGGTTGCCTGTCTCTAGGACTAGTTCCCATACAACCCCCATGTTTTGAATTACAATAATTATTTTATTGAGCAATTGTTTTACACCAGATATTGTAAAAGCTTTCATTTGTTTGCTTTTTACTCTCCTTATTTTCCAGACAAGGAAACTAAGGTACAGAGACATGATGTATCTTGGTTAAGGTCAAACACCTATTATAAGATAGAGTTGAGGTCAGATTGCCTGTTTGACTGTAACTCTGTTCTCTTACTAGCATGCCTTTAATTATTACTGTGTTTGTTAGCCTGCTTCTTTTGCTAAACAGACCTCTTTCAAAGGTTATTTCAATGAGTATGTGACAGCAAAGGCCTTGGAAGTAGGAGCTAAAAGGCCAGGTTAGGCTAAGGTGAACTCTTCTCATCTCGAAACTGCACAGCTGCAGCTTCAGCCCTAGCCCAACCCTCACCCGTGAGGAGTTCCCTGAAGTTGTGCAGTGTGGTTCTAGAAAACTGTTCTATTCCAGCTGACTGCAACATGCTTCCATCAGATGATCTTGTCCTTTCCCTTCACTCAAGCCTCTATTCAACCACACCCTCTTAGGAGGGGCCTGCCCTGAACACCTTATCCAAAATGACACCCTTGGCTTTCTAGCTCTGTATTCTGCCTTCTTTTTCTCTTTAGCACTTGTCACCACCAGACAGATGAAATATTTATTTAGTCATTTGTTGTCTATCTCCCTCTACTGGAATATAAACTCTATGTGGGCAGGATTTTTGTCTATTTTTTCAATGTTATATTCACAGCTCCTAGAACAGAGCCAGGCCCAGAATATTTTCTCTGTAAATATTTGTTGAAAGAATGAAAAGAACAATGACAGTGAGGGTAGTGGTGGCTACTTATGCCTGAAGAGTAAGGATTTAGGTGAGAACATGGGCAAGGGTCACTAGAAATTCTGGCCAGCATCAGGAAACCAAAGGGTAGGATGAGTTGTCCAACTGGGAAAATCAAAATGTGTTGAAAGAGTTAGCTCCAATTATATGACCAGTAAAATTGGCTAGCTTTAGGATTTTTTAAAATAAGAAAGATGCGTCTTTTTTAAAAAAGATATTTATTTATTTTCCTTATTTTTTTTGGCTGCATCGGGTCTTAGTGTGGCACGCGGGATCTTTGCTGAGGCAGGCGGTATCTTTCATTAAGGCGCACAGTCTTCTCTCTAGTTGAGGCTCGTGGGCTTAGTTGCCCTGTGGCATGTGGGATGTGGGATCTTAGTTCCCCGACCAGGGATCAAACCTCCGTTCCCTGCATTGGAAGGCGGACTCTTTACCACTGGACCACCGGGGAACGCCCAACTTTAGGGTTTTTTTTTTTTTTTTTTTTTTTGCGGTACGCGGGCCTCCCACTGTTGTGGCCTCTCCCATTGCGAAGCACAGGCTCCGGATGCGCAGGCTCAGCAGCCATGGCTCACGGGCCCAGCAGCTCCACGGCATGTGGGAGCCTCCCGGACCGGGGCACGAACCCGTGTCCCCTGCATCGGCAGGCGGACTCTCAACCACTGCACCACCAGGGAAGCCCTAAAAGATATTTTTTACATATATTTGGTCTTCCTCCACAGTTCCAGGCTCACAGCTCCTAACCCCCTTGGAATTTCCTAAGTGTTGAAAGCCATAAAGGTGTCTTTTGCTATGTTAATGAGGTGACTTTTGGAAAGCAGTTAGGATGGGGGCTGGTTGCCAGGTGAATCAACCACGTTATTAGAGGGTTGGAACTTTCGGTCCCACCCACTGACCTCTGGAAAGGGGAGAGGGCTTTGGAGGTTGAATTTTGACAATAGCCAGTGATTTAACCAAGCGTGCCTAAATAATGAGGCATCTATAAAAGCCCAAAAGGACAGGGTTTGGAGAACTTCCAGATCGGTGAACACGTGGAGATTTGGGCAGAGTTTTGGGTCCGGAGAGGGCATGGACGCTCCATGCCTTGTCCTATGCATCTCTTCCATTGGATGTTCATCTGTGTCCTTTATCACAACCTGTAATAAACTGCTAAACGTAAGTAAGTGTTTCCTTGAGTTCTATGGGTCAAGAGCCCAAGGAGGGGCATTGTGGGGACTTCTGATCTATAGTCAGCTGGTCAGAAGCACACTGGACTTGGGACCGGCGTCTGAAGTGTGTGTGTGTCTTTTGGGGGATGTGCCATCTTATGGGACTGAGCCCTTAACCTGTGAAATCGGACACTATCTCCATGTAGGTAGTATCAGATTTGAGTTAAATTGTAGGACACCCAGCTGGTGTCACAGAGAATTGCTTGATGTGGGGAAAAATCACACACTCGGTGACCGGAAGTGAAGTGTTTTGTGTGAGTATCCAAGAAGACTCATGTGTGGAAAACTGAATTTTTCGAATGCAGCAGCCTGTAAGTAACCAAAGTGTACCACAAATATTTTTGAGAATAAAATTTCAGTAAAACTTCAGGAATTTTTTAGCTATATGGAAACACCTGGGAGTCTTTAAAAAATTACTGATGCCTGGGTCCCACTTTTAGAGATACAAATTTGATTGTGATTCTAATGTGCTGACTGGGTTAAGAATCATAAACTTGGAGGTCAGGAGTGTGCATTTGGGAAGGAGACAGAATAGTGTTTAAATCCCATCTCTCTTGTTTACCAGCCGCTATGATTTTGAATAACTTAATTGTTCTGAGTCACAGCTTCCCTATTTGTAAAATGAAGGCAATCGACCTCACGGGAATTTTGTAGGGCTTTAATGAAATAAGGTCCATAAAGCCTGTAGCATGTTGTCTGAACCACGTGAGCACTTGATTAATAATAGCTGCTATTATCATTGTTATTATTATCATGTCAAATAATAGTAATTATTATTATGCTGAATAATGAGTTCCCCCCCCGCCCCGTATTTAAAAAATGGCTACTTTAACAGTGTGTAACGATTAGTCAAATGGTACAATTCGAAACGATGGGACTGTCTTGATGCAGCTCTGGGTAGGGAGACCTGTATAAAATGAATGAAGACAGACTACAAAGCGGGACGGAGGTGGTAAAAAACAGGCCGGCCGTGGAGTTCATCTATAGAAAGCACAGCTCTGAATTCTGTGGGAAGCAAAACTCATACATCGCTTCCTGGGCTACATTCCACACCAGTTGAAAGTGAGGCAGTGATTGATGTTCAGATCATCTCTGGGCAGAGTTGGGGCAGCTGCACAGCCAGATCCAGGCTCCAGAGAAGCAGCTGGGTACCGCTGGCCTGGGGCCCGCTCCAAGGCTGCTGGCAAGCAAAGAGCAGTTTACCACTGAGAGGTAGGCAGGTTAAGGTCAGACGGAATGTGAGAGAGGAGCTTGACTAATCCCTTGTTTTCTCCCTTTTCTCTTGTCAATATTTTTGGACTAGGAAAAAGAGGACAGCAATAATAACAGAGAAACATTCTGCATGATAAAAAGCCATCTCTTGGCCGGCAACAACCCGAATATTCTACCCCCAGGGAAGCCTGTTTTGCATTTGCAGCAAGAGGGCATTGAGGTAAATTGACCTCCTTTTTGATGACAGTAGCTTCAGACTCAAACAAGAGCTGTGTGATTTTAGATGAGTCAGACTTTAAATTTGTGCATTTCAGCTGGAGGTAATAACCATTAATGTGGAAAGATTGGCAACGAAGTCTTCTGGGTAGAAGCTATACCATACTTATTTGTGTTTGGTAAGGGATGCATTCACCAAAATATCAGAAAGTCAGAGTTGGCTAATGGAGAGTGGGAAGCAACCTAGGATGTCTGCAAATACCTTTATTTAGGGCACTCTTCAAAAATAGATCCTTTGTACGTGTCAAATATTATAAAAATAAATTTCAATTAACTTCTGATTGTGTTTTTAAGAATACAATGGAGCAGAATCGAATTCTGGATGAGAGAGAATATCATCCTAGTTTAGAGAATAATTTCCATTGAAATGACTTGAAATTCATTCTGTGAATCATGCTTATTATGATATTAGACCTCTTCCTACAGAAATACTGGAAGAATATTCCTTCTTAATCTAATGGAACCAATTTTCCTAACAGCATCTCTCATAACTTTCCACAATTATTTGTCAAAATGTACAAACGTCCACACATTGCTGGCAATAAGTCTCAGATAGGATGGAAATGAGCTTACACATCTTCCATGTGAGTGATCACATATTTTTCGAATGCCTTTGTGGAACTGGCACAGAAAACTTTGCGGCCTGTTTTACCAGAGATAAGGAGGAAAGCTAATTAAGACCTTAGTCGCTTCTTTGGGGAGTATTGTAAGGTACAAGAAGCTTTTAATTGGGTTTTGCTTCCCTTTTTAAAGATAATCATTTCTACCTACACGTTCAGGTGATCATTTCTTCAGTTTCTTTCAAACGAATGCTCGTTTGATCTTACTTATAAATGACACATGGCAAATAGTCTTTATGTGCCAAATAAAATAATGAAGTTGGGAGAAATTCACAGACTTTTTTTTTTTTTAGTAAACTCTTCTAATTTGACATTCTTGGGTGGTTTTTTTGTACATAATTTTTAAAAATTTTATTTTATTTATTTATTTTTGGCTGTGTTGGGTCTTCGTTGCTGCGTGTGCGTTTTCTCTAGTTGCGGCGAGCGGGGGCTACTCTTTGTTGCAGTGCGCAGGCTTCTCATTGCGGTGGCTTCTCCTATTGCAGAGCACAGGCTCCAGGCGCACGGACCTTAGTAGTTGCGTCACTCGGGCTCAGTAGCTGTGGCATGCGGGCTCTAGAGCGCAGGCTCAGTAGTTGTGGCGCACAGGCTTAGTTGTTCCACAGTATGTGGGATCTTCCCAGACCAGGTGTTGAACCCGTGTCCCCTGCATTGGCAGGCGGATTCTTAACCACTGCACCACCAGGGAAGCCCCGTGTTCTTGGTTTATATTAAACACAACTACCAATGGCTGTATTGTCAATTGTTACCAACATCCTATGGGACCTTTAGCCTGTCTGCTGATCTGAACATTTTCAATTGTAAATCACTTAGTGCCCCCATCCCTCTGCCTCCCCCTCCCCCTGCCTCCCCCTCCCCAACTTCAGCTGCAGGATAAATATCTTCCCTTATATGGTGCTGATGGAACTTTGCAAGTTTGAGTGAATTTCAGAACATTCAGTACTGTAGCTCACTCCTGTCATTTTCCAACACCCAGAAGCATGCCTTGCGTAGGCACGATCTCTGCAGCCCACTCAGGAACATGAGTAATGATCTTTAAGTGAACCATATCAAGAGTGTAAGGGTTTTGGATAATTTAGACAAGAAAATTGGAACAAGTGTGCATTTCTCTAAAGAATGTCACTCTGATTTTCTGCGTAGTGGGACTACCCAATCCGTTAATGCAAAAAACCTCTCAGAGGGCTAGAAACTATTTTTTCACCCAGCCAGGGAGGGTACCTGCCTGTGTGCTTATGTGGTATGTGTTTGCCTGTGTGTGTACATAAGCATGTCTCCAGAGATTAGAATGGTAGAGCCACAGTTTCCTTTCAGACTCATGAATAAAAAATATTGGACAGAGGAGCACAGATGATGTTTTTCTCCTGTTTGTTAGCACCACAACAGATTCCTGGGGTGACTGTTCTTAGCCCCGCCAGCTACTGACTCTCTGCCAGCTTGTAATTAAAACCCTTTAGAGTGAAGGATATGTGTCCACTGACATTGATTGACACCCTACTCAGTGCCTCTGTGACAAAGGGAGGAAAATCAGGTTTGGATTTTTTCCCCCTTTTACAATGAGTCATTCTAGAAGAAGGAATCTCAAACCCCAAAGAGAAAACCTAGTAAGTGGTAAAAGATCGGGATTAGAGGGGAGAGAGAGAACCTTAGTTAGATATTTTCTAATTGCACTTCTACTTCACAGATTTAGATTTTTTCTAGCCAGAGACTAGAAAGAGTACACCGTAGCACTGGGTGACATTCTGGGGAAGGAAGCCAGAGTAGGTTTTGTGGGGGCTGTTCTGGAGGTCCTATTATATAAATGAATGGGAGAAATTGCTAGAAACCATCCCTGTTTGGGGCTGAGAACTATTACCATTTCCTACATTTACTCTCCTGTTTGTTTTTCCTAAGAACTTTAGGAAATGAGCCGTGCAATGACAGTTACCCCCATTCCGTAGAGCAGCGGTCCCCAACCTTTTTGGCACCAGGGACTGGTTTCATGGAAGACAATTTTTCCATGATCCGGGTGGTGGGGGGAAGGTTCAGGCGGTAATGCAAGCGACGGGAGCAACAGATGAAGCTTCACTCGCTCGCCCGCTGCTCACCTCCTGCTGTGCGCCTGGTTCCTAACAGGCTACAGCGGTCCGTGGCCCAGTGGTTGGGGACCCCTGCTATAGATGACAAGACTGAGGCCCAGGGAGTTTACTCAAGGTCACACAACTAGTCAGTAGCCGTATCAGGGCTGCTTCTCTTTTCAGCTCGTCTGCTGGTTACATCTCTAACACAAAATAACTTGTGTGTACCTTGGTTTGTTTGTTTGTTTTTTTAATTTTTGACCGAGAAAGATGAGGAATTTATTTCACCTCCATTACCTCATCCTTTCCCCCCTGACTTTTACTTCTTTATCAGTATGTAGTAGGCGATTACCATGACCATGAGGAAGTCACTTCCTTGTGCTGAGCTCCAGTTTTCTCATCTGTAAAGTGAGAGTTGAGTCAGATGCTCTTGAAGTTTCATTTTGGCCCTGACCTTTTGTGACTGGGAGTCAATGAGCACACTCTTTGAATCATTTATGCAGTTTCTTGTTCGGATTGCTACATAGTTGTAGCAGAAATGTTACCTCTGTCTGAATATGAATCAGTGAAGAGTTAATGCTTAAACTTGGACCTTATGGTAGCAACCATGATTTATGTGAGGAGGAATTTTAAGGTTTCTTTGTCCACTGACCTGTATCAACACAAGCGATCCAGAAAACTGCTGCTCATGCAACATTCTGACCGGACTGCCCTATCACCAGTGATGCTAAATGATCGTGATAATCCCTGAAGGAAAAATGGAAGTCCATTTGTCCCTTCAATCCAGAATTGGCCTGACACTGAGTCCCAGAGACCATGCACATCAAGTCTCTCTCCACTGGTAATAAATGCTGCATGTCATCTTATCAGGCCATGATTAGGCTGATGTACCTTTTTTGCCCAGGACTGTTTTAGTCATCTTCATTTTCAACCTTCAGTTTTAGGGGATGATTCAGACAGCTTGCATTGTGCCAGGACTGAGTTCACAAAGATTTGTTGTCCTTCTCAGAAGCTGGATAGGGCAAAATATACTTTTGTTTACCACTTGTATGCTTGATCGAAAATAAGCAGCCATTTGGCTAATAGCCACATCACACACGGGCAGTGTGATAGGGCGGAAAAAGCACGGATTTAGAGTTAGCCTCTCTTGGATTGAAATCCCAGCTCAGCCACTTACAAGATGTGTGACCTTGGGCAAGATTCTCAACCTCACAGAGTTATAGTTCTCTCATATGTAAAATGAACATGATAATGCCGGTTTTTAAGGGATGTCATAATTTACGAAGGGTTCCTGGCACAGTGCTCAATAAATGGCAGCTATTTTATTAAGGAAGTTCAAATGTCATCGTGATAGTGTTTCTATTTATACATGTGTTTCAGAGGCTGCATTTGGAAAGAAGCCCAGGGCTTATTTTATTCTTCTTTCTCTGCCTCATTGCCTAGTACAGAATCTGGGATACAGTTAGCATTCAAGAATTATTAGTTAAAAAAAAAGAATTATTAGTTAAATGAATGACTGACTGAATATATGAACGAGCCACAGTAATATGAACTAGATGGCAGCAAACTGATCAATTCCAAGGGCTCAACTACTGAGTAAGTAGGCAAACCCGAGACTCACATCCACCTCTTCTGATTCCAAGACAAGTACTTGTCTGCAGTATCTACCTTATAAATCTATAACTGTTTTGCTCCCCACAGTGTAGGAGCTTTTGTGAGTTTCTAAAGCTTTGACAATCACTCTTTTGCTCTCTAAGGTTCTAAGGTGGGTAAGTAGGATATTCTCATTATTTATTCATTCATTCATTCATTCCACAGTTTTGAGTATGAGAGCAGAGATTTTGAAGAAAAGCATAGGTTGGAGGGGCTCTGTATCAGTATAGGAGTCTATAGATAATTCCAGAATAGTCCACTGTATTACCTATAACACTGAGGCATCTGCCTTTTATTCTTTGGGAAGTTCACTCTCACCAAAGAAGAAAAATAACATAAATTCTCTCCCTCCAGCTTGCTTGCCAAGATCCATGTTGTTGATTAACTAAGCCCACATTTCCTGCTGGTAAGAGTAAGGAAAAGGGGTCCTCTCAGAGTACACAGGGAGAGGCCCTACTCTGGACTTCACATTGTCTCATTTCTACTAATTACTCTCTGTCTGTTCCCCCTTAGCGTGAAAACAGGCGGGTTTCACCTACTGAACCCACTTGTATTCTGACCACTGCCAATACTGACGGACTCTGGAGCCAGGACCTTACACTCCTTCCCATGGCCATTTGGTGAGTCAGCCACGAGGCCTAGATTAGAACCCAGAATGCCTCAGGCCTGAGCATGGGCCTGCTTAGGTGCTAAGAGTTCTGACAGCTGGGAGGAGCAGGATTTGTTTGAAGACATTTGGTACTGGGCTTCCAGACCTTGAAGATGAAAATAATCCATCAGATGAACCAGATTTATTACAATTGAAAGCAATAGTTACTTCCTCTGTTGAGTTTAGAAATACTGTCTTTGGTTTCAATAACTCCTAAAACACAATACTTTTAAAGGCTTGACTTCCAGGCTCTCCAGCCACTCTGACCTATTCTTAGCCAGTTGGGTGAATTACTGTCTAAAGAGATATTTTTTCCAGTTTCTTTTTATATTTCAAATACTTGTAGTCCTCAAACATATAAAGATCCCCTCTCCACTCCCACCCCTCTGCCACATACACACCCTTTGTCCACATCACTTATATTTTGGAGCCCCTGATCTGTCTGTCCTGGGAAGCTGGTGAATTTAGTCTGTACAAGCTTGGGTCAGGTTTACTAGGTCAGAATTTATGAGGCCGTGAAAGGACAAATGACACTTCTTGATTGGAGGCTAAGGAAGTACCTTGATTCTCAGATCTGGAAAGAACCTTTCAAGATTTCTTGGGAATAAATTCAGTGTGTCCTGACGTCTGAATGGTGCTCCTGGTTAAAGCAAAGGAATGAGAAAAAGACTTTTCAGATGAAGACAAGATACTACCATATTTCTGTGTGCAGTGGCTAGAAACTTCTAATGCAGGAACTACATTAAGACAGGAATAAAAAAATGTTATCCTATCTTGTAGTTAATGATCATTCTCTCTGGGGGTGGAGGGGGTGGATGGATAGCATAGGGATCAGCATGAGAATTACAGAGAATGTGTAGCTTGGAGTCAGAAATTTGGGTTTTTGGAGAATAGGAAACATAGCTGGGTGATTTGGGGAACCCCATTATTATAATCTACAAAGAATCTTTTTCAATTTTAATTTATTTTTTTTAAATTTTTTTACCGCGCCACACGGCCTGCAGGATCTTAGTTCCCGAGCCAGGGATCGAACACGTGCCCCCTGTAGTGGAAGCATGGAGTCTTAGCCACTGAACTGCCAGGGAAGTCCTTACAAACAATCTTACTGGTAATCACTTTACATTATTATTATTATTATTATTATTATTATTATTATTATTATTTTGTGGTACGTGGGCCTCTCACTGTTGGGGCCTCTTCTGTTGCGGAGCACAGGCTCCGGATGCACAGGCTCAGCGGCCATGGCTCACAGGCCCAGCTGCTCCGCAGCATGTGGGATCTTCCCAGACCGGGGCACGAACCCGTGTCTCCTGCATCGGCAGGTGGACTCTCAACCATTGCGCCACCAGGGAAGCCCCACTTTACATTATTGATGTGAGACTTCAACATACCTGTATAAAACACCCCAGCACAGTATCTGTCACACAATAGGAGCTCAATAAGTGGTATCTGTTATTACACTCTGACTCCAGACACTAGGTTCATTGTACTACACTGCTTAGTAAATGTTCATTGAATGGGGCAATGTATAGGATTAGCAAAGCTTGGATCCAAGTTTGCAATGGAATGGAATTATTATCTGAATATCAAGGAGTGCCTTCCTTGTTCTGCCAGTTGGTAGTAGCCAAGGAAGCCAAAATCTTGTGGCACCTCCGAATCTAGACTGGCATGGTGGCACAATGCTTCTTACCAAGGTTCCTAGATATAGGCCCAGGTAAACGGTAGGTTTATAAGGCTTTTGCAGTTGTTATTACCTGTTTTGAAGCATTCCGGGTTTGGATCAAATCAATTCAGCTCCTTCATGTTTTATTCAGAGGACTGAATAGAGCTACTAATTCTGTTTATCATTTACAAAAGAAAAACAGCTTGAATTTATGGACCTGAGCATTGTACGTAGCCCTTGTGATTGTGAAACCTTTACTTTGTTACTTACTTTACTGTAACGAGACTGGTTTATTTTGGAATGTGCCTCAATGGGTTGACCTCAGCTGGATAAAACCAAGTAAGAAAACCCTTCTGGGTTTTGTTTTCAAAGAAGGTTGAACTGTCAGGATTAAAGAAGACTGTGTTAGTTCCTAAAGGGACCCTGGCTTTGGAAGATGTTGAATACCTGACCTTCATGATGGTGTGTGTGTTGAAGAGAAGTACATTTATGAATCTTTATGAGTGGCAGCATCAAAGAGTTGCCTGGGTTATTGGGGGGCCTTAATCTCCATAATACCACAATCTACATTAAATAAAAATCGACGAATGCCAAAACAGCATGTAATCTCAGCTTCAAATCAATATCCCTCCTCTGCCCCTTCCAACTAGAATGTTACCCCGAGCCTCTCTTTTGTAGAATTTCTAGAGTGGCCACTGGTTCTGACTCTGTGCCATGTGCATGGCATAGTGCCATGTGCTTTATATACGTTATATCTATGTTACTCATAAAACCCTATACTATGGCTTTTGTTATCTTCATTTTATGGATGAGAAAAATTGAGTCTCAGAAAAGTTCAGTGACTTGATCAGATCAAGATGGGTAAACAGTGACAACTGGGATTTGAAACTGGATCCATCTGACTCGCAAGTACATGCTTATTCCACTGTTGCTACAGTGGTGAGGGCTGTCTAAGATGCTGGGAGGGGGCTGGGTGGATGGGTGTTATAGACGTCCTTAGAAGGCTTGAGAAAGATCACTCACTTTATTCTGTCCTTAAAATGACCATTATTAATTATGGGGCACTATTTAGAATTCATCACCACGTACGGTCATTTTTAACTGATTTATGTTAACTGTGGAAAATAAATTAGTTTGTGTAATGGGCCCATCTTAGCATCCTGGACCACAAAGAGTAACAGATGCTCAAACCCTCTTGAATATATTATTAGTCTATGGGTGATAATTAACAAATAACTATAATGATATCACAGATGGAAGATTCTAGAACTTCAAGATCACCATGGCCATGGTTTGGTCTGTGAGGTGGAGTGTCCTTCCTATCTCAGGAATCAGAAGCGTTGGAGAGCCTCAGTTTTCAGTGACTTGAACTTTCTATCACCAAGCTGGAACATTTAATTGAAATGTGAGATGTGTATATACAATATTTTGGTTGTTTTGGACTTGAGTAATTTGTTCAAAATGGCCATCATTGGGAGTAACTTCAATGATCCTACAGAATCTAGAGACTGGTCTGGAGACTTCAGAGTTAGTAAACAAGTTCAACTGGAAAGAGAGAGGGTGTTTCAAAGCATGGCAGAAATTGCTGTAACCTCTTTCAGCTGTCTCATGGATCCTTCCAGAAAAACCTAAGTTACGTATGTCTTGAATATCACCAACTGAGAACACAGCATCATCCTGTTTATGGGGCACAGTGCCAGGATCAAGAATCAGGGCTAGATCCTGGGGGTAGGTTGGCAATATCTTCCTTGGTGAACTAAGAAAGGAAATGAAATTAAGAGCTGTAGGAAGGTATACAGATGGCCATGAAAACCATTGTCTTACTTACTTACTTTTATTAAAGGCTCCATTGTGGAGTTTTTTTCTTTGCATCTCTTCTTTATCACTGAGATTTCAAAGTTAGAATAGAGGTTTTGACTATAGATCAGCAATCCCCTCTGAAATTTTAATTTCCATTTATTATTTAAGTTTACAGAATTTCCTTTTTGCCTATGACTCACTTTTTTCTTGCCTCATCTGGCTTTTATTGTATTTTCCCCCTTTTTCTCTCTCACTTCTGGTATTATTGATAAAACTGGTGTGGTTTTGCTTTCAGGCCACGGCCACCTTGCTACATATCTCACATATTGCCAGTTGTTTTAGGTCTGTGAAAAATCCCCTGACACGAAGTAGTGTTTCACCTTTTGATGAAAAAGCAGCCTGGTTTGTTCTACAGATGTTTTATATGAAGAAATGGCTAAGCTCTGCTATGTATCAACATGGTACATTTCCAAACGATTTGTCTTACCCTTTGAATACTGAGGTTTTAATGACCCCTGTGCCAGGGCCACACTCAAACAGAATTAGGGGCTTGACAAAGGAGAAATACCTGTGGTCCCAGAGCCTGAAGTAGACCCACTCGCAAACTTCCCTTCCTCCTGAGTAAGGTGGATGTCATTTTTTGTTGTTTACACCGAGAAGCTAGAGTCTTAGCTGAGCGTGGTTTGCATATTTGCAGCCATGGGAAAAGCCTCTGTCCCTTCTGAATTGTATCAGCTCCGCGGTGGCAAACTTGTGGTATGTTTTTATTCTGCTCTCATCTTTCTTTCTCATCTTTCTTTCGAGTAACAGCTGCTGAGCATAGTTCAAACTCTCCATCAATGTGGTGACCATATTTTCCAATTGCAAGTCAGGACACATGGTCTGACAAATTCCAGTGGACTTAAACGGAGACAATGGAATGGAATATTTGAAGTCCAACCCAGAACAGAATGTATAGATAACCGTCCTTAGGAAAACAAGCACGTTCACATTTTGTCAATGTGGGAACATTTGTTACAGCTCCTATTTGTGACAGAGAATGCCGTGTTTCACAGAGCTATTAAGCTTTTTGGCTCCTTTCGAGATTCTGTAGTTAGTTGTCCTTTGCTGAGCTCTCAGGTAGGATTAGACTAGTCCTGCTGTGAGTTCGGGATGTTCATGGTTTCCGGCACAGTAGCCACTTGGTGACAGGAACCACACATGTGTTTGCGTGAAGATAATGCAACTAAGGTGCCATATTGAATTACTCTTCATGTCACCATAAAGGTTCTGACGTGTGGCCTATGTAATGAGTGTCTTTACCTAGTGCTGATTCTTCATACATGAAATTTTGAGGAGGCATGTGAGTTTTAAGAGTCTTACAAACTCCTAGACTGAGAGGGAATAAGGTGGCCAAAATTCATGGGAGTGTTGAAAGAGCTTTCTTATCTGCAAATGCAGGGACAGTGCTTCATTAGGGAGAAGCCATTAACATTATGGCAAAAGGACTCTTCCAGCCTCAGAACTGAGGCCACTCAGACCACTAGGAGAGCCCAAAGTACATAAGAGGTTTAAATGCACAGTTGGAGTTTATATAAAAGTTGTGAATGTGCCCTTGGACAACAGTGTGATTATTTGAAAATTTTCGTATAGTCGGAACCCTGAATGTAAGAAACTTCCTTTTTGCTCTTTGACAAAGTAAACCCTCTTTTCTCCCTCCTAAGAGCATTTCGTTCTTATTTAGAACCAGGAGTTGAAGATCCTTGGCTCCTTCAAGGTCAGGTTGGCAGCTAAGACGACACTAGGCCTCTGTTTGCTCCCCTTTCCCAATTCTTGGGATTAGAAATTGCTCTTACTCCCCTAAGTTTGTAAACTCTAACTTTACCTCCTAAAATCAATCCTTTGGGACCAGGAAGGTTCTCCTGTTGTCCCAAAATAGAAGTGCTATGGGATTCTACTGACAAATCCTGTAGCACCTCTGATAACCCTCCAGTCTGTGACTTAGCACGCTAAGTGTACATGGTGTTTCTATCAGGGAAGATTTATCATTTGCCTTAGCCACTGTTCTTGGTTAAAGCCAGCACATGCTCTCAGAGCTTTGCCTCTAGGATCTGGATCCACAGTATTGTAGGTTCCTCTATCCTTTATTATCTCTGGAAGAATGTGGCTTGGAGCCCAGATTGTGAAGTACATGAAATGAAATTCAGTGTCCTCTAATATTCCTGCTCTTTGTTCTTTGCTCTGAGTCAGTCTTTCCTTCATTCATTTAAGACATATTTACTGAGCCTTCAGTATTTGTCAGTCATGGTACTAGGCATTGAGAATACAAGGGGTGAGCAACGCAAGATCACAGTTTTCAGAAAGCAGCTGCATAGAGTAGCAGTTAAGAACACACTTTGCAATCAGACTGCCTTGGTATGAACCCCGGCACTGCTACTTAACAGCTGTTTGATAGTAGACAAGTCACTTTAAACTCACTATGCCCTAGTTTCTGCATGTGTAAAATGCGACTAATAACAGTACATCCCTTACAGGGTTGTTATGTGCATTAGATGAGTTCCTGGTCCATATTAAGTATTATATGAATTTTTTATTAAATAATATGAAGCTTACGTTACTAGAATGGAGAAGATGGATAATTATCGATCATGATAAGCAAAGGCAACAGGTTGATGAGTTCAGTATCCTGATGCTGTTCATATCTTGTCATAATATTTTTTCTGGGAAAGGATCTTATGAAGTCATTCGTACTATGAATGGAAAGGTCTTAATATATTTCTATTTCTACAGAGGGCGAAGCTCACACTAGATATAAGCAAATTGTTAAACTTATTGCCCTTTGAAATTATCTTGGAGGTCCTACCACTACAGTCCAAGTTGGCTACTACAGCTCCAGCAATTACATCTATTTTCCAGGCAGCAGAATGGAGGAGAACAGGGGAAAGGGTGTGCCCTCTCTGTCTTAAGGAGACTTCCCAGAGGTGCCATGTAACATTTTGCTTACATCTCATTCTCTTGAACTTAGATGCATGGCTTCACCTAGCTGCAAGGGAGGCTAGGCAGGTAGTATTTTCTGTGTGGAATGTGCTCAGCTGAAAAGTTGAGGTTCTCTTTACTAAGAAGGGGAGAAGGGCTACTGGGAAGCAACTAACAGTCTTTGCCACAGTGGCAATCCAGTTCTGTAAGTTCATACCTGAATTTGTGGCTTTTCATTTTCTCACTCTGAGACTATCACTAAGACTCCTCTTATTCTCATTAGGCATAACTAGGTTGGATTTTTGGCTCAGATGAAATGAAAATCTGACATTTATTGAACACTTACTCTATGCTAAGCACTACATCATAATGCTATGAGGTAGACTCTATCATTGTCCCCATTTTCTGGATGAGGACATTGAGGAACAGAGAGGCTCAATAATGTGCTGTGTAGTGGCAGAGCCAGGATTCAAAAGCAAATTGTTTGACGCCAGAACCTGTTTATTATTAACACAGTGTCGCTTGATTTGCTTAGAGTTGGGGAAAGGGAATCAGAAAAAGTAGGAAGGGGGGAGAGAGAGGTACTGTAAAAGCAGCATTTCTTTTGTGTGAAATGTTTAGAATCTTCATATTCATAACTTATGGAACATGTGTATAGCCTAATGTTTTGAACCTTTCATCTGATTTGATACAAATACATCTTTGACTGAACCAATTGGTTTGCTATTCAAGGACCTTCACAATCTTGACTGAACTTTTCACATCTACCTCAGCTCAGAGCACAGAGTGTGACGTAATGGAAAGAAGTTTTAGAAATTGGCAAATCTGGGTTTGTTCCCCACCTCTACCACTCTCAGCTGCGTGGCTTTGGGCAATTTACCTACCTCTTTGTATGTGAGTTTTATTTTTCTTTAAAACAGGAATGATAACAGGTACTTTTCAAAGGCAGTTGCAGAGAATACATGAGACAATGTAGGTGAGACTGCTAGCATTTAAATGAATGTTATTTTCTCCCATCTTCTTGTTTTTCTTTCTCCCAAGCCTTTCCCCCCACCACCCCCTTTCCAGTGTGCACTAGTCAGACTGGTTAGTTTCTTTTCTTTAAGCATAATTTACTCTTTCCAACATCTGTGCCTTTGATTTCACCATTGCCTCTTCCTGAAATGCCCCATTCTCTTCTCACTTTGTTGCAGACTGGCATCTGTTGAAGTCTGCCAATGTCTGCCCATGTACCTTTTGTTGGGTCTGCACAGTGTTTGTTACCTGCTTTTATTTTTCATTTTATTTTATTTTTACCAATTTTTTTTGGAAGTAGAGTTGACTTACAACATTGTGTTAGTTTCAGGTGTACAGCAAAGTGATATATATATATATATAAATTCTTTTTCAGATTCTTTTCCATTATAGGTTATTACAAGATATTGAGTATAGTTGCCTGTGTTATACAGTAGGTCCCTTTTGGTTATCTATTTTATATATAATAGTGTGTACATGTTAATCCCAAACTCCTAATTTATCCTCCCCACGTTTCCCCTTAGGTAACCATAAGTTTGTTTTCTATGTCTGTGAATGTATTTCTGTTTTGTAAATAAGTTCATTTGTATCAGTTTTTTAGATTCTGCATATAAGCCATATCATATATTTGTCTTTCTCTGTCTGACTTCACTTAGTGTGATGATCCCTAGGTCCATCCGTGTTGCTGCAAATGGAATTATTTCCTTCTTTTTTATGGCTGAGTAATATTCCATTGTATGTACGTACCACATCTTTATCTGGGTTACCTGCTTTTTAATGGAGGCATATCCAATTCATTCAGCACAGATTCCATCACTTGCTATTACACCTAGCCCATTTATGCTAGGGTATGGTCCCTGCTGGGCTCCTGAAGGCATTTCAGTTTGAGACATCTCCTGCCACAGATTAAATCCTGCTCATCGTTTAAGGACCATCTCCAATGCCTTCTCTCATGAAAGTCTTCCTTGATCTGATTATAATCTGAAGTTTCTTGCTCCCCCATCTTTTTTTTTCCTAAAGTAAATGAAACGTACTTCTTCCTCAGCTTTGTGTTAATGGTGTGTGCAAGTCTTAAGCACATACTGAAATGTACTGAAATCTAAGCTCCCCGAGGACAGGGATCCTGTTTTTTTTCATCTTGGCAACCTCCTCCGTACCTAGCAGCTGTCTTGCTCATATTGGGCACTTAGGTGCTCATGGACCGGTCAGTGAAATCATGCTCACTGTAAAGCTGAACTACAAGAAGTTCATCAAACCAAAAGTGTTTTGTAGCAATGCATTTTGGAAATAGATAATAACACATTTTGGTAAGAATTCAAGAACTGTCCAACCAGATCATTCTCTGGGAAAGACAGAAAGTAGATTGTTCCCTCAATCCTCAGTGCTGGCACAGGAGCTGTATTTTTTTAGTTTTGCTTCCAAATTGGTATTGACGTCAGAAATCTTGGCTTCTGCTAAATTTCATATTCAATAGGATGGGCTTTGAAAGGGAAATGGAGTGAAAAGTCATAAACTGGGAGACTCTAAAGTGAATGTGCATGGTTAGTGTAATCAGTGACTAATTAAGGTGAGCTTTATGGCTGTTTTACTCTTTCACCCTGAAGAAATTTCCAGACCAGTTATGCACCACTTCCTACTGATGAGTGGGAGGCCAGAGGGTCAGAAAGTCAACGTCATTGAAAGGTCTAGTTCTGTCATAGGTAGGTTGATAAGTGGACTTGAGGCCTGAGGAATAATAATTCTCAACAGGTCGTTTGGTTTGCTCTGGTGAACCAGAAAGACTGGGATGGGATTTTTTTCCCAACCCAACATCCGCTCTTGGTTCTAAACAAGTACCCCCGCATTCTTATACTGTGGGAGGAGTTCTTGGATTTTGTTCTGGATGCTGTGATGGCTTAGACAGTCCTCAGTGGGGGGGAGAATTTCTGGGGTGCCCTAAAATGGGGTGACAAGTACAAACTTTTGAGTTTAGTGGGGAACCGTGGCTGGATTTCTAAGCGGTGTGCTAAAAAAAAAAACTGGCTAAGGCTTCCCTGTCGTTCATGGCTTTGGTGTTGATGGTTATTTTCGTTCTCCCACCCTCAATCAAGAGATAGATTGAGAAGGTCTGTATCTCAGAAGTGTTTGCAAGAACAAAAAAAGTAGAAACATCTAAGGATCCATCAAAAAGGGATTAGAAAATTTTAAGTTGCAATCAGAAGCTAAGCAGATCTTTTTTTTTTTTTAATTAAGTGATTTTTGGCTGTGTTGGGTCTTAATTGCTGTGTGCGGGCTTTCTCTAGTTGCAGCGAGCGGCAGCTACTCTTCGATGTGGTGAGCAGGCTTCTCGTTGCAGTGGCTTCTCTTTTTTGCGGAGCACGGGCTCTAAGAGTGCAGGCTCCAGTAATTGTGGCGCACAGGCTTAGTTGCTCCGTGGCATGAGGGCTCGAACCCATGTCCCCGGCATTGGCAGGCGGGTTCTTAACCACTGCGCCACCAGGGAAGCCCTAAACAACTCTTTAAAGAGAAGACAGATCTCTCTATGTATGTTCATAGACTTCTGTGGTATATCATTAGATGATGAGAGCGAATTGTAAAATACACTTTTGTGGGGAAAAAATGGATGTGTATATACATACTCGTGTATGTATATGTACTCACAGATGTCTGAAAGGATGCTTAGCAAAGGCCATCAGTTATTTATCTGGTGGCAGGTGTGGGTGGGGTTTGTAGGGGAAAATTCCTATTTTATATTGATATTTTCTTTGTTGTTTATGTTTTTATAACAAGCATGAATTACTTTTGGGATCAATGAAAACAGTAAGTAGATATTCTTTTCTTAAACAGGAAACAGAAGGAGTTCTTTCTGATGTCCTCTATTCACACTGAGATGTGAATTACTGACAAGAGTTCTGAAAATTACCCTTTTGAGGGAGGTGTGGGGTAGGATTTCTCCAGGTATCAAAGCCTTAACCTGATGAAATCTGGCTTTACTACTGGGATTTCAGCTGGGTATTGGTAAACTGAAACTAGAGGTTCGATTTCCTGACTCTTCCCTCAGGGTTTCTGTCTGCTGGGTAAAGTACTTTTCAAACCACTTTACCCAGGGCCTGTGAAAGCAGTGGAGGCCCAGCAGCTGTGCTCCCAGGCCCTCCACGGCTGCTTCGACCAGGTGAGCTCCACTTCTGCCTGCTTTTCTGGTATCAAGGTTTCAACTAGGATTTCGTTTGGGAAAAAAAAAAAGACTCTGCTACTTAATGAAAGTCTGT
The DNA here is from genome assembly GCF_964341445.2 of Mesoplodon mirus. Taxonomy (NCBI): domain Eukaryota; kingdom Metazoa; phylum Chordata; class Mammalia; order Artiodactyla; family Ziphiidae; genus Mesoplodon; species Mesoplodon mirus. Next base: position 101,270,682 of record NC_138981.1, on the reverse strand, counting down.
AAACTGTCCTAGGCCAGACTTAACTAGAAAATAGGTAGAAAAAAATCCTTCTCTTTTATGGATGAGACATTAAGGGTCAGAGAGTTAAGTGAGTTGCTTTAGGATAGACGTGGAATTAAGTGGTCTTACAGCAAAGTCTTAGTTTCGTGATCTTTTTACCTTGTCAAATTGCTTCTCACAAGAGGAGCTCCTTTTGGTGAGCTCAGGGGGACACAACTGAATTAAGAACTGTAGTGAAATGCACAGGGTTTTTTTTTAACATCTTTATTGGAGTATAATTGCTTTACAATGGTGTGTTAGTTTCTGCTGTATAACAAAGTGAATCAGCTATACATAAACATATATCCCCATATCCCCTCCCTCTTGCGTCTCCCTCCCACCCTCCCTATCCCACCCCTCTAGGTGGTCAAAAAGCACCGAGCTGATCTCCCTGTGCTATGCGGCTGCTTCCCACTGCTATCTATTTTACATTTGGTAATGTATATATGTCCATGCCACTCTCTCAATTCGTCCCAGCTTACCCTTCCCCCTCCCCATGTCCTCAAGTCCATTCTCCATGTCTGCGTCTTTATTCCTGTCCTGCCCCTAGGTTCTTCAGAACCATTTTTTTTTTAGATTCCATATATATGTGTTAGCATATGGTATTTGTTTTTCTCTTTCTGACTTGCTTCACTCTGTATGACAGACTCTAGGTCCATCCACCTCACTACAAATAACACAATTTCGTTTCTTTTTATGGCTGAGTAATATTCCATTGTATATATGTGGCACATCTTCTTTATCCATTCATCTGTCGATGGACACCTAGGTTGCTTCCATGTCCTGGCTATTGTAAATAGAGCTGCAATGAACGTTGTGCTACATGACTCTTTTTGAATTATGGTTTTCTCAGGGTATATGCCCAGTAGTGGGATTGCTGGGTCATATGGTAGTTCTATTTTTAGTTTTTTAAGGAACCTCCATACTGTTCTCCATAGTGGCTGTATCAATTTACATTCCCACCAACAGTGCAAGAGGGTTCCCTTTTCTCTACACCCTCTCCAGCATTTATTGTTTGTAGATTTTTTGATGATGGCCATTCTGACTGGTGTGAGGTGATACCTCATAGTAGTTTTGATTTGCATTTCTCTAATGATTAGTGATGTTGAGCATTCTTTCACGTGTTTGTTGGCAGTCTGTATATCTTCTTTGGAGAAATGTCTATTTAGGTCTTCTGCCCATTTTTGGATTGGGTTGTTTGTTTTTCTGATATGGAGCTGCATGAGCTGCTTGTAAATTTTGGAGATTAATTCTTTTTCAGGTGCTTCATTTGCAAATATTTCCTTGCATTCTGAGGGTTGTCTTTTCGTCTTGTTTATGGTTTCCTTTGCTGTGCAAAAGTTTTTAAGTTTCATTAGGTCCCATTTGTTTATTTTTGTTTTTATTTCCATTTCTCTAGGAGGTAGGTCAAAAAGGATCTTGCTGTAACTTATGCCATGAAGTGTTCTGCCTGTGTTTTCCTCTAAGAGTTTTATAGTGTCTGGCCTTACATTTAGGTCTTTAATCCATTTTGAGTTTATTTTTGTGTATGGTATTAAGGAGTATTCTAATTTCATTCTTTTACATGTAGCTGTCCAGTTTTCCCAGCACCACTTATTGAAGAGGTTGTCTTTTCTCCATTGTATATTCTTGCCTCCTTTATCAAAATTAGGTGACCATATGTGTGTGGGTTTACCTCTAGGCTTTCTATCCTGTTCCATTGATCTATATTTCTGTTTTTGTGCCAGTACCATACTGTCTTGATTACTGTAGCTTTGTAGTATAGTCTGAAGTCCAGCAGATGGATTCCTCCATCTCCGTTTTTCTTTCTCAAGATTGTTTTGGCTCTTTGGGGTCTTTTGTGCTTCCATACAAATTGTGAACATTTTCCTTCTAGTTCTTTGAAAAATGCCATTGGTAGTTTGATAGGAATTGCATTGAATCTGTAGATTGCTTTGGGTAGTATAGTCATTTTCACAATGTTGATTCTTCCACCCAAGAACATGGTATATCTCTCCATCTGTTTGTATCATCATTAATTACTTTCATCAGTGTCTTATAGTTTTCTGCATACAGGTCTTTTGTCTCCTTAGGTAGCTTTATTCCTAGGTATTTTATTCTTTTTGTTGTAGTGGTAAATGGTAGTGTTCCCTTAATTTCTCTTTCAGATTTCTCATCATTAGTGTATAGGAATGTAAGAGATTTCTGTGCATTAATTTTGTATCCTCGTACTTTACCAAATTCATTGATTAGCTCTAGCAGTTTTCTGGTAGCATCTTTAGGATTCTCTATGTGTAGTATCATGTCATCTGCAAACAGTGACAGCTTTACTTCTTCTTTTCCAATTTGGATTCCTTTTATTTGTTTTCCTTCTCTGATTGCTGTGGCTAAAACTTCCAAAACTATGTTGAATAACAGTGGTGATAGTGGACACCCTTGTCTTCTTCCTGATCTTAGAGGGAATGGTTTCACTTTTTCACCATTGAGAATGATGTTTGCTATGGGTTTGTCATATATGGCCTTTATTATGTTGAGGTAGGTTCCCTCTATGCCCACTTTCTGGAGAGTTTTTATCATAAATGGGTGTAGAATTTTGTCAAGCTTTCTCTGCATCTATTGAGATGATCATATGGTTTTTCTTCAATTTGTTAATATGGTGTATCACATGGATTGATTTACGTATATTGAAGAATCCTTGCATTCTTGGGATAAACCCCACTTGATCATGGTGTATGATCCTTTTAATGTGCTGTTGGATTCTGTTTGCTAGTATTTTGTTGAGGATTTTTGCATCTATGTTCATTAGTAATATTGGTCTGTAATTTTCTTTTTTTGTAGAATTTTTACTGGTTTTGGTATCAGGGTAATGGTGGCCTCATAGAATGAGTTTGGGAGTGTTCCTTCCTCTGCAATTGTTTGGAAGAGTTTGAGAAGGATGGGTGTTAGCTCTTCTTTAAATGTTTGATAGAATTCACCTGTGAAGCCATCTGGTCCTGGACTTTTGTTTGTTGGAAGATTTTTAATCACACTTTCAATTTCATTACTTGTGATTAGTGTGTTCATATTTTCTATTTCTTCCTGGTTCAGTCTTGGAAGGTTATACCTTCCAAGAATTTGTCCATTTCTAAGAATTTGTCCATTTCTTCCAGGTTGTTCACTTTACTGGCATAGAGTTGCTTGTAGTAGTCTCTTAGGATGCTTTGTATTTCTGATGTGTCTGTTGTAACTTCTTTTTCATTTCCAATTCTATTGATTTGAGTCCTCTCCCTCTTTTTCTTGATGAGTCTGGCTAATGGTTTATCAATTTTGTTTATCTTCTCAAAGAACCAGCTTTTAGTTTTATTGGTCTTTGCTATTGTTTTCTTTGTTTCTATTTCATTTATTTCTGCTCTGATCTTTATGATTTCTTTCCTTCTACTAATTTTGTGTTTTGTTTGTTCTTCTTTCTCTAGTTCCTTTAGGTGTAACGCTAAATTGTTTATTTGAGATTTTTCTTGTTCTTGAGGTAGGCTTGTATAGCAATAATCTTCCCTCTTAGAACTGCTTTTGCTGCATCCCATAGGTTTTGGATCGTCATGTTTTCATTGTCACTTCTCTCTAGGTATTTTTTGATTTCCTCTTTGATTTCTTCAGTGATCTCTTGGTTATTTAGTAATGTATTGTTTAGCCTCCATGTATTTGTGTTATTTATGCTTTTTTTCCCCTGTAATTGATTTCTAATCTCATAGCGTTGTGGTCAGAAAAGATGCTTGATATGATTTCAATTTTCTTAAATTTACTGAGGCTTGATTTGTAACCCAAGATGTGATCTATCTTGGAGAATATTCCATGAGCACTTGAGAAGAAAGTGTAATCTGCTGTTTTGGGATGGAATGTCCTAAAAATAACAATTAAGTCCATCTTGTTTAATGTATCATTTAAAGCTTGTGTTTCCTTATTTATTTTCATTTTGGATGATCTGTCCATTGGTGAAAATGGAGTGTTAAAGTCCCCTACTATGATTGTGTTACTTTATCTTTCCCCATTTATGGCTGTTAACATTTGCCTTATGTATTGAGGTGCTCCTATGTTGGGTGCATAAATATTTACAATTATTATATCTTCTTCTTTGATTGAGCACTTGATCATTATGTAGTGTCCTTCTTTGTCTCTTGTAATAGTCTTTATTTTAAAATCTATTTTTTCTGATATGAGAATTGCTGTTCCAGCTTTCTTTTGATTTCCATTTGCATGGAATATCTTTTTCCATCCCCTCACTTTCAGTCTGTATGTGTCCCTAGGTCTGAAGTGGGTCTCTTGTAGACAGCATATATACAGGTCTTATTTTTGTATCCATTCAGCCAGTCTATGTCTTTTGGTTGGAGCATTTAATCCTTTTACATTTAAGGTAATTATCAATATGTATGTTCCTAATACCATTTTCTTAATTGTTTTGGGTTTGTTATTGTAGGTCTTTTCCTTCTCTTGTGTTTCCTGCCTAGAGAAGTTCCTTTAGCCTTTGTTGTAAAGCTGGTTTGCTGGTGCTGAATTCTCTTAGCTTTAGCTTGTCTTTAAAGTTTTTAATTTCTCCGTCAAATCTCAATGAGATCCTTGCTGCTTAGCATAATCTTGGTTGTAGGTTTTTCACTTTCATCACTTTAAATATGTCCTGCCACTCCCTTCTGGCTTGCAGAGCTTCTGCTTAAAGCTTAGCTGTTAACCTTATGGGGATTCCCTTGTATGTTATTTGTTGTTTTCCCCTTGCTGCTTTTAATATTTTTTCTGTGTATTTAATTTCTGATAGTTTGATTAATATGTATCTTGGCATGTTTCTCCTTGGATTTATCCTGTATGGGACTCTCTGTGCTTTCTGGACTTGACTATTTCCTTTCCCATATTAGGGAAGTTTTCAACTATAATCTCTTCAAATACTTTTTCAGTCCCTTTTTTTTCTCTTCTTCTTCTGGGACCCCTATAATTCGAATGTTGGTGCATTTAATGCTGCCCCAGACGTCTCTGAGACTGTCCTAAATTCCTTTTTTCTTTATGCTACTCTGCAGTAGTTATTTCCACTATTTTATCTTCCAGGTCACTTATCTGTTCTTCTGCCTCAGTTATTCTGCTATTGGTTCCTTCTAGAGAATTTTTAATTTCATTTATTGTGTTGTTCATCATTGTTTGTTTGCTCTTTAGTTCTTCTGGGTCCTTGTTAAACATTTCTTGTATTTTCTCCAATCAATTTCCTAGATTTTGGATCATCTTTAGTATCATTCATAGAATGATACTAAAGATACAAGAATGATACATTCAGAGAATTCAGGAATTCTCTGAATTCCTTTTCAGATAGACTGCCTATTTCCTCTTTATTTGTTTGGTCTGGTGGGTTTTTACTTTGCTCCTTCATCTGCTGTGTATTTCTCGTTTTGCTTAACTTACTGTGTTTGGGGGTCTCCTTTTCACAGGCTGCAGGTTCATAGTTCCCGTTGTTTTTGGTGTCTGCCCGCAGTGGGTAAGCCTGGTTCTGTTGGTGTGTAGGCTTCATGGTGCAGGGGACTGGTGCCTGTGTTCTGGTGGATAAGGCTGGATCTTGTCTTTCTGGTGGGGAGGACCACGTCTGGTGGTGTGTTTTGGGATGTCTGTGACCTTATTTATGATTTTAGGCTGCCTCTCTGCTAATGGGTGAGGTTGTGTTCCTGTTTTGCTAGTTGTGTGGCATAGGGTTTCCAGCACTGTAGCTTGCTGGTCGTTGAGTGGAGGTGGGTCTTAGCATTGAGGTGGAAATCGCCGGGTTAGCTTTTGCTGTTTGATATTATTTGGAGCCGAGAGGTCTCTGTTGGACCAATGTCCTGAACTCGGCTCTCCCACCTCCGAGGTACAGCCCTGACACCCTGCTGGTGCACCAAGACCCTGTCAGCCACACAGCTTCTGGGAAGTTTGAGGTCTTCTGCCAGCGTTCAGTAGGTGTTCTGTAGGAGTTCTTCCACATGTAGATGTATTTCTGTTGTATTTGTGTGGAGGAAGGCAATCTCCATGTCTTACTCCTCTGGCATCTTGAAGGTCTCCATCTGCATAGGTGCTTTTGAAAGGCACGGTCTTCTTTTTACCTCATGGCCTGGATTTACCACTTCTTCAGGAGCCTGGCCTGGAGGTGCACAGAGCCCAGGAGCCCAGCCGAGAACACTTGCATTGGGTGTGTGTCTGTACTGGAATTACCAAGGAGAGCTAACAATACTCTCGATGTGGGTTGGTAGCCTAGACTGGGATGTAATTCCCTGCCACCTCCTCCATAGCACTGGACCACTCATGCCCTGGGTGCACGAAATGCAATGTGTCCCATGGCTGCACTTTATAGAAAGAGTCCTTATTTCTGGGTGGTTGATGCTTTTACTCACAAATTTCTCAAGCAAAACCTAAGATCATATAATGTCTTGGAACATCGCTAAGCCATAAATATAGAGACAGGAATAGTGTTCGGTTATAAAGGAAGAGTTATGAATGGCACAGATCCGAGTGGCTCCTTTAAGACATCAGGAGGCCAAAAGCTTACTGTTCACAGGAGGAAAATGTACTGAATTAATGGCCTGATCCATAATCCACGTTGCTGTGCCTTGTTACTTGATGGAGCCATGTGGTTACCAATCTCAGCTCCCTTCCCACACTGTGGCCTTTGGAATGTCCTTGAAGGTCTCTTGCTACATTCCTGAGAGCTCTTACCAGCCCTTACTCTGCCCTCCATTTTCCCCTCATCCAGGGGCTATCCTGTCTTATGTTTTGAGCTGATCTGAGGTCCCTCTGTGTCCATTTATGTCTGTTTTCAGGGCTAGGCCAGGTTTGGCATTGAGTCATCATAACGTTTTTCATTTGGAAGCAAATTTAATAGCCCCAGATTGGATTTTTATTTTTTATGTTTTCATTTTATTTCTAGCAGAAATCCTCCAAATCAATAGTTGTAAAAAGAGGTACCGTTTATTCTAATATTAGTATGGGCTTCTCTTACCACATTGTCCCGGTGGCCACTCAGGTTGTGGGACGGCTGAGTGAATGATGCTCTTCTCTGGTGTATTTAATCCTGAGAGCAATATGGCTCGAGTGAGATGAAAGTGCTGTAAGGAATGGATTACCTCAGCTGGAGTTCTTTTTGAGATAAGGAAACAAGCTAATGAAAGGCGGTTAGTCTGTCATGAGCAATTTATACTCAGCAAACAAGAGCAAATATTTTAAAAGAAAAAAAAAAGATCATTTGCCACAGCAGAGAGAAATCTCCATAATAGCAGAAAGTTGCACAAAACCTGGAGTCGAAGTGTAGGAAGGTGAGTGGAAAGGACAAGGGGCAGCTCTTTCAGGTTGTCAGGAAGCCTGGGCACCTGTCCTGGTCCTGTGACTGATTTTATTCAATATGACCCCCACCTCTTCTAAGTTGGAACACCTGGTTGCATTTCCTTATCTAGAAAATGGGGAAAAACATACCTGTCTTACACAGATACATACCATCAGTCACCAAGTCGTACTTTGAGAAGAATTATGAAATACTGTCCCTTTTCTATCTGTACTTTTTGGCCACAACTAGAGTTGATACCTTTTTCTTGACCTCCTGCACATGCCTCCTAACCTATCTTTCTGCCTCTGGCCTCTCTCTTCTACAGTCTAGCCTCCACTGGACTGCCAGATTAATCTTCTTAAATCCACGTTCCCCGCCCCCCCAATCCACTTTTAATCACACCTTCTCTGCTCTGAAATCTTCAGTTGCTCCCAAGTACCTATTGAATCAATTTACATTCCTGGGCCTGGTAATCAAAAATCTCTCCGGTCTACACCTGTAATTTTTATAATATTGAATATCAACCATACTTCAATTTAAAAAAAACCTCTCTGATCTGACTCCTACCAGGGTTTCCATCTTCATTCTCCACACCTCCCTTGTATTAAAAGAAAAAAAATATATATATATATATTTTTTTGGTCTCGCCATGTGGCTTGTGGGATCTTAGTTCCCCGACCAAGGATTGAACCCATGCCCCCCTGCAGTGGACGTGCAGTCTTAACCACTGGCTCTCCAGAGAAGACTCTCCCTTGTATTCTTGCATACTCCATCCAGCCTATAGCATTTATCCTCTGCAAATGCCCTGTAGTTTCTCAGAGCCTTTACGATTTTGTCATTTCCTTACCCTTCCTTTTTGTTTCCAAGCATCAAAGTTCAATGTTCTCAATATTCTGTAGTAACCTAAATGGGAAAAGAAACCTGAAAAAGAATAGATACACATATATGTATAACTGAATCACTTTGCTGTACACCTGAAATTAACACAACATTGTTAATCAACTATAACTCCAATATAAAATAAAAATTAAAAAAAAATCAATGTTCTGAGGACCCCATTGAAATGCCATTTTCTCCCCTAAAGCTTTTTGCTATCTCCCTTGGGGACATCTGTTTGGTGAGGATATTACAAAGGGAACTCAAGCATTACATGGTGGTTGAGTGAGATGATGTCTCAGATCCCTTCTAATTCTACTCACTTGTCTAAGCAGTGCTTGTGGGATGAAAAGTGAGGCATGAACACTCCTGTTTTGATAGATCCTATCCTGTCGCCCACCTCCTGTTTTTCCTCCCTCCTCCTACCCTGAGTTCCTGCCTTCTTTGTTCATCCTGGCAGAGTACCTTGTTTCCACCAAAGAGGCAGTCAAGCTGGGGACTTATATTGGAGGAGACAGGATGTGCTTCAACATTGCTCTGAGAAAAATGATGGCAGTCTGTTGGCCTGGAGCACTGTCACAAAACAAGTTTTAATCACCAGCACTGCTTTCTTCTCTATATTCATCCAGTATTGTGTGTCACTCTTCAACCACTGTCTTGTTCTCCTTACTCCTTCGTGTACACATCTTCCTCTCTAGACTTTAAGCTCTTTGAGGGCAGAGACCTTTTCTTGTTAATCATTTTGTCCCCCACAATGCCTCTGGGTGTTCAGTCAATGCCTGATGACTTGAATTGACAGTGGATGAGGAAGGAGGTTTGGAGGGCTTTTTCCCCTATTACAAGGCAGGAGGTACAAAGTAAAGGATTCCTTGACCCCTTTCCATCCTCTGTGACACCATCCTTTGTGATGCTTCCCTCTGTGGCTGGGTGATAACCAGTCTCCTACTGCAGCTCTTGGATTTGGGCAGCAATTCCACTGAGTCCCTAGGAGACAGAGCAATTTCAGGAAGAATGAGTTGTTTGTTTGGTTTCCATTCCAAGCAGGGAAAACAAACAGCAGTATAGCATCGTCCAGCCATGACCCTTTCACTAGGAATCCTACAGCCATATGACACACCATGTCAACATAATCCACTGAGCATGGATGGGGTGCAACCCCTGTGGTAACGACATCCGAGAGGACTGCCACCCTGACCGTCCGGAGAAGGGGAGCTTGTGGAGCCTGCTTCAGTAGCCCAGCTCTGCAGGGCAGTCTGTGAGTAGCTGGAAGCGTAGCCAAACAAACCCTGGCGAGCAATGGCAGCCTCTATGAGGAAACTCTGGAGGCCAAGTTCATTAGCTAACATAGGTGTTTTCATTTCCCCTATAACTCTGATCACAGGTGCCAGGTCTCTTTCTCCCTTTTTTTATCCCTCTCTCTTTCTCTCTCTCTCTGGATTCTGGAGGGTAAGAGACAGGCTGAAGAGAACAAGAACACGTATATTCAGATCTAAGAACTCTCTCATATATATATAAAACCCTCAGAGGCTCAACAAATGCCAATTTGAAGTACTGAATTTTTTTCTTTATTGAAGTACAGTTGATTTACAATATTGTGTTAGTTTCAGGGAAAGAGCAAAGCGATTGAAGTACTGAATTTTTAAATTGCGTCGAAACCCACGCACAGAGGTAATAATAAAAATGCTCAGATTAAGATATTGACTCATACCATCAGCACATAATAGAGACAGAATATTGTGGGTTAGACTAGAAGTAGAGAGAAATAACTTGGCTCTAGTATAATCAGTGGTGTTGAGTGAAGGAAAGAATGGGAAAAGGATAGTCAGCCTGGGAGCCGAGAGGGGTCAGGGCCAGAGGGACTCAGACTCAGATTCTGGGAGGTGTACACATTCCAGGCATCAAGGAGGCCTTTTTTCTCAATTGACCAGCATGTATTCTGAGTTCTGAGATCATGTACATCCTGCCATCTTCTAACGATGAATTAGTCTGTGGTCCCTTAATATCAGGAAGAGGTTTGGACAGTACACACACACACACACACACACACACACACTCCACTTTGGTCTCTGTAAAGGAATACCACCTAAATGGATACTGGGGTGTTCTGGTTTCCATAGCAGTCTCTTGTGAATTTGGTAGCACCAGTGAGTCTTCCGGAGTCTGACCTACCTGGAGATACACACAAGATTGAGTGTCTGGACATGCAAGGCTAAGGAACAGGCTCTGACCTATGGTGTTTGCTAAAGGCTTCCCCAAAAGCCTTTGGCTGGCTGGCTTGTCCTCTTGGTCCTTGGACACTCCTCCATGTCAATGCCACCAGTCTCGAATCACAACCAGGGAGCTGATGAGCCTTGCACCACCTGATGGCATCCTGTAGCATCCCCAGATTCCAGAAAATGTCTCCTGAGTGCACTCCTCCCCCATAGCCATTGCAGTCGGGGGTGTTCATCTTGTTTGCCCATTTCCTCTTGCATTTTGCAAATGCCTGAGCTGTGTTTGTGTCTTTTCCTACCTTCAGTTCGGAGCAATCTGTTCAATTCGAAGAGCCAGCAGCTTCCCCAATGTTCAAGGAAACAGGGTCTGACTAACCAGAGACTTGGTTTTTCTCCTGCTGCCAATATCTCTGGGAGGGTAGAGGGCTGGTAGAAATCCGTTCATTTTAATCCAGTGTGTTTTGTGCTGCTAAACTGTCATTGTCTTCTCTTGATCCCTCTCATGTATTGTTACAATAAGAAAAACACTACTTTGTGTTCACATTCTGCATCTTTTTTATTTTTTTCTACAGTTCTTATTACAATAAGCAATCAGTTTTTCTTTAATTATGCCTTTTGAAAATGCTGCATTATCTAATGTAATTTGTATTATCTATTGAGTTGACAGTTTATACCTGAATGGACCCGTTGAGATTATTTCTGTGAAAATCAGTGGGGAAACAAAGGTTTTCTATTGAGATACTTGATGTTATGTGTTGAATTGTGTCCTCTAAGAATTCGTATGTTGAAGTCCTCACCCCTCGGTACCTCAGGATGGGGCCTGATTTGGAAATAGGGTCATTGCCAATGTAACTAGTTAAGATGAGGTCATACTCCAGAGGGGCGGCCCCAATTCAATATGACTGGTGTCCTTATGAGAAGGGGAAATCTGGAGACAGGCACAAACAGGGAGAACACTTGAAGATGATCAGGGTTCCGTTTTCTGCAGACCAAGGAACACCAAAGATTGCCAGCAAACCAGCAGGAGCTAGGAGAGAGGCCTGGAACAGATTTTCTCCCTCAGCTCTCAGAGGGAGCCAACCCTGCTGACACCTTGATCTCAGACTTCTAGCCCCTAGGACTGTGAGACAAGAAATTTCTCTTGTGCAAGCCACCCAGTTGGTGGTCCTTTGTTACGGCAGCCCTAGCAAACTGATCTACTCGATCTCCTGAACATTCCAGCTAACCATGTATTCTGGAGAGTGAGAAACACATGGGTTGTGAATTCAAAAAGTGTCATACATTTTGGAAGAATACTGAGAGTCTGAAGGTTACTGGAAAGCCAGCTCCAGGCAGCCACATCCATGGGCTGCCTGAGAAAGTAGAGATGGGGAGGGGGGCTTGGAGCCCCCCAAAATACTCAGATGACCCTGCACAGGTTCTTTTGCATATTGATAAAGTCACAGGTGCTCACTTCTCCCCTCATTCCCAAGAAGGTGTGGAGGGTGTGTGTCTAGGTGGGGTGTGTGGGTTTGGCAATGCCTGGTTGGTAAAAAGACTGAAGAGCTTTGCCTGCCCAGCTCTGTAGACTGGAAGTGAGTCTACCTTCCAATGTGGGCCCGAAGCTTAACTCGCCAGGCTCTCAGCTGTATCAAATGGGTCTGCTTGAGAAAGGCCCACACAGATGAATTCAATTTGTGAATGTTTGGCCTCGGCCCTGGGAGGGCCCTGGCCGGGTGCTTCAGGATAAAACGATTCAGCAGAGCTCTGGGGAGGGGTGGTGAGACCTACCTGGGGGCCAGCAGTTCTGCCCAGGCCTTCCTCTCGGGCCTGTATGTGAGCCCTCTCTAGCTCTCCTGCCTCCACACCCTGAGCTCCTGCCCTGACGTGGCACCCTGATCCCAGGCGTCTGATATTCTGCCCGTTGCTTTCTAGCCGTGAGTATCCATGGCCGCAGTTGCCAAAAAGGAAACAAGCACCAGATTCTTAGGTCAGCCTAGTCTTTCCGGAGGCCAGCCAGGGAGGGCATGCCCGGTGTTCTCATCCTGCCTGGCCTGTAGCCAGAAAATCAGTGCTGTTCCAGTTGGAAAGACTTTCTAGAGACTTAGAAACTGTATCTGATTTGTGTGCTTTTAAGCGGCTTATTTTTCCGAAGCCTATTCTTGGCTTATTGGTCAAGATTCAGTGGGTGTGTGTTTTAAGTGGGATATCCACATTTCCTAAACCAGAACTGGGTTCGGTGGTCTAATCACAGGTTTTGGGGGGAGAAATTTATGTAGGTGGAAAGCCTTACAAAGGTATAAAAGTGAAGTCACATGGAGTTAAATTTGACAAATCACCTTTTGAAAAGAATAGCTATATGAGATGATATGAAGTGAGGACAGACCAGAAAAATTCACAATAGATAGTACTGAGCGTCAGTTATGTAGCAGGCATTGTTCTTGTTCCTTGAAATATATGGGGTAGAAAATGAACACCAACATCCCACCCAACATGGAACTTACATTCTAGAATCGGGGCTGTGTTATCATCAAACTTTCAAAGGTCCTTTCCTGAGATGTTTCTAAAAGGTAAGGTCTTTTTGGGTGTTGGCCTTTTAGTGGGTAAACTTTGCTAAAGTAAATCAGCTATTATGGCAGTATTTGTTTATCCCACATGGGAAATGTTGGAAAAGCCAGCTGGCCATGGCTCTGACTGGCACTTGCTTGGGGAATATAGAATTGAATTTTAGTCCTTGGGTGACTTTATCTCATGCTCTGGGCACACCTCTGTTGGGACCCAGTAATTAAAGAAAAGAGCAGCTCACTCTGGTTGTCTGGATGTACACTTTATAGGGTTTCAGTAACTGAGTCCTTTCAACTGATGTAGGTGTTGTATGGAGTTATAGCCTTTGAAGTGGTCAGTGCCTCTGCCACATCGTAAAGTCCAGCCCTGTGTGCTGTGCAGCTTCCTGTATGTGGCTGTCGTTATGTACCTTTAAAAAATTTTTTTGTGTGTACCTTTTATGTATCCTTAGTATGCAAAACCAGTGCCTGACACGTGACAGGTTTTTAAATACTCATGGAATGAATGAATGAGCAAATGGATGCCTGGATGATACTTTGGCTTGTTAGCCAGGGGAATGTTAGTTCTTCTTGCACTTGTGGGATAAAGTGTCCTTTAAAATAAAGGTGTGAGCCACGAGGAACAACGGGTCCCCGGGCTTTGAAGTTATACTTCTCCCATGGGGGAGCTGTGCCGACATTAAGGAGTAGCCAGAGTTGATTGACCAACTCAAGACCTTGAGTCAGTTTCCAAGGCTCATAAGTTTCCACAGCTGTTTCTCTAATTCTCAGATTTTGGTGCCCATGAGAAGCACCTGGAGGCCTTGTTAAACAGATTGTTTGGCCCTACCCTCAGAGTTTGAACTCATTACGTCTGGGGTGGGGCCCAAGAACCGGCCTTGTTCATCAGATCATTTGGCCCTACCCTCAGAGTTTGGACTCATTACGTCTGGGGTGGGGCCCAAGAACCGGCATCCCTAAGAAGTTACCAGGTAGTGCTAACAGTGCTTCTGGCCTGCAGACCACGTTTTGTGAACCTCTAATCCATAAGCAGTGCTGATATAATTGACAGTGGAATGGTTTAGCACGTGTTCTCTGACCAGTAGTGAAATCCCAGTTCTACTATTTACCGTGTAGCCCAGGACATATTTCTTCACCTTTCTGTAAGTTGGAATATTATTACTGCCCACTTCCTAGGATTGTTGTGCAGACCAGATAATGCACATAGAGTGTTGAGCATAGCACTTGGAACTGATTAAATGCTGAATAAATGTTAAGTACTCTGATCACTGCTTTGTATTGCAATAGCTTGGTACATAGTAGACACTCAATTAAATGGATGATGAAGCAGGTGTTAGTTGGGGTCCTAGAAAAGGAGAATTTTGAGTTAAAAAATTCAAACTTTTGACCTTTTAATATTCAATTTAAGATGGAGGCAGATGCCTGGATGTGGCTTCAGGTGAAATATTGGTGGTAGAACAGCACAAGTCATTTGCTGGTATTTTTCTGACCCCAAATATGTCTTGACCAGGCATTCAGTGGATTAGAATCTGCAAGAGAACCAAAGGCTGAGGGTTGGTGGGGATGTTACAGTTGGTCTGTGAGACCCTCAAACCTGTTGTCAAATGTCCTTAGTTTAACATCACATGTGATCCAGAGACCAGTGGGCAAGCCAAAGCCAGTGTTTAGAATATGTCTGTGGTTCTGTTTATGTATTTATTTTTTTAAAGAGTATGGCATTTCTTTTTTTTTTTAATTAATTATTTATTTTATTTTTGGCTGTGTTGTGTCTTCGTTTCTGTGCGAGGGCTTTCTCTTGTTGTGGTGAGCGGGGGCCACTCTTCATCGCGGTGCGTGGGCCTCCCACTGTTGCTGCCTCTCTTGTTGCGGAGTACAGGCTCCAGACGCGCAGGCTCAGTAGTTGTGGCTCACGGGCCTAGTTGCTCCGCGGCATGTGGGATCCTCCCAGACCAGGGCTCGAACCCGTGTCCCCTGCATTGGCAGGCAGAGTCTCAACCACTGCGCCACCAGGCAAGCCCTGTGGTTCTGTTTAAAATCCACATTCAGCAGAAAGACTCAATGGGTTTGAAATGGGAAATTTCTTTCTTTTTTGTGTGTGCACATACTATTTTCTGAAGTATGGTCTACAGACCATTTGCATCCACATGGGGTGCTTGGCGAAAATGGAGATTCCTGAGCTAGACCTAATGAACTAGAATCCCTTGGAGTGGGAGCAGAAAGTCTTCATTCTAAAAAGCATCCCACTATTCTGGGATTCACTGGAATAGTTTGGGAAACACCACCACAAAAGACTATCCATCCTAGGGACTTCCCTGGTGGTCCCGTGGTTAAGACTCTGTGCTCCCAATACAGGGGGCCCTGGTCAGGGAACTAGAGCCCACATGCAGCCACTAAAGACCCAGCACAGCCAAATAAATAAATGCTAAAAAAGACTATCCGTCCTATATGACAGCAAGGATGGTTGACAATATAAAGTTCATTCCAAGGCCACACATATTTTGGAATTTGTCTCCTGCACCCTGTCCCAACACTTGGCCTCTATACATTAGAGACCAGCAGTCCAACATGATTTACTAATAATTATCACTGTAGTTGTTGTGGCATGTGCAGAGCTGGATGCTCTGAGTATATAAAATTGGAGAAGGTGTCCTGATTTCAGGTGACTCTCATCATGCTGAAGTGGCTCAACCAAGAGCCTTGCTCCTGTGTGTCCTTTTACAAAATGTAATAAATGCTCCTGGAGTCTATTCTCAGGGTTAAAACAAACCGCCCTGTTCCACTCTAGATCTCTTTGATTTCAAAGTCCATAGCCAGTAATCCCAGACGTACTTCATTATTTGGAAGAGGCAGAAATTAATAGGTAGAATTCACGTAAGTCAGGACCAGTGCCCAATCAATGGAAGGTCATCCCTGCCAGGGAGCAGTTAAGATTCTGTGCTGGGTGTCTGCACAAGGCTCTTCAGTGTTTGCCGGTTCCGTAGGGCTGAGAGCTTCTCTTCACTCTGCTTATCTCTGGCTTGGCCTGGCCAAGTGACTCTGGTTTCTATTTCTGGCCTTCACTTGTTACGTTACTCTGCCATCTCCTGTTTCTGATTGTGACCTGGCAACCTATGCTCATCCAGAATCCTATACTGCGTCTGTCACCTTTTTGCCATCTCTGCTTATCCACAAAGGATAAGTGACTTCAGGAACCATATAAAGAAAGAGCCAGCATCATCTCTCTGTGCCTCGGAGGTCCGTAAATTTGCACACCCACTGGCACAGTGTGATAACTTGTTGAAATGCAAGCATTGGTTACCCATGTGTTTAACCACTTAGTACAGCTCTTTGAAGAATAAACAGTAATATCTGCATCATGAGGAAAAATCAGCAAATCCTTTAATGAGGATATATGATAATATCACCTATAATGTTATAGAGGATCACAAGTAAAAATGTAGGACACGATGTGTGATGTCAGAACACTGACATTTTGCCTGAGTCTTAGTTCCCCCTTGCGAAGGGGAATAAAGAAAGCAGATATTTATTGAGCACCTTCAATCTGCAACTTACACAGGTTTCAAGAGGCCCAGATGGGATCTGAACTGAGGTCTAGCTGATGTTATGCTACTTCTGGGAAATTCAAATATGTTCATTTTCTCATGGCCACAAATGGCCTTCTCCAAGGAAAAACCTCTTGAACAGTTTTCTAGGGCAACAGCAATACACGTGGAACCTCGTCTGATAAAGGTGTTTGGCCTTGATTATGGATGTGAGTTGTGTTTCTTCTTTAATCCTGATGATCTGTGTTTATATACTTTTGTTTTTATTACATAATTTTTGCCCATCAGTTTCTAAAACAAGCAAACTTTGGCTCTGATGAAAGAGAACAACAGCAAATCAATCTCGTGTGATTTGTGCTGTAAATGTTTGAATTACACTTATTCCGTATCTCTATTGCTTTATGCTGTCTGTTGACATGAAGAAGTCCTGTTGGCCTGTGCCGACGTGCTGATTTAGAAGGCATCGCCTTGGTGGGAGGTACAGTGGGACTCTGCCTAATGCGAAAGGGAGGCTCGGATAAAGGCTCTGCAGAGAGATGGCAGCTCTGATGAGGTTCAGTGCCTCCTTCTGAGTGAGTGGAACTCTGACCCGAATATGCACATCTTAATTTTGAGAGACTTAACTTCTAAAAGGAGTCAGTTAAAATGGAGAATTAACTGAGGGAATCCTTTATCATGTGAGTGCATTTCACACTTAAGGAAGCTTTCTGTCTGGCACTGAGGGGCAGAGCAGTTTGAGATGAGCTTGGGAAGAAAATACGGCAACTTCAAACAGAGCAAGAAGATTTCTGAGCTTTAAAGGCTGAATTTGAACTGAAAATAAGTTTCTGTGGTTTAGTTAAGCCAATAAAACCTTAACTGGGATAAAAATAAATCAGATTGCAAACACTTGAAAGTTGTGATTTTTTTTAAAAGCCCATTTATTGAGAGACCTCCTCTCGCCCCCCCACCGTGACTCTCAACATACATACATATTCTGCTAATGTCCACACCACCACCAGAGTATATTCTTTTTTTTTTTTTTTTTTTTTTTTGCAGTACGCGGGCCTCTCACTGTTGTGGCCTCTCCCGTTGCGGAGCACAGGCTCCGGACGCGCAGGCTCAGCGGCCATGGCTCACGGGCCCAGCCGCTCCGCGGCATGTGGGATCTTCCCAGACTGGGGCACGAGCCCGTGTCCCCTGCATCGGCAGGTGGACTCTCAACCACTGCGCCACCAGGGAAGCCCCAGAGTATATTCTTATCCCCATTTTACATATGGGGAAACTGAGACTCAGGAAGGTGCAGTGACTTGTCTGATATTATACAGATAACAGGTAGCAGGTTTGAATCCAGCTTCGCCTAACTCTTCTCACCTGTCTTTGTTGGCTCAGCCTGCCATAACCAAATACCACAGACGGGGTGGCTTAACCAACAAATATTTTTCTCAGTTCTGGAGGCTAGAAGTCCAAGATCAAGGGGGTCGGCAGGGTTGGTTTCTCCTGAGGCTTCTCTCCTTGGCCACCTTCTCATTGTGACGCCACATGGTCCTCTTCTAAAGACACCAGTCAGACTGAAATAGAGCTTTGCCCTTATGACTTTTTATTTTAGTTACCTCTTTAAAGGCCACATCTGCAATTACAGTCACATTGCGGGTTAGGGCTTCAGCATATGAATTTGGGGGATGGTGGACACAATTCAGTCCATGACACCACCCTACATCTCCCTTGGATGCAGTCTCAGGGGATCTGAGATGGGAGTTGAAATAAAACAAGATAATGTGTGGCCCACTCTGATTATACAGTTGGGTATAACTGTAAGGACTATCTTTACTCTGGTGAAATTGGAAGAATTCTTAAACATGTTGAAGGGAAAACCAAGCAGCTTCGAACATAACTGACTTTATAAAACCTGTCGGAAGTCTGTCAAGAGGGTGACAGGGAAAGGAGCAGGTCAAATTAATTGACTGACTGGTGCCTGGCAGGGCTGAAGTTTGAAAAATTGGTCTTTGAGATGTTGGTTATAAGTCAATACAAAACTCATTAACAGATAAAAGATTTTCTGTTTTTGGATTTGTTCTAATGCATATTTCTTAACTCCAATTTCATTTACTAATTCCTTAGGTTATAGTTTCTGCTTATCAATAAATAGTTTAGCTTTTTATTTAGTCTCTGACTTAAAATCTCTTTTATACTGATTCCTTGGTTGACAGGCAGTTAGTTCAATTACAGTTGGCAAATACAGTTGGTTCCTTCCAGCACCTGTAGTGAAAGCTCAGGGCTGAGGTAAAATTCCTGTGCAAGACTTTCAAAGCCTACGTAAGAATGATCTCAAATCTTAAACAACAGTAACAGAACTTGAATGACCATGCAATTGCAGCCCCCGTGCTTGGGGTCTGGCTCTGGCTCGCTTTTGGGGTCCCACTACTGGCAAGCTGTTTTAGGACCTCATTTCCCTCACCCTGGGGACAGGATATAAAAGCACACCACATTTGTTACTTTCTCCAAACTGCTGGGCTTGTTACTCTGTCAGAGGAGGAAATTAGGTTTGTCTGACATCATATTCTTCATTGTCAGGTTGATGGATTTCCCTATGTGTCTCAAAATCTTTGTCAATTGATTATTTTCCTTTTTTTTTCCCCAGGATTTTTCTAGGGATGAAAGTTAACAAGCCTCTAATTTCTGACCATTGTTTCTCCCATTTTAAATGCTGCTTTCTGGTCACCCTCATTGTCAGGCTTCTCACAGTCTTCCATGAGCAGGATTCATATGCAGCAAAAAAACTAGAAGTCGGCCAAGCTGAATTTGACCCTTCCCCACTTCCCACTCCTCTCTCTCCTGGAAGAATTCTTCCTTACTTCCCCCAGGAATTTAGACTATGCTCCCACCCCCCACCATGGGCTTCTATTCTTGCCTGGAAAGCAACTAAAGTTGCTTCCCACCCACCTCCAGGTTTAAGGTATTATCATTCCATGGTTTTTACCATTTCAATAGGGACTTTTAAAACTCTTCAAAGACCTAGGGACAGAGTCTCAATTGGTGGAATTTCACAGAAGAGGGTGTACACAAGTAGGTTGGGAGCTTCTTTTCATCTCAGCACCGCTCCACTCAGAGGCAGTCTCTTACTCCTGCAGTTTTCAATGGGGAAAAAAGTAATCTGTAGTGATGGTAGCCTCGGTTCCCAGGTGTTTAGAATCTTCTCTCGATCCAGGAATCTGTTCCAGAAAAAGTGCTTCACCTAGCTTCTGATTCAATGAAAGGGCTAAGGTTTTTGAAAGATGCGAAACTATTTGAGCTCACTTTGCTAAGAATTAATTGTTCAAGGTCTTCAATGAAAATGTGAGCAATCTTTTAAAAAGAGAGATTGAAAATGTCATGGTAAAGGGGCAGGGCTGTGAGGACTGTGCAGTTAGGTATGTGTTAGGTAAGCCTGGCTGCAAAACTACTGGGGTCATAAAATACTGGAATGTCAGACTTGCAAGGGACCTTGGAGGTTCTCTAGCTTATTTATCTAATGGGAGGCAATGTGGAATAGTGGGGGAAAAAAAAGAAACACGTGCTTTGGAGTCAGAGGGACCTGGGTTGTTTGAATCTCACTCTTAGCGGGTGACCTTGAAGAAAGGAAGACCTTTTGGGGGCCTAGGTTCCACTTTTGCAAAATGAGTATGATAATGTCTTCTAATGAGAGTAGTTGTGAGGTTTGGAGATCATGCGTATTCAAAGTACCGGGAATAATGCTTGGCCCATTGGAGGTGTTTAACAAATGATAGCGGCCATTATTATCATCATCATTAGGTTACAGGTGAGGAACTGGAAAAGCAGAGGCTAAATGACTTACTCCGATAATTTAGCATTTTATTTAAGAACCGGGGCTAGAGCCCAGGTCTCCCTTGTCTCTTGACTCCATCAACTGTCATGTCGACTGAAATAAAAATGCACAATATGAGAGCTGTGAGTTTCAGTTTTACTGGGGGACTTAACTGAGGACTGTAACTTGAGAGACAGCCTCTCAGAAAGCTCTGAGGAACTGCTCCGAAGAGGTAAGGGTGAGAGGTCAGCATATATGTGATTTTGGTGAAAGGTCCGTATAATTAAGCACTCATCTCACTAGAAGGTTGTGCTAGTCACGAGGGACAGCTATCTTAGTTAATGGTTTTAGTGCTTTTCTAAGTCTCGGAAGATGCAAGAATCATGGTTTATAAAATTTTCTCCTGAAAATATCTATCTGAAGGCTTTGTCCTGCCACTTTTCCCAGAGCACTGTGTGTCTCATTCCTGGTCTCCACCCTGAAGGTCAGTCACTGCAGTGGCTAATGACTTAATTCTTATAGAACAGGGTGGCAAGTGACATTCTTTAGTTGGCAGTCATATGTAGTACATGCCCTTTATAAGAAAATGCCAAATTGGGGTAAGAATTAAAAACTCAATCTAGTGAGCTGAATGCCTGGGGTAACTATTATTGCTCTTTGTACTCTAAAAAAGCTTTGCTCAGGAGAAAGCTGCCAGTCTAACAGAAGTCTCCTGGAGGTCACCTCCCAGAAAGAATGACAGATGCTGAGTGGCTGTGGGGTTTGTTCTAAAGAAAGAGCCATTAGTATTTTTATGTAGTGACACAGTCGCCATTTGCAGTTGAATAATTTGGAGTTCATCGATTCTGAGTATCTTTGATATCGCCTGTCTGTAAGTATTCACTCCATTTGATGCAAAAAGGAAATTGAGGTCTACAGAGGTGAGGGACTTGCCCAGTGTAACAGAGCTGGTAAGTGGCAGAATCGTGATAAGGACTAAGGTCTCCTGACTCAGTTCAGAGCACTTTCTAGCCCACAGTCATTCCCCAGGTTAAAAATCCCTTTTATTTTCTTGGTGTTGTACATTCTGTGGGTTTGGACAAATATTAAATGACATCTATCCATCACTATGATGTCATAGAGAGTATCTTCACTGTCCTAAAAATCCTCTGTGCTCTGCCTATTCATCTCCTTCCACCCCACGCCCTCAATGGCAACTACTGATCTCCTTTTTGTCTCCATAGTTTTGCCTTTTCCAGGAGGTTATATAGCTGGAATGAAGTAGTCTTTTCAGATTGGCTTCTTTCACTTAGTGACATGCATTTTAAGGTTCCTCCATGTCTTTTCATGGCTTGATAGCTCATTTCTTTTAAGTGCTGAATCATATTCCATTGTCTGGATGTACCACAGTTTATTTGTCCATCCACCTATTGATGGACATTTTAGTTGCTTCCGAGTTTAGGCAGTTATGAATAATGCTGCTACAAACATCCATGTGCAGGTTTCTGTATGGACATGTTATCAACTCCTTTGGGTAAATACCAAGGAACATGATTGCTGGATCATACAGTAGGAGTATGTTTAGTTTGGTAAGTAACTGCCAAACCATCTTGCAAAGTGGCCGTACCATTTTGCGTTCCCACCAGCAATGAATGAGACTTCCTGTTGCTCCACATCCTTGTCAGCATTTTCTGTTATTAGTGTTCTGGATTCTGGCCATTCTAGTAGATGACCCTTTTATTTTTTTCTTGCCCTTTTAGATGTCAAAGTTTTGAATAATAACTGATTAGGGATCTAATGGTCCCTTAGGACTATTTGAGACAATGTTACCCAGATAGCTTTATTACTGGCGAGTGGTACTATCAACTTGATTTTTTAAAAACTGATTCTGCGGGGTTTTGAATATAGTTGGCTGGAGACCCAGGTTCCTTCCTCTATATCCCACTCTGTCTCTCCAGAAGATTTAAGTCCCTACTTTGGTCTCCCTGGTCTGACTCTTGATCTAGCTGTAGACATATTTTAGCCCACAAGAAGGTTTAGCCTTCACCTAACCATTAAGGTCCTGGAATTGGCCCCATCTGGCAGGACATTGAAGCTCATCAAGGGCCTTTTCCGCATCTGTCTGGTTTTCCTTTGTGCTCATTTCCTGAGCAACCCTGTGCTTGTTCCCTGCGACCTGGATCCTCTGCTTCCTGTTTCTAGTGTTGGGAACTTCCTGGCGATTCTAGAACTTCCTTTTTTCAGGATATGGTAACTAATCCTCTTATGCTCCTGATAAGAGTTTTGGAGCCTGTCAGAGGAACTTGATGGTATCCCAGGGTCGGGGTGGCAACTGCAGACCTGTGCTGAGGTCTGTAATAGAAAACATATTTCACTGTAGCAACCAAAGTCTTGCTGTAACCAAAAGATTAACTGGAAGAGGTGCTGCCATCATATAGCCTGCAGAATCTTTCAGAATAGCTTTACAAATGATTTCACTCTTGTTTGGTGGCAGTCCAGTCAAAAATACCACTAATAGCACTTGTGGAGGTGAGCAAATGCTGACAGTATTTTGTAATCTGACTCTTAGAAGTAGTGAGTCTTTGAGTTACAATTACATATCATTAACATGACAAAAAGGGGCATTGTTAAACCTCTTGGTATCTTTTCTTCCCAGCAGCTGGAGGTGAGGGCTACCTGGGAGGGTCTCTGTGACTGGCCTCAGCTTGACTGTGTGACCTTGGGCTGGAAGCGGTAGAGATGGGAGGGAGGAGAAATAAAGAAGGGTCTCCTGGAATTTCTTAGTCCCATCTATATGCAAATCACTTAACATTATGCAAATTATTTCTCTGAAATTCAATTAGACTCCCAAGAGTAAACAATTTCCACTCCCACCACTATACTTTCTGCCTCCTGACCAAGTTTTCTTATTTGTCAAAGGAAGAGAGCTATTGTTCTCTATGTCCTACTAGGGAACAGGGATGGGAGAAACAGCTGATAGTCCCTCACTGAGGCAAAACCAGTTCTGGTCAAACACGCTGGGAGGCGCTGCTGGATGTAGCTAGGGAAACTTGAACAAAGCCTGACAGGAACTCCGGAGGTTCAAAAACTCACACTGAGCTGTAGCCCGCCAGGCAGACATAACACTTGCCATACTGCTTTTTCTGGACTCCATTCTCTTCATGGTATCATGGGGCCTGTATTTCAGGTATGAGGACTATTGACTACAAACACTTTCTGGACCAAAGGTCCATAGCTATCTTCTCTCTTCTCTCTTCTCTCTTCTCTCTTCTCTCTTCTCTCTTCTCTCTTCTCTCTTCTCTCTTCTCTCTTCTCTCTCTCTCTCTCTCTCTCTCTCTCTCACACACACACACACACACACACACTGACACATTCAACAAATATTTGAGTGCTTACAGTTTGCCAGGCACTTTATTTGGCTCTCTTCTTCCCACATACACACACACAGACATACACACACACACACACTGACTCATTCAGCAAATATTTGAGTGCTTACAGTTTGCCAGGCACTTTATTTGGCACTGAGGGAGGATACAAAGATGTGGCAGGTGCTGAAAAGAAATGTATAGTTTTTATGAGAATATAGGACACAGGGACCAAATGTGGGATGGGAGGGCGTGACTGAGTTATGGAAGGCTTCTGTAGGGCCTGTGTGATAAATGGGAGCTAGCCAGTTGAATAGGGGTGAAACATGTTCCTGTAGAAGAAAGGCATGGGTAAAGGCTCTGAGGATAAAGGAGTGTAACTGTTTTGTCATGAGTGGAAAGGAGAATGGGGTAATATTAGGTAGAGAGGTTGGCTGGGACCAGATCACACACAAGGTCTTACAGACCAGAGTAAGTATTTGCCTTCACTGACTCATTCTCCCCATTCTTCAGGCACGTCTTCCCTTATTGTCCAGGCTTTGAGGTTCTTCTACCTTTTATATTAGCTCCCTAGTCCCCAGCCTTCAGTAAGAGGAGACTACCGGTATCCCAGGACCAAAGGTGGCTGTGTAGATGGTGAGCACAGGATATGTCCACTTTATCAAGGGGGAACCATTTAGGGCTAGTTCTTTTAGGACAGGCAAACCAAAGAACTCTGTGTACCATGGAAAGTATCCTTACAGACTGTGTTACTTGCTGTCAAGAAATAGTATATGTAAATCATTTCTGCAAAGTGGGCCTAACTGTGCAAGTCAATGAGGGAGTCATAAAAAAGGAGGGAGTCATAAAATTCCTGGGTTATTTAGTCATAAATGTGCCTTATTTTGTCTTGCATCCTCACCACTGCTGTCTAGTACATATTAGCCACTTACTGAGTACCTGCTGAATGAATGAATGGATAATACTGATAATCTTATATGGGTAGAAGCCTGTGAGGACAGTTATCATAAATCCATAAACTGGTTCCTTGGGCCATTGTGAGAGAATTGGGCTGACTGGAGGGTTGTTGATACGAACCAGTAATGTTTTTCCTAAAACAAGCAGTGTGGGGTTAGGACCCATCTGAGAACCCTCAACACCAGATTTCATGGACTCAAGGCCTCCTGGAATGTGGTATCTCAGAGATTCCAGATTAAGGTACCATATGTCATCCAGATCAGCTATATATCCATAGCGATCTCACTGGAACAGTTACAAAATAATGTGTGTGGGTGTGGGATTGCGGGGGGAGAGTGCGTACTTTCTGAAGGAAAATTTATTCAGGTGCTGCTAAGAAAAACAGTATGTGTTAGAGCCATCAAATATTGCTTCTGGATGACTCGAAGATGCTTCATTTTTAAAGATAGAAGAGGAAAGTAGGGATCAGAAAAGGAAAATACTAAACAACGGTCGTTCTACTGGGCAGTAGAGTGTCGTAAAATCTTTTTACTCGACATTTCACTAGGTTCTAAGTGCTAACCCCAGTGAGTCATTCTGAGCCATACTATGCCAGAAGTCATTTATTTGTCCAGAGAGAGATTGGAGATTAGTCTAAACTTGTTGGGAGAGGACAGAGGAGGAAGAGTGCCGGCTTCTGAACTCGGCTTCAACTTACTGGCAAACAGACTTCCCGAAGTTGGGCTGGTCTTTTTCAGAAACTCTGTACAAAGGATCTTCCTGGACCTCTTGAGAAGTTACCAGACTTACTGGACAAGGGCAAGATGATATGTTCAGGAAAGAAGAAATTCGGACTGATGGATGGAACAGGGGCTTCTTTTGTTGTTTGCTTTGAGGATTCTACCCATAAACAGGAATGCCTTTCACCAGCCTACAGCCAGGGCCTCCTATTCCCAAAGCCAACCAAGTAACTGAAAGTCAAGTCACTGAGCATCAATTCACCAAAAACTATTTTGCTCAATGATTAATTGGCCAAGTCGCCAATTGGCTGTTTTTTGAAGTTTTATTATGCTTCCCTGCAGCCAGTACAGGGTGGGGGAGAGGTGTGGGAGGGAGCAATGGGGAGATTCTGCCCCTTTGAGATAGTAGCACATTCTTCCTTCCTCTGAAATTGTTTAATTATAGATTCACTAAAGATGTGTTTCAATTAAGTATTTAATTTTTTTTGTTAGTCAAAAGAGGCTAGGCTAGGGCTTCCCTGGTGGCGCAGTGGTTGAGAGTCCGCCTGCCGATGCAGGGGACACGGGTTCGTGCCCCGGTCCGGGAAGATCCCTCATGCCGCGGAGCCGCTGGGCCCGTGAGCCATGGCCGCTGAGCCTGCGTGTCCGGAGCCTGTGCTCCGCGACGGGAGAGGCCACAACGCTGAGAGGCCCACGTACCGAAAAAGAAAAAAAAAAAAGAGGCTAGGCTATATTGCGGTAACTGATTAACCTCAAAACCTCAGTGACCTAAAATAACAAAGGTTTATTTCCCATGTATGGTTGGTACGACTGCAGGCTGGGGTTTGTGAGAAAGCTCAGATACTCAGGGACCCAAGCTGATGGAGGAGGTACTCAGGCTGATGGAACACATGCCAGGGAAAGAGAAGAGACTGGAGAATCACTAAGGACTTCTGAGTGTTTCAGGCTGGAAGTGATACATGTAATTTTCCTGCACATTTCATTAGCCAGAACTCATCCCATGTTCCTACTTAACTGCAGAACGGCTAGGTCGCTTTTATGGGAAGGAGAACAGGAATTGGTGACCACTAAGAATATCTACACAGGATGGACTTACTACATTTGGAGGCTTTCTTTTTTTTTTTTTTTTTCTTTTTGCAGTATGCGGGCCTCTCACTGCTGTGGCCCCTCCCGTTGCGGAGCACAGGCTCCGGATGCGCAGGCCCAGCGGCCATGGCTCACGGGCCCAGCCGCTCCGCGGCATATGGGATCCTCCCAGACCGGGGCACGAACCCGTATCCCCTGCATCGGCAGGCGGACTCTCAACCACTGCGCCACCAGGGAGGCCCGGAGGCTTTCTTTCAGAGGCTTTTTTCCCCCCTAAAATTTCAGGTCTGCTGAGATGCTGCGGCTGGAATTGGGTGATGGGGGAAGGTTGGCAGGAAAGGCTGTGTCCTATGGCAGAGGTTTACGTGTCCTGTTCTGCCCGAGGAGGCACAGCAAGACGTGCTAATGGTGACCTTAGCAGCCCCCCTAACGTACACACACACACACGCGCGTGCACACATACACACGTACATACACTTGCACCTGCTCTGTGGGGCAGCCAGGAGACCAGACAGACAGAGGGGTAGCTCTGAGTTCCAACTGGAACTAACAGGCTTTGCTGAATTGCTTATTTGGTGAAATGAATTTTAGAGAATTGGCTTTGGGTGATTTCATAACTGGTGAATTAACTGAAAGCCTGAAATTGTTGATGAGCTCTTTTTGTGTTTCTTCATTTCATTTCTAAATTAAAAAAAATTTTAAATTCTAGTTTGTTCAGCTTCATTGAGGTATAATTGACATATACAATTGTAATATATTTAAAGTGTACAACATGATTTTGATACATGTATACGTGGTGAAAGGTTTCCCACCACCAAGTTAATTGTGCATTTTTAAATTATAGCATGAATTTAGCATGAGAAAGGATGTATAATTTATTAGCCAGGTGATAATAGGCTTTAATTTGGAAAGGATAGAGAGAGGGTATCCAGTATTAGGAGTATTCTGGCTCTGGTTGAGGGGAGAGGGGGAGAGGGAGGGGGAGGGAGGGAGTAGGGTTTGGGTACTGTTACTAGAAGGAGGGTGCAATTTTGTGGATGGCTCTTCCTTGATCCAAGGCCTGGTTTCTGGGTGCTAAGTTTGAAAGTCTAAGGAACTGAGCTTCTCTTTCAGTCATTTGTTTGTTTGTAGCTTCTAATATAAAGCAGTATTCCCAAAGACATATTTTCTGTTTCATGTTGGTTTACAATAAGTTAATAGTTCCTTTTTATGTTAGCTGAAAGTACTTTTTTTTATAGCAAAAGATTTTTAAGACAATTTCATATTATTATGACAATTTTATATTATTACAATAGTGAGGATTGCTATACAATAGTGAGGATTGCTATACATGTTAAGGCATATAACATGATATGCATTTACATAGTGAAATGATTACTACAGTCAAGCTAATTAACATATCCTTTCACATAGTTACCACTTGTTTTTTGTGGTGGTGCTCTTAGCAAATTTCTAGTATTCAGTACAGTATTATTAACTATAGTCACTGTGCTGTATGTTAGATCTCTAGATTTATTCATCCTACATAACTGTAACTTTGTACCCTTTGATCAACATCTCCCCATTTCCCCCACCTCCCCACCTCTGATAACCACAGTTCTACTCTCTGCTTCTATATATTCAACTTTTTCCAGATTCTACATATAAGTGAGATCATGCAGTTTTTTAATTTGTGTCTGGCTTATTTCACTTAGCATAATGTCCTACAGGTTTATCCATATTGTTGCAAATGACAGGATCTCCTTTTTAAAGGCTGAATACCATCTATCCGACTCATAATTTCTTTATCCACTCATCCATTAACAGATATTTAGGTTGTTTTCATATCTTAGCTATTGTGAATAATGCTGCAGTGAACATGGGAGTGCAGATACCTCTTCAAGGTACTGATTTGATTTTCTTTGGGTATATTCCCAGAGGAGGGATTGTTGGATCATATGGTAATTCTAATTTTAAGTTTTTGAGAAACCTCCTTGCTGTTTTCCATAATAGTTGTACCAAGTTAAATTCCCATCAACCATGTACAAGGATTCCCTTTTCTCTACAATCATGGCATTTTAAAGAAATAGAAACAGTAATTCTTAAATTTGTGTAGAAGAACTTCCCTGGTGGCGCAGTGGTTAAGAATCCACCTGCCAATGCAGGGGACATGGGTTCGAGCCCTGGTCCTGGAAGATCCCACATGCCACAGAGCAACTAAGCCTGTGCACCACAACTACTGAGCCTGCACTCTAGAGCCCACGAGCTACAACTACTGAGCCCGTGTGCCACAACTACTGAAGCCCGTGTGCCTAGAGCCCATGCTCCACAACAAGAAAAGCCACTGCAATGAGAAGCCCGTGCATCACAACTAAGAGTAGCCACAGCTCGCTGCAACTAGAGAAATGAAGACCCAATGTTGCACGGCAACGAAGACCCAATGCAGCCAAAAATAAATAAATAAAATTAAAATAAATTAATAGAAAGAAATAAAATTTGTGTGGAATCACAAAAGATTCCAAATAGCCAGAGAAATCTTAAGAAGAACAAAGCTGGATCACTTCCTGATCTCAAACTCTGTTACAAATCTATAATAAAACCGTATGGCACTAGCATAAAAATAGACACATGGGCCAATGGAACAGAATTGAAAGCCCAGAAATAAACCCACACATATACAGTCAACTAATTTTCTACAAGGGCACCAACAGTACACAACGGGGAACCGTTAGTCTCTTCAATGAATGATGTTGGGAAAACTGGATATCCACGTGCAAAATAGTGAAAGTGGATGTTTATCTCACACCATATGCAAAAACCCACTGAAAATGGCTTAAAGACTTGAATGTAAGACCTGAAGCCATAAACCTCCTAGAAGAAAACATTGGGGAAACCCTCCTTGACACTGGCCTTGGCAATGGTTTTTTGGATATGACACAAAAAGGAAAGCAACAGAAGCAAAAATAAACCAGTGGGACTATATCAAACAAAAAAGCTTCTGCACAGCAAGAGAAACCATCAACAAAATGAAAAGACAACCTATAATGTATTGAGAGAAAATATTTGCAACCCGTATATCTGACAAGGGGTTAATATCCAAACAATATAAGAAACTTGTACAACTCAAAAGCAGAAAAGCAAACAACCCAATGACAGACTGGGCAAAGGACGTGAATAGATATTTTTCCAAAGAAGATATATACAAATGGTCAACATGTGTATGAAAAAGTGCTCAACATCACTAATTAGGAAATGCAAATCAAAACCACAATGAGATATCACTTCACATCTGTTAGGATGGCTGTTAGCTGGAAATACTTTTGCTCAACAGTATATTTAGAAGAGACCTTCCTTTATAGTAACTTGTCCAATATTTTATACAAACATTTAAATGAAGTTGTATGTTTGAATCTTCTTCTCAGTTGTATCTCAAAATTCATTTTCTATGCTAAACCTTATGAAATCGCTGATAAACTGTTTTTGAGAGAACAGTTTGAGCCCTTATTCTTCTGTCTTGCTGCTGGTCTATCCATAGCTTTGTATAATGGAAAGATCAATGGATGAGGAGTCAGGAGACCTTGTTCTAGTCTGAGATCTGCCAAAATTAAGCTGTGTGATTTTAGGCAAGTCAATTAACTTCTCTGACAAATGGGAGGGGGCATACTTTTCTACCTGTCATATATATCCTTGATTCTTTCAACAGTTACTCATTGAATACCTTTGGACCATCAGGCACTGTGCTAGGGACTGGGGATGTGGTGAATACGACCGGTGTAGCCCCTGCCCTCCTTAACCGTAGAGTCTTGTAGTTGATCACTGGGACATTTGCACTATCCTTTTCAGCAAGTATTCCACATAACTCTGACATTTTCACTAATTTAGGCTAGTCTGGTAAATGTTCTTTCCAGTGCACTAAATCAGGTTAAGATGAACACACTGGCAGAGCATTGACATTGACATCAGCCAGTTGAAAGGATCAAGTCTCAGCCCTATCCACTTTGCCTGAAAGCAGCAGCTGTTTTGCCATCCTCTCCAGCTTCACTGTAGCCTGTACTGCGTCTGTCACAATCACATAGGGATCTGGACTTGGCAGTAGGGCTTTCTTTGAAATATCCACCCACATGCAAAGTGCCAGGGAGTCTCTTTGCACTGGCGTGCCATGGGAGTTGCCCAGGGAAGGATAAGCTTGACTGCACAGTGGAGCCAAGCCACGGGGAGGATGCTTGTTTTATTTAAAATAAAATTTTGCTTAAGTTAGAAAGTATTACCTACAACACAGATTTCAAATGGTACAAACAGGTATGCAATGAAAATTGATTCTCCTTTGAACTCCCACCCCCCAGCTTCCTTGATCCTGTCCTGAGAAGCAACAGCTGTTAGCAGTAATTTTGTGTCTCCTTCCAGAGATAGTCTATGACTATAGGAAGGTACTTATTTTAAATCAACTTTAATGTTTATTCATACGTTTACAACTATTGAGCAGAAAACTCCAAGCAGTTGGTCTACCTACCAGTTGACGTTGGAGCCTTGTTTGCTCTCCTACTTCTCTGTTTCCTAGATTGTTCCCCGTTGTGCCCATTTTCTGGATTCCTAGTGGGAGGACGGTGCTTCCCTAAGATCAAAGATAACAGCAGTTTCTCATCAGGAAAAAATTATAGGTTCCTAATATACAGTAAATATGTACCAATATTATTCTCAACCTAGTCTACTCTGGGAGCGCTTAAAGAAAAACTGCAATTATTTCTAGGTGCCCTTAATTTCTGAGGCTGGGGGTAGACACCATAAGGATTTCATGAGGATTCTCTCAAACTGCCTTGGGAGGGTGCACAGTAGGAGAGGCTGCCTTACCTTGAGGGGAGAGAGATCGGTGTCACCTCTGTCTCCCTGGAAGTCAGGAGAAAGCCAGAAGTAGAGTGAAGATGTGGTCAGTTAATTACTTCCTAATTTATTCTCATGCTTTAAAAAGGATCTGAAGCATCTGTAACTGTGTAGTGTGAAGTGAGCTTATTTTTCTGAGTAGCCTGGGGTCTTTGGTTTGCACCAGTAACCCTGGAAAGAGTTTTAATATCTGCTAAGATCTACTAGGGACCACTTTGGACCCCTGTTCCTATGGCTGAGCATCCAGCCACCTTCTAAAGATTCAGCCCTACCCTAGAATTTGGGACTAACATTTTTTTTAATGCATTTGAGGAGACTTAGATCAGCAGCTTGGAGACTTGGCATCACCAACCTGGTTGCTAACCATTGCCTGACTTTGTGCCAGAGACGCCACTTGTGACTAGACGCCTTTCTCACGCTCCAGTCTCTGTGGGCTCCTGTCATGTTTCCTCAGTTTTTCTAGGATAGTGATTCCTTGCCTTCCCTCCCAACTCCCCATTCCAACCTTCTAAAGGATTCATTCATTCATTCATTCAAAAAGGTTTATTATTATTTTTCTAATTATTGTATTTCCCATGGGTCAGATACTGTGCCAGATGCTGCCTGCTCCTGATGGGAGCTTATCTCTCTAACAAGGGCCACAGAAAACGTAAACATGTAATTGTAATACTATAATATTATAATCCCATGTTATACGAGGGAGGGAGCAGAGGATGTTATGTATTGGAGCACATAGTAGGGTCAGCTAGTCCAGAGGGGTAGGGACTTTATAGAGGCAGATGACGGTTAATCCGAGGTTTGAAAGATGAGGATAGAAGTTAACCAGGCAGAACAAGTCAGAAGAGAGTGGAAGAGGTGTCTTGAACTTCTTAGGTACTCTGCTTCCCAAGTTGAACCTGCCCAGTCTTGATATCTTGGTGGCTGCTACTCACCATAATGTTGTGTTGTGTCCCCTGCTGCCAAGGCATCCACTTGGCCCACAGCTTGATACCCTGATGACAAGGTCCACTCGTGAGGACTCTTCCGAAGTATGTGCCCTGTGGGTCTCTCTGGTCTCTCGGCCTTAGCCATCCCCACTTCGACTCTACAGCGCTGGTCAGGACAGCATGGCATAGATATATCTTGTGCTCCTGGACAAAGGGGCATTTTGAACTCCTGAGAAATTGGACTCATAAAGGTCATTTAAAGGTGTGGTAAGCAAGGCAACCTTCAGAGGTGTCAAATTGGTGGTGGTGTGGGGAGTTCTTATAGTTGCTGCCTACACCAGAGCCAGGGAGAAAGGGATACTTCCAGCTGAAGATGGATATGAGATGGATGCAATGGCAGAAGTCACGGACTTAGGCCTAGGGAACTGGGTTGGCAGGATTCTGGAAAGAAGCACGGCAAATGCCAGCAGATGCTAGCAGGTATGGATCAAAATGGTCAAGAAAGTGAAAGGAAGGAGCTGGATTAGTGGCCAAGGCAGGAACATGGGCAGAAATTAAGTCCAAATTCCTTTCTGGAAATAGCAGCCCACCTGGAAATGGTTTGTATCATAAACTAGAACAGACAGATGATGAGCAGGCAGCCAAGTAGTCGGGAAGTCAAGGTAGGTTGTTACCAGGGAAACAAAAGAAGTGAGGAGAAGTGAAGTAAAGGGCTCAGCTAGGGAGTTGTGCTGGCGGTGCTTTTGGAGTTTCTTTTTACAGAGATAACTCAGGGTTTCCCAGATAAGATTAGGGGCTTGGGAGGAGATAGTGCCACTGTCAGGCATTAGTGTCACCCTTGTTCCTCCAAATGAAGGTGGACTTGCTCATAATGAAGTTGTCTGAGTCCCTCCCTGGAAGAGTCAGTTTGTGAAACATTCAGCCTGATCCTTTTCCTGTGCACAGGCTGACATTAAGATGTCTAAGGACAGGAATTACAAAACAGTAATTCCCAAAAGTCTGACTGATGCTATCTGTGATCACATCTTCACCAATCTCTACAAATATTGAAAAATGAAACTAACACCTGGTGACTTCTTTTTCTTTTTGAGTGGGGAGAGTGAGATTCAGCCACCTAGATATAATATAGTCCAAGTATATTCATTATGTTTTGACTTTGAAATATTACATGTGTATTTAATAAAAAATATTTGGACTTCCTTGGTGGTCCAGTGGCTGGCACTCCACGCTTTCACTGCCGCGGCCTGGGTTCGATCCCTGGTTGGGGAACTGGGATCCCGCAAGCTGCACGGCACAGCCAAAATAATAATAATAATAATAAAATAAAAATGTTACCCTAGATAAAGAAGTAGAATGTTGCCGGGCCTTAAGACTCCCCAACAATACCTTCATATCTGCCCTCTGTTCCAGAGGAAACCACTATACTGACTTGTGATAATCATTCCTTGCTTTCCTTTATCGTTATAGCAATGGGGTATGTTTTCCTAAATAAGTACATTGTTTAGTTTGGCTGTTTTTTAAAGCTTTGTATGAATGGAATCATACTCCATATATTCTTATTTGACTTGCATCTTTTTTATTGAACTATAGTTGATTTACAGTATTGTGTTAGTTTCAGGGGTACAGCAAAGTGATTCAGTTATACATATATACTTTTTAGATTCTTTTCTGTTACAGGTTATTACAAAGATCTTGAATACAGTTCCCTGTGGTATACAGTAAATCCTTGTTGTTTACTTTATATGTAGTAGTGTGTATCTGTTAATCCCAACCTCCTAATTTATCCCTCCCTCCCCTCCTCTTTTCCCTTCGATAACCATAAGTTTTCTATGTCAGTGATTCTGTTTCTGTTTTGTAAATAAGTTCATTTGTACTATTTTTTAGATTCCACATTTAAGTGATGTCATACAATATTTGTCTTTGTCTGTCTGAATTACTTCCCTTAGTATAATATCTAGGTCCATCCATGTTGCTGCAAATGGCATTATTTCATTTTTTATGGCTGAGTAATGTTCCACTGTACATATATACCACATCTTTAACCATTCATCTGTCAATGGGTACTTAAGTTGCTTCCATGTCTTGGTTATTATAAATAGTGCTGCTGTGAACATTGCGGTGCATATATCTTTTTGAATTAGACTTTTCATCTTTTCCAGATATATGCCCAGGAGTGGGATTGCTGGATCATATGGTAGCTCTAGTTTTTTAGGGATCCTCGATATGGTTTTCCATAGTGGCTGCACCAACTTACAATCCCACCAACAGTATAGGATGGTTCCCTTTTTTCCACACCCTCTCCAGCTTTTGTTATTTTTAGACTTTTTGATGATGGCCATTCTGACAGGTGTGAGGTGATACCTCATTGTAGTTTTGATTTGAATTTCTCTAGCGATGTGGAGCATCTTTTCATGTGCCTGTTGGCCATCTGTATGTCTTCTTTGTGACTTGTATCACAAAGTCTTTGACTCAACGCTACATTGGTTTTATCCTTGCTAATGCATGTTGTTGTTTTTCTATTGCTGTATAGGAATACACCAATCTATTATTTATAGATACTGGATTTTTTTCCAGCTGTTTCTACATTACAAGCAAATACCATTGTAAACGTGGTTTTTCTTGTCTCTTCCACATATGTGTGAGGGTATTTACCTAGGAGCAGAATTGCTGCATTAAAGAATAGGTGCATGTCAACTTAGTAATGCCAATCTGTTTTCTTAATGTATCTAGTTTCCTAAGGTATCTAAGAAACTCCAAAGCACCACATACTCAATAGCAGTTGGTATTTTTGTTAGACTTGATTTTTTTTGCCAATTTGGTGACTATTTGTGAGTATATGATTAGGGTTTTATTTCACATTATCCTGATTACTAGTGAGGTTTTCATTAAGTTTTCCCCTTTTTTTCTAGAAGTCTATTCAAGACTTTTGCCCTTTTTTTTTCTGTAGGGTGGGTGGTTTGTTTCATATTTATTTTTAAGAATATGTATAAACATATATACATGCATATATACACACATACTGTTATATGTGTCATAAGTATCCTCTTTCACATTGTGGCTTCTTTTTACATTTGCTTTATGGTCTTTTGATGAATGGAAATTCTCAATTTTAATGTTGTCAAATTAATCAGTCTTCTCCTATGCGACTTGTACATGACAGTTTAAGAAGCCCTTCCTTACTCGAATGTCATAAAAATCATCTCTTCTGTTGCCTCATAATTATTCGATGATTTTTGCCTTTTTTTAAACATTAATTTTTATTGGAGTATAGGTGCTTTACAGTGTTGTGTTAGTTTCTACTGTACAGCAAGGTGAATCAGCTATACATATACATATGTCCCCTCTTTTCTGGATTTCCTTCCCATTTAGGTCACCACAGTGCATTGAATAGAGTTCTCTGTACTATAGAGTTAGGTTCTTACTAGTTATCTATTTTATACATAGTATCAATAGTGTATATATGTCAGTCCCAATCTCCCAACTCATCCCACCCTCCCCTTTCCCCCCTTGGTGTCCATACGTTTGCCCTCTACCCCGTGTCTCTATTTCTGCTTTGCACATAAGATCATCTATACCATTTTCCTAGATTCCACATATGCATTAATATACGATATTTGTTTTTCTCTTTCTGACTTACTTCACTCTGTATGACAGTGTCTAAGTCCATCCACGTCTCTACAAATGACCCAGTTTCGTTTCTTTTTATGGCTGAGTAATATT
The DNA here is from genome assembly GCF_964341445.2 of Mesoplodon mirus. Classification (NCBI taxonomy): domain Eukaryota; kingdom Metazoa; phylum Chordata; class Mammalia; order Artiodactyla; family Ziphiidae; genus Mesoplodon; species Mesoplodon mirus. The sequence continues at coordinate 101,234,797 of NC_138981.1, read as the reverse complement.
CCATTATATATATGTACCACATCTTCTTTATCCATTTCTCTCTCGATGGACACTTAGGTTGCTTCCATGTCCTGACTATTGTAAATAGTGCTGCAATGAACATTGTGGTACATGACTCTTTTTGAATTATGGTTTTCTCAGGGTATATGCCCAGTAGTGGGATTGCTGGGTCATATGGTAGTTCTATTTTTAGTTTTTTAAGGAACCTCCATACTGTTCTCCATAGTGGCTGTATCAATTTACATTCCCACCAACAGTGCAAGAGGATTCCCTTTTCTCCACACCTTCTCCAGCATTTGTTGTTTGTAGATTTTTTGCTGATGGCCATTCTGACCAATGTGAGGTGATATCGCATTGTAGTTTTGATTTGCATTTCTCTAATGATTAGTGATGTTGAGCATCTTTCCATGTGCTTTTTGGCCATCGATTTTTGCCTTTACATTTAAGTATTTAATCCACAAGGAGCTTATTTCTTTGTGTGTGGTTTGAGTAAAGATTCAGGTTATTTTTCTCCAAATGGATAATAACCCTTTGTTCTAGCACCAGTTTTAAAAGGCCCACCCACTCTCTCACTGATCTGCAATAACAGCACTTTCATATGTCAGGGGCCCATGTGTGCGCAGGTCTGTTTCTGGGCTTGTAATTGTGCTCCGTTGATCTATCTGCCTACCACTGCACTCTGTTTACCCAGATCTTAATTACTATAGCTTTATGAGAGGTCTTGATATGTGGAAGGGAAATCTCCTCAGCTTGTTCTTTTTCATCAAGTGTGTGTCTTGGCTATTTTTTGCTCTTTTGCACTTCCTTATACATTTTAGAATCAGTTTGTCAAGTTTCACAAAGAGCAAAATGTTGATTTTTGATTTGGATGTCACTAAAGCCACTACTAGTTTGAGGAAAAAATTAATCAAGCTGTCAGCCATAGCTGGCATAAAGGTTTCCTTCTATGAAAGTTCATCCCTGGAATATCCTGCTTGACTTTCCCTTAGTGCTTTTTATTTATTTTTTTATTCTGGTGGCTAGAGTCTAGAGTCTAGCCCATTTTTTTTAAGTTAAAAAGACTTTATCATTCTTCTTTGGACGATAACAGTTGAACAATATGAGATGTCATCAAATGGGCTGCTTGGTGACTCAAGAATCAGTAAAAGTCGAAGAAAGAAATTTTTTTTTTTACCACTCTGGTAATAGTTCCAGTGGAAGAACTTTTTAAAAGAGGAAAATATAAAATAAAGACAGGAAACACACACACACACACACACACACACACACACACACACAGAGAGAGAGAGAGAGAGAGAGAGAAACTCCAGTTACTATTTTTAGCTCAAAAATATTCAAATCAAAGCAAAAAAGCAATGTGTGCAGGTTATTAGCCAGACTACACCATCTGAACTAATTGCTGTAAGTGTGCCACAAATAAACATCTTCCTCTTAAATATTTGGTTCAAAGATTTCTTCCTGGAATTCATCCATAGTCGGTCCCCAGTAAATGCTTTGTTTTTAATTGTGCTACCATAAAAGTTATTTTGTTCCCTCAGATTTTTGACTCAAACCCATCAAGTTTTCATCAGTCTGTTTACTGTGGAAAATCCCATCACACTTGACATTAATTCAAACTCATCCATAATCATCTGTTATGTTCTCTTCTTTTTTGACTGAGCTAAAGAGTTCATCAACAGAAAAGTTTCTGGTAATACATCACTTGGGATCGGAAATGTATTTAGCATAATGGGAAAAGCCCATTTTGGGTCATCTTGTTGTTTGTTTGCTTCATTTCATTAATAAAGAATAACACAGGCCTACAGAGAACATCAATAAATAATATCTAATCTACTTGCCTTCAAATGAGAGAACTTGAGGTTTATCGCTTGCTTAATATTTATAAAACCTGACTTCTCAGTTCAGGAAAGTACTCTAACTTTCATTTTCAAATAAACAAAAGATAGAATTTGCTTGGCTGTCCCACCTTTTGGCAGAGCCGGCTTGATGAGCAGTGAGTTAACGTATCAGAAACATGTGTATTTAATTATCCCATGACGGCTTCAGGGTTGGGGGAAAAAAGTTTCCTCAGTGCTAGTGGGAGATCGACTCAGCTGTCTGTAACAGCCGCACGTTGCTACTTTCCATTCCTACCTTCAAAAGTATCCTGCCGCTCAAACCCAGTTCTCCAGAACTGGTCACCTTTAAGGCAGTGGTTTGCAGACCTTTGGATTTATGAGACCTGTGAAATTTTATTTAAAAAATGAGGGTGGGGCTTCCCTGGTGGCGCAGTGGTTGAGAGTCCGCCTGCCGATGCAGGGGACACGGGTTCGTGCCCTGGTCCGGGAGGATCCCACATGCCGCGGAGCGGCTGGGCCCGTGAGCCATGGCTGCTGAGCCTGCGCGTCTGGAGCCTGTGCTCCGCAACGGGAGAAGCCACAGCAGTGAGAGGCCCACGTACCGAAAAAACAAAAAAACAAACAAACAAAAAAAAATGAGGGTGGAGGGGAATCAGCGTGGATCGCCAGCTTTGAAAGGAACAACTTTACAGAAAAGATATTATAACATGAAGTAAGAAAAAGCATTAAAGACATGACTTCAGACTAAACAGTCTTTCAAATTAAATAAATTTAACTGTATGAAAAACTTAATACACAGACTTCTGTTCAGAGTATTATGGTAGGTTAGGCATTTAGATCAACTCTCCTGTTAAAAACAAGTAAATCCTGCACAAAATATATTCTAAAAATCCCCTTAAATTCATCAGTGACTTAGCAAGAAATAAATGTTTCTTAGGCCAAGAAAGTAAGAGTCTCAGCCTAGAAAGGTAAGGAGAAAAAACTGCAAGTAGCATTTGCCCTAAGAGCATCTCTCCAACAAGGGAAACTGGAGGGATTTGTCATCTTTATCTCTTTTACTTTATAGTTTTGCCTGATATTCATATAGCTATAACCTCTTAATTTTGTGTAGAATTTGCCTGCTATGTTTTTTCCATCTTTTTATTTCACCCTTTTTAGATTCCTCTGTTTTACATGTGTTTCTTGTGAACAGCATAGAGTTGAAATTTTTTTATTGTTTTCCCAGTCTGACAATTTTGCTTTTTAACTGGAACATTTCAATCATTTACATTTATTGAGATGACTGGTATGTTTGAATTTCTCTCATTCTGGGTCTGTGCCATCAGTCTGCTTAGAAAGATTACTATGGTAGCAAAAAAAATATGTATTTTACCTAAGCTTTCTTGATTCTGGAGTCAACAGTAGCCCTTTTCATGATATGGCATATTGTTTAACCTTTATTGTCCAAAGAAGAATGATAAACACATTTTATTTTTTGCGTCATGTGGGCCTCTCACTGTTGTGGCCTCTCCCGTTGAGGAGCACAGGCTCCGGACGTGCAGGCTCAGCGGCCATGGCTCACGGGCCTAGCCGCTCCGTGGCATGTGGGATCTTCCTGGACCAGGGCACGAACCCGTGTCCCCTGCATCGGCAGGCGAACTCTCAATCACTGAGCCACCAGGGAAGCCCGATGAACACATTTTTAAGTGAAAAAGAAAAAAAAGAGTCTGGGGTAGATTCGAGGCTCCAGAGTAAGAAAAACAGATGCTATGGGAAAAGGAACTCAAGCATTATTGCAGGATGAGCTTTCTTAGAAGGAAACCTTTGTATCAGCTATGGCTCATAGCAGAATGGGTTGTACACTACTGCTTTCTGTATGAATGGCCTGTCGTGCCTTTTCTTCCTCTGTTATTATGTTTCTGGACATGAATAATTAATTGTTGATAGTAAAGGTACCTATGTTCTCCAACACTAGTAGTTTTTGTCAAAGAAAACAGATTTTTTTTGGTTTGGATTAATATTTCATATTCTTAATATAGTGTTTCTACTCTCATATATTAATGAACACAGAATTATAATTTTGAGACAGTGGCTTCCATGAATGATTATGTGAGGCGCAAGAACTGATATTTTAAAACTTTTTAGGGACTTCTCTGGTGGCGCAGTGGTTAAGAATCCGCCTGCCAATGCAGGGGACACAGGTTCGAGCCCGGGTCCTTGAAGATCCCACATGCTGTGGAGCAACTAAGCCCATGTGCTGCAATTACTGAGCCTGCACTCTAGAGCCCATGAGCCACAACTACTGAGCCCACGTGCCACAACTACTGAAGCCCACACGCCTAGGGCCTGTGCTCTGCAACAAGAAAAGCCACTGCAATGAGAAGCCCGTGCACCGCAAGGAAGAGTAGCCCCCGGTCGCCGCAAGTAGAGAAAGCCCGTGCACAGCAACAAAGACCCAATGCAGCCAAAAAGAAATACTTTTTTAATGGGGGAAAAATCACTGTTCTATTTGTCTTTGAAATTAATTGAATTGAAAGGGTATTCAGAAATGATTAGGTGAGTCATCCTCTATACCTCTCTTGTGTTCCTCTATGCTACTAAGATAGCCAGCTAATCAATACTCCAAGTGAGCTCCACCTACATGCTATGTGATTTCAAGAATGCACATTATAGTAAATATAGGCAACAATACTGTATTATAATCAATCTTAAGAGACTTGATCTTCATTATTCCAGTCACTAAAAGGAAATGATTATGTGGCGTGATAGAGGTGCTAATCATTGCCACAATGGCAATCTTATTAAAGTATATAAATGTATCAACTCCACATATCGAACACCTGAAATTTACACTATATTATATGTCAAATATATTTCAGTAAAAAGAACACTTGTAATATAGATGTTTCTAAGAGCACTACTTACATGCTGCATTGACAGCAGTGTTACACCAGTGAATGGGAGTTATACCCATCCTACAATGCATGTAGAGAAGCATTTAAGAACACTTGTGATAAGGATGTTTCTAAGAATGCTAAAAACCAGAACCAAAACAACGCTAGAAGGTCCTTTCTGCAGAAATATTGCTCTTGTAGATGCTTGAAATTCTACCATTCTCAGGTCTTTTAGTTAAATATGGCACTTTTCTTGTGGTCATTTTTTAAAATGAAATGATCCTCCTGGAAGATGACACTTGTGACCTCTGACACCTACTGGTTTATTGGACCTCTTTTCCGTGTGAGCAATAGAGGATACCTAAGCATGCAAACACATTGGGTACTTTTGGGGCAGATGGAGGAGGGGTGACTGATGAGAAGTTTGGAGGCATTGAAGACAACCTCTGGGTCCTACATGATTGTGCCGGACTCAAAGGGCCTGCCCACTAACATTGTCTTTCAAATTTGTTGGAAGCCTAGTGAAGTAGGTTATATTCTGATATAATAAGAGAAATGGGCAAGGAGAAAGATGGGGCAGGTAGAAGGGATTGAAAGGAAGGGTGTAAGTTTAGGGCTTACTTGGGAGCCAGATGAATGGAAGTGTCAGATAGGACTGCAAAACCTTCTCTTCTGTAGTATGTCTTCTTAGGGAGAAAAGGCCGAAATACCAACTTTCATGTTCACGTTTCTGCTCTTTTTATAGCCTTAGGTGCAGGGGCAACTAATTTGCAAAATGAAGGCCTGATTGAAATTTTTAGAGGTGAGAAAAGGGTCTAAAATGTGCTGGCGAATCATGCAATTTCTTGGTTTGAATCATCCTGTTAAGAATGGTGGTTACTTATAACTTCCGTGGAAGGTTTTATAAACGAGCACAAGACAGGTGGAAATCTAAATTAACAGGACATTATTATGCCTGGAGTAGCGTTGCTAAGGTACACTGATAAAATCACTCAATAAATTCCTAAAATCCAAGTTGCAAACTTGAGACCAAAATAGATACTGGAGTGACGGGCTTGGGGATGGGTGGCACAAGAGCCTAGTTTTTGTGCCTGAAGAAAGTGCATGCCAAGTTCATACAAGGAATTATGCAAAGACAGCAGAAAAGTGCCTGCCTTAGCAATTGTGTAATTGGTCCCTAAGAGCAGTGATTAGTTACAACTCAAGTGAGCATTTGGCTTTCTAAACAGCCATTTTCAGATTGAGGTGGGCTTTCATTCTGCAGGAGCATTTAACCAGAGCCCTTTAAAAAGGGCATTATTTGGTCTTTAAGATGACAGGGAACCTACTACTTAAATGGCCTAACTGACCTGGCCTGCATTGCACCACACAAATTACAGGTTTCACCTGTGACAGCCAAGTTCAATGCAATTGCTGGAAAAAAGTTGTGAGAAACGTGTACAAAGTTCTTCCACCTCCCTTTACTGAGATCACTCTGACGTCACTGACTGTTCTTGACCCACAGAAGGAAAAGCCCCTGCCAGGATCCTTCAGGATCCCAGCAGGAAGCAGGTGGGACATTCAAAAGGGAGGTGATTTAAGGGAATTGGATGAAAGGCCTTATTGCAGCTGTGTGGGCAGGGTTAATGGAAACAAATAAGGGATGGCGAAGAATCCGCAAGGAGCCAGTGCCACTTCTGGTCCTCAAGGGCCTTGGGGGAGGGAATCACTGTGGAAATCAACAAGGGCTCTAACTGTAGGAGAGGGCCACCTGTTGGGAGTTGTGGCCTGTGATAGAGGAACATAGAGACTGTTACCCCACTGCTGGGCGGGAAGAGAGCTAAATCTCCTGTCTCCTGTGGGGCTTCCCATTGGCCATACTCAACAGGAAGCCAGAGGGCCAGGGGGCTCATTGGATGTAACCCATGAAGGTCAGCCTGTTGGCAAAGATGAAGGTAGAGAAGGGTGGAGAGTACATATATCTGGATGGGTGAAGAGAAAATAATCCTGTGTTTCTTTCACAATTGTGAAGGAGTGAAGATGGCATCCTTTCTTCTGCCACTTCCACCTGGGAGATATTTTCTCTTCATTTCCAGTAGTGGATGCCTGTTGGGAGCCCCCAAGAAAGCACCATGAGTAAATGATGCTTGTTCTCTGTCCTAAAGGAAGGGCTCAGTCGAGAAGGTAGTATAGATTATGGAGAGGTAGAGACCTGGAAGTTATGGTGTGATCACAGGTGAAAAGGAGAAGATGCTATTTAGAAGCAGTGATCTTTGAAGCATGGTTTATCTTTCGTCTTATATTTCATTTTGTGTCGAACATTAAGATAGCATTGTCTGTAGGGGAAAGGAAAGTATAATAATTCTCATACAATTGAGGACGGGGCATATTTATCATGGAGAAATAACTCACTTTGAAAGGTAGTAAAAGGTAGAAGGAGGATAGACAATGATTTCAATCTCTTTCTTCTCCCTCAAATCTTTCTCTTACTGTCCATTCCTGCTCTCATTGACTCTGTGTATTCAGTAATGGCATTAAGCCCCAAATACTATTGTCCTATCATAAAACATTTCTATGTGAGAAACTTGAGTTCCACTGAAGCAAATGTTTCTGACATGGAAAAAATGTGTGTGTGTATAGGCTTTATTGATATATATAATTCATATGTTATACCGTTTATCCATTTGTTTTTTAAAAGGTTTTTTGGTGTGGACCATTTTTTAAAGTCTTTATTGAATTTGTTACAATATTGCTTCTGTTTTATTTGTTATTATTATTTTTTAATTTATTTTTGGTTGCATTGAGTCTTTGTTGCTGCGCGTGGGCTTTCTCTAGTTGCGGTGAGTGTGGGCTACTCTTCGTTGCGGTACGTGGGCTTCCCATTGCAGTGGCTTCTCTTGTTGTGGAGCACGGGCTCTAGGCAGGTGGGCTTCAGTAGTTGTGGCACACAGGCTCAGTAGTTGTGGCTCATGGGCTCTACAGCTCAGGCTCTGTAGTTGTGGCGCACAGGCCTAGCTGCTCTGCGGCATGTGGGATCTTCCCGGACCAGGGCTCAAACCTGTGTCCCCTGCATTGGCAGGCGGATTCTTAACCACTGCACTACCAGGGAAGCCCCTGCTTCTGTTTTATGTTTTGTATTTTTTGGCCCTGAGACATGTGGAATCTTAGCTCCCTGACCAGGAATCGAACCCTCACCCCCTGCATTGGAAGGTGAAGTCTTAACCACTGGACTGCCAGGAGAGTCCCACCATTTAAAGTATATAATTAAATGGTTTTTAGTATATTCACATAGCTATGCAACCATCACTACCATCTAATTCCAGAACACTTTCATCAGTATTCTAGTGTACATTTTGTTTATCCATTCATCAGGTAATGGACATTTGGGTTGCTTCTACTTTTTGGCTATTGTGAATAGTGCTGCTATGAATAGTCCTGTACAAGTTTGTGTGTGGACATATTTCATTTCTCTTGGGTATATACCTAAGAGTGGAATTTCTCGGTCATGTGATAACTCTGTTTAATTTTTGGAGAGAGTGCCAAATTCTTTTCTACAGATGCTGTACCATTTTACATTTCCATCAGCAATGTATGCAGGTTCCAATTTCTCCAAATCCTCACCAACACTTACTGTTGTCTGTACTTTAGAGTTTAGCCATTCTGGTGGGTGTCAATTGTTATCTCATAGTGGTTTTGATTTACATTTTCCTAATGACTAATGATGTAGAGCATATTTTCATGTCCTTACTGGCCATTTTTATGTCTTCTTTGAAGAAATCTCTATTCAGATAGTTTACCCATTTTTTAGTTGTGATATTAATCTTTTTATTATTGAGCTGTAATGGTTCTTTATATATTCTAATATAAGTCACTTATCAAGTATGTGATTTGCAAATATTTTCTCCTATTCTCTTGGCTGTCTTTTCATGATGGTGTCATGTGATGCATGTGAAAGAAATCAAATTTGTCTACTTTCTTTTTCATTGCTTGTGTTATTGGTGTCATATCTAAGGAAATGTTCTGAAATCCAAGGTCATGAATATTTACTTCTATATTTTCTTCTAAGAATTTTATAGTTTTGGCTCTTGTATATAGATTTTTGATCCATTTTGAATTAAATTTTGTATGTGGTGTGAAGGGAGAGTCTAAATTAATTTTTCTTCCATGTAGATGTTTTTGTGCTCCCTCAACAGGTATGTCTGATTTTGTAGACTTCATTAAAGAAAAACCTGTGTAGAACATACAGGCAGTTGAGGAGAGAGCTGTTTCTCACAAAAGAACTCATTTTAGGAGGAATGATATACAGTACTCAAACAACCCAGAAGTAAAGGGTCCCATTCAGTGTCCAAGTTAATGTTTCTTGTTAGATAAAGCAGTCAGGGAGACCAACAAGACTGATTTAATTGTATGAAAGGGTTAATGTTACCTGGAGTATACTTGTATCCAGGCAATAGTTATTCAGCCACAAATGCCCTGACTATAGAAGTTTACCAGTGATGCAGCCAGATGCAGATCGTCTGTTTGGAAAGGTCTTCAAAAAACAAACAAATAAACAAACAAACAAATCCCTATGAGGTTTGGTTTGGGGTGGGGTACACAAATCCCTGATGTTGTTTTTAAATCAAAAATCCTAACTCAAATGTTACAGGGAAGAAACAGTGAAGCAAAGAATAGGATTCTTCATTTCTCTGTGTGATCTAGGCAGGATATAGGCTTTAAAAATTATATACTGCACTGCTAACAAGGAGGCATCCATTTTTTTCATCTTGTCATCCAAAGACAATAGATATCTTGACAATGAAAAGACACTTGCAATGATTAGGAGAGAGTAAAAACATACAATGTTTACGTTAATTTTTTTTCTCCTGAGAATTCTCCTAATTTTCCTCCCTTCTTTATTTCATGGAAACTTTTTTCCTAATGAAGTGGAGAAAACCATTTTCCTTGAGGATGTGACAGAATCTCTGAATCCCACTCCTGGCCCTGCTCAGAGCTTCAGTGCGTTATCTCCTCGAGCAAGACAAGGTGTGTGCAACTGCTAGGCTAGGATGCAAACCACATCCACTGGCTACCTTACAGGGTCAGAGGTTAATAGGATCATCAATGTTGGGGTAACTTCTCTTAAGGCTGGAATGATTACACATTTCTCCTCTTTAAAATTTCCTTTTCATGGGTTTAGTACTGTTTATCTGAAAAAAATGGAGCTAATTTAAATTGTGCATAAACCTTAAATCAGATGTTGTTCTTTATTGTGCTTGCTTCCATTCTTCTTGCTTAGTTAATGTAGCACATTATGATCCAAATTAACATTGTTTTCTACAGCGTAGTCTAATATTTGGCTAGGTGACGTCTTCTTAGTGATATTGCCAAAAACTCTAGTGTATATTTTTTTTAATTTGGTGAGTAATTCGCATGCACACTAAAATACTCTCCTCTGATTTACAACCAAAAGATGAAGGCCATCCTGGAGTATGTTTTCAGGCAGTGACAGCTCTGATACCACAGCCTCAGTGCTACACACTTCTAAGTGCAGTTAGCTGTGCTTTTAGAATCAAAGTTGCTGGTGACTGACTTACGGTCTCATGGGTCTCTGCCTGTGTGGCTTGGGTGGGGATAGAAAACAAAATCAATCTCTTTCTCACTCTCATGACAAAACTGCACAAGATGGCATTTTTCTACTTACATGTGAAAGTGGAATTGAGTCCTCTGTTGAGGCATTCACATCCATCAGCGTCGGCAATTTTTTTTTTTTTTTTTTTTTTTTTTTTTTTTTTTTTGCGGTACGCAGGCCTCTCACTCTTGTGGCCTCTCCTGTCATGGAGCACAGGCTCCGGACACGCAGGCTCAGCGGCCATGGCTCACGGGCCCAGCTGCTCCGCAGCATGTGGGATCTTCCCGGGCCGGGGCACGAACCCCTTGTCCCCTGCATCGGCAGGCGGACTCTCAACCACTGCACCACCATGGAAGCCCGCGTCAGCAATTTAATTCTCCATTCATACGTCTTTAATAGGAAAGATGATTAGAGTTGATTTTCACCATGAGGAAATGCTGAAGAATTTATCATTAGCACTTGGTGAAAATGGGGTCTTACGTATTTAGTTTGATCCTCTCTTTTGGGGCCACATGTTCCAAGGACAGAGAAAAATCATCCATAAACAGTTACCAGCATTTTTTAAAAATCCAGATTTTGATAGGTTTTTTATAGAGCCGGTTAAAACTGCTAAAGTAGACAAACTCTTTTTGATTTGGTGGACCTAGCATTAGACACCAAGGAAATTCACACTCTTAGCCAAAAGCCTCCTTATTTTCCTCATAAAAAGAATTGTCAGTTGTCCCAGCAGTGCACCACTTGGGGGCTACCTCATGTGGTATTCTCTTTCAAATATAACAGGATAACAGGTATTTAGTTTAGTTTCTCAGCATAGCAGTTTGCCTGTGGTAATTTATCAGCTCATTTCCAACCCCTGCCAAGTACTGCATATGAAAATGATTAATGATTATACCTTCATTTTTATTTCTTTTGGAACTGCCAGCCTGACTATTTACAGAAGATCATTATATTTTTATAGATCTTAAGCACATCTGCTGAATCAGCAAAGCAAAGAGCTCCGGCAATTTCACTGATGATATAGTTGCATCTTTTGGATATTGCAAACAACTCTTATGAAATCACTTGGGAGATGGGGGAGGGGAAGATCCTATGTATTTTAAAGGAGAGTAAATACAGGGGAAGGTTTTTAAAATAGTGATGTCATAAGCTGCAGGAAAATAGAGCTCTAAGGCAGCCCTGATTCCCTAAAAGTCCCTCAAACACAATACTTCCCCAAATGAGCTTTCACTGCTATTTTAACTTTAACTCCGGAAGCTAAGAGTTGGAAGGGGGTATAAGTAGGCTTCTCCAGGGATGCTATCTCATTTCTTAAATGCCGTTTCACTCAGGGGTCCTTCAGCCTTCTCTAGCGCATTCTCTCCTGGCGTTATTTTCCCAGGTCCAGTTTGTCGGGCTGTTCCGGTTCAGCTATGATGATCACCTCACTTCACAATGAACCCTACTATGCACATTAAATGACCCATCTTGACCTGAGAAGAAGCCTCAGCATCCTCTCCCTTTTTGCCTCGAAATACCAAAGACTTCACATTTACTTTTTAAGCCTTTTCGCACATTTATTTTCCACCCCAGTTTGAGGCGGGCCACTTCTTGGGATTATGGGTTCTTATAGGCTAATATTAAACTCTTTACTAAATGGAGCTGTTTTTAGCAGACAGGATTTGCTTTGACTTATCACAGGCACAAATCCACAGCATGATTAGATGGATAACTGTAGGATTCAACGCCTCGGGTTACCCCTTCAAATCTGGCGTGGGGAAAAAAGCACATGCTCTGGTGTGGTGGAGGAAAAACCCGCCTTGGTTCTCTCCTCATGGAATCTTGCTCTTGGACAGGATTTATCTGTAGCCTTCTAATAGAGGGGCACGGGACTTCTCACTGATGATTCTCAGGTCTATCGTAAAGCCAACCTTGGATTTCAGGAAGATGGTTGGTAAGAAGGATAAGGCTGGACTAGCCCTGCAACCCAGACAAGTAGGTGGGATGGGACATATGTCCCAAGTGTAGACAGTTGATGGGTGGAGAGGTACAGTAGCTCTACATACGTGCAGCAGAGCAGGGGTGGGAGCAGGGCGAGTGAGCACTCCTCTGAGATCAGAGGTGACCTGTCCTTGGCTGTGCCCTTTTGCTATCCCTGTCAGAGCCAGCCTGCCTCAGGACTACAGAGGTTTCTATAGCCTGAATGAGGTCAGAGACTTAGATCATCAGTTCTATCCCAGAATGAAGCACTGACAAATGACAGATGCTAGAATCTTCTCTGGGCATGGTGTCTCAACATATGAACAATGCACCTGAACATACGGACAGACCGCTCCCCACCCCCTCCTCTCATTTGTACCATGAAGTCTGACGTTCCTTAGACTTCAAACAACCTGCTTCTCCCGTCTTTGCCTAGGGAAACCACTGGGCTAATGGGGTATTGATCAAAACTGAGCTAGCATTTTCAGATTCACACGGAACCATGGACTGCTGGTAGCAACCAACTTCTGCTGAATCTAAAATTAAGACCATGGAACAGTCCACGTCTGTCTTGTGGGGTGGAGGGAGCTTGGGAATCATTTGGCAACTTCTCTGGTTTTGATTGCCCCTCCATACAAGTAAGGCCACTGTCAGAAAAGTGTTTTTTAGATAGGTGTCACATCAAGGTAGAAAGTGTGTGAGAGAGATGGTCCTGCACCCATCAGAAAATCTCGACCCAGGATGCTTACCTAGTGTTTTTTGTTTTTGATCTTTATTTATTTGTTTGTTTGTTTGGCTGTGCCGGGTCTTAGATGCTGCACGTGGCATCTTCATCGCTGCTTGCGGATCTTTAGTTGCAGCACGTGTGATCTTTTTTTTAGTTACGGCATGCGAGACCTTTAGTTGCAGCATGCGAACCCTTAGTTGCGGCATGTGGGATCTAGTTCCCTGACCAGGGGTCGATCCCGGCCCCCTGCATTGGGAGTGTGGAGTCTTAGCCACTGGACAACCAGGGAAGTCCCTTACCTAGTGTTTAAAGCCACCTGTAATCTGGTCCCACGTTCCCCATCCAAAGGTGCCTTTGTATCCTTGCACCTCTCCGATTCAGCTGGCCTTCTGCCTCCGGAATTCTTGCTGCTGCCTCTCCTCTGTACACCCTTCCTTCTCTTATTTTCCTAGTCTCCTCACACTACTTGTGGCTTTATTATTTTTTTTTTTGGCGGTACGCGGGCCTCTCACTGTTGTGGCCTCTCCCGTTGCGGAGCACAGGCTCCGGACGCGCAGGCCCAGCGGCCATGGCTCACGGGCCCAGCCGCTCCACGGCATGTGGGAACTTCCCGGACCGGGGCACGAACCCGTGTCCCCTGCATCGGCAGGCGGACTCTCAACCACTGCGCCACCAGGGAAGCCCTACTTGTGGTTTCTATGGCACGTCTGCAGTGAACCTCACAGTGATCCCTCCAGCTCCACGAGGACCCTCCTCTCGTTGACTTGACAGTGCTCCTATTCCCCATAATACTCGTGATGCCCTTTAGTCAGATTTAACCTCCTATCACTTTCTGGTTGCTTCATTTGAATACGTCTCAATTCCTTGGGGACACCGTAGAGCCACTGAAACTGGGAGACTATAATAAACCTCTTACCATGGCCTCCAAATACTCAAGCACATTGGGAGGACGAAGGGGTATTTGAATGTGAAAGGGATGGAGACTCGTTAAAGAAAAGGGGTCTGAGATGGGAAACTTTTTTTTTTTTGGCAACTGATAAACAATTCACCACTTGTTAATCTAACCAAAAAAATAAAATCAAAAAATTTTTTCCCACTTTCAGTATCTTCTTTCTGATGCCAAGATCATTTCCCAGTGAAGTCTAACTCTCCTGGCATGGTGTTTTAATTCCTGCTATCTTGAAACCACATGCAGTTAGGATGACAAAGCAATCCAAACAACCACATGCTGCATCGTGAATTTCTTAGATCCATTTCAAACCATTCTCTTTTCAAGTCTCCGGGACTGCATGAATTCTGTTTATGCACGGAATCTGGATGTTTCTTCCCTAAAGAAATTTGGTATTGTTGAAGGCTGCTTCGTAAAGACTGTTTGCATTTAGAATTTCAATGGGATAGCTTTTCAAAATGAAGAACAGACTAGCTATTCCTGAATTCTGCTTAGAAATGATGATGTTTAACACTTCTTAAAGAACAGTAGAAAAGTGACACTTATCAAGGGAAATGGTTTGCTTTTGATCTTTCTGGCAGCTCTGCGTTTCTGAGACTCTGACTGACATTATGAGTCTTGCTGATTTGAATTCCCAAATATTTATTCATTCCATCCATTCTTCTCCATGCCAGTGACCATTTCTCTAGTTTGGCCTGTGGTTGGTTATTTCCTGGATTAGTCAAACAGCTTCCTCACAGGTCTCCCCCAACCCCACCTGCAGTCTTGTTCCTTTACATTCCAGCCACCAGGGAGCTACCAGAATGATATTTGTCAAACACAGCTCTGTGTCACGCCTGATTAAAACGCATCCATAGCTCTCCTCTGCCTACAAGATAAAGTAGAAAGCCTCCATGAGCTGTCCCCTTTTTCAGCTCTGAAGCCTGCCGCCCCTCAGCTTCCGCTTCATACTCTAGTTACACCCAAGTGCTTATCGCATCAGGAGCTCCCCCTCTCTCTGAAACACTCATGTGCTTAATTATTACTCATTTATGATTCAACTCACATGCCAGCCCTTCCTGGCTACTTCTCTGATCTTGGCCCTTCCTTCAGTGCCTTCACCATCAATTGACCGTGACATTCTTGAGGCCAGTGTCTGCAACTGAGGCCATGTGTCACAATTCTGAAAGGCACAGTCTCTGGAGCTGAACTGATGAGGTCTAAATCCTGGCTGTACCACTTACTAATTATGCTATCTCGGGCAATTCCTTGGCCTCCCTGTGCCTCAGTTTCCTCATCTGTAAAATGGGTACAATAGTACCTTCCTCAGAGGATTGCTGTGATGAAGAAATTAGTTAACACATGTGCAGTGCTTAGAATGCTTCCTGGAATCTTGTAAGGACTTAACAAACATTAACTGTGACGATCTGTACAGCAAGAATCGAGCACCAACAGGGAGATCAGCTCGGTGCTTTGTGACCACCTAGAGGGGTGGGATAGGGAGGGTGGGAGGGGAGACACAAGAGGGAGGGGACATAGGTATACATATAGCTGATTCACTTTGTTATACAGTAGAAACTAACACAACATTGTAAAGCAATTATACTCCAATAAAGACGTTAAAAAAAATGGTGAATCACTATACAAAAAAAAAAAAAAAAAAAAGAATCGAGCACCATACCTGTTACAAAGCAGGTATCAAGTAAGGGTTTATTTGATGCGATATTTAAAAAAAAACAGGTAAAATTAACATAACATAACCTTTTCGAAGTGTATACTTTGATGGTATTTAGTACATTCACAGTGTCTGTTCAGTTCCAAACCATTTTCATCACCCCGAAAAGAAATCGCATCCCCATATTCCCATTAAACAGTCACCCACCCCCCTCCCTCCCTCCAGCGTTCATGTCAGTAGAGTTTCTAACGCATTTCCTACAGGGGATATTACAAAAATGTGATGTAGCAACACCACAATACAGATAGACTTGTCCTTCAAAAATGCAACATTCCCAACTGAGTGACTGTCGGGGTTTTAGGTCACCTCCCACTGGGCTGCTCAGGCCTCCTGAAAGGATTGTCCAAGGCCACCAGTGTGGTGCCAACTTTTCTAAGTCCATTCCTTTAAATAATACAAGATTTATTGGAAGGGACACAAAAGTAACATTTTCCCTTCAATCGGGGGCTTTAGAAAGAAGGCATTCCACATTGTATAAGACGTGCTGAATGCAGTCTGGCCTTTTGAAGGCCACCATCTGAAGTATGTAGTGACAAGAGGGAAGAGTCTAGAGCAGGTGCTGTTGAAAACAGCATTCCTGTGTGGCATCTCTGGCTCAGGGGCTCCAGAATGACATTGGGTCCCTGTTGAAAGCGCCATTCACGCCTACCAGCCCAGTCCATGCATATTCATAATTGAAAACGGCACTGCCTTAATAAAGGACTTTTTGACATCGATCAGAACCCAGCTACAGCTATTGATTTTTTGTTTTTTCCACTGCCAGCGGCTGCAACTTTTCTGACCCTTTCAAGTCCAGTTCCACTCATCTATTGAGACCATTTCCTGGCTGGTCAGCGTGTGTGTGTGTGTGTGTGTGTGTGTGCCTATATGATTAAGTAAAAGACATCTGTGGCAATGGAACTCTATCCCAGTATTAGGCTCATGTTGACAATCTGATTACTGGTATTTTCCCCCATCAGACCTCCTAAAATCCAGGCTATAGAGACCTAGCTGTTCCCTCCGTGTTGACCTTCTAGATCTCTGAATTTTGATTTGCTTTTGTCGACTTTGGCCTTTTCCTCATTGTCCTTAGAATCCTGACTTAGGCACGGCCTCTATCCTAATGTCAGAACATATTTTAGATTTACATCTGACAAGAGATATTGTAACATTCACATTAAGAAAGTATTTGCTTTAAAGTAGGTTATACAGATCTGAATGTATATGAGGGGGAAAAATCAAAGAAATGTATTGTGTGTGAAGGATAGTATCATTTAAAAATCTATGATCAGATTCCCTCTTATTTTCTAATTACTTAGGGTGATAAATTCAATCAGCACTTTTATTTAATGCCTCATATTAGGAAGCTTTTTTCAACTAATAAAATGGATCTATTTCAGGGCAAAGGGATTTTTCAGACCCTGAAAACTCAACCCTTTTCTTAATTGGACGAGGAGCCCTGTAAAACTCCTGCTGCAGCTTCCAGGCAGTGGGGATTTGCCTGCCCCAGTGGCTCTCTGTTGTGCAAAATACATGAAAAGAGAAAAAGCCAGAGCTGCCTTTGTACAACTCAGGTCTGGCCAAGGTACTTACTGCTGCATGATTTATGTCTGGGAGAAAAATCACTCTCTTCTTCACACAGGCCAGAAGGTCTAGGGTGGTGCTAGAGCAGCCGTGGGCGTGCAGGGGGCGATGAGAGAGACCGCCAGGCACCCTCGGTGGCTGCTTTTACAGGGTTGGCTCTCGGGGGTCAGGCAGGTGCTGAATCTGCCCATGTGTTGAGGTTAAGACCAGAATGTCATAAAAGGGGGTGGCAGAGCTGAGTGACTGCCTGGATTTGATTCCATCCTTTACTACTTTCTAGGGTGGTTGGTCACCCCTACACCCTGGGTAGGTTATCAAGCCTCTCTGTGTTTCCGTTTCCTCACCTATACAATGATAGATGAATAATATCATGTACCTCATAGGTAGAACACCTGGTGTATAGCAGATGCTCAATACATTTTAGCTGATACCACTCCGATTATTCTTCCCACGGCTACTGGGAAGTAGTATACAGTGTAGTGGCTAAAAACACAGATCAGGTATCAGAATAACCGGACTTCTTTCTGGACCCACTGTTTACCAATTTCCTGACATGGGTAAGTCGTTCAGCCTTTCAGTGTCTCATTTTCCTCATCTGTCAAATGGGCTGGCTAGGAGTAGCTGTCTCACAGGGTAGTTGGGAAGAATAAATGAGGTAATATACATAAAGCGGTTGATGTGGTGCCTGGCACATAATGAGCGCTCAAACTATTGGCTGCTGTTGTAGTTATTATCACCAATGAGATCATCATCATCATTAATACTAGGAGTTTTGCCTTGTATGTTGAAGCTCTGCATTGCTTGCCTTCTTGGGCCATTGAAAGAAGATTCTTTGTTAGGACACTAAAGGAAGAGCGAAGCACAGAGAGGAAAAGAAATCATCAGGAGGAAGCTTGTGTGTGGCCTGGGTCCTACAAGCTATCATTGCTTTGGTTTAGACAGTTCTGAGATTTTTATGGATGTTGAATACATTTATATTTATACATATACATAATATATATATAGTTAGTATTATCTCCCCAAATGTAATAATTTTTTTTTGGCTGCACCACGTGGCTTGCAGAATTTTAGTTCCCCAGCCAGGGATCGAACCCGGGCCCTCAGCAGTGAAAGCATGGAGTCCTAACCACGGGACCGCCAGGGAATTTGCCCAGATGTGTAATTTTGATAACAACTCTATTGAGGTATAATTCACAAACCACAGAATTCACCTTTTTAAGTAGAAAATTCAATGGTTTTTAGTATATTCACAATGTTGTGCCACAATTACAACTAATTTCAGAGTATTTCTATCATGCCCCTCCCACCCCCCCAAGAAACTCGAACTCATTAGCAGTCACTCCCCATTCACCTCAACCGCTCCAGCCCTAGGCTACCACGAATCTTTCTGTCTCTATGACATTGCCTATTCTGGACAGTTCATTTAAGTGGGATCACGTAACCTGTGGCATTTTGTGTCTGAAATTTCACTTAGCATGATGTTTTCAAGGTTCACTCATGCTGTAGCTGGTATTAGAACTTCCTTTTTATGGTTCAATAATATTTCATTGTCAAGTGCTTTCCAATGTTTAAATAATAGCCATCTTAAACCTCCAGCTTATTCGACAGCCTCAGGGTAGATGTTCCTTCTCTTCCCCTTCCCTAATAGACAGGGTTTTCTGGAGTCCTGGGGCATGTGGGGAGGGGTGGATTCCAGAGGTTGTTCAGGGCACGTTACCATCGGATGCTGGCATCTTAGCACACGTGTACAGTTACAGAAATTTCACACCAACCTGATAGTGTCTTTGCTATTCAGAGCTCAGACAGAAGAGTCATTGTCCCCCAGGCTCAGACATACAAAACAATCTTGCAGCTTCCCATCCTCGTACAGATGGGCAGTGTCCTCTGCCTGCCAAGAGCCAGAGGAGAGGGCTAGCTTGTGTGTTACCTTGCCTTCTATTCCATCTCAATTCCGATTATAGGACATTTGTTGTGCCTTCAGAGCTCTTGCTGACTTTGCATAAAGGAGCAGGATAGCGACACATTTCTAAAGTAGGGTAACATTTGAATTAAGATAATCCTAAGAACAAAAGAAGTGACATTAGGCATCGTGGAGAAATACTATCGGTATGTGCTTTGGAGTGACGTGGATCTGGGTTTGAATTTGTCACCTGTTACCATGGGTCCTTAGCCTGTCTCAGCCACAGTGGCCGCATCTGCAAAATGACATAACAATATCCTAATAGCCATCTCACAGGGTAATAGGAAGAACTGGGTTCAGTTCCTGGCATATAGTGAGGTCTTCATAAATGGTAACTTACCTGGCTACTCCTACTTGGGTAGACTTTCAGTGAACAAAATATCTTATTTTGTATAGTGATTAATAGCTTTTGACTTTGGTGTCGGACAGATGTAGGTTTGACTCCTGGCTTCACCACTTATTAGCTTTGTGACCTTGGGTGAACTCAAAGTTTCTGTTGCCTCATCTGGGAACAGTTAAACTTTACAGGTCTGTTGAGAGGTTTCTACTTGATGATGTTTTCTAAAGCATCTCAGCCCATGGTAGTATGCACAGTAACTCTTGCTACCAATAAGAAGGCAAATATTTCTTCAGGTATCATGTTTCCACCAGTCCAGGCTCCTTGCCTTCCTGTTGTACTTAGAATACACTCTAGAACTCTTCTCCACGCCTACAGAGTCCTACACAATATGGCTTTGCCTACTTGACTGACCTTATCTCCAGCCAATTTCTCCCTCACAGCCATATTGGCCTCCTTGTTATTCCTCAGCCAGACCCAGCTCTTTCCTGCTTCAGGGTCTTTGCATTTGCTGTTCCCTTCCTCTCTTGTGTCTCCAGATCTGCCCTTTGATGGCTCCTTCTTGTCACCCAGGTTTCAGTGAAAGTATTACCTGTTCAGAGAGGCCTTTTTCAATGACCCAATATAGTTTTCCAATCTCCTAGTTGCTGTGTTTTATTTTCTTCGTAGCATTTATTGCTACATGACATTATTTTCTTTGACTTTATTGTCAATTTCTCCCACTAGAATAGAAGCCCCAGGAGGGCAGCAACTTTATTCTGTTTGGCTCACTGCTGAATCAGAGCAACTAGAACAGGACTTGGGGGATAGTAGAATAGTTATTTGTTGAATGGATAGATGGATGAAGAGAGATGGCAAAGGTCTTGACTCTGGCTTTTGGAATTGTCATGATGTCTGGGAGTGGTATTCCCCCCACGGTATGGAACTGCCTGCAGATTACATGGTAATAGCTCATAGAATGGATTACATCTCTAACTGGAAAGAATCCTAATGGGCTATCCTCCTGCATAGCATTTCTCTCAAGAGGCTGCAGCGGACACCTAAAAAGATGCTTCGTATTAGGCAGCCATCCATGTGCCTCTGTGAAGTAGATCTATTTGCATCGCCCAGATAATTTCATAGGTTGTCTGCCTCACTCTGCATGTAGATGCAGATTTAGAGTGTTGAAGTTCCAGTAAACAGGCTCTGGGAGGCATTGGAAGTATTAGACACTTGGCTTGATAACTGATAATGAACCAGAGTTAGGGAGATAGTTTGCATACAAACCTGTGGGTGCAGATGGTGAGTCTACTGGCATAAATTAGCAAAGCCCATAGAGGATTCTGGGCTTGACTATTTTATTGTACGTGGGAGGTTATTAAGAAAATAGTCGAGAGTCTCTGGAAAAATAAGCAATAGCAGTGTGCTGTTCCTGCAGAATTAACAGAGGCAGAATATCCTTGACTGAGACAAGGTTTGTTTCGATTTGTGTGTGTGTGTGTGTGTGTGTGTGTGTGTGTGAACATGTTAACAGTTAAGCGGGAAAGGGCCTGAAAACGTGGTGATCCCTGATGATTGGGTTTACCTGAGTCTCTCTAACCAAGTAGAGAGATGTGAATTCTCCCATGGGCCTCAGGCACTTCCTGGTCAAGAATTCTCATGGCTTGTTCTTCTTATACTTCTCTCAAAGCCCCTAGAAACTTATAGAAGGAGAAACTAGAAGAGCGAAGTGTCAAGACTCAAGGGGTGATCTGGTGGTGGCGGTGATCCCAAAGGCTGGCCCCTGGGCACGAGAGATCCCGATTGGTAGAGAGATGCATTTCTAATAAGCTCCTCATGTGTTTCTGATGCAGATGTTTGAACTATACTTTGAGAAACACTGATGTAGTGTCTTTCACCTACTGAAGTTTTAAAACTTGAGTGTAACCCAAACCTCACACTTCTCCCCAGCCTTCATCTTGCTCTCCTGTCTTCCAACTGCATAAGGTCCACTAGGGAGTTAGCTATTATTTGCCACTGGGCAAGAGAAGGCCCCTTATTGGGCATTTCCTCTGTTTCTTACTACACATGTGCATTTGTCTATTGGGCAGCCTTTTGATCTCCTTTTGATTCCTGTTTTTCCATCCTCACGTGGATGCTAAAATTCCTTCCCAACTATAGTTGTTAAAGAGTTGTAATTCACTGTTCTAACCAATCAGAGGCTCAATATAGGTGATACGGTGAATGTTTATGGCTCCCCCAAAATTCATGTGTTGAAATTCCAAACCCCAAGGTGATGGTATTAAAAGATATGGGGCCTTTGGGAGGTGATTAGGTCATGAGGGTGGAGCCCTTATAAAAGAGACCCCACAGAGCTCCCTCACCCCTTCCACTATGTGAGGATACAATAAGAAGTCCTAGAAAAGGGCCCTCACCTGACCATGCTGGTACCCTGATCTCAGACTTCCAGCCTCCAGCACTGTGAAAAATGAATTTCTGTTGTTGGTAAGCCACCCAGTCTATAGTATTTGGTTATAGCAGCCCGAATGGACTAAGATAGTAGGTGTCCTAGTTATTGGTATAAACGGTATAAGGCTCTTAGAGCAACTGAAACTCAAATGAAGAAACTCAGGCACCAAACATCAGTGCAAGCTTCAGAGCTCTTCCCTGAGCTCCATACCAATGCACACAATACCTACCTCTATCCCAGCATCAGTGCCTCCCCATATCCTGCCCCACAGCAACAGGGGAGCTGGCATCTGTCAAAGACGTGGATAAAGGAGAGTTTCAGAGAGGAGGCTGCATTTGAGCTGAGCCAGGAACACAGGCAAGACATCTACAGATAAAGTTGGAGGGGGAGTGCTGTCTAGAAAAAGGTAACAATATGAACATAATCACAGGAAGTGTAGCGTCTTTCCAACTCGCTGAATATATATCAGAACCATCTGAGTTCAGAAGGGGAAGAGATGGGTTCAAAATGCAGATTTCAGGGCCTTAGCCTCAGAGTTTTTGCTTCCATAGGTCTCGCAAGGGACTTATGGATCTTAATTTCAATAAGCTCCCACCTGAGTGATTTTGATAGAGGTGTTTCATGCAACACACTTTGAGAAACGCTGGCCTAGTCCAACGATAGTTTTGTAGAGATATGGAAACTGAGACTCAGGAGAGTGACCTGTTGGTTAAAGGTACCCATTCTGGGGATGCTGTGAAAGATTCTTCCATCTAAGGTGGGCTCTGAGCCAGGCTCCTTAAAGTCTTTCCTAATTTGTACTTGGCTGTAAATTTAATACCCTTTTTATGATACTCGAAAGAGCTGTACAGTCTCATGGTCTGGCCATTACTGCTGGCATTAAAGAAATGACTATTACTGGTACTTAATATATCTTCTCCAGTTTTTTAATGACTGAGGCACACAGCGGAAGAGGTGCCCTGTGTGCGTATAGCGCACATGTACCGATAGCCCACACCTGTTCTCTTGGTGTGGGTTTGACTGGCAGCAGCTTCTTTCTTCCTTCAGACATTCTAGCTGCCCTCCCTCCTCTTTCCCCAGCTGTTGTGACCCTATTAAAAGAGGACAGTACCTTTACCCCAAGGCTCTCCCCCTGTTGCTTAGACCCCCATGGATCTCCTGGTTACCCTCAAGCGCTAACTTTCAAATTAGCTGATTCTTGGGCAGCAGGAAGAGCCCACCCATTAGGACGCTAAAGAATTACTTTAGGAACTGAAACAAGGGAAACTGATGAGTGTGTGTACTAATCTGAACTTCTCTCTCCCCCGTCATGTTTCTAGGGGAAATGCATGGGAGGGGGTGATGGTGTGGGAGCCCTCGCTTCTTCACCACCCTCAGTAAACTACCTGAATTCCTGCACATCACCCTTCCATGTCATGGAGGATCATGACATGGCAATCAGAGTGCAAATGCATCGTCATTTAGGTTCATGATAGTGTGCTGTCTCGGACTCCTTGAGTTCAGAATGCTTGAAGTGGGTATGCCACAGAAAATGATTTGTGAGGGAATGAAATGTGCAGTTTACATCTACAATTTCCTTTCCCCATAAATAGAAGATTTGGGACTGAAGCACCACTAGTCCAGAATAAGGAAGTTAGAGCAGCTAAAATATCTTCCAGCCCATTTCTTCCCACAAGCCTGGATTGCACTGGGCAGTGAGAGCTTGGGCGTGGGCGAGAGTAAGAAAGAGACAGAAACGAGAATAAACAGGATGGAACAAGTCAGCTGATCAGGAGGAGCCGGGGAGGACTAACCATTTTTCTCCCTCTGTTTCCACGAGTGGCCAGCAGCACCAGGTCCTTTATTTAATCCTTTACTGTCCTGGCAACGACAAAGTATGTTCTGTTTAAGTATCTCTTGGGAGTTTGGGGGGGGAGGGGAGCCGGGGCGGGGAGTGAGTACCTGAATAGATATAGTGATTTTTGGTATGTGAAGCATCTTGCGAATTATCTTGCATAAACAAGGTCAAAGATCCACAAAGACTTGCTTCTCCTTTCCGTTACTCTCAGGTTACCCTCAGGTTTCCTGCCTGCTGACTTGCTACAGTCTCCAGGGGAGCCAGTTCCATAAACAGATGCTGGACACCAGCATGAGGGTGCAATGCAGGGGAAACTTTCAGCATATAGATTGATTTAAGGACACTCATTTAGATTTAATAGAATAATTATTGAGATAATTATTGAGATAAATGGCATGTCATGTTAGTAGTTGAATATTGCATAAACAAGATATAGTGGCTATAATTATAGTTCTCTGGATACCTTAATAGGTATATTAAGAGAAGTCAGTGAACCACAAAGAATTTTACTAACAGTCAGTATTTCAAGAAATCTATAAGCTGTCCCAGACTATAACCACCACTTTGATTGTCTCTAGAAAATATATAGTTAATAGAAATATGGTCTTCATGGTGCTACTTTTTTCTCAGTTGGTCTAAAGAGGTCTGCCAGCTAATGACACGTTCTGGACAATTACTTTGTAAGTTGGCCAACGCTGGGGTCTATGGGAAACTTGATATTTTATGGTACTGAAAGTTAACTGAATTATAGTAAACATTGACTAGACGTCTAAACATATGTTATAGTCTCTAGATATTAAATGGTATAGAACTGCTTTCACCTTGTTTCGGTTGCTGGGGTATTAGATAATACACTGCAATAATAACTGTTATGAGACTTTCTGTCATATGGTATATGGGAGCCTTTATAACCTCTAAATGCGTCTGAGATGAGCGGCTATATTGCCGGGTAAAACATCTGGACTTGGGGTCGAAACCAAGCTCTGCCCGTTGCTACCTGTGTGACCTTGAGCAAGGTACTTCATCTCTCTGGTTTTCAATTTTCTCGCCTGCAAAATGGGGATAACTATGACGCCTCCCTCTCACAGCTGATGCTGGAGGTGGAAACAAATCAAATAAGGAGCTTGAAAGCACCTGAGGCATAGTAGAAACACAGTCAACATTTGCTTTGCTTCTATAAATGCACAGCCATTTGCAAACAAGTGATTGAATGCATTAACTTGATTGATGACTTAGAACCAGGTACTGACTTTACTTAAATTTCCCTGTATGAATCCATCATTATCTTTTCCATGTGGTCAGAATGTAGTTAAAAGCGTAAGCTTTTGATGTCCTGCTTCCAAGTGTAATTAACTGTGGCTTGTAGGTCAGGTTATATAACCTCTCAGTTTCCTCATCTGTAATTTACAAGAATCCTAGTGCCTGCCCCACAGAACTGTCATGAAGATTAAATCATGCAAGCAACATACTTAGCACGACACCTGTTCAAATCGAGCACTCAATCAATGTTAGCTATCGATCTTGCTTTGAAACAAGAGGTGCACAGCAGGTTTATGAGGATGGTGTGCAACCGGGAATGACAATCTTTGGGGGAGCTAATGGTGTGGGCTGTGGAGCCTCTGTTGTGTATGTCTTCCTTGTTCATTCTCCAGATCTCAAATAGTATTTTATACCTGGAAGCAGCAATCATCATCATACAGTTATAATGTCCATTCATTTCTTCAACAACAAATGGTCATTGGGTGCCTATTAAGTCCTACAGAATTCACTGGGTACTAGATACACAGTTACGAACAAAACAGTCATGGTTCTTACTCTCACTGCACTTGTAATTTAGGTCATTTGTAGGGTACTATGCTTGGTGCTAGGGAAACATACACTGTGGCCTTGGGATGTTTACAATCTAGTTGAACCACCTTAAATTCTTTCTGGAGCAAGACAAAATTTAACTAGAAAAATAATAATACAGTCTAGCTGGGTTGAGCAGGCATAGGCACATAAAAATAAACGATACAGTATGGTGTGGCTGAGCACCATGTGAGTGACACATTATGCTAGAAGAGTTCAAAGGAAAAGATGATCAGTGAGGGCGATTTATGATCTAATTGATTCCAGAATGATCGGGGGCAGGGCCAGTGCCTGGAACATGGGCCAGATTTTTTCATGCTAGCAGTACTTGGATGTTAGGGAACAAGAAGATTATGAGTAATGGCAAAGGCAAGGACGCAGAAATGTGTGGGGTGTGTTTAGGGAGCATAGACTACTTTAACCGAAGGAGAGATTTTTGTTTTATAGGATGGTACGCGTAGCTGGTGTTGTATGGTTGAGGCAGTAGACAGGAACGTTATTTTGTAGGAACTTGAATATCAGGTGGGGAGTTTGAAGTACCACCAAAATTGTCCAGAGAGGGAGACGTGTACAAAGCAATGTTTTTAGAAGCTGGAGATGTCAGTATGTATGCTGTGTTGCTTGGGTACGTGTTCAAGAAGAGTTATCAGTAATGAACAATTGCAATACTCCCCACCCTAGGGGATGAGGACTAGGGTGGTGACAGTTGTAAGTGAAAGAAGTAGTTCAGTTCCACCTCCCCAACTTTATTCTAAGGAATCAGACGATGGTGTCAAGATGTGTGCACAGAGATGTTTATCCCAGCATCTCAAACGTTCTTTAAATAAATGAAACATCACAAATGTGGTTCAAATCTCTGGTTTTAACCCCTCCTCTCCCATATCCCATTTGCCCCTTTCCTTACTCTGTGTCGCCATGAATTCAGTGTCAATCATCTCCACGCATGTTTTTATAACCACAGTGCATCCACGAACAATATGAAGTGCTATTTGCCAGTTTTTAAACTTGAGAGGAATGGTATCATACTATACATATCCTTCTGCAGCATCATTGTTTTTGAAATTCATCCAGCCAATATATGCAGCTGTTGTTGAGTCGTTGACAAACTTCAGCATGTGCCAGGGTCACCCGAGGGCTTGTTAAACCACACCTTGTTGCCCTCCCCCTCCCAGAGTTTCTGCTGCAGTGAGTTTGGGTTGGGACCAGGAATCTACATTGCTGACACATTTCAGGGACCATATTTTGAGAATCACTGCTCTAGTCCCTAAAGAATAATAAATATCCCATTGTCTGAATGTGCCACAATGTATTTATGTATTCTCTTGTTGATGGACATTGTTTCCAGTTTTTCACAATTCTAAACAATGTTGTAGTGGACACAGTTTGTTTGTTTATGTCTCCTTGCACCCTTGTGTGAGTTTCTATCGTCTATGTACATAGGAGATATTCCTGGATGGTAGGGAATGCTCATCTTCAACTTTATGAAATTTTACCAAATCATTCTTCAAAGTGGTTGCACTAAGTTTTACTCCTTCCCACCCCATACACATGCCCATGTGTCAGGTTTCCGGTTGTGACACATCCTTGCAAAAACTAAAGTCAGATTTTTAAACTTTGGCAATCTGATGCATATTCTGTTATTGTTTGCATTTATGTTTCCTTATTCATTGGGAAGCTGAATATCTTTTCAGGTGTTTTATTGGCCATTTGAGTTTATATACGTTTTGCATTGTTTTAGATCCACATTGTCAATAGAAATATAATGTGGGCCCCATAGTGTAATTTAAAATTATCTAGAAGCCACATTAAAGAAAGTAAAAAGAAGCAGGTGAAATTAATTTTAGTAACACAGTACATCCAAAATATTATCATTTAAAAACATTTAGTCTATATAAACATTGTAAATTAGATATTTAAAATTATTTTTTGCATAATGTCTTAGAAATCTGGTGAGTATTTCACACTTATCATACACCTTAACTCTGATCAGCCACATTTCAAATGCTCAGTAGTTACAGGTGGTTAGTGGCTACCACATTGGAAAGTACAGATTTAGTGCCCAGTGCTTCTTGGATATACAAGTTGCAAAATAATTTCACCACTCTGTAACTTGTCTATTCACTTTGTATATGTTGATTTATATTGTACCAACTTTTTACTTTTTTTTTTTTTTTTGTGGTACGTGGGTCTCTCACTGCTGTGGCCTCTTCCATTGTGGAGCACAGGCTCTGGACGCGCAGGCTCAGTGGCCATGGCTCACGGGCCCAGCCGCTCTGTGGCATGTGGGATCTTCCCGGACTGGGGCACAAACCCGTGTCCCCTGCATCGGCAGGCGGACTCTCAACCACTGCGCCACCAGGGAAGCCCCCAACTTTTTACTTTTAACGTAGCCACATGTACAGTCATTTCCTTTATGATTTGTGCTTTTGTGTCTTGTTTAAGAAAGCCTTCTTACCCCACGATCATAAAAATATTCTGCAGAATATTCCTTGCCAAGTTTTTCGTTTTTCTTTTAACCTTGAAGATTTTAATCCAATGGGAATTAATTTTTATCAATGTTGTCAGGTGGGAATCTTATGGAAAAAATTTGTTTTCCACATAGTGAACCAGTTGTCCCAGAACCATTTACTGAATAGTCCACTACATTCCATTTATTTGTCATGGTACCTCTCTTATACATCAAGTTTCCATAGAGTAGATTTGTTTCTATGCTTCATATTTTGGTCTATTGGTCCTTTGGTGTACCACTGTGCCAATATCACAGTGTTTTAATTACTAAAGCTTTAAAAAATACGTATGGTATTTGTTAGGGTGAGCCTCCCCACTTGTTTTCCTTTAAAATTTTCTTGGCCGTAATATGAATTTTAGAATCAGCTCATAAAGGTTCATGAAAACTCATTTTTGGATTTTGATCAGACTTGTATTGAATTTAAGTTTCTATGAAAGTATTATTTATTGTCAGTGAAATTTTATAATTTCCTCCAGAAAGGTATGATGTATATCTTATGTCTAGATACCTTATAGGTTTTTATTACTATTGCAAATAATATCTTTCAAAAATTTATTTTCTAATTTTTGCTTGCTAATGTTTAAGAATGCAATTAATATTTTTGGTTTTCGTATCTTTGTAACTCTTATCATTCAATCTTGGTGAATCCTATTTAAAAATTTACGTAGTCTAAAATTCACTTTTTTTTTTTTTTGCCGTGTGGCATGTGGGATCTTAGTTCCCTGACCAGCGATTGAACCCATGCCCCTGACAGTGGAAGTGCAGAGTCCTAACAACTGGACCACCAGGGAATTCCCAAAATTCACTTTTCTTTGGTATAGAGTTCTGTGAAGTGAGACAGATGCATACAGTTGTGGAACCACCACTACATCCAGGATATAGAACAGTTTTATCACTCCCCAAATTCCCTTATACTGCCACTTTCTTCAACCCTTTTCTTCATGTCCATCCTCTGGAAATCACTTATCTGTTTTGTCTCTCTAGTTTTGCCATTCGCAAAATATCGTATAACTGGAATCACATTGTATTTATACGTTGGAATTTGAGTTCTTTAACTTAGTAATATATATCTGAGATTTATCCATGTTGTTGCATATGTTGGTAGTTCATTACTTTTTATTGCTGAGTAGGATTCCATTGTGCAGATGTACTATAATTTATTCATTCACCAGATGAAAGACATTTGAGTTGTTTCCAGATTTTGGTGATTATGAATAAAGCTGCCATAAACATTCACATACAATATTTTGTGGGAATTTGTTTTCATTTCTCTTGGATAAATATCTAGGACTCAAAATAAATATGTTTAACTTTATAAGAAGCTGTTAAACTATTTACTAAAGTGACTATACCATTTTGCAGTCCTATCAGTGATATGTAATAATTCCAGTTGCTCCACATCCTTGTCAGCACTTGGTATTGTCCTAGTTTTTATTTTTCTTTGTTTTGTTCTTTGGCCATTCTAATAGGTGTGTAGAAATATATCACTGTGCTTTAAATTAGCATTTCCTTAATGACCAGTGGTGATAAACATCTTTTTTGTATAGTTATTTGCCATTTGTATATCTTCTTTGGTAAAGTGTCTGTTAAAATATTGTGCCCATTAAAAAAGATTAGGTTGTTTTCTTATTGTTGAGCTTTGAGAGTTCTTTAGGTGTTCTGGATACAAGTCCTTTGTCAGATATGTGGTTTGCAAATATTCTTTCCTAGTCTGCAGCTTTTCTTGTTATTCTTTGATCATTGTCTTACACAGAGGAAAAATTGCAAATTTTGATGGAGTTCAGTTTCAGTTTTTTCTTTTATGGATTTTCCTCTTGGTATCATGACTAAGGGTTCTTTGCTCAACCCCAGATCATGAAACTTTTCTCCCATGTTTTCTTCTGTAAGTTTTATGGCTTTGTTTTACGTTTAGGTGCATGACTCATTTCGAGTTAATTTTGGAATAGAGTGCAAGGTATGGCTTTACATTCCCTTTTTGGCATATGAATGTCCAAATTTTCCAACATCATTTGTTGGCATGACTATTATCTATCTCTGCCTTTGCACCATTGTCAACAATCAATTGACTTTGTATGGGAGTATTTTGTATTTTTTTTATTAAAGAGATGTAACTTATATACCACAAAACACATATTTTAAGTGAACACTTCAGTGGTTTTTATATTTATAGGGTTGAGCAACCATCACCACAATATAATTTTGGAATATTTCCATTACCCCCAAAAGAAGCCTTTTGCCCATTGGCAGTAGATCACCTTCATTGGTGCCCACCTTGTCCCAGTTCTAGGCAATTACTGATCTACCTTCTGTCTCTCTGAATTTGCCTACAGTAAGTCCCTTACACGTGAACCTTCAAGTTGCGAACTTTCAAAGATGTGAACGTGTGTTCACATGTCTGACATACATTGTCACGTGTGTGCACATCCTCTACAAGTGGTTGTGCTTTTGTGTACTTTACAGTACTGTATAGAGTACAGTAGTACAGTGTCTTTATTTCAAGCCCAGATGTCCAGAAGCAAGTGTAAAAGCAGCGGTGATGTAGCTGGTACTGCTAAGAAGTGCCAGCTATTGTACTACTGTACTGTACTGTAAGATTAAAAATGTTTTATTTTTTGTGTTTTTTAAATGTATTATTTGTGTGAAAAGTATTATAAACCTATTACAGTACAGTACTATATAGCCGATAGCGTTAGTTGGGTACCTAGGCTAACTTTGTTGGATTTATGAACAAATTGGACTTCTGAATGCGCTGACGGAATGGAACTCATTTGTATGTAGGGGACTTACTGTATTCGGGATATTTCTCATAATTGTAATCATACAATATGTAGTCTTCTGTTACTGTTTTTTTCCCACGTAGCATAATGTTGTCAAGGTTCATCCATGTAGTAGTATGTATCATAACTTCGTTCTTTTTATCAGAGAATAGTATTCTGTTATATGTACATGTCACACTTTGTTTATCCATTCATCCATTGATGGACAGTTGGGTTGTTTCCATGGTTTGGCTCTTCTAAATAATGCTGTTATGAACATACATGTACAGGTATATGTACGATATATTTTCATTTCTCTTGGATATATACCTAAGATAGGAATGGCTGGGTCATGTGGTAACTCTGTGTTTAACTTTTTAAGGAATTTCCAAACTGTTCTCCAAAGTGGCTGTACCATTTTACATTCCCACCAGCAGTGTAAGAGGATTCCAGTCTCTCCACATCCTCACCAGTTCTTCTTATTGTCTGGCTTTTCATCGATGACATTTTGGTGCTTAAGAAGTGATATCTCATTGAAGTTTTGATTTGCATTTCCCTAATGACTAATCATGGTGAACATCTTTCCAAGGGCTTCTTGGTCTTTCATGTATCTATTCAAACCCTTTATCCATTTTTAACTGGGTTATTTGTCTTATTTAATTGTAAGAGTTCTTTACATATTCTGGAGGCAAGTCCTTTACTCGAGATATGGCTTGCAAATACTCCCAGTCTGTTGAGACATCACTTCTTCAAAGGTATCCTCTGAAAAACAAAATTTTAAAAATTTTGATGAAGGACTTCCTTGGTGTTCCAGTGGTTAAGACTCCACACTTCCAATGCAGGGGGGCACAGGTTCAATCCCTGGTCAGGGAACTAAGATTCCACATGCTGTGCAGTGTGGCTAAGAAAAAAAAATAATAAAATAAAATATTGATGAAATTCAGTGTGTCTGTTTTCTTCTTTTATCATTTGTGCAATATCTGTCACATCTAAAAAAAATGTTGCCCAACCCAAGGTCATGAAGGTTTACTCCTGTTTTCTTCTAAGGCTTTTATACTTGAACTCTTATATTTAGTTTTGTGGTCCATTTTTAATTAATTTTTCAGTATGATAGGAAGTAGAGGTCCAGGTGTATCATTTTGCATGCACATATTCAGTTGTCCCAGCATAGAACTCTTTGTATTCTCAATTTTTTCCCATTAATTTATGTGTCTTTCTGTAATACCATGCTGTCTTGATTTCTGTAGATTTATAGTGTCTTATATGTGAGGCTTCCAACATTGTTCTTCTTTATAAAGATTATTTGTTTACTATTCTAGTTACTTTGCCTTTCCATATCAGTTTTACAGAATGCTTATATTAGTCTGTCTGTAGCTTTTCTTGATGTAGAAAGTATGCAAATATAAATAGTTTTGCTGCTTTTCCAACTTTTCAATTTTTTAAATTTCTTGTCTTATTGCATTACTGGGATCCTCCTGCAAAATTCTGAACAGAAACATAGAGGACATCCATGTCTTATTTCTAACTTTAAAATGAATGCTTCTTATGTTGTTATACTAAATGTGGTGTTTACTGTTGGTTTGTGGTAGACATCCTTTATCAGGCTAAGGAAGTTGCCATCTATTTCTACTTTAATATGAATTTTACTTTTTTTCCCACAAACTATTACTTTCAGTCATTCTGTGCTTGTATGCAGATTTTTATCTTGTGTCCCCTTTTAATGAAAGCATAGAGTTTTAATGGTGCCAGGTTTATCCTGAGGTCTCATTTCCAACTCCTTGTTTTGTATGAGCCATGACCTTCTCTTCTCTACATACGTGACTATTAAAATTCAAGATTCTAGTTAAAGGAGACTCACAGATATCCCAAAGCTGTTCTAATATTAGGTCATATGCTCAGTGTCCTGGTTTTCAGGTTCCTCTTCATTTTTGGTGTCTGGTGGTTTCTTTTACTTTTATGAGAGTTCAGCTAAGCATTTAAAAGTCTGGCTTTTAAATAAAATTCTGCATTTCTAGATATTTTACAGCAGGAAGGTTTTGGGGGTCCACTATATTATTGGGAACTGAATATTTTCACATTGTTTATAAATGGGAAAAAAATGGAAACAACCCAATGATTAATCTAATGCATAGCCTAGTGGCTTCAAATGTTTGGCACTCAATAAATATTTGTTGAATGCTTCATGATTTATAGCTCATGACGGAAGAAGAGGAGAATGAAGTAAAAAATAATGAACCGAAGTTTTGAGCCTGGGAGAATGATGATGATAGACAAGGGGGGGAGGCTAAGAAGGGGACTAGTTTGTGGGAAAAAATATGAGTTTGATTTTGGCTATATTTTGTTGGGGGTGGCAGAAGGCCTTGCTTGTTGAGAGTTTTGGCTGGGTATGTGGGACTAAAGCTCTGGAGAAAGGTCAGGGCTGGATGAATAAGCTAGGGAATCGTTGGCAATAAGGTGATGATTGAAGCTATGTCACTGGGGTAGAGAGTGTAAAGTAAGAACAGTAGAATTGGTTTAAGATTTAGCCTTGATTGGGGTAGAAAGAGAAAGCACAACCTATGGGAGTAAATATAAAAGGTGAAGTCCAAGCAATAGGATAATGAAGACATTGTAGTATCACAAAAAGGTGGAAAGGGAGAGATTTTAAGGAAGAAAGGGTTGTTTCAGGAGAAGTTGGTTGGCCAACAGATTCAGGTACTGTGTAGAACCAAAGACCCCAGGATTTACTTGTGAGGAATGGTTTCATCCCAGTCCTATTTATAACCCCATGGCAATAAGCATGTTATAACATTTCTCTTTTTATCTATGATATCATTTTCATCTTGAGTCTAATCAAAGAATCAGAAAGAATGGTTTGTGTTATGATTTTTTTCCACATGTGTATGCTTTTGTGTTTACCTATTTATACGCACACATAAACACATCTTTGAAAGTACATCTTGTTATAAATCTCTAGATGTAGTTGTATAAAAGCCACTTAGAGATTTCCTGCTATTGAAAAGCCACAGTATACTGTTTTAAATATTTTAAACTTTGTTCAGAGCAAAAAGGACATGGCCCCTTAAAAAAATTAAGTGGGTTTGGAAGAGGCTTGAAGTCTGTTACATAAATTTCTAAGGAAACCGACTGTGTGCTAATGCCAACTAAAAGTCACAGCAAGCATGCTGTGAACATGTGCAGGGTATGACCGTAATCTTCTTTTCTCCCCCAGCTCTCTTTTCTTACTGCTAACAAGGAACGAGAATTTTTAGAGGCTAGAAACTTGGAAAGGAAAATAGGACTTTTTTAGAAGGGTTGTAAATTGCCAACTCTAGGTCTGACCTGCTAGTGGGGGGGTATCAACAGTTGAATGAAAGCCATTTGAAAGAGCTTTCTATGATAAGCTCTTCCAAAGCTGTAAGTGCAGGAACCATATACGGGAGCTATATATATATATATATATATATATATATATATATATATATACATATATCTATTTATCTATCTTCCTACAAATTTCTGACTCTCAAAAAATATTAAGGGTGAGTTATAGAGTTATTGTTTACTTAGATGTGAGATGAACACCTAGAATTAGACTAAACAACAGTGGCTATTGGTTCCTCAGGGCTACCTCATTTTAACTAGTGTTAAGGTCTTAGTATAGACTATGTATCACATTTTCTTATGTTGTAGTTAGAAATTATTTTTATTGTTTTTCAATAGTTTTATTTGTAGAGTTATATTTGTAATAAAGCTTAAATGTCTCTGTGTGTGTAATGTAAACAAATGTGCACTAGTTGTCAGGTATAATGGTGTGTCTAGATTAAAATCTTTGTTGCCTATTGTCTTCAGCTGGGAATGATTTCATCAGCAGAACCTGTTACGTATTTGACCCTCTGAATTGTGGGGAGTTCATCAATACCGTAGGGCTCATTCCTAGGATTTAGAAGGCTAAAGATGTGGTATAAATGGAGCACAGGATTAATCTGAGTTCGTGGTCTTGAATGAGGGAAGACAGAAGTCAGAGAGAACAAAAGTCAATGTCAAGGGAATAGTAGGGAGAGCAGAGGCAGACATATTGCTGCAGAGATCAGGAGTCTTTGAGAGACAGACCAAACCTGCCTGAGTCAGGTGGCCTTTTATACTTTTTAGGCCATAGCACAGAACAACTGGATTCCCAGGGGGTGGCCAGGGCTAGAGGCTGGCATGCAGCTGTACTGTCCCAGTTTGCTGCCTTGGCCATTCTTGAAGCTGGAGCAGACCCTGACAGAATCCTCTTCTGCTGGGATCATGAGGCCGTAACCTAGCCAGCCTGTCCAACTGATGACAGCACTCCTGGTTTGTACACCTCATATCTTGGAAGAAAGGGGAAGCCTCCCGCCTGTCAGCACTGCAAGCTCAAACCTACAATGAGATGGCAAACATCACAGAAACACATAATATTTATTTTTTAGACATTGCATTTAAGAAGGAAGTTTCCTGAACAATGGATGTAATGACAATCAAAGGTGGAAGAGTATGAACCAGTTTGGTAGCCATTAAGTCTTTAATTTTCCGGTCCATGTGGATTGACAAGAATGAGAAACCAGATGGAAAGGAATGTATCCTTAAACATTCGAACAATTGATTTTTGTCTATGATAAAGCAAATGTATGTAATGAAACCCTTGTCTGAAATTCTGTCTGTATGGAAAAGGGGTGAGATAAGTGGGCAGATTTTCTATAGTTGCTTCTAAAGGCCTTAAACTAACTTAAGTTGGAAGTTTTTTCTTCTTGTGCTGGAAATTTTTCAAACATTTTTTGGATACCTTGGTATAAACTTGGATGAAAACCCTCACAGACATCTC
The DNA here is from genome assembly GCF_964341445.2 of Mesoplodon mirus. NCBI lineage: Eukaryota > Metazoa > Chordata > Mammalia > Artiodactyla > Ziphiidae > Mesoplodon > Mesoplodon mirus. The sequence continues at coordinate 101,199,087 of NC_138981.1, read as the reverse complement.
ATAATTTATTCATGGAGCCTCATAGGATCACTTGGTTTTCTCAGCTATGAGATATCAGTTTGGCTACAAATATTGAAATCCAGGATGACTCAAGTCTTCGTTTTTCCCTGTTAACTTACTTGAAATAATGAAGCAGAAGTCTAATATTTGACTATGATTATCCAGCAGTGTGTTTAGATTAGGATCTTTGTTGCCTATAGTCTTTAGCTAGGAATGATTCCATCAGCAGAACCTGTTACATATTTGTCCTCATACGCCCCACTACCCAAGAGAAATGTCAGTGGGTTAGATTTGGGAGAAAGCCCGAGTCTGTTGTGATCTAAGAAAGGAATGAAATGCTCCTGCAACTGTGGGCTGCACTGGTCTCAAAATAGCCAGTAGCCGAGGCCTGAGTTGTCTGTAGGAGCTGGTTGGACCAAAGCCATGACACAATTGCTGCCTAGCTTCAAGCTCAGCGATCTTCTGCAGGACAAATGCCCCTGACCTATCTGGAGTGCTCCCGTGCTTTCTCGCACCTGATTTGCTGTTCCTGCCAATGTTCAGGCTGCAGTCACTGACCTAGGACAGTTCTTTTCTCCAAGGGAGCATGTTTGAGTGGATGCGAGGCTCTTCATCAATGCTGTGGACACACCTGTGCTCATAAACCATACCCCTGACTTCTTTGAGGGCTGGAGCATTGAGAGAGTTGGGATAGTAGGGGTAGAATTTACTGTGATCAGAGATTGGATTGCGTAGCCCAAACCAGCCTTATGCATAGATAGACTAGGTGGCCAATCACATGGTATGATTTGGACATGGTCTTGCTCCACCTTACTCTCAAAATATCCTCCTCCTGAGACTGCCCTAGTGCCTGATATACCACTGTTAAAGATGGCTTCCTCTAGTTTAAGGCCTTCTCTACAAAATACAAATCCTGGGGCCCAGCACAGTGCTCAACCACTTAGTAGGTCCCCAAATATGTGTTGAATAAAAAGTGAATTGGAGGAATTGTCTATTAACCTAATTCACAGTGGTATTAATGGGGACGATTAGGTTACCAGATGACTCAACCATTTAAAACAGTGCTTCTCAAACATTAATGTATATAATGATCACCTAGGGGTCTTCTTAAAAGACAGATTCTAGGGCTGGATGAGATCTGAAAATCTGCATTTCTAACAAGTTTAGGTGATGCCAATGCTATATATACTTTGAGTAGCGAGGATTTAGAAGACCTCAGGGCAGGGTTGCCCACCTTACCTGATCAAAGAATCTCTTGGGATGCTGGTTAAACATTCAAACTCAGAATCTCCAGGAGGTAGACTTGGGAATCTTTATTTTTAACAAGTTCTTCAGGTGATTTGCATGGCCGGAAAAATAATCTTAGGAGGGAATGGGACATGGGCTTAAAAACATATGGGGGCATTGTGTTGGTCCATGGACCTTTTGGAATAAGAGACTTGGAGACGGCACTGGGACAGATTGGAAAACATATAGCTACAATTTTGCCCTAGAGTAATTCCTGTATGTGGCCTGGAGTTAGAAGGTAGAGGGAAAATGAGGAACTACTTATTTTTTTTCCCAGCAGGTAGCATTGGTATCACAGTTTACTAGCACAAAGCTTGGTTTTCTGTTTTTTTTTTTGTTGTTGTTGTTGTTCCTTGAGTAAGTTTGGTATCTTGAAAACAGCCAAGTTGATAGGTAAAATTTGGGCTATTACTTTTAACTTCAAACAGTTTTCCTTACATTTGTCTTCTCTGCCAGTTTTTAAACCTTTAGCCCTTTCACCGTCGTAGATTCTGTGAAACGTTGGGAAACCTTGTTTTCTTGAACTAATAAGACAGAGATGCGAGGGAATAGTCTATTAAGCAGGGCTGCTGGAGAGACTGTCATTTCTTTAATATCCACCCATTGAGCCATGGAACTGTGTGAGGCCCAGCATTGGGATTGGAGGCAGCGATGTGCTTCAGTCTGCAGCTATTCTGGAGCATCACCAATGACCGAGGTGAAAGTTTCTCAAATAAGACATTCTGAATGAGATGTGCGGCAAGTGTGAGAGGCTGCTGAGGAGAGGCAGGCAGCTTCAGTGCAGACACGAGCTAGGAAACACGGGCACTGGGGAAATATCACTGACTTGCCAGAGGCCGCGTTACAAGTTGGTGGAGTGGCTCCTATTTGTATTAAAGTTTTCTTATTTCCAATTCGGAACTTCAGCCTTGGGACTATTGATGTCTCTCGTTTTTAAGCTACCCTGTGGAAAGATCTGCTTCTCATACTTACATACTTTTGAACTCTGTCTCTCCCCTTCTCCCCTTCCCATCTGTACAACTGGGATAGTGGTTGGGTTTTGCAGCCAACCACAAGAATGAGTTTTCACATTATTCCAGGCAAGAAGGGCTTCTTTGTGAGAAGACATTAGACTTGTTTTTGTCAAGCTGCATACCAGCGTGGAGACCTAGAGGGACCCCAGACCATATTCGTATCCCTTTATCCTCTCCTATATCTTCTTGTACTTTGAGAATGATCCAGTGACAACACCTATGACTGTTCAGGGTCACTTTAAAGGGTCAGGAATGGCAAGTTTAAACACAGAGTGTTGACTTCATTGCTTTCAGGAGCCATGATGAACTCTAGGGAGTTGCCACCAGGTGACCAATGATGCGTATTTGAGTGCATGTCTATTGTCATTTGCCTGCCTTCAGATGTGAGAGACTGAGGGGCCTAAGTACATGACACACATTCTGTTGATTACTTATATACAAAACCATATCTAGGTAACTCATTTTAATTTCTAACTGCTACTTATGAATAACACGATACACCAGTGGTCAGATGACATTGAGGGACTCAGGCACAATATTTCCTCTTTGCTGCCTGAAAAGAAGGTACCAGAGGTACTGAATCTGTGTTTGGGAGGTCCAGGGGTGCCAGAAGGGCCTGGTGTGTCTCAGGGTTTAGGGATGCCGGAACAAACGGGGATTCATGAGGCTGGCAGGTACCTTGACGTCTAGGCACTAAAACGTCCAGAAATTCTCAGCAAGACCAAGGTTGTTCTTTTAATGTGGAGGTTGCAGCTAAATATGTGAGGTAGCTGAGGGAGGCTGAGGCTGTTTCCAATGCTATTTATTTATTTATTTTTAATTTTAAATTTTATATTGGACTATAGTTGATTTACAATGTTGTGTTAGTTTCAGGTATACAGCAAAGTGATTTAGTTGTACATATTCATATAGCTATTCTTTTTCAGATTCTTTTTCCATATAGGTTATTATAGAGTATTGAGTGTAGTTCCCTGCGCCGTACAGTCGGTCCTTGTTGGTTATCTATTTTTTTATATAGTAGTGTGTGTATGTTAATCCCAAGATCCTAATTTACCCCTCCCCACCATGGTATATTTTTGCCTGGATGGAGCTATGGAGGAGGGGCTATGAAATGAAGGTTTTGCAGAAGGGTGGGACCCAAAATAAAAAACCAAAAGCTGTAAAGACAGAGAATCCTAGTTTAATGGAGAGAGCTCTATTCAAAGATTAAAGTATTGAGATATAATGAGACGAAAAATAATGCTGAGCATTCAGAAATACTTCTCCTGGAGTATTCGTTTTCTAACACTGTCATAACAAATCGCCATAAACTGGACAAAAACGACACAAATTTATTAGCTCATGGTTCTGTAGGTCAGAAGTCTGGGTACAACATAGTTCAACGGTTCTTCTGCTTAGGGTCTCACAAGGCCAAAGTCAAAGAGTCCGCCAGACTGTTCCTTTTAGGGGGGCATAAGTGGAGAATGCACTAGGCTCGTTCAGCTTGTTGGCTTAGTTCAGTTCCTTGTGGTTCTGGGACTGACATCATCCCCGTGTCCTTACTTGCTGTGGGCTGGGGGTTGTTCTCAGCTTCTAGAGGCTGCCCTCATTGCCTGACTTCTGTTCCTATTCAAAGCCAGCGATAGCAAATTGAGTCCTTCTTATGCTTCTAATCTCCCTGACATCCCCTTTTGTTTGTTCTTGCCCCTTCTGGCTTCAAGTAGGAAAGCTTCTCTGCTTTAAGAGCTCATGTGATTAGATTGGGCTTACCTGGATTATCCAGGACAACCCCTGTGTCTTAAGGTTCATACCTTAATTATATCTGCAAAGTCGCTTCAGAGTAGAACCCAGATTAGTGTTGGATAGTATAACCATGGGATGGGAATCTTGGAGGGAGAGGGAGGAAGGATATCTTTATGATTCTGCCTATCACACCTGGAATCTTAGAAATGTGTTCTGATCTTAGAAAGGGATGGTGGGGCAGTAAATCTCAAGAGCCTTAGAGAACCATCCAATTGTTAATGGAGAAGAAAGAGGAGTAAAAATGTGGAACTGATGCCCATTCACTATTTCACATTGATCAGGAGAGGGAAATCTGGAACTACAAAGGGGAAAAAGGAGATCCTTAGAAGAAAGGCCTTATGTCCAGATGACATTTACAATATTTAACAACCGCCATGGCATGATCATCAGCCAATCACAATGCATCCTGGCCAGTACTCCACATTGGTGCATACCTACTATATTACAGTTTATGGGTCCAAGATAACATGATTTTCACCATCCTTGCTGTTGGGACCATGGCCCTACTATGAAGGGGACTCCAAGCCCGGTCCTTCTTGCCCACTTAAGGCCCAGCCTCAGAGTGAAGATCTTTTGTGCATCAGGGCACTACCCAGAAAGAAGAGGCCATTCTCCACGCAGGGATTAGAAAAGTCTGAAAATGTGAAGGAACGGAAGCCTGGGTAGTGGTGTGATGGTGGAAGCTGGGATCAGGAGTCCAGACTGACCCACAGAGTCAAGAGATAGGAATATGGGAGCCAGTTTTTGTTTTAAACCTTTTATTTTATATCAGAGTATAGTTGATTAACAATGTTGTGTTAGTTTCAGGTGTACAGCAAAGTGATTCAGTTATACTTATACATGTATCCATTCTTTTTCAAATTCTTTTCCCATTTAGGTTGTTACATAATATTGAGCAGAGTTCCCTGTGCTATACAGTAGGTCCTTGTTGGTTATCCATTTTAAATATAGCAACATGTACATGTCAATCCCAAACTCCCTAGCTATCCCTTCTCCCGACCCTTCCCCCCGGTAACCATAATGGGAGCTAGTCTTTGAGGCAGACAGGTAAGCATTTGTCTGAGTGAGGTCTGAATGCAGGATATCATCATTCTAGGTTATCAAGTGAGCAGATTCACAAACATTGTCAGGCAAAACCAACCAACAAACATACTGTCTACCCAGGCTGATGTGTGCTAGGTAATTAATGGGGACTGGGGTGGCTAGTACCCCATATGGGAAAGTTAGAGGGATGGCAATTGGAGTAGTCAGCATAAAAATTGAGGACTCAGTCATGAAGACTGGGTATCAGGAGGCCACATATTAAGTCATCGGGAGAATTGGAGTTCCAGGTGAGGACTTTTGCACAGAGAAACAAGACACAGACATAGTCACTGGAACATTGGGGTCTCACAGTAATAATGGAATCAAGAATATAACAAACTAGATGCTAAGTTACTGGTTTAGGGTTCTTAGGATGTAATAATTGGTAAAAATTATCATATCTCTACTCCCTCTCATGTTAGAGAAGAGGAAACATGCCTGGAGAATAGAACTTGCAATAGAACTTGGTACTAGGACAGGTTTCTAGACGCCTCATCTACTTGGTGTTCTTTTCCTCACACTGCCCTTCTGACTTGAGCTAGGGCAGGTCTTGCAGTGTGGTTTGCAGCTGACTGTAGAAGGTGAAGTTAACCTAGCTGATGACTCAAAGGGTTGCTGGCAGGCTTAAAGCCCAACTATGGTCTCTTAGTGCAATCTTAAAATGAAAATAAAATAAAATTAAAAATTATTATCTTACTATTTATTTTTTTAATTGAAGTATAGTTGATTTATAATATTGTGTTAGTTTTAGGTGTACAGCAACGTGATTCAGTTTTGCATATATATATATATATGTATTCTTTTTCAGATTCTTTTCCTTTATAGGTTATTACAAATATTGAGTATAGTTCCCTGTGCTATACAGTAGGTCCTTGTTGGTTATCTATTTTATGTGTGTCAGTGTATATATGTTAATCCCAAAGTCCTAATTTATTCCACCCCTCACGCCCCCTTTCCCCTTTTGTAACCATAAGTCTGTTTTCCATGTCTGTGGGTCTTAGTGCAATCTTAGCTCCAGGATCTGGCCCCCCCTACAGCATCCTGTTGTTCCGGATACTAGTAGTACAAGCATAGTCTCTATATCAGCTTTATGACATTGGCGTATGTTGCTCTGAACTTAAATAAAAGGCGAGTTGGGAGTAGACTCTTGTCTGCTAAAAATAACTTCACTTGGAATGCTCAGTTATAGGAAAGCACAAAGCCACTACTGAAAGCAACAAATAGATATCACAGGTTTCCATGACACTGGAGAAAACGATGGTTTCACAGGGGAGGAAAATTAAGGTTAAAAAAGTCTTCTCACATTCATAATGCTACCCTTCTTGTCACTTTAGATAAGGCCTCAGCTGATTGGGACCAAGAGTAGGTGGTAAAAAAAAAATTAGAAGTGGAAAGATGCAAGGCAAGAGAATGGGTGAATCTGTTCAAAGAAAGGGGCTGCTTCCTTAGCCTTGCATGTTATAACTTGCCTACTTATCCGTCACCAAAGAACATGCCTATTGCTATCAGAGATGCAAAAAAGGGATGCTTTTCACACAATCCAATCCACTCAGCCAACAATGCATAAAAGGACTTGGGTAGAAAAGTTTATAATGTGTTTTATGGTAGTTGAAAAACTCATTTAAAGGCTCCTTCAGCTCAAGTGCATTTGGGAGCTCCTAGTTAGAGCTGCTGAAGTGGCCACTGCACAAGCTAAAGGAAGGTGAATGAGGCCTCCTTGGTTTTTTAGCCCAGAGGTGAGCACTCGTGCTCTTGGCTAGCTGTTGTCTGAGGCCTTGCTCATTTTGAACACACCACGAGCACAAGCCTTAATGATTACTTGGGGATACGATCTGGGCAAGTTTGAGCTTATGAAAAGCATTTTCTAAGGTCACATGCCTTCTTATTGGACAGGGTATTTAATATTGTGTTTCATTTCATTAAAAAAAATTTCCCTAAATAACTTACTATGCCCAGCATGTCATCTTAATTCAAAAATTTTCAAGGGACATGTCTCATGTGGCTTAAAAAGAAGCTTAGACATAACATATTCAGATTTGATTTGATTTTGATTTTCCATGCATTTAAAAACAGGAAATAAGAGGGGATTCTCAGAACAGATTTAGAATTTCATATTTGGGTACCCAATGATGGTGTCTAGCTTATCAATAGACAGAAATAAATGAACAGCTGTTTTAATGACTGGGAGGTTGATTGCTTCATGGTTGTTATATTTATACTCAGTTCTACATGTTCTACATTGAAACGTTTTTAACTTGGAGTTTAAGGCCCTGTTTTTTTTTTTTTTTTTTTTTTTTTTACCTAGATTCACTAATTACAGGACGCATTTGAGAATGTCACATAATATTGTTTCTCAGTCCCCTCATCGGTAATTATAAAATAGGGATAATTGTACTAGCTAATGTTTCTTCAGTGAATACTCATTTTACAGATGAGGCAGCTGAGGCACAGAAAGCTAGGTTATAACTTGCTCAGGGTGACCCAGCTAGTAATAGCAGAGGTAAGATTCCAACTCAGGTAGACCAGGTCCAGAGCCTATGCTTTTAACTCCTAGTTTTATATATTGAAGGGGTTTCAAGGCTCAAATCAAATGTAATCATATGTGTGAAAGTGCTTTGCAAACTATAAAATGCCAGATAAACAGGTATTATAAAAGTTTCTGAGCCTGACAGAAGGCTTTGGTTTCCTCTGAGGAAGAATATTCTTGGCAGTAAGAAAGTTTTGGTCTGGTGATAGGATGTTCCAATATAGTAGGCATGATGCCTTGGTTTGAAACGCTTAGAGTAGCAGAAAGCTCACTGGACTGAAAGGAAGCCGACTTGGGTTCTAGCGCCAGTTGAGCCACTAATAACTGATCAATCTTGGCTAAGTTATCTAACTTCCCTGAACCTCAGTTTCATTAAGTAAGAAGCAAGACAATTGGTGTAGACAGTGGTTCTTAAGTTTTCAGGGGCATGAACCTCCTGTCCATCGACTTATGGACTCTAATAACAGCTCTGGCATCTCGCCACAAACGTTGTATCCAACTTGAGGGTTTCACAGACCCCCTGCAGCCCAACCATGGTTCAACAGACCTGAGGTTAAAAACTCCAGGTCTCCATGTTAGAAGGTTCTTTGTAGCTCTCAGACTCTAAGATTGGAACTGCACTTTGTAAATACCTGCTTTCAAAAAGTTCTTTACAGGAAAGTGGCCCCATAAATCATGGAAAATGCACATGAAACCACTGTGCTGAGATGGTCAGAATCACATGATTTAGAATTTAGGAAGGGAGTGCCATTGATAGCAGGAAGGTATAGCTGTAATAGCTCACCAGAGAATTCTGCATTTCCATTTTATTTTGCTGAGGAACTTTTTTGAAAAGGGGAGGAGACAGCCACAGTGGCAATATCCAGCTTGATAATATTAATCATACATTAGTTTTGCAGTACACTTAGAAAAGCGCTGGACTTAACTGCTTTTAGTTCTGGTATCAGCAAAAGATAACAGCACTGTTTCCTGCTGGTCCACAGGGAGAAGCAGTATTTTTTTATATAAGAAGCCAGCTTTGGCATGGAAGCCATAAAGAATTTTATATCAGTAAAAGTAGACAGTGTCAACCCCAACTGGGTGCAAGATTGGTGGGTGGTCTGTTTGTGAAACATTTCTAATTACTGTGATGAGTCCTGCTGGGGTTGCTAAAATGAAGTGTCTGTCATATCCATTTCCTGGTGTTTTGAAACAGCTGCAAGAATTGTCAAAGAATTCCAAAGTCCATGGAGCCGTGGAGCAAAGGAAGTATTTTCAGCAAGGATCCAATCCACCCGCTCATTTTCTAGATGAGAACTACTGAGGTTCGTTCTGTCTTAGATCTGGTCCTTTGGAAACAGACTGAACAGAGTTTTGTGTGCAGGAAATTTCTTGGGGAGCACTCTCAGGAAAAAGTCTCTAAGGAAGTGAATGAAGGAGGATTGGGCAAAAGGATTTGCTGAGCTGTGATGCGGTTACAGCAAGTTGCTCACAAGCTGAGGTGTTCCTTTAGAGTGATCTCCAGTTGAGGCAAGGTGGGGATGGGGCTTTGAACACCTGCACTGCCTGATGATTAGATGGAAAGGAGCCATAACATCAGACGTAATATCCCTCTGGTTGAGGGCAGTTTCTGGAGACTGATTCACCTGTGAGCCATCAGCAGCCAACACTCCTGGCAACTGGGGAAATGAGTGCCTTGGTCCAGAAGGCGGTTCTGGATGACTTAGCACAGCATCTACTACAACAACAGAGAGTTTCATTTGGACCACCATCATCTCTCAGCTAGATCACTGCAATGGCCTTCGAACTGGTTTCCTTTTCTACACTGCAGCCAGTGTTATCGTTCTAAAACTCAGTTCTTATCATGTTGCTATGGCTACCAACTATTTTTAAAATTAACTAATTTTGTATCATATAAGTTTCAGATGTACAGCATTATAATTTGACATCTGTACACACTACAAAGTGATCACTGCCACAAGTCCAGTTACCATCCATCACCATACAGTTAACCCCCTTCACCATTCCACACCCCCCCATCCCCTTCCCCTCTGGTAACCACTAATCTGTTCTCTGTATCTAAGTTCATTTTATTTTGTTTGTTCATTTTTGTTTCTTTAGGCTCCACATGAGTGAAATCATACAGAATTTGTCTTTCTTCATCTAACTTATTTCACTTAGCATAATACCCTCAAGGTCCATCACTGTTGTCTCAAATGGCAAGATTTCATTCTTTCCTGTGGCTGAGTAGTATCCCATTGCATATGTATATACCCCATCTTCTTTATCCATCCATCAGTGGACACTAATGTTGCTTTCATAACTTGGCTTTTGGCAATAATGCTACAATGAACATAGGGGTGCACATATCATTTCAATTTAGTGTTTTTGTTTTCTTTGGATAAATACTTAGAAGTGAAATAACCGGGTCATATCGTAGTTCTACTCTTACTTTCTGGAGGAATCTCCATACTGTTCTTAAGAGTCGCTGTATCAATTTACAGTCCCACCAACAGTGTATGAGGGTTCCCTTTTCTCCACATACTCTGCAACATTTGTTATTTCTTATCTTTTTTTGATACTAGCCATTCTTTTTTTTGTCTTTATTTTTTTTATACAGCAGTTTCTTATTAGTCATCCATTTTATACATATTAGTGTATACATGTCAGTCCCAATCTCCCAGTTCATCCCACCCCAACCCCTGCCACTTTCCCCCCTTGGTGTCCATATGTTTGTTCTCTACACCTGTGTCTCTATTTCTGCCCTGCAAACCAGTTCATCTGTACCATTTTTCTAGGTTCCACATATATGCATTAATATTCGATATTTGTTTTTCTCTTTCTGACTTACTTCACTCTGTATGACAGTCTCTACATCCATCCACATCTCTACAAATGGCACAATTTCGTCCCTTTTTATGGCTGAGTAATATTCCATTGCATATATGTACAGTATCTTCTTTATCCATTTGTCTGTTGATGGACATTTAGCTTGCTTCCATGACCTGGGTATTGTAAATAGTGCTGCCATGAACATTGGGGTGCATATGTCTTTTTCAATTATGTTTTTTTCTGGATATATGCCCAGTACTGGGATTACTCGGTCGTATGGTAGTTCTATTTTTAGTTTTTTAAGGACCCTCCATACTGTTCTCCACTGTATCAATTTACATTCCCACCAACAGTGCAAGAGGGTTCCCTTTTCTCCACACTCTCTCCAGCAATTGTTGTTTGTAGATTTTCTGATGATGCCCATTCTAACTGGTGTGAGGTGATACCTCACTGTAGTTTTGATTTGCATGTCTCTAATAATTAGTGATGTTGAGCAGCTTTTCATGTGCTTCGTGGCCATCTGTATGTCCTTTTTGGAGAGATGTCTATTTAGGTCTTCTGCCCACTTTTTGATTGGGTTGTTTGTTTTTTTAATATTGAGCTGCATGAGCTGTTTATATATTTTGGAGATTAATCCTTTGTCTGCTGATTCATCTGCAAATATTTTCTCCCATTCTGAGGGTTGTCTTTTCATCTTATTTGTAGTTCCCTTTGCTTTGCAAAAGTTTTTCAGTTTCATTAGGTCCCATTTGTTTATTTTTGTTTTTATTTCCATTACTCTAGGAGGTGGATCAAAAAAGATCTTGCTGTGATTTATATCAAAGAGAGTTCTTCCTATGTTTTCCTCTAAGAGTTTTATAGTGTCTGGTCTTACATTTAGGTCTCTAATCCATTTTGAGTTTATTTTTGTGTATGATGTTAAAGAATGTTCCAATTTCATTCTTTTGTGTGTAGCTGTCCAGTTTTCCCAGCACCACTTATTTTTTTTTTTTTTTTGCTTTATAACAAATTTAATCCCAGCACCACTTATTGAAGAGACTGTCTTTTCTCCATTATATATCTTTGCCTCCTTTGTCATAGCCTGGTTGACCACAGGTGCATGGGTTTATCTCTGGGCTTTCTATCCTGTTCCATTGATCTATATTTCTGTTTTTGTGCCAGTACCCTACTGTCTTGATGACTGTAGCTTTGTAGTATAGTCTGAAGTCAGGGAGTCTGATTCCTCCAGCTCCGTTTTCTTCCCTCAAGACTGCTTTGGCTATTCGGGGTCATATGTGTCTCCATACAAATTTTAAGGTTTTTTGTTCTAGTTCTGAAAAAAATGCCATAGGAAATTTGATAGGGCTTGCACTAAATCTGTAGATTGCTTTGGGTAAATAGTCATTTTCACAATATTGATTCTTCCAATCCAAGAACATGGTATGGCTCTCCATCTGTTGGTATCATCTTTAATTTCTTTCATCAGTGTCTTATAGTTTTCTGCATACAGGTCTTTTGTCTCCCTAGGTAAGTTTATTCCTAGATATTTTATTCTTTTTGTTGCAATGGTAAATGGGAGTGTTTCCTTAATTTCTCTTTCAGACTTTTCATCATTAGTGAATACGAATGCAAGAGGTTTCTGTGCATGAATTTTGTAGCCTGCAACTTTACCAAATTCATTGATTAGGTTTAGTAGTTTACTGGTGGCATCTTTAGGATTCTCTATGTATAGTATCATGTCATCTGCAAAGAGTGACAGCATTACTTCTTCTTTTCCAATTTGTATTCCTTTTATTTCTTTTTCTTCTCTGATTGCCGTGGCTAGGACTTCCAAAACTATGTTGAATAACAGTAGCGAGAGTGGACCTCCTTGTCTTTTTCCTGAACTTAGAGGAAATGCTTTCAGTTTTTCACCATTGAGAATGATGTTTGCTGTGGGTTTATCGTATGTGGCCTTTATAATGTTGAGGTAGGTTCTCTCTATGCCCACTTTCTGGAGAGTTTTTATCAGAAATGGGTGTTGAATTTTGTCAAAACTTTTTCTGCATCTATTGAGATGATCATATGGGTTTTTTTTTTTAAATATGCTGTTTTATTTTTTTTATTTAATATATACATTTATTTATATTTATTTACTTATTTTTGGCTGCTTTGGGTCTTGGTTGCTGCGTGCGGGCTTTAGTGGCGGTGAGTGGGGTCTACTCTTCATAGCGGTGCATGGGCTTCTCATTGCCATGGCTTCTCTTGTTGCGGAACACGGGCTCTAGGCACGTGGGCTTCAGTAGTTGCAGCACGCGGGCTCAGTAGCTGTGGCGCACGGGCTTAGTTGCTCTGCAGCACATGGCATCTTCCCGGACCAGGGCTCGAACCCCTGTCCCCTGCGTTGGCAGGCGGATTCTTAACTGCGTTACTGGGGAAGTCCCCAAATGTGCTGTTTTAAATAAGAATAGTTTCACTTTTCACTTCTGCCAAATTTCCATCTATATCCACATAATTCACTTGACTTATCGATATTGAGCCTCACGCTACTACTTGTTAAGACATAAAATTTGTTATTAGGTACATCATACCTATTCATTCACCTTACTGCAAGTATATGCAGAACCAGCTCATTTGTACCATGCATTTATTTACGCAGGAGTGACTGACTCCAGGGAAAACCTTGTCCTTAAAGCGCGATGTAATCCACTATACCTTTGCAATTATTAACTTTCACTGCAGTAACTGAAATCTTGCCTTTGTATAATCCTTGATTCTATTTTTCTTAATGTCTATGTATTTCCTCAAACGATAGAATCTATTTTTGAATTTCAGGCTACATTTCATAATTTATATACCATTCTAGTGCTTTAGACTCTAAGCTTGGTAAGTGTTCACTGAAGTAAAATGATTAAAATTCACTTTTATTTTCCATGAACAGAGCTTAAAGATTCCAGAGTATTAAAAAGATGATGATAACATCTAATAATCTATAGCATGATTAATAGGTGATTCAAAATCAATAAGCTGATCTACACAATTATAAATCATATTAAATACTGATACACATTGGTTTACAAAATGGAATTGAATGTAAGGCAACCATACATATATATCCATATATATATGCACATGTAAAATCTAATTTTTAGAAAAATAAAGGCAGTATTTGGGTAGTAAATACGTAATGAGCTGATATTAGATAACATATGGCTATTTTTTGAAAATGATTAAATAAATTCATTAATGAGGAATCAAAAATGATTTATACGTTTAACATGAAGACAGTAGCATTTTATTAGCTTACTGAACAGTCTGCCACCAAGAGACCTACACTAAACCACGTGGCAGCTTTGTGGCTTTATTACCATGACTTGTAATTGGACAAAGGAATAAACTGATGATTATGTAACTGACTTTCTTTTGTATTCATAAATTGGCCCTTCGGGTATTTATAGAATAAAAGATTTTAAATCACATTCCCAATTTCAGCATAATTGGAATAAAGGAGAATCCCCTAGTGTAACTATCCTGAAAGTGACAATACTCATTCAGTGACACATGTCCTGGTCTGTATTAAAGCTCTGTCACTATGTGAAATAAGACTGATACACTGATATCACCATCTACTGATAGTTGTTGAAGCTGAGGTATGGACACATACCTTCCCACAGATATCTCTACTGTTTTTATGTTTGAACATTTTCACGATCAATTCTTTACAAAACAGCAACCGTATCAGCCAACTTCTGAGCGCCTCAGTTTAGGCGTGAAAAGGAGATTATCTGACATGAGCAAGCTTATACTTCTTCTCTCCTGGCTGCACAACCTACACACAGACAGGTGCAGGCACCCATAGAGACAATGCCACAAACACACAAACCATGCTTGTAAACACTTCCCTAAATTTAACATAAAAAGACAACTGCTTCAAACATATCAAAAAGAAAACACACAGGACTAGACAGATAAAAAACACACAAATGTCACATAGCTTTCCTTAAAGAGCAACGTTGAGTTCATCACTCTATAAACGGGGGTAATAAGTACAGCTTTAGCTCAGCACTCTCTACTATGATTCTCCTCCACAGAGGGTGCAAGCTCTTCAACACAGACATTGACTAAGAGGTAAAAGCAGAACTCCTTCAAATATCTCAATGCTGTTCAAATTATAACCGGGCAAATTTCAATATACATTTTATACTACTTGCATTCACAGCATATTCCCATGCAGTATTTTTTTTTTTTTGCTTTATAACAAACTTAATCAGTTATACATATACATATGTTCCCATATCCCCTCCCTTTTGCGTCTCCCTCCCACCCTCCCTATCCCACCCCTGCAGATGGTCACAAAGCACCGAGCTGATCTCCCTGTGCTATGCGGCTGCTTCCCACTAGCTATCTACCTTACGTTTGGTAGTGTATATATGTGCATGCCGCTCTTTTGCTTTGTCACAGCTTACCCTTCCCCCTCCCCATATCCTCAAGTCCATTCTCTAGTAGGTCTGTGTCTTTATTCCTGTCTTACCCCTATGTTCTTCATGACATTTTTTTTCTTATATTCCATATATATGTGTCAGCATACAGTATTTGTCTTTCTCTTTCTGACTTACTTCACTCTGTATGACAGTCTCTAGGTCCATCCACCTCATTACAAATAGCTCAATTTCATTCCTTTTTATGGCTGAGTAATATTCCAGTGTATATATGTGCCACATCTTCTTTATCCATTCATCTGATGATGGACACTTAGGTTGTTTCCATCTCCGGGCTATTGTAAATAGGGCTGCTATGAACATTTTGGCACATGACTCTTTTTGAATTATGGTTTTCTCAGGGTATATGCCCAGTAGTGGGATTGCTGGGTCATATGGTAGTTCTATTTGTAGTTTTTTAAGGAACCTCCATACCGTTCTCCATAGGGGTTGTACCAATTCACATTCCCACCAGCAGTGCAAGAGTGTTCCCTTTTTCCCACACCCTCTCCAGCATTTATTGTTTCTAGAGTTTTTGATGATGGCCATTCTGACTGGTGTGAGATGATATCTCATTGTAGTTTTGATTTGCATTTCTCTAATGGGCAAAGATGTTGAGCATCCTTTCATGTGTTTGTTGGCAGTCTGTATATCTTCTGTGGAGAAATGTCTATTTAGGTCTTCTGCCCATTTTTGGATTGGGTTGTTTGTTTTTTTGTTATTGAGCTGCATGAGCTGCTTATAAATTTTGGAGATTAATCCTTTGTCAGTTGCTTCATTTGCACATATTTTCTCCCATTCTGAGGGTTGTCTTTTGGTCTTGTTTATGGCTTCCTTTGCTGTGCAAAAGCTTTTAAGTTTCATTAGGTCCCATGTGTTTATTTTTGTCTTTATTTCCATTACTCTAGGAGGTGGGTCAAAAAGGATCTTGCTGTGATTTATGTCATAGAGTGTTCTGCCTATGTTTTCCTCTAAGAGCTTGATAGTGTCTGGCCTTACATTTAGGTCTTTAATCCATTTTGAGCTTATTTTTGTGTATGGTGTTAGGGAGTGATCTAATCTCATACTTTTCCATGTCCCTGTCCAGTTTTCCCAGCACCACTTATTGAAGAGACTGTCCTTTCTCCACTGTACATTCCTGCCTCCTTTATCAACGATAAGGTGACCATATGTGCGTGGGTTTATCTCTGGGCTTTCTATCCTGTTCCACTGATCTATCTTTCTGTTTTGTGCCAGTACCATACTGTCTTGATTACTGCAGCTTTGTAGTATAGTCTGAAGTCAGGGAGCCTGATTCCTCCAGCTCCATTTTTCGTTCTCAAGATTGCTTTGGCTATTCGGGGTCTTTTGTGTTTCCATACAAATTGTGAAATTTTTTGTTCTAGTTCTGTGAAAAATGCCAGTGGTAGTTTGATAGGGATTGCATTGAACCTGTAGATTGCTTTGGGTAGTAGAGTCATTTTCACAATGTTGATTCTTCCAATCCAAGAACATGGTACATCTCTCCATCTATTTGTATCATCTTTAATTTCTTTCATCAGTGTCTTATAATTTTCTGCATACAGGTCTTTTGTCTCCTTAGGTAGGTTTATTCCTAGATATTTTATTCTTTTTGTTGCAATGGTAAATGGGAGTGTTTCCTTGATTTCACTTTCAGATTTCTCATCATTAGTATATAGGAATGCCAGAGATTTCTGTGCGTTAATTTTGTATCCTGCTACTTTACCAAATTCATTGATTAGCTCTAGTAGTTTTCTGGTAGCATCTTTAGGATTCTCTATGTATAGTATCATGTCATCTGCAAACAGTGACAGCTTTACTTCTTCTTTTCCGATTTGGATTCCTTTTATTTCCTTTTCTTCTCTGATTGCTGTGGCTAAAACTTCCAAAACTAGGTTGAATGAGAGTGGTGAGAGTGGGCAACCTTGTCTTGTTCCTGATCTTAGTGGAAATGGTTTCAGTTTTTCACCATTGAGGACGATGCTGGCTGTGGGTTTGTCATATATGGCCTTTATTATGTTGAGGAAAGTTCCCTCTATGCCTACTTTCTGCAGGGTTTTTATCATAAATGGGTATTGAATTTTGTTGAAAGCTTTCTCTGCATCTATTGAGATGATCATATGATTTTTCTCCTTCAATTTGTTAATATGGTGTATCACGTTGATTGACTTGCATATATTGAAGAATCCTTGCATTCCTGGAATAAACCCCACTTGATCATGGTGTATGATCCTTTTAATGTGCTGTTGGATTCTGTTTGCTAGTATTTTGTTGAGGATTTTTGCATCTATGTTCATCAGTGATATTGGCCTGTAGTTTTCTTTCTTTGTGACATCCTTGTCTGGTTTTGGTATCAAGGTGATGGTGGCCTCGTAGAATGAGTTTGGGAGTGCTTCTCCCTCTGCTATATTTTGGAAGAGTTTGAGAAGGATAGGTGTTAGCTCTTCTCTAAATGCTTGATAGAATTAGCCTGTGAAGCCATCTGGTCCTGGGCTTTTGTTTGTTGGAAGATTTTTTATCAGAGTTTCAATTTCAGTGCTTGTGATTGGTCTGTTCATATTTTCTATTTCTTCCTGATTCAGTCTCGGCAGGTTGTGCATTTCTAAGAATTTGTCCATTTCTTCCAGGTTGTCCATTTTATTGGCATAGAGTTGCTTGTAGTAATCTCTCATGATCTTTTGTATTTCAGCAGTGTCAGTTGTTACTTCTCCTTTTTCATTTCTAATTCTATTGATTTGAGTCTTCTCCCTTTTTTTCTTGATGAGTCTGGCTAATGGTTTATCAATTTTGTTTATCTTCTCAAAGAACCAGCTTTTAGTTTTATTGATCTTTGCTATCGTTTCCTCCATTTCTTTTTCATTTATTTCTGATCTGATTTTTATGATTTCTTTCCTTCTGCTAACTTTGGGATGTTTTTGTTCTTCTTTCTCTAATTGCTTTAGGTGCAAGGTTAGGTTGTTTATTCGAGATGTTTCTTGTTTCTTAAGGTGGGATTGTATTGCTATAAAGTTCCCTCTTAGAACTGCTTTTGCTGCATCCCATAGGTTTTGGGTCGTCGTGCCTCCATTGTCATTTGTTTCTAGGTATTTTTTAATTTCCTCTTTGATTTCTTCAGTGATCACTTCGTTATTAAGTAGTGTATTGTTTAGCCTCCATGTGTTTGTATTTTTTACAGCTCTTTTCCTGTAATTGATATCTAGTCTCATAGCATTGTGGTCGGAAAAGATACTTGATACAATTTCAATTTTCTTAAATTTACCACGGCTTGATTTGTGACCCAAGATATGATCTATCCTGGAGAATGTTCCATGAGCACTTGAGAAAAATGTGTATTCTGTTGTTTTTGGATGGAATGTCCTATAAATATCAATTAAGTCCATCTTGTTTAATGTATCATTTAAAGCTTGTGTTTCCTTATTTATTTTCATTTTGGATGATCTGTCCATTGGTGAAAGTGGGGTGTTAAATTCCCCTACTATGATTGTGTTACTGTCGATTTCTCCTTTTATGGCTGTTAGTATTTGCCTTATGTATTGAGGTGCTCCTATATTGGATGCATAAATATTTACAATTGTTATATCTTCTTCTTGGACTGATCCCTCAATCATTATGTAGTGTCCTTCTTTGTCTCTTCCAGTAGTCTTTATTTTAAAGTCTATTTTCTCTGATATGAGAATTGCTACTCCAGCTTTCTTTTAGTTTCCATTTGCATGCAATATCTTTTTCCATCCCCTTACTTTCAGTCTGTATGTGTCTCTAGGTCTGAAGTGGGTCTCTTGTAGACAGCATATATATGGGTCTTGTTTTCGTATCCATTCAGCCAATCTGTGTCTTCTGGTGGGAGCATTTAGTCCATTTACATTTAAGGTAATTATTGATATGTATGTTCCTATTCCCATTTTCTTAATTGTTTTGGGTTCATTATTGTAGGTCTTTTCCTTCTGTTGTGTTTCTTGCCTAGAGAAGTTCCTTTAGCATTTGTTGTAAAGCTGGTTTGGTGGTGCTGAACTCTCTCAGCTTTTGCTTGTCTGTAAACGTTTTAATTTCTCCATCAAATCTGAATGAGATCCTTGCTGGGTAGAGTAATCTTGGTTGCAGGTTTTTCTCCTTCATCACTTTAATTATGTCCTGCCATTCCCTTCTGGCTTGTAGAGTTTCTGCTGAGAGATCAGCTGTTATCCTGATGGGGATTCCCTTGTGTGTTATTTGTTGTTTTTGCCTTGCTGCTTTTAATATGATTTCTTTGTGTTTAATTTTTGACAGTTTGATTAATATGTGTCTTGGCGTATTTCTCCTTGGATTTATTCTGTATGGGACTCTCTGTGCCTCCTGGACTTGATTAACTATTTCCTTTCCCATATTAGGGAAGTTTTCAACTATAATCTCTTCAAATATTTTTTCAGTCCCTTTCTTTTTCTCTTCTTCTTCTGGAACCCCTATAATTCGAATGTTGGTGTGTTTAATGTTGTCCCAGAGGTCTCTGAGACTGTCCTCTGTTCTTTTCATTGTTTTTTTCTTTATTTTCCTCTGCATCAGTTATTTCCACTATTTTATCTTCCACCTCACTTATCCGTTCTTCTGCCTCAGTTATTCTGCTATTGATCCCATCTAGAGTATTTTTCATTTCATTTATTGTGTTTTTAATCAATGCTTGATTCATCTTTAGTTCTTTTAGGTCCTTGTTAACTATTTCTTGCATTTTGTCTATTCTATTTCTAAGATTTTGGATCTTGGAAATAGAATCTTGGATCATCTTTACTATCATTATTCTGAATTCTTTTTCAGGTAGACTGCCTATTACCTCTTCATTTGTTAGGTCTGGTGGGTTTTTATCTTGTTCCTTCTCCTGCTGTGTGTTTTTCTGTCTTCTCATTTTGCTTATGTTACTGTGTTTGGGGTCTCCTTTTTGCAGGCTGCAGGTTCGTAGTTCCCGTTGTTTTTGGTGTCTGTCCCCAGTGGCTAAGGTTGGTTCAGTGGGTTGTGTAGGCTTCCTGGTGGAGGGGACTAGTGCCTGTGTTCTGGTGGATGAGGCTGGATCTTGTCTTTCTGGTGGGCAGGTCCACGTCTGGTGGTGTGTTTTGGGGTTTCTGCGGACTTTTTATGATTTTAGGCAGCCTCTCTGCTAATGGGTGGCGTTGTGTTCCTGTCTTGCTAGTTGTTTGGCATAGGGTGTCCAGCACTGTAGCTTGCTGGTCGTTGAGTGAAGCTGGGTGCTGGTGTTGAGGTGGAGATCTCTGGAAGATTTTCGCCATTTGATATTATGTGGAGCTGGGAGGTCTCTTGTGGACCAGTGTCCTGAAGTTGGCTCTCCCACCTCAGAGTCACAGCACTGACTCCTGGCTCTTCAATTTGGGATGATTT
The DNA here is from genome assembly GCF_964341445.2 of Mesoplodon mirus. NCBI lineage: Eukaryota > Metazoa > Chordata > Mammalia > Artiodactyla > Ziphiidae > Mesoplodon > Mesoplodon mirus. The sequence continues at coordinate 101,178,787 of NC_138981.1, read as the reverse complement.
GTTGTCTATTCATGTATTCCACAGATGCAGGGTACATCTAGTTGATTGTGGAGGTTTAATCCGCTGCTTCTGAGGCTGCTGGGATAGGTTTCCCTTTCTCTTCTTTGTTCTCACAGCTCCTGGGTCTCAGCTTTGGATTTGGCCCCGCCTCTGCGTGTAGGTCGCTGGAGGGCATCTGTTCTTCGCTCAGACAGGACAGGGTTAAAGGAGCAGCCGCTTCCGGGACCCTGGCTCACTCAGCTGGGGGGCAGGGAGGGGCACGGAGTGCGGGGCGAGCCTGCAGCGGCAGAGGCCGGCGTGACGTTGCTGGTACCAGCCCGAGGCGTGCCGTGTGTTCTCCCACGGAAGCCGTCCCAGGATCCCGGGACCCCGACAGTGATGGGCTGCACAGGCTCCCGGAAGGGCGGCGTGGACAGTGACCTGCGCTCGCACACAGGCCTCTTGGCGGTGGCAGCAGCAACCCCAGCATCCCACGCCCGTCTCTGGGCTCCGCGCTTTCAGCCGCGACTCGCGCCCGTCTGTGGAGCTCCTTTAAGCAGCGCTCTTAATCCCCTCTCCTCACGCACCAGGAAACCAAGAGGGAAGAAAAAGTCTCTTGCCTCTTCGGCAGCTCCAGAGTTTTCCCGGACTCCCTCCCGGCTAGCTGTGGTGCATTAGTCCCCTTCAGGCTGAGTTCTCGCCGCCAGCCCCAGTCCTCTCCCTGCTGTCTGACCAAAGCCGGAGCCTCAGCTTCCAGCACCGCCCGCCCTAGCGGGTGAGCAGACAAGCCTCTCGGCCTGGTGAGTGCCGGTCGGCACTGATCCTCTGTGCGGGAATGTCTCCGCTTTGCCCTACCCAGGTACATGGGGAGTTTCTTGCCTTTTGGGAGGTCTGAGGTCTTCTGCCAGCATTCAGTAGGTGTTCTGTAGGAGTTGTTCCACATGTAGCTGTATTTCTGGTGTATCTGTGGGGAGGAAGGTGATCTCCGCGTCTTACTCTTCCGCCATCTTCCCCGATCATATGGTTTTTATTCTTCAATTTGTTAATATGGTGTATCACATTGATTGATTTGCATATATTGAAGAATCCTTGCATCCCTGGTATCAATCCCACTTAATCATCGTGTACGATCCTTTTAATATGTTGTTGGATTCTGTTTGCTAGTACTTCATTGAGGATATTTGCATCTATAGTCATGAATGATATTGGTCTGTAATTTTCTTTTTTGTGGTATCTTTGTCTGGTTTTGGTATCAGGGTGATGGTGGCCTCATAGAATGAGTTTGGGAGTATTCCTTCCTCTGCAGTTTTTTGGAAGAGTTTGAGAGGATGGGTGTTAGCCCTTCTCTAAATGTTTGTTAGAATTCACCTGTGAAGCCACCTGGTCCTGGACTTTTGTTTGTTGGAAGATTTTTAATGACAGTTTCAATCTCATTACTTGTGATTGGTCTGTTCATATTTTCTATTTCTTCCTGGTTCAGTCTTGGAAGGTTATAACTTTCTAAGAATTTGTCCATTTCTTCCAGGTTGTCCATTTTATTGGCATATAGTTGTTTGTAGCAATCTCTTATAATTCTTTGTATTTCTGCAGTGTGTGGTGATTCCTCCTTTTTCATTTCTAATTTTATTGATTTGAGTCCTCTCCCTCTTTTTCTTGATGAGTCTGGTTAATGGTTAATCAATTTTGTCTATCTTCTCAATGAACTGGCTTTTAGTTTCATTCACCTTTGCTATTGTTTTCTTTGTTTTTATTTCATTTATTTGTGCTTTGATCTTTATGATTTCTTTCCTTCTGCTAACTTTGGGTTTTGTTTGTTCTTCTTTCCCTAGTTCCTTTAGGTGTAAGTTAGATTGTTTATTTGAGATTTTTCTTGTTTCTTGAGGTAGGATTTTATAGCTATAAACTTCCCTCTTAAACTGCTTTTGCTGCATCCCATAGGTTTTGGATCATCGTGTTTTCATTGTCATTTTTCTCTAGGTATGTTTTCATTTCCCCTTTGATTTCTTCAGTGATCTCTTAGTTATTTATTTACATATTGTTTAGCCTCCATGTGTATGTGCTTTTCACGTATTTTTCCTTGTAATTGGTTTCTAATCTCATAGCATTGTGGTCAGAAAAGATGCTTGATAGGACTTCAGTTTTCTTAAATTTACTGTGGCTTGATTTGTGACCCAAGATGTGATCTATCCTGGAGAATGTTCCGTGTGCACTTGAGAAGAAAGTGTAATCTGTGGTGTTTGGATGGAATGTCCTATAAATATCAATTAAATCTATCTGATCTATTGTGTCATTTAAAGCTTGTGTTTCCTTATTAATTTTCTGTTTGGGTGATCTGTCCATTGGTGTAAGTGAGGTGTTAAAGTCCCCCACTACTGTTGTGTTACTGTCGATTTCCTCTTTTAGAGCTGTTAGCAGTTGCCTTATGTATTGAGGTGCTCCTATGTTGGGTGCATATATATTTATAATTGTTATACCTTCTTCTTGGATTGATCCCTTGATCATTATGTAGTGTCCTTCCTTGTCTTTTGTAACATTCTTTATTTTAAAGTCTATTTTATCTGATATGAGTGTTGTTACTCCAGCTGTCTTTTGATTTCCATTTGCATGGAATATCTTTTTCCATCCCCTCACTTTCAGTCATGTGTCCCTAGGGCTGAAGTGGGTCTCTTGTAGACAGCATATAGATGCTTCTTGTTTTTGTATCCATTCAGCAAGCCTGTGTCTTTTGGTTGGAGCATTTAATCCATTCACGTTTAAGGTAATTATCGATATGTATGTCCTTATGACCATTTTCTTAATTGTTTTGGGTTTCTTTTTGTAGGTTCTTCTCTTGTGTTTCCCACTTAGAGAAGTTCCTTTAGCATTTGTTGTATAGCTGGTTTGCTGGTGCTGAATTATCTCAGCTTTTGCTTGTCTGTCAAGCTTTTGATTTCTCCATTGAATCTGAATGAGATCCTTGCCGGGTAGAGTAATCTTGGTTGTCGGTTTTCCCTTTCATCACTTTAAGTATATTGTGGCAATCCCTTCTGGCTTGTAGAGTTTCTGCTGAGAAATCAGCTGTTAACCTTATGGGAGTTCCCTTGTATGTTATTTGTCATTTATCCCTTGCTGCTTTCGATGATTTTTCTTTGTCTTTAATTGTTGCCATTTGGATTACTGTGTGTCTCAGCGTGTTTCTCCTTCGGTTTATCCTATATGGGATTCTCTGCACTTCCTTGACTTGGGTGGCTATTTCCTTTCCCTTGGTAGGGAAGTTTTCAACTATAATCTCTTCAAATATTTTCTCGGGTCTTTCCTCTCTCTCTTCTCATTCTGGGACCCCTATAATGTGAATGTTGTTGTGTTTAATGTTGTCCCAGAGGTCTCTTAGGCTGTCTTCATTCTTTTCATTCTTTTTTCTTTATTCTCTTCCACAGCAGTGAATTCCACCATACTGTCTTCCAAGTCACTTATCTGTTCTTCTGCCTCAGTTATTCTGCTATTGATTCCTTCTAGTGTATTTTTCTTTTCAGTTATTGTGTTGTTCATCTCTGTTTGTTTGTACTTTAATTCTTCTAGGTCTTTGTTGAACATTTCTTGCATCTTCTCCATCTTTGCTTCCATTCTTTTTCCAAGGTCCTGGATCATCTTCACTCTCATTATTCTGAATTCTTTTTCTGGAAGGTTGCCTATCTCCACTTTATTTAGTTGTTTTTCTGGGGTTTTATCTTGTTCCTTCATCTGGTACATAGCCCTCTGCCTTTTCATCTTGTGTATCTTTCTGTGAATGTGGTTTATGTTCTACAGGCTGCAGGATTTTAGTTCTTGCTTCTGCTGTCTGCCCTATGGTGGGTGAGTCTATCTAAGAGGCTTGTGCAAGTTTACTGATGGGAGGGACTGGTGGTGGGTAGAGCTGGCTGTTGCTTTGGTGGGCAGAGCTCAGTAAAACTTTAATCCACTTGTCTGCTGGTGGGTGGGGCTGGGTTCCCTCCCTGTTGGTTCTTTGGCCTGAGGCGACACAACACTGGAGCCTACCCAGGCTCTTTGGTGGGGCTAATGGCAGACTCTGGGATGGCTCACACTAAGGTGTACTTCCCAGAACTTCTGCTGCCACTGTCCTTGTCCTCATGGTCACACACAGCCACCTCCAGCCTCCGTAGGAGACCCTCCAACACTAGCATGTAGCTGTGGTTCAGTCTCCTATGGTGTCACTGCTCCTTGCCCTGGGTCCCTATGCACACACTCCTTTGTGTGTGCCCTCCAGGAGTGGAGTCTCTCTTTCCCCCAGTCCTGTCAAAGTCCTGCAATCAAATCCCGCTAGCCTTCAAAGTCTGATTCTCTAGGAATTCCTCCTCCCGTTGCCGGACCCCCAGATTGGGAACCCTGACGTTGGGCTCAAAACCTTCACTGTGTGGGTGGACTTCTGTGGTATAAGAGTTCTCCAGTTTGTGAGTCACTCATCCAGCAGTTATGGGATTTGATTTTATTGTGATTGTGCCCCTCCTACCGTCTCCTTGTGGCTTCTCCTTTGTCTTTGGATGTGGGGTATCTTTTTTCGTGAGTTCCAGTGTCTTCCTCTCGATGATTGTTCAGCAGTTAGTTGTGATTCTGGTGTTCTTGTAAGAGGGAGTGAGAGCACGTCCTTCTACTCCACCGTCTTGAGCCAGTCTCCCATACTAGCTATTCTGCAGACGTAAGGGTACATCTCATTGTGGTTTGGATTTGAATTTCCATAGTAATTAGTGATGTTGGACATCTTTTCATCTTTCTCTTGGCCATCTGCTTGTCTTCTTTGGAAAAATGTCTATTCAGATCCTCTCCCCAGTTTTTAATTGGGTTGTTTGTTTTTTGTTGTTGCGTTATTTGAATTCTTTACATATATTGGATGTCAAACCCTTATTGGATACATTCAGTCCTCCATATCCATGGGTTATGCATCTGTGTATTCAACCAACCATGTATAAAAAATAATCAAAAAAAATTCCAGAAAATCCCCAAAGCAAAACTCGAAGTACCTACATAGCATTTACATTGTATTTACAACTATTTACATAGTATAAGGAATTATAAGTAATCTAGAGATGTTTTTACTGTATATAGGAGGATGTGCATGGGTTTTATGCAAATACTACTCCATCTTCCATAAGAGACTCTAGCCTGTGGATTTTGGTGTCCGAGGGGGGTCCTGGATCAAATCCCCCTTGAACTTTGAGTGATGACAGTATGTGATTTACAAATATCTTCTTCAGCTCAGTAGGCTGCCTTTTCATTTTGGCAATGGTTTCCTTCACTATGCAGAAGCATTAGTTTGATGTGGGGCTTACAACTCATCAGTTGGCTCCTCATGCCTTCGATAATATGGCTTCCAAGGTCCCTCAAGGTCTGACTGCTATCTTTAACCACAACACTTGCATTTTCCCTCTTGACCTCCACCAGCCAGCCATGGAACTACTTGCTGTTCCATAAATGTGTCCTGCTGTCTCTTACCTCTGAGCCTTTGCACATGCTATTTCCTTTGGAACATTCTAGTATGCACACATGCACCTAGATACTTCTAGTTTAGATGGCCCCTCTTTTGAGAAGGCATCCCTGACTACTTCCATATTATCCTATAATTTTTCCTATTGTAACTCTTCTCTATTATACTGTATTGAAATTCCCTGTTTACATGCCTGTCTCCTCTCTAGACTGTAATTTCCTTGAGGGCTGGAAATGCATCTTTAGTATGCATCCCCTGAACTTAGTACAATGATTGGAACTTGGTAGGTACAGAAAAATACTTGTCCAACATATGGGTGATATGTCTTGGCCAAGGTCACACCCTGTGCATACCCTAGGGATGGATTGTTTTTGATGTTTTGTTCAGTTCCCACGGGGACAAATCATCTGACCACCAAATTTCTATGTGTGTGTCCACATGGAATTATATGAAACTGGGCCATTGCAAATAGAAAGTAGAATCACATCATAGATGAAAAAGCTCTGGCTGAGAGGAGAAATGTAATATCTTTAAAATGGATGTGACCTATATGTCAGATTCTTAAAGCTCCTTCTGAAAGGAGCTTTGAAAGAGCCTGTAATCCTGTGAGGGATACGTTGGGACACGTGGAATCATGACATAGCATTCAGAGCTGATAGGCTGGCGTATGGAAGTGTTAATCATGGTCAATAGGATTAATCGTTGATTATAGGCATGTCTTCCTTCTGACAAATTTTCAGCCTCTGCAGGGATTTGCCTGGAGGAGATTTTAGCAGCAGCGCTACAGAAGCAGGGCCAGATTAAAATTGTGCTGCTTGAAAATCACTGCCAAGAGACTTAAAATTTTTAGTAAGATGTTCAGGAAGCCAAAGGCTTCTGGGTAATGTGTGAATTCCAGAGAAGTATTATGCTGTTTTCCTCGCCAAAGGTGGGCTCTCTAATGTCCTAGCTAGGCCATAGTACCTCCATTACATAAGCTGACTTTTAAAAATGCTATAACAAGGCAGTAATCAGGGCCACCCTTTCCAGAGCCAACAAGGATTAGACAGGAAAAAAGATGTCACTGCCCTTTGTGCACAGTCATGCTGGCCCTGCTCCCAAGAACAGGCCTCTCTGTGGCCTTTCATTGGTGTCTTTGTTTTCTCTTGCCTGCGGATGCTCAGTAAAACCCCATGTTGTTGGGAGAGATGCCTATGTTTGGACAGGATACATATAATTTATGGCGGTGTCCATAATCAATAGTCATATCCCATATCTGGAATTGATTAAGAAAATGCCTCTTGAGCAGTGAGTCTTACACTTTTGAGGTGGTCGTAGACCTCTTAGAATTTGATAACAGCTTAGTACCATCTTTCCAGAAAATGAGAATCCCCAAATTTTACATCCAATTTTATGGGGATCATGGACTCCCCAAAACCCTTCATGAACCAGTGACCAAAAGCCATTGACTTAGAGATAAGAAAAAAAATAGCTTCCGTCTATTGAGTGCTGACTATGTACCAGGCATTACGCTAAGCACTTGATATGCATTATCTCATTTAATCCACACAGTGACCCCATGGGGCAAGTACACTTATTACTTTACAGCTTAGAGGTGGTAGAACTGAGATTCAAACACTCGCTGGTAGGCTCTGGAGCCTGTAACCTTAACATTTATACCATTCAGCCTCCAGTGAGTCTTACAAGCTTATTTCTGATTGGCCCTTTGTGCTTTAGTAGCATTGACCTTCAATCTTTCTGCTTTTTGTTTTCAGAAGAAACCTTCTTTAAGTAGTTGCTCATGGACTCTGAGTTTTAAGATTCTGTCCCTTTAGTTCTATTGATTGTCAGTATAGCTGAACACACCACTGGTCTAGTTAAACTACTATTAGATAAACAGAATGTCCCATTTTTTACGATATAGAATATCTGCAGAGAAATATAAATGGTAGAATGTTTCTTGCAAACTGATTCAAAACCATTATCCTACCCTTATTTTCTTCAGTGTATTTTAGGAGTGTGCTAAGGGCTGTTTGCATAGCAAAGCTGAAGTGATTATCCCTTGTCTATATTGGAAATACCTGATTAAATTTTTTTACCTTTTTTATTGACTTTGAGTACAGATAGAATAATTAGTTTGGTGTAAGTTCATGATTTTGTTTTATGATGAAGTACACTGTAGACACTATGACACCATAAATATTTTGGTATTCATCTCTAAAAAATATTTTTTCCTTCAGAGTAAAAATTACATCAGCATACCTAAAAAAATCTAACAATTCTTTAATATTATTTACTACCCAGTGCATATTCAGGTGTCTTCAATGGTTCCTAAAATGCTGTTTACCACCTGTGGTCAAACCAGGATTCAATCTAGGACCATGTGTTGCCTCTGATTGTTATAATTAAGTGTCTTTTAATCTAGAACAGTTCCTTTTTCCATTACAAAAACCTTCTGAAGAGACCAGGCCTGTTGTTTCCTAGACTTCCTTGAGGTGCTGTTTAGCTGATTTCTCTGTCTCCCTTATCTCTTAAACTGAAAATTGGATATACAGTCTTGCCTAGATTCCAGTCAAACATTTTTGACAAGATTATACCATAGGCAATGTCAGGTACTCTGTGTTGCATCACATTAATTAGGAAATTGTCCCATGATTAGTGATGCTAAGATTGAACATTAGATTAAGGTGATTGCCTAATATTGGGAATTTGGGGCAAGCTTTCTATCTATCTATCTGAATCCTTCTTGCGATCCCCAGTTCCCCTCCCACCTGTTCTCCAGTGCCTTGTATCTCTTTAATAGGCATCAAGTTATTTAATTCTATAATCAGATATAAAACCAAGTAAATGACTGATTTTAGAGCCTTGAAATCCTTACTTAAGAGTTCAAGAGCTTCCCTGGTGGTGCAGTGGTTGAGAGTCTGCCTGCCAATGCAGGGGACACAGGTTTGTGCCCCGGTCTGGGAAGATCCCACATGCCATGGAGCGGCTGGGCCCGTGAGCCATGGCCGCTGAGCCTGCGCGTCCAGAGCCTGTGCTCCACAACGGGAGAGGCCACCACAGTGAGAGGCCCGCGTACCGCAAAAAAAAAAAAAAGGAGTTCAAGTAAGGGGAGGACACAGAGCCCTGTGTAGGACAGAGGGCCCAGAAAAATGCTGCTGGGGAAACCAAAGAACACATGATCACCTTTACAACTTGTCTGAGTGCTGACCTTGGCCTAAGCCCCGTCAAGCATGGGAGGCCCATTTCAGGAAGAGATTTGCCTTTTTCCCAGAGAAGACACTGGCCGTGTGACAAACATATACACGAGAGGAAGTGTCCAAGCCTGGCTGTTGCTAGGGCCAGTTCAGATGAGGCAAATTAACCTGCAGCAATGCCCCATCCCCACTGCACTTTCCCCATCCCTGCCACACACGCACTTGCTTCCTTTCTTTGGCTGTTGTGCATAACTCGGACTCATCCCCACCCCTACAGTGTACAAAAGCACACACATGTTCCTGACTCGTATGTTTTCTTTTCCTTCTTCCATATAAAGTCTGTTCCAGCTCCGGAGTCATAGTCCCTTGTTCACAGTTAGGTATTAGTGCCTCCTTTCCCACATGTTTGAATGTTAATAGGAGAGGGTGGCGCTCCCTGTAAGCTAGGGGAATGATGGTTAAATAGTGAACTTGCAGATGGTACCAACAGTGGGAGAGAGATCTTTGAGGACGTGTCTTCAGTTGCTACGCATCTTGCCTCTTTGTTTGGCTGGCCTTCGTTGGGGAAAAACAAACTCAGAATAGCTATCTGCCTAAAACACATTCTCCCCTTCGGTGCGTTTGCATCATGAAACAGCTTTAAAGGCAGCACATTTCTGACTAGAATTTCCTCATTAGTGGATGTGAACACTTGATCTGTGGCAACCCATTAGCTACCAGACCAGCCTCTACTTCATTGGCAATCACCCGACCTGCAGTGTAGGTGTGTGCTCAGCATCCCAATTGTACCCCTGAAATGGAAACCGTCTTCTCTGAAGAGTTTTGGAAAACAAAGTCATCGATCTCAATAGAGATGCTACAGATTTGGTCACTTTTGATGCACAGAAGGGCTACTAATTATTCTCAAGCAACTCTCTCCAGTACACAGTGACAAGTGGTATTGGAGGTTGGCAACCTTTCAGAGCTGGGTGCCAGGACTCCATTTATTCACTCTTGGGAGTGAGCAGCTGCTTCAGTGAAAGGAGGCCTGGCTGTTCCTATTAGCAGTAGTGGGATTGGGTCCTGTGGGTTCAAGAGAGGGCAGCCCACAGGACCTGTGGGCCCCTGTGCTGAAACTCTCTCTGCACTCCCCAACAGCTATGCTTACGGTTCACCTTGCCAATGGATCCCATCCTCCCGGATGTGAATTAACTGAAATAAACACACAGTTAATGATTTATACCCCCGATACTTCTTGAGAGCCTGCACTTTGGTAGATGCTCCACCTACCATGGTAAACAGGGCTGGCATGTCCTTATCAAACTTAGTTTAGTGGGGAAGACAGACAGTAAGTAGAGAAATAAATACAAAATTATAAGTCGTTAGGTGCCATGAAAGAAATACACAGGGACTGTGAAAATACAGTAAGCAGAGGCTCCTTGAGACACAGTGGTCAGAAGAATGTCTGTATGTATCAAATATGCCACTAGATGCTTGATCAAAGAGACGTGGGTGAGAGATGGTCCTTGTCCCTGACGATTTGTCAGTTTATAATTTCAGTAAGAAAAGCACGTATGAAGCAGAATGGAAGCCGAGAGGAAGGAAAAATGGATTCTGCCTGGAGTAGAGTAGAGGAGGGACATCAGAGACAGAGAAAGGGCGGCATCCTTGAAGGATAACTGAGCGAAGGCTGGGTGAACATGTTGGCCCAGGGATAGGGGGGTCTACATAGAGGCAGCAGCATGAGACATGTTTGTGGGAACGAGGTGGGTCACCGTGGAACCATGACCTCGAGTGAACTTGCCTGAAGGGCCCCGGTACTCTGGGGGCTGGATCAGGGTGGAGCTGCTCTGTTTGAAGCCCCAGAGCGAGTCAGTAACAGGGAAACTGGAGTCGTTCTTTCTATGGCTGCCATCGTAAATGACCACAAACTCTGTGGTGGCTTAAAGCAACTCCACTTTAGGATCTCAAGCTCTGAAGGTCACTGGACCAAAATCCAGAGGTCAGCAGGGCTGTGTTCCTTTCTGGAGGCTCTGAGGGAGAACCTGTTTCCTTGCCTTTTCCAGATTCTAGAACCTGCCCACCTTCCTCAGTTCATGGCCCCCTTGCTTGATCTCCCAAGCTGGCAGCATCCTGTCTCTTGGCCCCTTCTTTCATGTTTCTCTCCGACCACATAGCTGGGGATAGCTTCTACACTTTTAAGGGCGCCTGTGTTTTGATTGAGCCCTCCTGGAAAATTCAGGATAAACTGTTTATCTCAAGATCTTTAACCTTAATCTTACATCTGCAAAGTCCTTTTGACCACGTAAGGAAACACATTCTTGGGTTCTGAGAATTCGAAGGTGGGCATCTTTGGGGACCATTATACTGCCTACCAGGAACCCAACTCTGCCTCTTAAAGGCCCCTTCATTTCTCATAGTTTCCCCTGGGGGCACTTCTGAAGTATCCTAGGACTTTAAAGATATTTTGAAAGTACTGCTGTGAAGTATCTGTGTTTACCTATGTATTAACACACATATGAGTTTGTCTGGAAGGCAGAAGGGATAGGGGTTGGCATATTGGGCCATATTTACAGGACTTAAACATTATTTCTTTAGATAGCTCAGCCCTGACAAACTCAGATGAAGTTACTGTTCCGTATTATGTAATTCCACAGCATCCTGATTTGCACGTGTGCATGTGCATGCGTGTGTGTATGTATGTACGTGAAGCCAGAAGGATCAGAGTGAGCCGGGTTGTGAAGCAGCTTTTATTCATTCAGCAACCAGTTTTTGAACACGGCACAAAAGGATATACAGCGTATTGGTGAATTACAAAAGACACGATCCCTTCTCTCATCCCTGTGCTTGGAGTCGAGAGACAGACACTAAACAAATGGTTTAAGATGCAGAGCAAGTGTTGAAAAATAGGACCTGGGGCGGGAAGCAGCTGGAGGTTTTCCTACAGGCCACTGAGAGCCTGCAGACCTGGAGGGGTCTGTCAATCATGGTGCAGGGACACCGGGGAGGAAAGAGGCATGAACCACATGCCTCGAGGCCAGATGGAAAGATGTCTAAGTTAGCAGATGCTAGCGTAGAGGGGGGGATGACAGTCGAGAACTTGAATAAGCTTGTACACCCTGCAGAGGCCAGTGTTCGATACAAGAGGGCTATATACCATGTAGCTCACGTCCTTTTGGGTCCCATGTCACCAAGATATGTGAGCCCCTTGGAATAAGATCAATCTTAGAACAATGTGGAGGAGCAGAGAGAGGGAAAATCCTGAATTGTGTTTAAACCTAAAATGGCTGAGAAAAATCCATAAGTAATTAAACTTGCCTGGAATTGGCTAAATTGAGTTTTCTGCTTTCTGATGGAATGTGGCCTCAAAATGGTGATGCTGCTGTGTTATAAAACAACAGTTTTACGTTTTTACAAACCTGAGAATGCAGACTGTTGGAAGTCATGCCTGATGCATAGGTTTGCCGTGCTGAGGGGTTTAAATTTTATTCTATCCAAATGCAGCTGGCTGTAGCTACCCGTCAGGGGTTTTAATCAGGAGACAGACAGAATCAGGTCTGCATTAGAAAAATAAACTCAGAGAGCAGTTTAAAAGAACACCTGAAGGGTGTGGATGGCAGGAAATGCATCGCAAGGTTACCCCAGTCGTCCAGGTGAGAGAGAACTGTCTTCAAACCTCGTCATGTTCTGTCTTATGCTTCAGGGCTGGAAGGGACCTCATCATCTGGTTCCATGTACTTCCTTTGGGACAGGTAACAGCATTTCTATTTTTACAGGTGAGGTAGTTGAAGGTCAGAGAAAGTGAATTTCAAATGACTAAGATTCAAGAATAATTGGTTTACTAATATCAGAGTGATATTCATCAGGGCCTACATGAAACATGTATATTTCTTGAAATGTTGCCCAAAAGTTACCACTGGGTATAATCCCTGGAGTTCGTTACTGTAACAAAGTACAAGAGTTAACTTGTTATATTGCCCACGTGAAAAACCATGAGTAGATTGCAGCCTGAGGCTCATTTCTCTTGCCTATGCAGAGCCTTGACCATAAATAAGCCAGGGCAACCTCCTGGTCAGGACCTGAAGTGCATGCGTAGAGCCTAGTGGGAAATACAGAGGGTGAAAGCATTGAACTTTGATACCCTACACCTGCTAAGCAACAGATTCTGTTTCCACTGCGCCTGGCACTGAGCCGGAAGGCTAATAAAATAGGCAGAATGAGTGTGGGGATGTGGTTGTCGCTAAGTTGTAAAAAAAAAAAAAAAAAAAAAATCCCACTGATTGCTACTTGAATTTGCCAAAGAATTGCCATGTTGCAAATGGCAGGTTGATGCTCTGGTCGCAGCAGGTTTCAAGAGGCAAAGATAGGAAGGCAAAACCAACGCAGCACCAGAGTCTGGAGGGAGGCAGTAACCAGGGAGACACCCAAGATGGGTCCTGGAAGGGGTGGGCGGTGGGCGGTGGACCGGCAAATATTGACACTTAAATCTATTACTCTGTCATTGCCCACAGCTAAGCATATAGTTTGAGTCCCATGAATACTTTAAATTGGGTTACATTTCCCGAGAACTTGGTAAACTTCTTTTTACTTCTGTGCTTTCAATATTTTAAGTGCTGCAGTTTTGATAGGAAGAAAATAGATTTAGTCTTAGGTACAGTCAGCTCAATGATTTAGAAGCAACTTTGGCCATACTTTTCTTTTTATTTTGTTTTTTTTTTTATGCAGCAGGTTCTTATTAGTCATCGATTTTATACACATCAGTGTATACATGTCAATCCCAATCCCCCAATTCAACACACCACCACCACCACCCCTGCCGCTTTCCCCCCTTGGTGTCCATATGTTTGTTCTCTATATCTGTGCCTCAATTTCTGCCCTGCTAACTGGTTCATCTGTACCATTTTTCTAGGTTCAACATACATGCGTTAATATACAATATTTTTCTCTTTCTGACTTACTTCACTCTTTATGACAGTCTCTCAATTTCTGCCCTGCTAACTGGTTCATCTGTACCATTTTTCTAGGTTCAACATACATGCATTAATATACGATATTTTTCTCTTTCTGACTTACTTCACTCTTTATGACAGTCTCTAGATCCATCCACGTATCAACAAATGACTCTATTTCGTTTCTTTTTATGGCTGAGTAATACTCCATTGTATATATGTACCACATCTTCTTTATCCATTTGTCTGTCGATGGACATTTAGGTTGCTTCCATGACCTGGCTATTGTAAATAGCACCTCAGTGAACATTGGGGTGCATGTGTCTTTGCATTATTTTCTCTGGGTATATGACCAGAAGTGGGATTGCTGGGTCATATGGTAATTCTATTTTTAGTTTTTAAAGAAACATCCATAATGTTCTCCATAGTGGCTGTATCAATTTACATTCCCACCAACAGTGCAAGAGGGTTCGCTTTTCTCCACACCCTCTCCAGCAATTGTTGTTTGTAGATTTTCTGATGATGCCCTTTCTAACTGGTGTGAGGTGATACCTCATTGTAGTTATGATTTGCATTTCTCTAATAATTAGTGATGTTGAGCAGGTTTTCATGTGCTTCTTGGCCATCTGTATGTCTTCTTTGGAGAAATGTCTATTGAGGTCTTCTGCCCATTTTTGGATTGGGTCAGTTGTTTCTTTAATATTGAGCTGCATGAGCTGTTTATATATTTTGGAGATTAATCCTTTGTCCATTGATTCGTTTGCAAATATTTTCTCCCATTCTGAAGGTTGTCTTTTCGTTTTGTTTATGGTTTCCTTTGCTGTGCAAAAGCTTTTAAGTTTCATTAGGTCCCATGTGTTTATTTTTGTTTTTATTTCCATTACTCTAGGAGGTGGATCAAAAAAAGATCTTGCTGTGATTTATGTCAGAGTGTTCTTCCTATGTTTTCCTCTAAGAGTTTTATAGTGTCCAGTATTACATTTAGGTCTCTAGTCCATTTTGAGTTTATTTTTGTGTATGATGTTAGGGAGTATTCTAATTTCTTTCTTTTACATGTAGCTGTCCAGTTTTGCCAACACCACTTATTGAAGAGACTGTCTTTTCTCCATTGTATATCATTGCCTCCTTTGTCATAGACTAGTTGACCATAGGTGCGTGGGTTTATCTCTGGGCTTTCTATCTTGTTCCATTGATCTATATTTCTGTTTCTGTGCCAGTACCCTATTGTCCTGATGACCGTAGCTTTGTAGTATAGTCTGAAGTCAGGGAGTCTGATTCCTCCAGCTCCACTTTTTTTCCCTCAAGACTGCTTTGGCTATTCGGGGTCTTTTGTGTCTCCATACAGATTTTAAGATTTTTGTCCTACTTCTGTAAAAAATACCATTGGTAATTTGGTAGGGATTGCATTGAATCTGTAGATTGCTTTGGGTAGTATAGTCATTTTTATAATATTGATTCTTCGAATCCAAGAACATGTAATATCTCTCCATCTTTTGGTATCATCTTTAATTTCTTTCATCAGTCTTATAATTTTCTGCATACAGGTCTTTTGTCTCCCTAGGTAGGTTTATTCCTAGGTATTTTATTTTTCTTGCAATGGTAAATGGGAGTGTTTCATTAATTTCTCTTTCAGATTTTTCATCATTAGTGTATAGGAATGCAAGAGATTTCTCTGCCTTAATTTTGTATCCTGCAACTTTACCAAATTCATTGATTAGGTCTAGTAGTTTTCTGGTGGCATCTTTAGGATTCTCTATTTATAGCATCATGTCATCTGCAAACAGTGACAGCTTTACTTCTTCTTTTCCAATTTGGATTCCTTTTATTTCCTTTTCTTCTCTGATTGCTGTGGCTAAAACTTCCAAAACTAAGTTGAATAAGAGTGGTGAGAGTGGGCAGCCTTGTCTTGTTCCTGATCTTAGTGGAAATGGTTTCAGTTTTTCACCATTGAGGACAATGTTGGCTGTGGGTTTGTCATATATGGCCTTTATTATGTTGAGGAAAGTTCCCTCTATGCCTACTTTCTGCAGGGCTTTTATCATAAATGGGTGTTGAATTTTGTCGAAAGCTTTCTCTGCATCTATTGAGATGATCATATGGTTTTTCTCCTTCAGTTTGTTAATATGGTGTATCACGTTGATTGATTTGCGTATATTGAAGGATCCTTGCATTCCTGGAATAAACCCCACTTGATCATGGTGTATGATCCTTTTAATGTGCTGTTGGATTCTGTTTGCTAGTATTTTGTTGAGGATTTTTGCATCTATGTTCATCAGTGATATTGGCCTGTAGTTTTCTTTCTTTGTGACATCACTGTCTGGTTTTGATATCAGGGTGATGGTGGCCTCGTAGAATGAGTTTGGGAGTGTTCCTCCCTGTGCTATATTTTGGAAGTTTGAGAAGGATAGGTATTAGCTCTTCTCTAAATGTTTGATAGAATTAGCCTGTGAAGACATCTGGTGCTGGGCTTTTGTTTGTTGGAAGATTTTTTTTTTTTTTTTTTTTTGCGGTAGGCGGGCCTCTCACTGTTGTGGCCTCTCCCCTTGCGGAGCACAGGCTCCGGACACGCAGGCTCAGCAGCCATGGCTCACGGGCCTAGCCGCTCTGTGGCATGTGGGATCTTCCCAGACCAGGGCACGAACCCGTGTCCCCTGCATCGGCAGGCGGACTCTCAACCACTGCGCCACCAGGGAAGCCCTGTTGGAAGATTTTTAATCACAGTTTCAACTTCAGTGCTTGTGATTGGTCTGTTCATATTTTCTATTTCTTCCTGGTTCAGTCTCGGAAGGTTGTGCATTTCTAAGAATTTGTCCATTTCTTCCAGGTTGTCCATTTTATTGGCATAGAGTTGCTTGTAGTAATAACTCATGATCCTTTGTATTTCTGCAGTGTCAGTTGTTACTTCTCCTTTTTCATTTCTAATTCTATTGATTTGAGTCTTCTCCCTTTTTTTCTTGATGAGTCTCACTAATGGTTTATCAATTTTGTTTATCTTCTCAAAGAACCAGCTTTTAGTTTTATTGATCTTTGCTATTGTTTTCTTTGTTTCTATTTCATTTATTTCTGCTCTGATCTTTATGATTTCTTTCCTTCTGCTAACTTTGGATTTTGTTTGTCCTTCTTTCTCTGGTTCCTTTAGGTGTGAGGTTAGATTGTTTATTTGAAATTTCTTTTGTCTACTGAGGTAGGCTTGTATAGCTATAAAGTTCCCTCTTAGAATTGCTTTTGCTGCATCCCATAGGTTTTGGATCGTCGTGTTTTCATTGTCATTTGTCTCTAGGTATTTTTTGATTTCCTCTTTGAATTCTTAAGTAATCTCTTGGTTATTTAGTAACATACTGTTTAGCCTCCATGTGTTTGTACATTTTTTCCCTGTAATTGATTTCTAATCTCATAGTGTTGTGGTCAGAAAAGATGCTTGATATGATTTCAGTTTTCTTAAATTTACTGAGGCTTGATTTGTGACCCAAGATGTGATCTATCCTGGAGAATGTTCCATGCGCACTTGAGAAGAAAATGTAATCTGTGGTTTGTGGATGGAATGTCTTATAAATATCAATTAAGTCTATCTGACCTATTGTGTCATTTAAAGCTTGTGTTTCCTTATTAATTTTCTGTTTGGGTGATCTGTCCATTGGTGTAAGTGAGGGGTTAAAATCCCCCACTATTATTCTGTTACTTTTGATTTCCTCTTTTTGAGCTGTTAGCAGTTGCCTTATGTATTGAGATGCTCCTATGTTGTGTGCATGTATATTTATAATTGTTATATCTTCTTCTTGGATTGATCCCTTGATCATTATGTAGTGTCCTTCCTTGTCTCTTGTAACATTCTTTATTTTAAAGTCTGTTTTATCTGATATGAGTATTACTACTCCAGCTTTCTTTTGATTTCCATTTGCATGGAATATCTTTTTCCATCCCCTCACTTTCAGTCTTTATGTGTCCCTAGGTCTGAAGTGAGTCTCTTGTAGACAGCATATATATGGGTTTTGTTTTTGTATCCATTCAGCAAGCCTGTGTCTTTTGGTTGGAGCATTTAATCCATTCACATTTAAGGTAATTATTGATATGTATGTTCCTATGACCATTTTCTCAATTGTTTTGGGTTTGTTTTTGTAGGTTCTTTTCTTCTCCTGTGTTTCTCACTTAGAGAAGTTCCTTCAGCATTTGTTGTAGAGCTGGTTTGGTGGTGCTGAATTCACTTAGCTTTTGCTTGTCTGTAAAGCTTTTGATTTCTCCATCGAATCTGAATGAGATCCTTGCCAGGTAGAGTAATCTTGGTTGTAGGTTCTTCCCTTTCATCACTTTAAAGGTATCATGGCCCTCCCTTCTGGCTTGTAGATTTTCTGCTGAGAAATCAGCTGTTAACCTTATGGGTGTCTCCTTGTATGTTATTTGTCATTTTTCCCTTGCTGCTTTCAATAATTCTTCTTTGTCTTTAATTTTTGCCAGTTGGATTACTATGTGTCTCAGCGTGTTTCTCCTTGCGTTTATCCTGTATGGGACTCAGCGCTTCCTCGGCTTGGGTGACTATTTCTTTTCCCATGTCAGGGAAATTTTCAACTATAATCTCTTCAGATATTTTCTCGGGTCCTTTCCCTCTCTCTTCTCCTTCTGGGACCCCTATAATGTGAATGTTGTTGCGTTTAATGTTGTCCCAGAGGTCTCTTAGGCTGTCTTCATTTCTTTTCATTCTTTTTTCTTTATTCTCTTCCACAGCAGTGAATTCCACCATACTGTCTTCCAGGTCACTTATCTGTTCTTCTGCCTCAGTTATTCTGCTTTTGATTCCTTCTAGTGTATTTTTCATTTCAGTTATTGTGTTGTTCATCTCTGTTTTTTTGTTCTTTAATTCTTCTAGGTCTTTGTTGAACATTTCTTGCATCTTCTCTATCTTTACCTCAATTCTTTTTCCGGGGTCCTGGATCATCTTCACTCTCGTTGTTCTGAATTCTTTTTCTGGAGGGTTGCCTATCTCCACTTCATTTAATTGTTTTTCTGGGGTTTTATCTTGTTCCTTCATCTGGTACATAGCCCTCTGCCTTTTCATCTTGTCTATCTTTCTGTGAATGTGGTTTTTGTTCCACAGGCTGCAGGATTTAAGTCTTGCTTCTGCTGTCTGCCCTCTGGTGGATGAGTCTATCTAAGAGGCTTGTGCAGGTGTCCTGATGGGAGGGACTGGTGGTGGGCAGAGCTGGCTGTTGCTCTGGTGGGCAGAGCTCAGTAAAACTTTAATACAGTTGACTGCTGATGGGTGGGGCTGGGTTCCCTCGCTGGTGGTTGTTTGGCCTGAGGCGACCCAACACTGGAGACTACCCGGGCTCTTTGGTGGGGCTAATGGCTGACTCTTGGAGGGCTCACAACTAGGAGTACTTCCTAGAACTTCTGTTGCCAGTGTCCTCTTCCTTACAGTGAGACAGAGCCACCCCCCACCTCTGCAGGAGACCCTGCAACCCTAGCAGGTAGGTCTTCTTCAGTCTGCTATGGGCTCACTGCTCCTTCCCCTGGGTCCCGATGCGCACACTACTTTGTGTGTGCCCTCCAAGAGTGGAGTCTCTGTTTCCCCCGTCCTGTTGAAGTCCTGCAATCAAATTTCGCTAGCCTTCAAAGTCTGATTCTCTAGGAATTCCTCCTCCCGTTGCCGGACCCCCAGGTTGGGAAGCCTGACGTGGGGCTTAGAATGTGCACTCCAGTTGGTGGACTTCTGTGGTATAAGAGTTCTCCAGTTTGTGAGTCACCCACCCAGCAGTTATGGGATTTGATTTTATTGTGATTGTGCCCCTCCTGCCGTCTCATTGTGGCTTCTCCTTTGTCTTTTGATGTGGGGTATCTGTTTTGGTGAGTTCCAGTGTCTTCCTGTCGATGATTGTTCAGTTAGTTGTGATTCTGGTGTTCTTTCAGGAGGGAGTGAGAGCATGTTCTTCTACTCCACCATCTTGAACAAATCTCCTCTGGCCATACTTTTCTATAAACCTCTTCTCTGAGCTTGATGACTTTACCAAGCACTTTTACTACTTCTTTTTCAGTAGGGCATAGTACCCCCTTCCCTCCTGTAAATAATAAATATACTGCACTAATGACATATAAATTTGAAAAAGGAAAAAATTCCTCCTGACTCTCAGCACCTTAAAATTAAGAATAGTTTTATGTGTGGAATTGAAAAAAGCCAGACTCATAAAAGCAGTGTAAAATGGTGGTTACCAGGGACTGGAGACACAGGACAGATGTTGTTTAAGGGTAAACTTGCAACCAGTATTAAAGAAGCCTTAGAGAGCTATGTGTAGTGAATATGAAAAACATTGTCGTGAATATGAAAAACAGTATTGTAGTATAATTATCAAACTTGCTAAGGGAGTAGAACTTAATTATTCCAACCCCTAAAAAGAAAGGACAATTACATAATGTGATAGGGGTGCTAAATATCACTACAGTGGCAATCATATTACAATATAGAAATGTAGCAAATTAACATGTGTATCTTAAATATACAAAATGTTATAGATCAAATATGTTCAATAGGAAAAGAAACTGGCTGACAAGTAGCAAAAGAAGAATAAGAAAAAGAACAATTGTATCCTTGTATACCCTTTCTCACTCTTTCCCACATGTATATGCATTTTTTATGGTTGTGATCATAAGGATCTTATGCCTTGTTTTTTCACTTAACATTTGCTGTTACACATTTCTATATTTCTGCATTGTCATCATAATCACTGTAAAGAAGTACTTTTCAAGGTCTTGCAACTACCTCAATTCTCTTTTTCTTTTGTTTGAATCTGTACAAAATTTGAGGGGATGGATTTTGTTCTGCCTACTGGGTTGAAGCTGCCTAGCTCAGAGTCAACTTGTAGCTTTGCATTTTGATCAGGGCCTCTTTCAAAGTGTTGTGTCACTGTGGGTGCATTTCAGTGGCATCCATTTCAGTTACTAGATTGGAGATCTGTATTAGGGTATTTTAGAAATGCTGGTTTCTAGTTATTTCCTGTTGAGGAAGTGCCAGATAACACAGCTTGTACTGTAATAGGTCTGCCCAGACTGCAGCTGGCCTGCCACGTGGGGCTGGAGGATTGTGAATTCAGCCCTTTGCCTCTGTCCATTTGATTACCACAGTCGGGGCTTGTGCCCGAGAGTTATCAGTGAGTTCTGGCGGGGAAGTAGACAAGAGTCAGAAAAAGTGCTGTCTGAGGGTTGGGGGGGCGGTGAGTGGGGAGTGCTTTTGGAGTTGGACCAGAATGTTGGTTGTGACCGAAGCAGAAGATGTAATAGGGTGATGCTGCACACAGGACAAGAATTCTCCAGATTTCTAGAAACGATTCAAATGTTCCTTTAAGAAGATGCTTTTCTCTTCATGTCACAGATTCCTTTTGAATCTGATCAAAGCTATGTACTTTGCCACCTCACCGCCCAAATGCAGGCTGTCATAAATACACATTTATGTATTCCACATAGCACCCTTAGGGTAAAGAATCTCATTGTGTTGCAAACTATTATATATAGAATGGAAAAACAACAAGATCCTACTCTATAGCACAGGGTACTATATTCAGTATCCTGTGATAAACCATAATGGAAAAGAATATGAAAAAAATGTATATATATGTATAACTGAGTCACTTTGCTGTACAGCAGAAATGAATACAACATTGTAAATCAACTAGACTTCAATTAAAACATAAATAAATAAAACTTCAAAAAAATTTTTAAAAAAATATCTAATTCCGTAAGGAAGATTTGGTGGGGAGGAGATGGTGGTACTAGTATTTCCCAGTTCTTGCCCTCTGGTTTTCTATTTTCTTCTTGAGAAGAATTTTGTGTTTTGTTAGGGGTTTGCAACCTTATTTAAATAAGTGGGGGTGGTGTTGGGTCACAGCGACAGCCCCGGAAAGCAGGGCATCAGTGAGAAAGAGGGTCTTAGAAAAACAGCATGGATCGCAGAGTTGGAGCCAGAAGGGGTATGATGAGGATTACAAGGGAATGAGCGAAAAGAGAAAGGAGAGAGAAATAGTTTGAAGTTTGCCTTTTCACGTGTCTTGAAGCAGGTTTTCAATTATGTGTCTAGTCTTCTTTGTGTAGAAAAAGCCAACTCCTCTGAAGTTTATGATCCTCAGCAAATTACCAAGTGCAGGCCGTGTGCAAAGTCCTTGCCAATGTCTTTATTTGGTTAAGATCCTGGGCTCTGTATTCTGACTTATTGGACTCAGATCCAGATTCCTGGGTAAGGTATCTAATCTCTCCAAGCTTCAGTTTTCTCATCTGCAAAATGGGAATGATAATCCTTAAGTGTGAGGAGTAAATACGGTAATTCTTATGAAGCACATTGCACAATGCCTGCCACACATTGTGTTTAAAAATTGTAGCCATTATTATAATTTTTATTAAGATTCCAAGATAGATTCTGCCCCTTAAGGTCCAAGGGCCAGGTAGCCAAATAACTCCATGTATGTGAATGGAAGTGTGCATTTCAGACCTCTAAACGGAGTTGGAAAGGGACTTTTGCCATTAAAGTGGATCTTCAGATATTATCAAAGGCAATCATCTACCTATATTACCCTTGTCTTTTTGACGATTCCTATGATTTTGCTAACATTTATGAAATTTGGTTTGATAATTTAGAGAATAAATGTGTTCAAGTTTTCATGCATATTTCACAGGTGTTATGTAGATCAAGTTACTAGGATTTTCAAAGAGAGGAAATAGTGACCAAAGACTCCATTTCATAAATTATATATTGTAGGAACTGTCTAGCAAGAGGGTAGGGTCCAGCATCATCCTGAGGGGCAGGCAAGTGTTCATTATGCAATGGAAATGATAGCTTAAGGAAATCCACTAGTGTGTGTGTGACTAGTTTAATTCCTTAACTCAGCCCCTGCAGAAGTGGATGCATATACAAAATTGAGGCAGGTTTATCCTATCAAAGGGTGAGTTTTGGTGTCAAGTCTCCTGTTTTTTGTGGGGTTTTTTGTTTCTTTTTTTGCCGTACGTGGGCCTCTCACTGCTGTGGCCTCTCCCGCTGTGGAGCACAGGCTCCGGACGCGCAGGCCCAGTGGCCATGGCCCACGGGCCCAGCCGCTCTGCAGCATGTGGGATCCTCCCAGACCGGGGCATGAATCCGTGTCCCCTGCATCGGCAGGCGGACTCCCAATCACTGCGCCACCAGGGAAGCCCTCGAGTCTCCTTTTAAAAGAGATGTTTTCTCTGTGATCTCCCACAACCTCTTCATTCACCATCACAGCAGTCATCACACCATTCTCACTTGTTTCGTTGTCTTTTCTGCTAGAGCATAAGCATGGTGACGAGGGACTGGCTCTGTTTTGTTCACTATTTGATTCCCGTCTGTAGCACAGTGCCGAGCACTTAGTACTCAATGAATACCTATGGAAAGAAAAATAGCCCCACGCCAATGTGTTATTGAACTGTTAGCATAATGGTTAAGAGCTTGGACTTTGCAATCAGAGTGGCTGGGATTTATGTCCCCGATCTGCTGCTTGTAAGCTATGACTACCTTGGGCAAGTTATTTAACCTTCCTGAGCTGCATTTGCTCATCTGTCAAATGGTGATAGTGAGAAGCTAATTCACAGGGTCATGATGATCATTCAATAAAATGATGTATCTAAAATGCTCAGAATCCTATATGGCACGTGACAAATATTCTGTGAATTGTAGCTATAATAGTAATTCTGATGATAATGATTATTATTAATCAAAATGCTTATTGTTGTTGACTGTATATTGTTTGGAGGTGGGGGAAGGAAGTTTAAGTAAATGTGTTAGATGATAGAAACTGGAAAGACTATAAAGAAGTCTGAAAATACTGAACACTGATTGAAATATTCCACAGGAATAGAAGCACCTGAGGAAACATTTAATAGGATTAAAGAAAATATTACTCCTGCGAACTATATGGTGCCCCCAGGTCTGAAAGTGTTAACTAAATGTTACCAAGGAAGCACCTGATTTTACACAAGCTTTATACATCCTAATCACGTGGCAGCGGCTCATCCATATGCTTGAGGGAAGACTCCTCTCCTTAATGCATTACACCTTTTGGTCAGGGAGCTATTTTTCATGTGTAGTGGATGTGTCACTGAATTTTGATAGACAGCACTCTAGTCCCCGTAGAAATTCCTTTTCAGCTCCAAGGGCTTGCATTTCAATTTTCAACATGTTCCGCCTCTTTCTCTTATGTTTCATTCACAAAGGCCCTTTCTGTTTGGTGGAGAGACACATTGCCTGTAGTTTTCATTGTATTTTGATGCTCCTTTGTTCCTTCATCTAGAATGTTTTGTCGAGTACGCATGAGTTGCGAAGCTCTGGGTCCCTGCCCTCATGGACCTTAACCTTAGAGCCTGAAGTGACTTCATGGGGTTCCTGGTTCTACCTAGACATTTTATAGGTTGGTAAATGATAGCACAGAGAGGGTGAGGGACATGTCTGAGCTCGGGGTGCTGTGTAGTGATAGAGCTGGGGCTGACTTAGGTCTCAGATGTCCTGTCCCGTCAGTGCACCTTCTGATATAA
Organism: Mesoplodon mirus; assembly: GCF_964341445.2. Lineage (NCBI taxonomy): Eukaryota > Metazoa > Chordata > Mammalia > Artiodactyla > Ziphiidae > Mesoplodon > Mesoplodon mirus. The sequence goes on along the minus strand of NC_138981.1, from coordinate 101,154,728 downwards.
CACCAGCATTGGAGAAATGTCCATTAGTTCCCATCACATCCACTTGTTTTGGGTAGGAAATGCTACACTGTGCTGATGGAGGGATAAACCAGGCCTATGTTTCTAGAAGCACACTGATCTGATGACTCAGGTCTGCCCTGAAAATCGTTTGGGCATGGGTTAGTTCAAGCTGATTAGTATCAATGTGTATAAAATCGTAGGAAGAACTTAGAAAACAATTTGGTTGGATTAGTTGACATTTCTCCAGGCTGCTTTCCAAGTCAGAATTTAAACAAGAAGTTTGGGCTGATGAGGTCATGCAGATGAATGTACAATTTATATACAAGTACGTGGTTAGAGTATAATATAAATACAGTGTCCTCAGAAAGTCACCAAGCAGGACTTCTGGTGATATCAGGTTTATTCATTCATTTATTCCTTCTTTCTACAAGTACTTATTGACCACCTACCATGAACTAGACATTGGATGTACTGAGGATCTGGAGATGAATAAGGCCTCTGTTATCAAGGAACTTAGGATCAAGATTTCAGGCTAAGACTTAATAGATGGTGTAGGCTTGGGTTGGTGTTTTCTGATGTACTGAGGAAAGATTGCTTGTGAGCATACTGTACACATGAAGACCTGAAATGAATGCCACTCTTTATCCCTCTGGGAAACTCATAACCACTTGCAAGTGAGACAGGCCTCTTTGTGCCTTTAAGGGCCAACAAATCCTATGGAACCATTAGGGTAAGTCATGATTGTCAATAAAGGAAATTATATTTTCTCCTATCCAGGAACCATTGCTCTTCCAAGGAATTTGTGGCTTGGCTAGGGACAGAGAGTTATCTGACTTCCCACGGGTTTGGTGAAGATTGATTCCTTGTGTTTCTGCCATATTGCACTATGCCACCACCTGCCTACTTGGACCTCTGCCTACTGCTATGTTCATCTAAGGCTGAAACACTCTTTTGTTAGGAGATCTTGCCTACCACTGGATACTCCTCATGCCACAGGCTTTAACCTCTGCTTGTTGTTCGTGGCCAGCATCCCAGAATGTTTCACCCTCTTAGCAGTATTCCTTTCTACAATTACTGCTGGGTTCGTCCCCAGGGGTCTGCTATAGCTCAGGAAGCAGGCATAGTCCCAAGATCTGGGCTTTCCCTGGTCTGGCCATTCTCACTGCCCAAAGCCCACAGCCCATCACCAGGGCACCCCCAGTTGTGATTCTAGCAGCAGCTACCTCAACTACCCCATGACGGCAAATATTCAGCCCTGTATTTTTGCTAATTGACTTTCAGTGGCTGGGTTTTGATTATGCACCTTGCCTCATCCCCCCATTTGTTTTTTTTTTTTTTTTGAAACCAGTGGAAAAAAGTCATCAACTCACATAGAAAGGTACAAAAAAGAAAGTGAAGATCACTTATAACTCCAAAATTCATAGATACCTATTGTTAACATTGTGTGTTCGTATGTACTGATGTACATATACACAATTCTATTAGTGCTACCTTCAAAAAAAATACATCAAATCTGGTTAGTCTTTACTGCCTTCAACCTTGCCCCCCTTGCCCAAACCATCATCATCCCTTGCCTGGGGCATATCAGTAACCTCCTAGCTGGTCTACAATCTATTCTCCAGCTAACATCCATCAGGTCATGTCATGCCCTTACTCAGAAGTCTCCACTGACTTCCCATCACACTTTGAATCAATCCAGCCTCCTTTCCATGGCCAACTAGGCCCCCTTAGCTCCTGTCCCCTCTGTGTTCTCATCTCGTATCACTCTTCCTCTTTGCTGCTCCTCAAACAACCCAAGCATGATACTTCCTCCGGGACTTCAGCTGGTTTTTCCCTCTGCGTGTCACCGACTATTGGATCTCAAATAGCACCCTCTCTTGATACTGTCTGTTCCCTTCCTTGCTTTATTTTTCTTCCCAGTGCTTATCTTTATGTGACATCATGACCATCTGTATATATGTTTTATTTTTAATTGTTTCTTCCAGTAGACCTAAGCTTCATAATGACATATTGTTTTGTATATTGTTTAAACAGTAAACAGCGTCTGGCACATGGTAGGAGCTTCAATAAACATATGAATAAAACTTAAAAATATACATATACACACACATATATAAATATCACACCACACACGCCATTTAGTAAACGACTTTTTAAACTTAAGGAGGCTCTCCTATATTGAAAAATACTGATGTAGATTATCGATTTTACGTTTGCATATTTTAAATATTCTTACTAATGGTCAATCATTATTTTCTGGGGTGGGAGATGGTAAATTGGGCTGAGAAATGGTATAAACCTTTTGAAGCAGTGTCTTGCCATCCTACTGGAGTCTGAAAATCAAGACAGGATTATAAAATGTTTAGATGGCCTTTCTCATGTGTCAGAAAGTAGTTTCTCAAAGGGGTTCGAAGCAGGTTTTGAGCAATGAAATAAGGATGTAGGGGTTAACGTGATTCCTTTGAAGGCGAACGTGCTTATTATGAGGCAAATGGTATATTGAGTGTTAGATTAAAATAGTCATATGACTTTATAATCACACTTCTAATAAACAAGAGATGACACTGAAAGTGAGAGAGCACTTGACCGCTCCTCTACAGGTATATTGTCAGAACGTGTGACAGATGCCAACAGTAACAGTCGGAGTAGCATGTTAATGTTATTTCACTTAATAATTCGATTTTCAATCTTTTTTTACACCTTAAAATTTGCTTTGAAAGATTTTCATAGCAGATATCCGCCTAGCTCCAGAAGGAAGGTTCCATAGATCATGTTATGTTATTTGCTTCTTACTGTCAGCTTTTAGAAGCCCAGGAGGTTCCAAGTCAACTCATGTTCTTTATTCTGCATTTGAGTCTACGTGGGGACTTGGAAGAAAGGTTCTATGCCGTAACCGAGGAAGTCTTTTTTTTTAAAATTAAATTAAATTTCTTAACAAGGAAGTCTTAATGAGGAAGTTATCCCGTTGAACAAAATCCAGTCTAAAAGGTAGCATGCTCCTGGGTTGGAGAAAGGTTTTGTCGTAAACAAGGCTTGCACATCTGTTTGGAAGCTGTGTTGTCTTTGATGTGTTTTGTGATTTAATAGCCTTACAAACAGGCTTTTCAGCAGACCCAAATATACAGTGTGTTTCAATAAAATGTATACATACTTTCAAAACCAATATTTATTTGTAAGAAACCTTATGTCAATGTGTGGCAGCACTGGAGCCTAAGGAAGCAAATGTTTGCCATCAGCTTCTCCGACTCTGAGTGCGACCTCTACTTACATGTGTTTTCCTCCTTTTTATCCTGCTGGCTTCCATGAGAATAGAGAGATGGATAATCTCTTCTTCCGATATATGTTACCTTGAAATGCTTGCCTGGATTAGTTCAATTTAGTAACATTTCCCAGTACAATTTTCTTTTTTTTTAATTGTTTTGATTTATTATAAAAACATTCCTGTTCATTATAGAAATAGTGGGAAAACAGAATGTTAGACCTAAAATGTACCTGAATCTGGATAGCTTCCCTGGAAAGGAATTTAGAATTTATGGGGTCATCTTATGGTCCCCAAAAATGGCCTCGATCTCTGATTTTGATTACTTACTAGACACAGTAAATAATATTTTTCTATTTCAAGAGGGCTATGTGGTGCTCATTTGAAGGGTTTAGAAAATGTAGAAAGTTTAAGGAAAAAAGAGTAACAATTGCTCGAAATTCCACCCCCCAGGGAGAAATATTGCTAACATTTTGACTTATGTCCTGGTAGCCATTTCTTGATAGGATTGAGAACCTAATGTATATATGTATTTTATAGCTTTTTCGCTTAACATATCATAAAAATATTCTATTTTATTAAAAATTTTTCTTAAATATAATCTTTTTTTTTTTGGTGGTACGTGGGCCTCTCACTGTTGTGGCCTCTCCCGTTGCAGAGCACAGGCTCCGGACGCACAGGCTCAGTGGCCATGGCTCATGGGCCCAGCTGCTCCGCTGCACGTGGGATCTTCCCGGACCGGGGCACGAACCCGTGTCCCCTGCATAGGCAGGCGGACTCTCAACCACTGCGCCACCAGGGAAGCCCTCTTAAATATAATCTTTAAAGAATGAATAGTATTTTATAGTATGGAAGTGCCATAATTAACTATTTTTCAGTAAACATTTAGGTTTGGAACATTTATCACCATTGTAGTTGACTTTGAGATAAACTTCTTTCCACATAAAAAAGAAAATTTGAAAAACTGAAATGTATGAAGAATACAAATTAGAATCACCTGTAATAAGCATTACTATAAATTTAATGTATTTCCTTTCAGTATTACATATACTACCTTTCCCATTTTTATGTAACTTGTAACCATCATTATATATGTATACATGTATCTATACATTTATATGAAGTTGATTCTTATTTACGGATTCCATATTTGCAAATTCCCCTACTTATGAAAATTTGTGACCCTAAAATCAACACTCACGGTGCTTTCATGGTTATTCATGGACATTCACAGAGTGGCAAAATATTTGAGTCACCCAACACACATTCCCAGGTGAGATTGAGCAAAGTGAGACTCTGCTTTCTTGTTTCAGCTTTTATATTGTAAACAAGCAATCCTCTTTAAAGTCTATTAAGTGCCATGTTCAAATTTCTGCGATTTTTGTTGGTGATACATATGTGTGTGTGTGGGTATAAAAATATAGAGCATTGTATGTGCCTGTATTATATACACATCCAGGGGATTGTACCCCACTCTTTCAATTTTTATTATAAGTAACATTTTCTCATGTTATTAAGTATTTTTGAGAACCTGATTAACGGCTGCCTAATATTCCAACCTAAAGATATACTAGGCTTTTATCAACATGACATTATTATGGGGCATTAGGTTTTATTTTTATTTTTTTACATAACAAAAAATTTATTTAATTTAGTTTTGGCTGCATTGGTTCTTTGTTGCTGTGCGCGGGCTTTCTCTAGTTGCGGCGAGTGGGGGCTACTCTTTGTTGTGGTGCACGGTCTTCTCATTGAAGTGGCTTCTCTTGTGGCTGAGCATGGGCTCTACACACGCGGGCTTCAGAAGTGGCACACGGGCTCAGTAGTTGTGGCTCACAGGCTTAGTTGCTCCACAGCATGTGGGAGCTTCCCGAACCAGGGCTCGAACCCGTGTCCCCTGCATTGGCAGGCAGATTCTTAACCACTGCGCCACCAGGGAAACCCTAGGTTTTAAAATTGTTGCTGACGATTAATGTATCCATCACATCAATAGGCTAAAGAAGAAAAATCATGTAATCATGTTAATAGATGTAGAAAAAGCATTTAACAAAATCTAATATCCATTCATGATAAAAACTCAACAAACTAGAAATAGAAATTTCCTTAACTTGGTAAAGGACGTCTACAAAAAACCTACAGCTAACATCATACTTAATGGCAAGAGACTAGATGCTTCCTGCTGTGATCAGGAACAAGACAAGGATTTCCCTACTAACCACTCCTTTTCAGTATTGTACCGGAAGGCCTAGCTAATTCAATAAGACAAGAAAAGGAAATAAAAGTTATACATATTGTGAAGAAGAAATAAACCTGTCATCAGTCACAGATGACATGACTGTCTATATAGAAAATCCTAAAAAAAAACCCCCAAAACTCCTGGAACTAATAAACAGTTATAACAAGGTTCCTGGATACAAGGTTAATACAAAAGTCAGTTGCTTTCCTATATACCAGCAATGAACTATTGGAATTTGCATTTAAAACACGATGCTATTTACATGGGCACCGAAAATGAAATCATCAGGTATAAATATAACAATATGTATATGATCTATATGTGAACAACTACAAAACTGATGAATGAACTCAAAGAAGATTTAAATAAATGGAGAGATATTTAATGCACATGGATAGGAAGACTCAATCTTGTTAAGATGTTAGTTCTTTCCAACTTGATCTACAGGTTCAAGGCAAATCCAACCAAAATTCTAGCAAATTATTTTGTTGATGTCAACAACCTGATTCTAAAGATTATGTGGAGAGGCAAAAGACCCAAAATAGCCAACACAATACATAAGGAGAAGAAAAAATTTGGAGGACTGACACTATTCAACTTCAAGACTTACTACAAAGCTACAGGACTGAAAACAGTGTGGTGTTGGTGAAAGAATAGACAATAGATCAGTTGGGTAGAACAGAGAGCCCAGAAATAGACCCCCACAAATATTAACTGATCTTTGACAAAGGAGCAAAGGCAATTCAATGGAGAAAGGAATGTCTTTTCAACAAATTGTGCTGGAACAACTGGACATCTACATATCCCCCCCCCACCCAATCTAGACATGGGCCTTACATCTTCCACAAAAAGTAACTCAAAACAAATGATCAACTTAAATGTAAAATGCAGAACTATGAAACTCCTACAAGATAAGACAGGTGAAAATCTAGGGGACTTTGGGTTCGATGATTTTCTAGATATACCAAAAGCACTATATCCATTGAAGAAATATTTGAAACGTTGGACTTCATTAAAATTAAAGACTTCTGCACTGCTAAAGGCACTGTTAAGAGAATGAGAAGAAAAGGCACAGATTGAGAGAAAATCTTTGCTAAGCACATTTAAAATATTGATATCTAAAATACACAAAAATCTCTTAAAACTTAATAATGAGAAAACAACACAGTTAAAAGATGAGCAAAAGAGCTGCATAACCACCTCACCAAAGAAGACAGACACTTGACAAATAAGCATATGAAAAGATGCCCAACATCATGTGTCATCAGGGAATGGTAAATTCAAACAGTAGTGAGATACTACTACTTACTATTAGAATGGCTAAAATCCAAGCACCGACAACACTGGATGCTGGTGAGAATGTGGAGCAACAGGAATTCTCATTCATTGCTGGTGGGAATGCAAAATGATACAGTCACTTTGGTGCCAGTTTGGCAATTTCTCAGAAAATTAAACATATTCCTGCCTTAAGATCCATTAGTCACACTCTTTGATATTTACCCAAAGGAGCTGAAAATTCACATCCACATGAAAACCTGCATGTGGATGTTTATAGCAGCTTTTAGATATAGTTGCTGAAACTTGGAAGCAACCAAGATGTCCTTCAGTAGGTCAAATGGATAAATTGTGGTACATCCATAAAACGGAATATTATTCAGCGATAAAAAGAAATGAAATCTTATGCCATAAAAAGAGACAGAGTAAGTTAAATGTATATTGCTAAGTGAAAGAAGCCAATCTGAAAAGGCTACATACTATATGATTTCAAGTATATGACATTCTCGAAAAGGGAAAAATATGGAGACAGTAAAAAGGTCATTGGTTGCCAGGGGCTGAGAAAAAAGAGGGACTAATAAGTGGATCACAGAGTATGTTTAGAGTGGTGAAACTTTCCGTATGACACTATAATGGTGAACACATGTCCTATACATTTGTCAAAACCTATAGAATGTAAAACACCAAGAGTGAACTCTAATGCAATCTATGGACTTTAGTTAATAATGATGTATTAATATTGGATCATCAGTTGTAACAAATCTAGCATACTAACGCAAGATGTTAATGGAAATTGTGTGTGTGCAGGGGGTGGGGAGGTGTTAAGTGGGCACATGGGAACTCTGGACGTTCCACTCAATTTTTCGATAAACTGTAAACTGCTCTAAAGTACAAAGACTAATTATGAAAAACTGTTGCTGAAATATCAGACAACCCTGTCATTCTGAAATTCTGCTTTTTGTTATTCATACTGCCAGTGGCACATCACTTACATAAGGAATAGCTTTATCATGTATTTTAATACAGAGATGTTTATAAATGTCTCAACAAGCAGGTTGTACATGCATTTCACTAAAATATTCTGGGTATGCAAAGGTCACTTCTCAAGTTCTCCTGAAGTGTTTGAGGTGGTGTGTTAATACAACCGGGGTCGAAATTCCCCCCCCCCACACACACTTTTTCTCTAGCCTTTGATGAAGCAGAAGAGGCAAACTCGGGCTTTTCGGAGGGCAGGTAATCAAAGGTGCACTTGGCCTAGGGGACTTTGAGCTTTCTAAAGGGCAGAATCTCTGTAAGAGGCAACCCGTGAGCTCAAATCAAACAGCCTCGAGTGCATGTGCTGTTTCTTATTCTCCAGGGCTGAGTGGGTTTTGGTGTTGAAATTACTTTGGCACCGTGAGCAGCTGGGGAATTGGTATGCGGGGGATCATGAAGAGAGTCTTTGGTTAGTTTTGTTCTAGGTCACCTCGAATCCCAGGGGTATTCCATCTGCTCGAAGCTGTGAATGACAGGTTCTTTCTTTTTTTCTATGTGCCTACCTCTCTCAGACAGAGGGTCGGGAAATCAGGGCTCCCCGATTTGGTACCCCTCTGTGTTCTGAAATTGTGTTTATAACAAGTAAGCCATGAGAAGTAATGAAAAACCCTCGGTGAAGTCAAGGTGTTATAGAAAACCAAGGTTTTATTGTTTTTCTTCATCACTCCTCAAAGGCAAAGCGAAGGCAGCAGTGCCGAGGTTAATGGCATGCTGCCATTAAAACAAAAAAAATTGCTCCTGATTTTTGATATATGTTTTCTCTGTATTTGTCCTTACTTTCGAGATATGCAAAGCATGTGGACAAGCTAATTAATAGATGCACTGTTATAACAGATAACTGACCAACAGGAAGTAAAGGTAAATGCCTTCAAGTATCTAAATCAAGGGTGCAGGCAGGGTGAGCCCAAGATCCAGTTCAATTTAGCAAACCTGTATTGAGCACCTACTAGGTATTCACTGTTGGAGTTGGTGACCTTTGCTACCTGACCTGGCTCCAGTGGCCATTTTGATTTGAAATTCTGACTTGCTCTACTCCTATTCTTCATTAAGTATCCAGAATGTTCCTTAAGCAAAATGGTGATAGTTTGATTTTTATGTCTCTCCTACCACTGGGTTCTGATACCACCTTTTGGCTGCTCTCTTTTGGCCTGATAGCTGGGCGTTCCCCCCCCCGGCTGTCCCAGATTCAAGGCCCCTTCCCTGGATTTGGGAATGTTCTAGTAGATCTTCCTTCTCACCTGCGTAACTATTTGTTACTACCGTGCTCCTGATCCCCTTGAAACATACAAGCTTGGTTCTCATATTTCCAAGACCAGACTCTACCTTCTTGAATTGACAACTGGCTAATTTGAGGAATTAAACGTGTAGTAATTTTTCAATAGTAGAATTGTGCAGTGAGAGAGTGGGGAGGCACGTCTCCCTTCCTTGTTGTATGAATTCATTTAACCAATGACTTTATGGAGAAAGGTGTTTTTTTTTTAAATTTCGTTCCTTTCTTCCCTTCCTGAATCAAAGGGATAATTCTGATACTGGAAATTTTGGGGAGGAAGAAGGAGAAAATGGTCAGCATCATAACAGACAGTGAAGGAGAGGTTTTGAGCAAGGGGTTCTCCTCTCCTCATTCTACAATTCTGCTTACATTTTGAGTCTTGTGTCCAGATTCAGTGTCTACGAATCAGGTTAACCAAGTGATGTTTTGGTGGGAGGGAGGGTGACATTGGCAGCAAATGGTACACTTGGCTAATCCCAATAAATGCAACATGCCCAATCAAATGGTTAAAAGAAGACAACAGAAAATATAAAATTTCAGGCCAGAAGCCATGCTTAAGTGTCATTACTCTCTGTTATGGACTGAATAGTGTTTCTCCCAAACTCATATTTTGAAGCCTTAATCCCCAGTGTGATGGTATTTGTGTATGGGGACTTTGTGAGATAATTAGGTTTAAATGAGGTCGTAAGCATGGGGCCCTAATCCGATAGGATTGGTGTCATTATAAAAGGAGGAGACGAAAGAGAGTGCACAGGGAAAAAATGAGGGCACAGCAAGGAGGCAGCTGCCTACAAGTGAGGAAGAGAGCCCTCACCAAAATTAAATTTACTGTCACCTTGATCATGGACTTCTGGCCTCCAGAACTGTGAGAAATAAATTTCTGTTGGTTAAGGTACCCAATCTGTGGTATTTTGTTATGGCAGCACAGGCAGACTAAACTAATACACGCTGCAACTCAAATTTCTTATTGCAAAACATCTGTACAGTGTTTACCTGCTTACAGCAGTGTCTTCAGTGTTCCCTTCAGCCCAAGTATTTATTATACCCCAAGATACTAGGCATTGGTAGTTGTCTAGAATTAGTAAAACTCTCCTTCTTTTGCATCTATCAGACATCACAACCTCACACAGACCTGGCTGAAAGAGGCAGACTAGACCAAGCAAAGGCCATCTTGCCGAAGTCTCTACAGTGACGTGGAACTAAATGTGACAAAAATAGTTATTCACCCGTCACTTTTCACAAGTCCCCCGCAATTCTGATGCCAAAAATTATCTGGGCTTTGAAGAATTAATTTTTAGGACCTAGAGATTCTTTTAAAGTGTATACTATTTCTGTAGGTGGTTGATCGGGCCTATCAAAGTTAACTGGTAGCCTGGGAAAGACAGCTTAATGTGGGGGAGAAGAGATGCCTACTTAGGTTTAACTGTCATGCCATGCTTTAGTATATGGTAGAGAAACAATCAAAATAGAAAGCTTCATCAAAAAGATATATTTTTGATCACCTAATATAAATCGAACACCTAATATGAATGGGAAATATATATATGAAGACAGAGTGTTTTTCAAGAAATTGATTTTTAGCTATGAAAACTTTTGGTAACAACAACTTCCTCAAAACCTCAATTTATAAAATAGATATAAATGAAGCAGCTCTGTTTAAATTAGAGATGGGCTGCCTGAGCAGCAATGACATTTGAGACCCCCTTTTAGAGCACTAAGGCTCTTGAAGAACTCACCCTTTCTTACTTAAAGTATCTTGCTGTTTATAAGATTTGATTCTTTGGGGAAAGATGGAAGAATTCTTACACTGAAACATGATGGAAGGGGTACTATGCTATTTCCAAGGTGTTGCTAAGAGATAAGCAGTATCATTTAAAAGGCAGGCAAAGAAAGGAGAGATGCTGAAGATCCTTGGGGTGCAAGGCTTACATATTTACTCAGGTCACATAATGTTTCATGGAATCAGAACCAAAGAGCCGTGGCTTCCTTCAACAAGTTCCCTTCCCACCCATCCTGCTTTGAAGTAGAATTTTTGCCCGCTTTCAAAGAAAACCTAAGGGAACAATATCAAACATTTCGGGGAAAGAGATAACCTCTCCTGGCAAGCAGGTAGGTGAGATAGAGAGATGATTGATAGTATCAGTGGAAAGGACAGATCAAAGTCCTTTCATACATAATATTTAGAGTATTATTAGATGAGTGCCCATGGTTGTCATTTAAGTAGTATTCCCTCCTCCCCTTCCCTCTAAATTTTAAGTACAAACCAGGACTCTTCAGCCACCCCTGATACAGTCAATGCTATTTGGATGGATTGTGGTTTAATTTCTTCCTATCGCATTATATAAATTCACTTACCAATTCAGTTTTCCTGGCTGGATTTGAAGAGGTGGTAAGGAAGGAAGCTAAAATGCAACTCATCGTGACATCAAGCCCCCCAAACACAATGGTAGAACTAGCCTTGGGTGGGGGGCGGGCACTGACTCATACAAAGAATTTCAGAGTAGACATTCCCTGGCCCACCTAGGATTCTACTTCTGGTCCTGATTTTGGATGGAAATGAGAGAAGTCACAGAAAACTTCTCACAAATTATATTGTTTCCCCTTTTTTTTTTTTTTTTTTTTTTTTTTGCGGTATGCGGGCCTCTCACTGTTGTGGCCTCCCCCGTTGCGGAGCACAGGCTCCGGACGCGCAGGCCCAGCGGCCATGGCTCACGGGCCCAGCCGCTCCGCGGCATATGGGATCCTCCCAGACCGGGGCACGAACCCGTATCCCCTGCATCGGCAGGCGGACTCTCAACCACTGCGCCACCAGGGAGGCCCTATTGTTTCCCCTTTTAAAAACGGATGTATTTGGCTCTCAGATGGCTTTTCGGTCATCCAAAGTCTTCTAAGAAGTGCACATGTCTCCAGGAGAGAAATAGTGGAATTCATTACTAGTTGTTATCTTGGGGAAATAATAATAGCTAGCTGAGAAGAAAAGCCAGTGGAACGAGGGTTCAGAACTGGCACCTGGGTAGAAAAGTGGAGTGCTGACAGGGGAGGTGAAGGGACAGCTCTGTTCCCATGCAGCTTGTTGGAAAGCATGGATTTAGGAATGGAAGTGAATTCCTGAGTTACTGGTTACAATCATATAGAAGTACAAGTTTACACTGAACGAATCCATTTGCTAAATTATTGAGCTATTACTTAGAAACTTATTCCTTGCAATGTCAATAGTTTAGGACTGGTTTGAACTATGCTTAAAGAGGAAATGATCATTTATTTCCTATTAAGAGCTAATGATCCCACTATGTGCTTTATATTTATGATTTTCATTGAACCTTCATGGTCACCCTTGTAGGTAATTATTATTTTCCTTAGTTTATGCATGTAAAGTGCTGTGCTCATTTATTCTATCTGTCTCCCTGCAAATTTCTCAATTTGCAAAAGTCTAATTCAACTTCTCATTAGTATTTTATGTTTAGAATCATTTATGTAAATGAGGTAATGTGAATGTAATTTACATTATGTAATGTAAATGTAAACAGTTTTGGAAGTTTCTCCTAGTACTTGGGAATTCGGGGCGTTAATTCACTGCTTTAAAGAGGATCACATTTCAGTTTATAACCATGGCAGTCTTGGGTGCCATTTGGGTCTTTTATTCCTCTATTATTACCAAACCTAGAAAGAACTCTATGAAGGTGATTCACTTAGGCACTTAGACACTTAGATCCTTTATGGTAAGGTGGAAATGATTATGTGCCCACATACTTAATTGGAAAAACAAAATATGTCTTTTTTCCAAATCAATTAATAAAATCATGTAATCTCTCTCTCTCACACACACATGCACACGCACATATTTTCCTTCCCAATAGACCTTTCCATCTCCACAGATGTATTTTCTGAACTTACAGTATATTCATTCATTATAGAAAAAAAACGAACTTACAGAGAAAGTTTCCTTTTTAAAAATCAGTATTGGTGTGAACCCAGTTTCTTCTTAAATTGAGATGTTTCATTTGCTTTTTCTCCCTTGAGTACTTAAATACAGTTCCAACAAGAGCCAGAGAAATTCAATGAGATCTTGAAAAGAATTCGTGATTGTTCTGACTGGCTGCTGTTACCAGCCTGTAACAAATTTCAACTTTAATCATTCTGAAATGAAATAAATTGCCAAAGTTATAGTAAAGCCTTCTTACCCAGCTTGGAAAGGAAGCTCACAAAACTACTGCAGCTCTAAAAGTCATCTATTGTATTTCAGAATACCATGTGGAAGAGTGAGGCAGGGAGGTATAGTGGAAAGTGTATCGTACTATGAGTACTACAAGCCCTGTTCCCGAGTGTCTTTGGTTTGGTTTCCTTATCTTTAAAATAGAGTATTTGGTTAGCTGATCTCTGTGGGTACTTATGACTCTAACTCCCAAAATGGACATGAAATGGAAGTTCTTCCATGTATGTGGACTTGGAAATTCTTAGATGAAGGTAAGGCTGATGTATGAGTCTACTCTTTGAAATACATTCTCTTATTCTCTATATTCATACCTAAAAATACCACCTCACATTAGTAATTCCTTCAGAGATGAGCAGCATTATTTGGAATGGAGTATTTCTCCCCTTCCGGTAGAACCTTTTTCCTCTGTTAACTTTGGAGACCATACCTGGCTATCTCAGAAGTGATTTACCTTTAGCATCATTGGGAAACATTGCTTCAGTAAAGGAGATAGGTAAACAATGAGAGAAGCAGATGACATCCCGGAAGAGAGAAAGGTACAGAGAGTATACAGGTTTTCCCTAGAGTTAGAGAAGAAGGGAAAAACCTGGATGCTGTTGGAGAGCCTTACAGTATTGTTTTCTGCTCACCGTTTTGGCCATTGCTAGGGCTGAAAGGTTTTTCCATTATATAGGCTCCCAGCATTTTACATCTGACTGTGGGAGTAGTCAGTGGCTTTGTATAGCATCGTGTGTCTACAGATAGGTTCGAATTACCTTTGAGGAGAAGGGAATGACCATTTATTTTCTCTAATCAGCTGGTGATTCTATATATTTTTTACATTTATTATTTCATTGATTTATTATTATTTTTACATTTATTATTTCATTGATTCTTCCTGACCACCCTGCTAGGTAGTTATTATTTTCCCCAGTTTGTATAGATGAGGTGAGTGATGATATTCAGGAATTGTGCTGAATGAAATTTTCTTACGTTTGCAAACTTGTACTCCCTTTAGCCTTTCTACTTCTAATTCTAAAGTCTTGACTTCATTCCAAAACCAATCCTATTTCTGACCATTTAGACTTGGCATTTAAATTCACCTAAAGTATTTTGGATTGATTCCCCTCTGGCATTTCCAATTCCAGATACCTTGGGTAGGGTACCACGTTTCCAGTTCTAGCCCCCAGGAACAAATCCTTAACACCAGACACTAGGCTAATAACCCTACCTAAGTTCTTCCATTTAGGCCCTTTCTGTCCCTATTCTAGGGAAACAGTAACCTTCTACCCATGCTGTGATGTACCACCCTTCAGATGAAATACAGGCAAGTGTCTTGGAAAGGCCCTATCATGGACTTGTGAAAGATCTCACAACTATAGACAATAGAGCCAGGATTCAAATCCAGGTTTATCGGACTCCCAAACTGTTGATTTTCTTCATTCTGCTATCATACTTTCTAACTGAAAATCAGTTAAACTAAGAATCCTATTCACCCATCTTACTGTGGCTTTCCTATTTATCTGGTCTTATAGACCCCAAGATCCCCTGAATATGGTCTTGCTGACTTCAAGACATGTAAAATTTAGTGAGTTCCTGAGAGTAAGTAGGACATCCTCTTGCCACTCAAAACTCGGTTTTTAGAGTGTCTTATATCCAGCACTGTTACTAATTCACCGTGCTAGAGGGCAGGGAAATGAGAGCTATGTGCTGGGCTCGGGACTGCATGCTTTCTGTGTATGAGCTCATTTAACCCCTTCCATCAGCTGTCCGAGGTACTTACTATCATATACTTCATTTTATATATAGGGAAACTAAGGTGTAGAGAGGTCAAGTGACTTGGCCAAGGACAAGATATTAACCGCTCGTCAGATTCATGTGCTCGCCCACATTATCCAGGCCTTTTGCATTTAGGCAAGACCATGCAGTTCATTGTGGTGGATGGGCTGTGGATAGAATTGCTGTCTGTCATTTCTGCACTGAAGCAGTTAAGGGCTAGTGTACAGCCCTTCAGCTCTCTCTTCTCCTGTCTTGGTGACCTGGAAGGATACAGCTACAAAATGGTGGGGCCTCTGCCAGCCTGGATTTCTGAGTGACAACAAGGGGTAGAATCCCCCAGTGGCCCGTGTTGGATTTATACCTTCAGTGAGAAGTAAGCCTATTGTGCATTAAACCACTAAGATTGGAGAGTTAATTTGTTACCACAGCATTACCTACACCATCTTGCCTAATACAGTGGCAGATGCAAGGATTTGAACCCGAGGCTGTGTGTCTCCAGAATCTGCATTTTGTTGCATTTTTAGGACGAAGTCTAAGCCTCCATGGTCATCTAAGCAAGTCTGATAGCTTGCTTAGAAGGGACCATGTGCTGGCTGAAACTTGGGAACTTTAGAACTGTGGCAAGTTCATCCCCTTCAGAGGAGTAATGGCTGATCTAAAATAACTATTAAGGCTGGAGATTTTCTACTGCATTATCCACTCCTTCCCCATTATGAGAAGTTACAGGAGAAAGGATCTGACTGCCTCTCAGCATATTTTCACCTTTGAGGTTAAAAAATATATTTTCTACTCCAGGCATTTTGCTTTTACATTGCAAATGCATTTGGACTCTTTTACAGTTTTATGTCTTTTAAACATTTGTTGCATTATGGAAAAAAATTACCCTTAACAGCTTTCAAGAGCCTCTGCTTAACGCATATTGTTTGCTCCTTTCCTCTAGGTGTGAATTAATGTATTAATTAATTATTGGAGTGGGTGTTGCTTGTCAAAAAAGGAAAAACTATGTGGCAGTTAGAAGGCATCTTGGTACATTTCAAAGCTGTGTTTGGGCATCGCTCTGGCTCTGCGGATTGTTCAGAACCTCTCCTAATACTAACTCATTAGGAAGAAAGCATTATTACAAGTGAAGCTAAGATGTGCATTTGCATAATTTCCAGATCTGTGTGTGTTATTCATACAATTATATTGTTGGTTTAATCACAAAGTTGTTAAGCTATTTTCAGGAAGTATTTGAGAGCTGTCTTTATGATGTGTAGCTCAATTTTATTCTGAAGAAATTCAGTTACACTGACCATTAAAACAATATAATCTAAAATGGAAGTTTCCATAGTTGGTTGACAAAACAATCTTGTTTTATTCCTCACTGGCGAATTGATAATTTGCTGGTCAGCTAAACAAAGTCTCATAAATTGCCTTGTGTGGGGATAGTATTAAAATATGAGACCCGTTTTTTTTCTCCTGAAGAATTTTCAATTTAAGGAAAATTTTAGAATTTAATAATTATGCTTTAGGTTTTACAGTACTGTGCTCTTCTTGGAGTTGGAAGGTGATGGCCATTTTAAGGATGGGAATTTTATTTGATTATGGAAACAGAGCTATCATTTTACTTTCCCTGGTGGAGATTTTTGGATAGCTTCCCCTCCCCCATACCCTTTTTGTACATGAAAATCTCCTATTGGAACCCCATGATAATTTAGGTCATCAAAAAAATCCAAGTGAAATGCATTTTCTCAAGGCCCAGCTTCCAGTCTGGTATAAGAATATAAAATCTTTCTGTTTATTATCTCTCATCCTCTTACTGTGTCACCTGCACAGTCTTCGGCAAATATTGGGTTGGCCAAAAGGTTTGTTCAGGCTTTTCCATAACATCTTATGGAAAAACCCGAATGAACCTTTTGGCCAACCCAATATATCATGACTATTTATTACCATGATTATATCGCTTTATCATAACAAGGATTTTTAACTGACTCATTTCTGACTCTTTAAAGACATGTTGAAAGAAAGAGTAAGTTCAGGTGCAGATTTAAAACTTTTCTTGTTTCTTCTTTCGAGGGTATGTTTATGGATTTACAAGTTTTAGTCTAGGTCATGTTGGATGACCAAATCATTGAAAACTTGAATCAGTTATTAGGTAGCAGAAGAGATATTGGAGTGCTTTGGCTTTATTAATAAATCAAAACTGGATTCAGGAGTTAAAAAGAACAATGATGGTCATTGACAGACTGATGGATGATTTTTTAGCCAGAAAATACAGCCCTATTTTCCTAGAGGGAACTGTAAGTCACGAGAAGCCCTAACTTTCCCTCAGTTAAGCTCGGTCACTAACCAGTGACTTTGATCTTGCTCAGTCACTAACCAGCTGTATGACTTGGGCAGGTCTTTCTGGGTCTTATTTTTCTCATTTGAAGCACAAGAGGGTTGGAGGATATCTCTAGGATCACTCAGAGCTCGAAAACTAGTTTCTGTCATTCTCAGAAACACTAGTAGGTAATCACATATTAATAATTTAACTGTCTCTGTACACAGATATGAAGATGTGTTATATTCAGTTTTAAAATTGAACTTGTTAATTGGAAACTAGGTATTAATCATTATTTAAATTCACTCTTCTGTTTCCAAATCCTGTTGTGTGTGTTGCCCTGGCTTTTGTTAAAACTTTTCCTAGAGACATGTTTTCTTTATCTTAAAATCATCTAACCAGTGATGTCATTATAAACCCAGATTTATGGAAGAAAATGCACAGATTATTATTATTATTATTATTATTGCGGTATGCGGGCCTCTCACTGTCGTGGCCCCTCCCGTTGCAGAGCACAGGCTCTGTATGTGCAGGCTCAGTGGCAATGGCTCACAGGCCGAGCCGCTCCGCAGCATGTGGGATCTTCTGGGACCAGGGCACGAACCCGCGTCCCCTGCATCAGCAGGCAGACTCTCAACCACTGCGCCACCAGGGAAGCCCCAGATTATTTTTAAAAAGGAAAAAAGTTTAACTATGGTTGAAACAGGCACTATTAATAGTTTTGATTTCTATTGAGTTCACTCTAGGAGAAGTTCATAGCTCAGTATTTCTGTTAAACCATGCAAGGAATAGAACAGAAAGAAAGGAAAAGATGAATGAAGGGTAGGGACTTGTATGAAAATAAGAGAGATTTTGGAAATAATCATAAAAGGAGCTAGAAGGCAATTCCTGGCCTCTGGTGAGAAGCTTGCCCTGGGCTCATCTCCCCTGCCATTGCCCAGGTGTTATGCTAAATAATGGCAACATATCTTCCTGTTGCCTAAGGACAGAAACGGATCTTGAGTTTTAATCTGACAGGGTACAACTCAAATGAGATGTGTCTGTTTCCTTTTTTCACTAAACTTTAAAAAATAGTGAAAACTTGGAACTTCTATGACAACTTTTGGGGGCTCTCATAATCTTTTACACATAGATGTGCCATCACGTACAGTTTACAAAATAATGTCATGCTCAACTGAGGGAAAGTTAGGGCTTCTCATGACTTACAGTTCCCTCTAGGAAAATAGGGCTGTATTTTCTGGCTAAAAAATCATCCATCAGTCTGTCGATGACCATCATTGTTCTTTTTAACTCCTGAATCCAGTTTTGATTTATTAATAAAGCCAGAGCATCCCAATATCTCTTCTGCTACCTAAATAATTTGCCAAGATGTAATGTGATTTATAAGCCATAACCAAAAATTGCCCTTTTGAAATTCTTTTCTAGATATGACCTTAAAAACTCAGTAGGTAATTAATTTCTTTATCAAACTTGTAATTGACTATCCATTAGGTGCCAGAGACTATATTAATTGCATCCACCTCAAACTTTCTACTGCCTGAAATGGACCACTACAATGACTGCTAACTGGGTTCATTTTATAGTCTTCTCGAAATAGTTTTCATTTCTCCATTTCACTACAAGATACACAAGATGGACTTCTCCATCTACCTCCAGCCCTTACAGTAGGCCAAAGAAGTATGTCTTCCGTAGATCTTAAGCATGTATCTCTAGCTGAGATCCCAGCTGTTCCTTACCTCATCAGTACTGAGTGAATCTGAAATCTTGCTACACAATGCCTTATATCATTTCCCAAAAAGAATGCACTACACTCGGGAAGGTTTCATAGCTGTTAATAAATGCAAGTTTATTCTTTTTTTATATATATATATATTTATTTATTTATTTTTTAATTTAAAAAAAAATTTTTTTTTGCTTTATAACATATTTAATCAGTTATACATATACATATGTTCCCATATCCCCTCCCTTTTGCGTCTCCCTCCCACCCTCCCTATCCCACCCCTCCAGGCGGTCACAAAGTACCGAGCTGATCTCCCTGTGCTATGCGGCTGCTTCCCACTAGCTATCTACCTTACGTTTGGTAGTGTATATATGTCCATGCCACTCTTTCACTTTGTCACAGCTTACCCTTCCCCCTCCCCATATCCTCAAGTCCATTCTCTAGTAGGTCTGTGTCTTTATTCCTGTCTTACCCCTATGTTCTTCATGACATTTTTTTCTTAAATTCCATATATATGTGTCAGCATACAGTATTTGTCTTTCTCTTTCTGACTTACTTCACTCTGTATGACAGACTCTAGGTCCATCCACCTCATTACAAATAGCTCAATTTCATTTATTTTTATGGCTGAGTAATATTCCATTGTATATATGTGCCACATCTTCTTTACCCATTCATCTGATGATGGACACTTAGGTTGTTTCCATCTCCGGGCTATTGTAAATAGGGCTGCTATGAATATTTTGGTACATGACTCTTTTTGAATTATGGTTTTCTCAGGGTATATGCCCAGTAGTGGGATTGCTGGGTCATATGGTAGTTCTATTTGTAGTTTTTTAAGGAACCTCCATACCGTTCTCCATAGTGGCTGTACCAATTCACATTCCCACCAGCAGTGCAAGAGTGTTCCTTTTTTCCCACACCCTCTCCAGCATTTATTGTTTCTAGATTTTTTGATGATGGCCATTCTGACTGGTGTGAGATGATACCTCATTGTAGTTTTGATTTGCATTTCTCTAATGAGCAAAGATGTTGAGCATCCTTTCATGTGTTTGTTGGCAGTCTGTATATCTTCTGTGGAGAAATGTCTATTTAGGTCATCTGCCCATTTTTGGATTGGGTTGTTTGTTTTTTTGTTATTGAGCTGCATGAGCTGCTTATAAATTTTGGAGATTAATCCTTTGTCAGTTGCTTCATTTACAAATATTTTCTCCCATTCTGAGGGTTGTCTTTTGGTCTTGTTTATGGTTTCCTTTGCTGTGCAAAAGCTTTTAAGTTTCATTAGGTCCCATGTGTTTATTTTTGTCTTTATTTCCATTTCTCTAGGAGGTGGGTCAAAAAGGATCTTGCTGTGATTTATGTCATAGAGTGTTCTGCCTATGTTTTCCTCTAAGAGTTTGATAGTGTCTGGCCTTACATTTAGGTCTTTAATCCATTTTGAGCTTATTTTTGTGTATGGTGTTAGGGAGTGATCTAATCTCATACTTTTCCATGTCCCTATCCAGTTTTCCCAGCACCACCTATTGAAGAGACTGTCCTTTCTCCACTGTACATTCCTGCCTCCTTTATCAAAGATAAGGTGACCATATGTCCGTGGGTTTATCTCTGGGCTTTCTATCCTGTTCCATTGATCTATCTTTCTGTTTTTGTGCCAGTACCATACTGTCTTGATTACTGTAGCTTTGTAGTATAGTCTGAAGTCAGGGAGCCTGATTCCTCCAGCTCCATTTTTCGTTCTCAACATTGCTTTGGCTATTCGGGGTCTTTTGTGTTTCCATACAAATTGTGAAATTTTTTGTTCTAGTTCTGTGAAAAATGCCAGTGGTAATTTGATAGGGATTGCATTGAATCTGTAGATTGCTTTGGGTAGTAGAGTCATTTTCACAATGTTGATTCTTCCAGTCCAAGAACATGGTACATCTCTCCATCTATTTGTATCATCTGTAATTTCTTTCATCAGTGTCTTATAATTTTCTGCATACAGGTCTTTTGTCTCCTTAGGTAGATTTATTCCTAGATATTTTATTCTTTTTGTTGCAATGGTAAATGGGAGTGTTTCCTTGATTTCACTTTCAGATTTTTCATCATTAGTATATAGGAATGCCAGAGATTTCTGTGCATTAATTTTGTATCCTGCAACTTTACCAAATTCATTGATTAGCTCTAGTAGTTTTCTGGTAGCATCTTTAGGATTCTCTATGTATAGCATCATGTCATCTGCAAACAGTGACAGCTTTACTTCTTCTTTTCCGATTTGGATTCCTTTTATTTCCTTTTCTTCTCTGATTGCTGTGGCTAAAACTTCCAAAACTAGGTTGAATGAGAGTGGTGAGAGTGGGCAACCTTGTCTTGTTCCTGATCTTAGTGGAAATGGTTTCAGTTTTTCACCATTGAGGACGATGCTGGCTGTGGGTTTGTCATATATGGCCTTTATTATGTTGAGGAAAGTTCCCTCTATGCCTACTTTCTGCAGGGTTTTTATCATAAATGGGTGTTGAATTTTGTCGAAAGCTTTCTCTGCATCTATTGAGATGATCATATGGTTTTTCTCCTTCAATTTGTTAATATGGTGTATCACGTTGATTGATTTGCGTATATTGAAGGATCCTTGCATTCCTGGAATAAACCCCACTTGATCATGGTGTATGATCCTTTTAATGTGCTGTTGGATTCTGTTTGCTAGTATTTTGTTGAGGATTTTTGCATCTATGTTCATCAGTGATATTGGCCTGTAGTTTTCTTTCTTTGTGACATCCTTGTCTGGTTTTGGTATCAAGGTGATGGTGGCCTCGTAGAATGAGTTTGGGAGTGTTCCTCCCTCTGCTATATTTTGGAAGAGTTTGAGAAGGATAGGTGTTAGCTCTTCTCTAAATGCTTGATAGAATTAGCCTGTGAAGCCATCTGGTCCTGGGCTTTTGTTTGTTGGAAGATTTTTTATCAGAGTTTCAATTTCAGTGCTTGTGATTGGTCTGTTCATATTTTCTATTTCTTCCTGATTCAGTCTCGGCAGGTTGTGCATTTCTAAGAATTTGTCCATTTCTTCCAGGTTGTCCATTTTATTGGCATAGAGTTGCTTGTAGTAATCTCTCATGATCTTTTGTATTTCAGCAGTGTCAGTTGTTACTTCTCCTTTTTCATTTCTAATTCTATTGATTTGAGTCTTCTCCCTTTTTTTCTTGATGAGTCTGGCTAATGGTTTATCAATTTTGTTTATCTTCTCAAAGAACCAGCTTTTAGTTTTATTGATCTTTGCTATCGTTTCCTTCATTTCTTTTTCATTTATTTCTGATCTGATTTTTATGATTTCTTTCCTTCTGCTAACTTTGGGATGTTTTTGTTCTTCTTTCTCTAATTGCTTTAGGTGCAAGGTTAGGTTGTTTATTCGAGATGTTTCCTGTTTCTTAAGGTGGGATTGTATTGCTATAAACTTCCCTCTTAGAACTGCTTTTGCTGCATCCCGTAGGTTTTGGGTCGTCGTGTCTCCATTGTCATTTGTTTCTAGGTATTTTTTAATTTCCTCTTTGATTTCTTCAGTGATCACTTCGTTATTAAGTAGTGTATTGTTTAGCCTCCATGTGTTTGTATTTTTTACAGCTCTTTTCCTGTAATTGATATCTAGTCTCATAGCATTGTGGTCGGAAAAGATACTTGATACAATTTCAATTTTCTTAAATTTACCAAGGCTTGATTTGTGACCCAAGATATGATCTATCCTGGAGAATGTTCCATGAGCACTTGAGAAAAATGTGTATTCTGTTGTTCTTGGATGGAATGTCCTATAAATATCAATTAAGTCCATCTTGTTTAATGTATCATTTAAAGCTTGTGTTTCCTTATTTATTTTCATTTTGGATGATCTGTCCATTGGTGAAAGTGGGGTGTTAAAGTCCCCTACTATGATTGTGTTACTGTCGATTTCTCCTTTTATGGCTGTTAGTATTTGCCTTATGTATTGAGGTGCTCCTATGTTGGGTGCATAAATATTTACAATTGTTATATCTTCTTCTTGGATCGATCCCTTGATCATTATGTAGTGTCCTTCTTTGTCTCTTCTAATAGTCTTTATTTTAAAGTCTATTTTGTCTGATATGAGAATTGCTACTCCAGCTTTCTTTTGGTTTCCATTTGCATGGAATATCTTTTTCCATCCCCTTACTTTCAGTCTGTATGTGTCTCTAGGTCTGAAGTGGGTCTCTTGTAGGCAGCATATATATGGGTCTTGTTTTTGTATCCATTCAGCCAATCTGTGTCTTTTGGTGGGAGCATTTAGTCCGTTTACATTTAAGGTAATTATCGATATGCATGTTCCTATTCCCATTTTCTTAATTGTTTTGGGTTCGTTATTGTAGGTCTTTTCCTTCTGTTGTGTTTCTTGCCTAGAGAAGTTCCTTTAGCATTTGTTGTAAAGCTGGTTTGGTGGTGCTGAACTCTCTCAGCTTTTGCTTGTCTGTAAACGTTTTAATTTCTCCATCAAATCTGAATGAGATCCTTGCTGGGTAGAGTAATCTTGGTTGCAGGTTTTTCTCCTTCATCACTTTAATTATGTCCTGCCACTCCCTTCTGGCTTGTAGAGTTTCTGCTGAGAGATCAGCTGTTATCCTGATGGGGATTCCCTTGTGTGTTATTTGTTGTTTTTGCCTTGCTGCTTTTAATATGATTTCTTTGTGTTTAATTTTTGACAGTTTGATTAATATGTGTCTTGGCATATTTCTCCTTGGATTTATTCTGTATGGGACTCTCTGTGCCTCCTGGACTTGATTAACTATTTCCTTTCCCATATTAGGGAAGTTTTCAACTATAATCTCTTCAAATATTATCTCAGTCCCTTTCTTTTTCTCTTCTTCTTCCGGAACCCCTATAATTCGAATGTTGGTGCGTTTAATGTTGTCCCAGAGGTCTCTGAGACTGTCCTCTGTTCTTTTCATTCTTTTTTCTTTATTTTGCTCTGCAGCAGTTATTTCCACTATTTTATCTTCCACCTCACTTATCCGTTCTTCTGCCTCAGTTATTCTGCTATTGATCCCATCTAGAGTATTTTTCATTTCATTTATTGTGTTTTTAATTGCTTCTTGATTCATCTTTAGTTCTTCTAGGTCCTTGTTAACTGTTTCTTGCATTTTGTCTATTCTATTT
Organism: Mesoplodon mirus; assembly: GCF_964341445.2. Classification (NCBI taxonomy): domain Eukaryota; kingdom Metazoa; phylum Chordata; class Mammalia; order Artiodactyla; family Ziphiidae; genus Mesoplodon; species Mesoplodon mirus. The sequence goes on along the minus strand of NC_138981.1, from coordinate 101,130,527 downwards.
CCAAGATTTTGGATCTGGGAAATAGAATCTTGGATCATCTTTACCATCATTATTCTGAATTCTTTTTCAGGTAGACTGCCTATTACCTCTTCATTTGTTAGTTCTGGTGGGTTTTTATCTTGCTCCTTCACCTGCTGTGTGTTTTTCTGTCTTCTCATTTTGCTTATGTTACTGTGTTTGGGGTCTCCTTTTTGCAGGCTGCAGGTTCGTAGTTCCCGTTGTGTTTGGTGTCTGTCCCCAGTGGCTAAGGTTGGTTTAGTGGGTTGTGTAGGCTTCCTGGTGGAGGGGACTAGTGCCTGTGTTCTGGTGGGTGAGGCTGGATCTTGTCTTTCTGGTGGGCAGGTCCACGTCTGGTGGTGTGTTTTGGGGTTTCTGCGGACTTTTTATGATTTTAGGCAGCCTCTCTGCTAATGGGTGGCATTTTGTTCCTGTCTTGCTAGTTGTTTGGCATAGGGTGTCCAGCACTGTAGCTTGCTGGTCGTTGAGTGAAGCTGGGTGCTGGTGTTGAGATGGAGATCTCTGGAAGATTTTCACCATTTGATATTATGTGGAGCTGGGAGGTCTCTTGTGGACCAGTGTCCTGAAGTTGGCTCTCCCACCTCAGAGGCACAGCACTGACTCCTGGCTCTTCAATTTGGGATGATTTGTTGTCTATTCATGTATTCCACAGATGCAGGGTACATCAAGTTGATTGTGGATCTTTAATCCGCTGCTTCTGAGGCTGCTGGGAGAGGTTTCCCTTTCTCTTCTTTGTTCTCACAGCTCCTGGGGCTCAGCTTTGGATTTGGCCCCGCCTCTGCGTGTAGGTCGCCGGAGGGCATCTGTTCTTCGCTCAGACAGGACAGGGTTAAAGGAGCAGCCTCTTTGGGGACTCTGGCTCACTCAGGCCGGGCAGAAGGGAGGGGCACAGAGTGCGGGGCGAGCCTGCAGCGGCAGAAGTCGGCGTGACGTTGCACCAGCCCAAGGCGCGCCGTGCGTTCTCCCAGGGAAGCCGCCCCTGGATCCCGGGACCCCGGCAGTGGCGGGCTGCACAGGCTCCCGGGAGGGCGGTGTGGACAGTGACCTGCGCTCGCACACAGGCTTCTTGGCGGCGGCAGCAGCAGCCCCAGTGTTCCACCCCCGTCACTGGGCTCCACGCTTTCAGTCGCGACTCGCGCCCATCTGTGGAGCCCCTTTAAGCAGCGCTCTTAATCCCCTCTCCTCACGCACCAGGAAACCAAGAGGGAAGAAAAAGTCTCTTGCCTCTTCGGCAGCTCCAGAGTTTTCCCGGGCTCCCTGCCAGCTAGCTGTGGCTCATTAGCCCCCTTCCGGCTGAGTTCTCGCCGCCAGCCCCAGTCCTCTCCCTGCGCTCTGACCGAAGCCCCCAAGTTTATTCTAAAAGATTTCCAGAGGACATGTTAGTCATCACATATTAGGTTCAAATGGGCAGCCCAACTTTTGCCAACAAAGACCAATGAATAGCATTTTAGGAAGACAGGAACCAGGAGGGATGGTAAGAAGGAAGACAAAGTTTGAAAACATAGGTACAAACAGAATCAGATGCCGTAACTTTTGTTAACTTAAAATAGGTGAGTATTGTGAAAAATACAGATGCCAAAATCAGGAGGCATAGGTACCTAAATTCATAAGGAGGTTGTGCAGCAGCCAAAACTAAATAGGGTAAACTGCAGTCCTAATGTTGGACTGACAGGGGGAGAACTGAGTGGGAATAGGAAGTGAGTTAATTAGGATGGATTTTGTGACTAGATTTGGAGACAGATTATACCTAATCTAGGGAGCTAGGTACAAGGGCATGAAACCAATCAGGCCCTGACCTTTATTTAGATAGTTGGCATTTTCAGATTATAAATTTACATTATTAATAACCATCCTTTAGTTTGTTGATTGTGTTTGCCTTTACAAACCCTTTTCACACAGATTTCCTCATTGGTGATTTGTGATAATCATGATAGGCAGAGTAACTATTATTTATTCCAGTTTATAAATAAAAACATGGACACAAAGAGGTTAAGTGACTTGACCTAGATAATATCACTGCAAACTGGTGTGGTTCCCATTTATTGTCAGGCACTTGATAGCCCTCTATTTTCTCAGTTCTCGTAACAGCCCTGTGAAGTAGATAGGTATTATCTTTATTTGATAGATGAGGAAATGTGAGTTCAGAGAGCTGGGATAACTTAGCAAAGATCACATGGTAGGTGACAGAGGTGGCCATTGAACCCAGTCTGTCTGGCTCCAAAGCTTGTGCTCTTGATGAGTGGGCTGTGTTATTTTCTGTTTCCGTTACTACAATTTTCACATTAACACCTGCTTCCAAGATAATTTTGTGGTTCACTTCATTCATTTCTGGCATTGTGAACCCCTCTAAATTCAGTAACAGCAGGGCTGCTACTGGCCAGGCTATTGGGATCAACTCACAGATGTTGTTTTACGTTTATAGTCTCCATGCAGGGAGGGGGGTGTGTTCCCACATTGCATTCCCTACAAGTTGCAGATCTCTGAAATGCTCATAGTGTACATATTTTGCTTCTGGCACGTTTTTCAGAAGGTACATTCCAGAACTTTTGTAGGAGGAGGCAGAGGAGAGGAGCATGCTATGATTTGAGCTTTTTCATAGCATGCCTGGGGAACTGAAATTCAATCAATAGCAAGTGGGTTCTTTTGGGTTTCAAAGATGAGAAATAAGGGACCTTAGTGAAGGGAGAGAGAAAGAAGCGTAGACGAACTTTCCTTACTTCATGATTTTGCCTGGGGATAGCCCTTCCTGGGAACCATTTGGTTTTGGGTGTCTCTTGCAGGGTATATGAAGAGATGAAAGAAACAAGAGCCATTAACATTGACATGACTCACAAAACATATGGCTCTAAATAATGAGACCCTTTATCTTGGAGAAGAATCTAAAGGGCATGGGAGAAACCCTCACATAACTCATTTAAAAAAAATAAAGCTGAATAATTTTCTTTCTGAGACCATAATCTTTTGGCCTTTTTCAGATGTTGCACCAAGAAATAAAAGCTTAGAGTTGGTAGAAATAGCATCAGTTCATTAGGAAACCTCTGGATGGTGTAAGTATTTGCCATTAGCCTTCTGTTTCTTTAGCTGCTAGGGGGCCAAGAACATTAAATTATTTTTAAAAATTAAATAAAAACTCCTGTGTTCAAATGTCACTGCTTCTCTGGAAATGACATCATCTGTTAGCTAAAATATTGAGAAAATGAGTACATCCTTATGTGGTGGAACGTGTGGGGAGCAAAACTGAGAGTGGGTGGTTTTAAAGCTGTTGAGAACCTTCCCAACATGAGGTCTGTTTATTAAGAGGCTTTGGAGTGGATGCTCATGTACTTCCTAAATAAACAAAGAGCCTCATCTTATTCATCTGAATTTGTCCTCTTACTCAGGACTTAACTGTCTACACTGGTGGTGGTCGTCTGTAGGCTTTCAGTTTTACATGGATCAGGAAGCCATGCTTTAAGACACAAACAATAAAGCTCAGGAAAAATTGATATGATAGTATTCTGTAGGTGGGTTGGTGGTAGTGGGGGTGTTGTAGAGAGAGATATGGTAGATTATAGATTAAGGGCAAATGTGTGCCCTCATGCTCAGATAAAATGCTAAGGATGGTGGGAGCCCTGAAGCAAAAACAGGGGATTGTGAATTGGCCTCGGAGCTTGGCCTAACCTTGGGTCCAGGTGACCCAGTGAGTGTCCTAGAAGAAACAGTGCCTGAGTGTTGGTGGCCAGCTACTGGGATTGGAGGTTAGCCCTTTTGAGAACATGCTTTGGGTCCAGAGAAATCTCTGGGGAACATTCATCTTTATGTCCTGAACGTAGTCACATTGTGTTCTTTGTAATTATTACCTTTACACTAAAAGTAGATAAGAATATTTCCATGTTTCATACCCTAGGGTCTCTCTTTAGTTTCTGACTCAGCTTTTTTGATATAGAGGTGAAGTCACTCAGAACTGAAATTCTCCACGTCCCCTATTGGGTCCTTACAAACAGAAGACACTTTTGCAATCTACCAGTTTCTCAGTATAGTGATCATATTTCAGAAACAAACCGTATATGCATGGGCTTATTTCTGGGTTCTTTATTTCTGCTCCATTGGTCTATGTGTCTGTTTTTATACCAGCACCATACTGTTTTGATTACTATAGCTTTGTAATATAGTTTGAAATCAGGAAGTGTGATGCCTTCAGCTTTGTTCTTTCTCAAGATTGCTTTAGCTATTTGGCATCTTTTGTGATTCCATACAAATTTTAGGATCTTTTTTCTATTTTTGTGAAAAATGCTACTGGAATTTTGATTGTATTGAATCTATAGATTACTTTCAGTAGTATGATCATTTTAACAATATTAATTCTTCTAATCCATGAACACGGAATATCTTTCCATTTATTTGTACCTTCTTCAATTTCTTGCATCAATGTCTTATAGTTTTCAGCATATAAATCTTTTACCTCCTTGGTTAAATTCATTCCTAAGTATTTTATTGTTTTCGATTCAGTTGTAAATCGAATTGTTTTGTTTATTTCTCTTACAGGTAGTTCACTGTTAGTGTATAGAAATGCAGCTAATTTTTGTATGTTGATTTTGTATCCTGAAACTTCACTGAATTCGTTTATTCTAACAGTTAATTGGGGGAGTCTTTAGGGTTTTCTACGTATAAGATCATGTCATCTACAAAGAGACAGTTTTACTTCTTCCTTTCCAATTTGGATGCCTTGTATCTCTTTTAGATGCCTCATTGCTGTGGCTAGGACTTCCCAGTACTATGTTGAATAGATTTGATGGGCATCTTTGTCTTGTTTCTGATCTTAGAGGAAACCTTTCAGTCTTTTACCACTATGATGTTAGTGTGGGTTTTTCATGTTTAATCTTTATTATGTTGAAGTATTTTTCTTCTACAGATGATCCCCAACTTAAAATGGTACAACTTAAGAATTTTTGACTTTACAATGGGGTGAAAGCAATGTGCATTCAGTATAAAATGTACTTCCAATTTTGAATTTTGGTCTTTTCTGGGCTAGCAATATGTACATATTATCTTGTGATAGTACATACTCTTTTGTAATCCTGGGCACAGCTCTCAGTCAGCCATGCAATCATGAAGGTAAACAATTGATAAACTGTACCCATTCTGTATCAATACAACCATTCTATTTTTCACTTTCAGTACAGTATTCAATAAATTGCATGAGATATTCAACACTTTATTATACAGTAGGCTTTGTGTTAGATGATTCTGCCCAACTGTCGGGTAATATAAGTGTTCTGAGCATGTTTAAGGTAGGCTAGGTTAAGGCATGATGTTTGGTAGGTTAGGTGTATTAAATGCATTTTTGACTTAAGATATTTTCAACTTATGATGGGTTTATCGGGATGTAACCCCATTATAAATTCAGGGAGATCTTTATTCCTTTTCTTGTTTTGAGTATTTTTATCATGAAAGCATGTAGAATTTTGTGAAATGCTCTTTTTCTGCAGCAATTGAGACAATCATGTGGTTTTGTCCTTTTTGTTGATGTGATGTATTACATTGATTTTTTTTTTTTTGTATGTTGAATCATGCTTGCATTCCAGGAATAAAGTCTGGTTCTGGTTGGTCATGTTATAATCCTTTTAATATGCTGCTGAATTTGATTGGTCAGTATTTTGATGAGGATTATTTGCATCAATTATTCATTAGGAATATTGGTCTGTAGTTTTCTTTTCTTGTGGTACCTTTGTCTGGTTTTAGTATCAGAGTAATGCTGACCTCAGAATAAGTTAGGATGTATTTCCTGCTCTTTAAGTTTTTAGGAGAGTTTGAGAAGGATCATTGTTAATTCTTCCTGAAATGTTTTTTTAAATACCATTTCTTTGTATGTTTACATTGACTGGAGAACTTCATATTTTCATATGGCTTCAAGTTCATATCTAAAGTCCTTTTAATTTCAACTTGAAGGACTCCCTTTATCATTTCTTATAAGGCAGGCCTAATGGTAATGAACTTCAGCTAGTGTAGATTTGGCAATGTGTTCGTTTCTCCCTCACTTTTGAGGGACAGTTTTGTTAGAGTTCTCAATTGACAGTATTTCTCTTTTAGCACTTCATATATATATGAAGTATATATATATATATATATATATATATATATATATATATATACGTATGTGTGTATATATATGTGTGTATGTGCGTATATATATATGTGTGTGTGTGTGTGTGTGTATAATCATCCTTCTGCCTCTGGCCTGCAAGAATTCTGCTGAAAAAATCTGCTTATAATCTTGTTGAGGATCCTTTGTATGTGATGACTCACTTTTTTCTTGTCACTTTCAAGACTTTTCTTTGTCTTTTGACAGCCTGATTATAATGTGTCTTATAGTGGATTTGGGGGGGTTATCTTACTTAGAGTTTGCTGAGCTTCTTATGTTTGTATATCCAAATTTTTCCTTAAATTTGAGAAAAATTTGGCTATTATCTCCTCAAGGAAATGCTCTCATTTTCTGTCTTCTTCTTGGACTCCCTTAATGTATATATTGGTCTACTTGATGGTACCTCCTAAGTCCCTTAGGCTCTGTTAGCTTTTATCTGTTTTCTTTTTTTCTTTCTTTCTCCTCAGACTTGATAATTTCAAATGACTTGGATTCAAGTTTCCTGATTCTTTCTTCTGCCTGTTTGAGTCTGCCGTTGAATTCCTCTAGTAAATTTTTCAACTTGGTTCTCATATCTTTCAGTTCTATCATTTCTGTTTGATACCTTTTTACTGTCTATCTTTGTTGATACTCTCATGCTTTCAGATCTCGTTTTCCTAATTTCCTTTAGCTCTTTGAGCATATTTAAGACAATTATTTAAAGTCTTTTTCTAGTAAGTCCAATGCCTTTGTTTCTTCAAGGATGGTTTCTGTATATTTATTTTATTCCTTTAAATGAGCCATATTTTCCCATTTCTTTGTACTCCTTGTGATCTTTTGTTGAAAATTGGACATTTGCATGTCTCCCAGTCTTTGCAGATTGGCTCTGTTCTGGGGAAGACTTTCATTAATTATTAGGACATGTTCTGAGCCTTGGGATCAGTCTAGATGAAGACTTAAGGTCTTCTCAATTCTTTTCCAAGCATTTGTCTTCCCTGGGCCTGCGTGTGTGCTTTTTACAATTCCCTCTTATGCACAGCTGCTTTTAAATGTCTTAATTTCCCTATGAATCGCCACCCTGTTTTATCTCAGGACTTTCTGTTCTGTTTTTCTGTCCATAATCTTGTGCCCTAGGCATCTGTGAGTCTGAAGTCTCTCTGCAGCTATCAAAAGCTGTGCATACTGTTTCCTGCAGCTTTTCCTAGTTTGGTCCAACCTGTGTCACTTATGGCTGTCGGAGATCCAAATTAGGGGACACAGACACCATTCCCTCAGGACACCCCCAGAAAGGTTACAACTTTGCAAATTACATACACTCTGTTCTGTAGTTCAAGGGTGGGAATTGAGAACTAGGCTACCACTTACCCCAAACTGTACCACTCCAGGACAGGGAGGGGTGGAGCAAGTATGAGTAAAGACTCCTTGAAATTTCCTACTATTTTGAATGTGGCTTTTTCTTGATTGTGCATTTGCTTGGTTGCTATAGATCTTTTTGTTTTCCAGAGCACCTATAAAATTGTTTTAGCCAATCTCTAGTTGTTATTTAATGTTTCTGTGGGGCAGTGAAGGCTTGTAGGTTTCTAGTCTGTTATCTTGCTGATGTTACTCCCCCAGTTTCAGTTCTGGCTTACTGACCATAAATATCCAGATGCAAAACTATGAGCATATGGGGAAAAGTTTGTCTATGACTGACAATGGCAAAGTGGGACTAGATTTTAACTTAAGGGTAGAGATATGTACTGGTTGCTAAGTAAATTGGCGACAAGAGAAGCAGAATTACCAGGTTGACCCTTCTACTGTTTGCTGTGCTGTGAGTAATAAACTGTCTTATTCTGATATGTGTCTTGTCTGGTTTTGGCACCTATGGAACAGTGGCAAGCCAACCTGTGTGCTTGCCTTGTCATCTTCTCTGTACTCTTGATACTCCTTGCCACCCTATGTGAGGTTGACATTCTTCTTTGACAGTAATGGTTGCCTTTAATTCTTGAATATTCAATTATAGAGTTTTTGTTGGTGTGTATATGTATTTGTGTGTATGAGTTTGTGCTCATTTTATGGATCAGAAATTAGTAGTATGGTAGTATGATGTCACTAGATACCCTAATGGTCCCCTAGAGCTATGGAACATATGGAATGTTGGCAGTTCTTCTTCAGATTGGAATTGAGTGTTGGAGTAATTTAACTCTGAAGGTGATGGGCCAGTCAGAGAACACAGCCTCTCTGAGACAGAGAGAGCTCAACTAGTTCCAGTGGGATATTGTTTGGATTGAAGTTGTTGAAGAAGAAACCCAGGCTCTAACTGACACAAATAAACATAAGATGAAATTTGAGGGAGAGGTGGAGGGCATGGACAATAAGGACAGCCTGTATGTATTTAATATTCTGCTGGCAGCAAAAGAAACAATCAACAGAATGAAAAGGTAACCCATGGAATGGGAGAAAATATTTGAAAATCATATATCTGATAAGGGGTTAATATCCAAAATATATAAAAAAAACTCATTCAACTCAATAGTAAATAAAGAATTTACTGTACTGTACTGTACTAACTGTACAACCAGCCCAAACTGGCCCTGTCCTGTTTCTAACAAGATACTGAGTTGTTTTTCCGAGATGATAGAACGAAATCACAAGTCATGCAGCCAAAGCGTGTGCAGAGGAGAACATTTTTATTTCAAATAACACAGGGAACGAAAGTTTCTCCTCCCCTATGGAACCAAAGGACCAAGACATGACCCGAACCTGAATGCTGGAGCCCTTTCACTAGTGAAGAGTCTGTTGTCCAGGAAGTTCTGGTGCTGAAGCCCTTTTACCATACCTTACCATAAATGGCCAAGTTCCGAAGTCCTCCAATCGAAACCTGCCCTGCCACTCGCGCCCCCAACCTCATACCAACCCTCCTTCCCTAACTCGTAAAAGTGTGACCAAACCCTGGATCAGGAAGACAGATTTGAGAGCCTTGCCTCCTGTCACAATGAAGTCTTTTCTTTTCTCAAAAGCCGGTGCTATAGTAATTGGCTTCTATGCACATCCTTTTGCTTGGTAGCATCTCTTAAAATGTTGATCATCAAAAAGATGAGAGATAACAAATGCTGGTGAGGATGTGGACAGAAGGGAACCCTTGTGCACTGTTGATGGGAATGTAAATTTGTTCAGTCACTATGGAAAACCATGTGGATGTTCCTCAAAAAATTAAAAATGGAACTACCATATGACCCAGCAATTCCCCTTTGGTATATAACCAAAGGAAATGAAAACAGGATCTAGAAGAAATATCTGCACTTTCATGTTCCTTGCAGCCTTATTTATAATAGCTAAGATATGTAAACAACCTAAGTGTCTGTCAGTGGATGAAGGGATAAAGAAAATGTGATGATAAACACACACACATACACATACAATACAACATTCAGCCGTAAGAAAGAAGGAAATCCTGTTATTTGTAGTAACATGGATGGACCTTGAGTGTATTACGCTGAGTGAAATAAGTCAGATGAGGAAAGACAAATACTGTATGATCTCACTTATTGTGGAATCTAAAAAAGCCAGACTCATAGAAACAGAGCAGAATGGTGGTTGACAGGGAGTGGAGGAAATGGGGAGATGTTGGTCAACTTTCAATTATAAATAAATTGCGGGGATCTAATGTACAGCATGGTGATTATAGTTAAAAATACTGTATTATATACTTGAAAGTTGCCAAGTAGATCTTAAATGTTCTTACCCCAGAAAAAGAAATTGCAATTATGTGAGGTGATAGAAGTGTTAGCTAAGGCTATGGTGGTCATCGTTTCACAATATATAAGTGTATCAAATCAACACATTGTACACCTTAAACTTACACAATGTTATATGTCAATTATATCTTAATAAAGCTAGAAAAAAATATTGTGCTGGGCACCTTCCATACATCACTCCTAATCTCACAATAGCCTTTTTTTTTAAAGAAAGAAAGATACATTTAATTTTATCAAAGCTTAAAACTACTCATCAAAAATTATCATTAATAAAAAGAAATGGCAAGCTAGACAGTGATGAAAATATTCATAATAGATGTATTTGTCAAAGAGCTCTTATAAATTAATAGCAAGAAGACAAACACAATTTTTTGAAGTGAGCAAAAGCTTGTACAGATATTCACAGAAAAACCTAAATAAACGAATGGCCAGTCAGCATATGAAAAGTGCCCAGCACCATTAGTCATGAAGGAAATGCAAATCAAAACCACAAAGAGATCTTACTACATACGAACAAGAATGTCCAAAATTAAGACTAACAGTATCAAGTTGGGACAAAAATGTGGAGCAACTGAAGTATTCATATACTGTTGGTGGGAGTGTAAGAGGGTACAACCACTTTGGAAAACTGTGTGGCAGTGTCTAAGAAAGTTAAGCATTACCTACTTTACGAATCAGCAATTCCACTCTTGGGTATAGTCTCAAGATCAATAAGTGTATATGTGAATTAAAAGCCCTGCACAAAGATGTCCACAGCAGCTTTTTTCATAATAAACCCAAACTGAAATCAACACTTGTTTATCTGCAGGTGAATGGATAAACAAAATGGTGGTACAATTTACACAAAAGGATATTATAGAGAAAATAAAAGGAACAAATTACTGATACAACTGTGACTTGAAGAACCTCAAATACTTTGTCAAGCAGAAGCAGCCACAAAAGAGTACATACAGCGTTATTTCATTTGTGAATTTTGGAAACAAGCAAAAACATCTATGATAATAGAAATCAGAATAGTGGTTGCCTCTGGTGGGGGTAACAGATGTGGACTGACTGCAAAGAGGCACAAGGGAGCCTTCTGTAGTGATGGATATGTTCCATATCTTGATTTGGCTGACGAATGCGTGGATGTATATATTTATATAAATTTCAGATATATACTTAAGATCTGTGCATTTTGTGGTATTTATATTGCCCCTCATCAAAAAAAATCAGAAAAAAGTACTGAAGAATGGACTTTAAGTAAACCAAAGCTTGTAAAAAATGTTAAAACAACAACAAAAAGATTTTAAATCCATGATCTAAGTGAGGAATAATGAATAGGTATACCTCACTACTTGGCCTATTTCCACCTGCTCACCACTTTTGCTTCCATCTATTTGGCAAAGTTGAATGACTTTTGCACAGTGGAGCACACATAAATAAGAGGGAGTTGAAGCCCAGGGGAACAGTATTCAGTGCTGGCTTTACCACTATCTTCTTTTGTGATCTTGGGCAAGTCACTTCCTCTGGACCTCTGCTTCCTCATCAGTAATCTCACAATAGCCTTGTTGTAAGACAGGTGCTATCATCAGTTCATAGAAGAGGAACTAGAGGCTCTATAACATTAACTGATGTATCCAAAGTCACATATCTAAGAAGCAGAAACCTGGATTCAAACCTTGGCCTGTAGGATTCCAAGGTCTGTGCTCTCATACTCTTTTTTGCTTCATCTCAGAGTTATAATCACTTACTCTGTGACATGAAATGGAATACAGTTTACCTTCTCATATAGTGAAGTTTTATGTAAGATTTCCTTTAGGAAGGAAAAAGATTTTGCTGTATTGAAAAAGAATTGAAACACACAAAAATGTTTTGCTGTATTGAAAAATAATTGAAACCACAGCCTAGCCTTGGCCTTGGAGGATGCCCTGAATCATTTCAGCTGTTTCTTGAGGCAACAGTAAAGAGATAGAGACAATCATCATACATGCCCAGAGGGTCTCAGCTAATCATCTAGTTCTGGTTGGTCCCAAGAAGACAAAAATTGAAGTACTTGTTTCATGAAGAATGTCTTAAGCATCACTGATCTCAAGAGTGACAGGACCCCATAAACTGGATGACTTCAGGACTGTCTTTTTGTTAATAATGAGGTTTATTAAGGTATATTTTATATGCAGAAAAATTCACTCGTGTTAGTGTACAGTTCTGTGAGTTTTGGCAAACATACGGTCAGGTAACCAATATAGTCAAGATGTAATGGTTTTCCCATAACATGAAAAACCCGAACAAACTTTTTGGCCAATCCAGTAGTTCCTTTGTGCATACCTATTTGTAATCGATCCCCTGCAAACTCCAGCCTCTGGGAAGTACTGATCTGTTTTCTGTAGCTATAGTTGTGCCCTTTCTACAATGTCATATAAATGGAATCATATAGTCTGTAATCATTCAAGTTTGGCTTCTTTCGTACTGCATAATGCAGTTGAAATCCAACCACGTTTCTGCATGTATGAATAATTTCATTTCCTTTGCTAAGATTCCACTATATGGGTGTAACATATAAGATTGTTTATCCATACAAGAAGTGATAGATATTTGGATTGTGTCTGGTTTTGGGTGACTATGTATAAGGCTACTATGAACATTCGTGTATAGATTTTTGTGTGGACGTAAATTTTCATTTCTCTAAGCTAAATAGGAGTGGAATTGCTGAGCCATACGGTAAGTATATATTTAATTGTATAAGAAACTGCTAAATTGTTTCCCAAAGTAGCTATACCATTTTGTATTCCCGTAAAAAATAAACAATCCCAGTTGTCCTGCATCCTCACCAGTACTTGATATTGTCAATTTTTGAAATTTTAGTAATTCTAATTTGTATAGTACGATGTCACTGTGATTTGAATTTGCATTTCCTTAATATCTGATTAAGTTGAACTTCTTTTCGTGTGCTTATTTGCCATCTTTTGCTGTATATGACATTTTCCTCAGATCTTTTGCTCATTAAAAAAATTGGATTGATGGTTTTCTTTTTGAGTTTTTAGTTCTTTATGTATTTTGCATACCATTACATTATCAGATATGTGGTTTGCAAGTATTTTCTCCCAGTCTGTCGCCTGCCATTTCATTTTCTTAGCAATGCCTTTTGAGGAGAAGTTTTTAATTTTGATGGAATCTAACTGATCAATTTTTTTAATGGTCTGTGCTTTTTGGATCCTATTAAAAAATCTTTGAAGTTGCAAAGATTTTCTCCTATGTTTTCTCCTAGAAGTTTCATAGTTTTAGGTTTTATATATAGGTCTATGGTCCATTTCAAGTAAATTTTTAATATAGTGTGAGCTATGGATCAAAGTTCTTTTTTTTCTTTTTGTACATGAATGTTCAATTGTTCCAGCACTATTTTTTGAAAAGACTCTCCATTGTCTATTGGATTGCTTTGGCACCTTTGCAGAAGATCAGTTGACCATATATTTATGGGTCTATTTCTGCACTCTATTCTGTTCATCTGTGTGTCTATCATTTCACCAATATGTATATACCACACTGTAGTAATTCCTAAGTCTTGATAGTAAGTCATCAAATCAGATAGCATGAGTCTTCCAACTTTGTTCTGTTTTAAAACTATTTTGGCTATTTCAAGCCTTTCTCTTTTCCATATAAATTTTAGAATCAGCTTGTTGATTTCTATTTTTTAAAGGCCTGCTGGAATTTTAATTGGAATTGTAATTATAGACTAATTTTGGGAGAATTGACATTTTAACAATATTGGGTCTTTGGACACATTTCATATCTCCATATATTTAGGTCTTCTTGATTGATCTCATCAATGTTTTCTAGTTTTCAGCCTGTACATACTGAATATGTTTTGTTGGATTTATATCTAAGTATTTCATGTTTTCTTCTGGTGTTATTATACATGGTACTTTAAAATTTTAATTGTCTAATTTTTACTTTCTTATAAATAGAAATTTTTGTATGTTGACCATGTGATGTTGCTAAACCTAAACTCGTTAGTTCTAGGAGCTATTTTTGTGGATTCCTTGGGATTTTCTAAGTAGAAAATCATGACATTGGTGAATAGGGACAATATTGTTTCTTACTTTCCAATCTATATGTATTTTATTTCTCTTTATTGACTTTTTCCACTGATCAGGACCTCCAGTGCAATTTTAATTGGAGTGGTGAGAGTAGACGTCCTTGGAGGATCTTTAGGTGGATCATGGTCAATTTTTCACCATTATGTAATGAGGCTATGTGTAGGAATTTTTTTTTTTTTGGGTAAATGCCATTTATCAGAATGAGGAAATTTCCCTTTTATTTCTAGTTTGTTGAGAGATTTTATTATGAGTGATTATTGAATTTTGACAAAAACTCATATCTGTTGATATGGTATATTACATTGATTTTCAAATCCATTGGGTTTGTGACAGTATATAAGAATGAATGATAATGAAAATAATAATTACTTCATTTATTGTGTGCTTACCATATGCTCACTACTTCTTAGTACAGAAATGTTGATTCCTTACCCTACCTGACTCACTTCTACTTCCATTGGAAGTGAACCTCCTAAGCTTCAAGGATATCAATTGAAGGAAAGCCTTTGGGAAGGGAATAAGGAATCATTATAGATATGTTAAATGGAACATGCCATGGTGAAATATATAAATACATTAGAAACTAGAGATTAAGAGGCAAGTAAAACTGTTACAGATGCAAGTCCATGTGCCTGATGCACAGTGAGGCCAAACAAAGTGGAAAGTCGGAGTTTGGAGCAGAGAAAGTTTTATCGCAGGGCCATGCAAGGAGATGGGTGGCTTGTGCCCAAAAAACCCCGATGTCCTTGAAGGGTTTCACAAAGCACTTTTAAAGGCCAGCTGAGGGAGGGGCGTGGTTGGTTGTTGCACACTTCTTGGCGTTGGAATCCTTTGTTCTTACAGCCATCCATGTAGGTCAGGCCATGATGTTCTTGTAAACCTCCAACAAGACAAATGTTGTTCTCTGTTCTGCAGCATTTTATCTCTATATGAATGGACCCTTAAAGGTCAGAGCCCCGAGAATAGGCTATCCTGTACATTTCAGGCTATAGGCAACATTCTTTTACAAAAGGTGCAGAGCCACCATGACTAAGCACAGGCAACAAAGCACAAGGGTTATTAAAGTAAAGGGAACAGATCTAACATGGAGTCAGATTTGTTCTTCCCTATTATAAAACCATATTCTATCCTAAAACAAAGATGAAGAGTAGAGCTTCTGGGTTGTTGAAAGTGTGGAGATTTGGGGACAGTGACACATTTTGAGAGGGTGTGGGAGCTCCACACTGATTCCCATATACCTTGTCCCATACCTCTCTTCCATCTGGCTGTTCCTGCATTATAGCCTTTTATAATAAACCAGTGATCTAGTTCTGTAAGAAAGAGAGAAAATTAAGAAGAAACAGTAGTGGCAGTGACAAAAATGATAAATGCTGGACTGGAAGTGAGGGGTGTCAGAAGTGGTGCTTTATTATGTCTAAGCCACCCCAGGGTTACCATTGGCTGGAGCAGTGCTTTGATGACCAAAGAAAGGGTAGGAAGGGTGGGCCTCCTCACTGTCCTCAGCGAGGTATAGAGAGAGAAATCAGGAGCCCTGGGACAGACTGCTCGGAGGCTTCAACATGCCTGAGGTTACCAGCAAACCACAGGAGCTTAGCACAGATATGGAACAACCAACCATAAGCACAAAACAACCAGTCCCCAGTGGGCAACAGCTGATCCTAAGTGCAGAACAACCATCCAGGAGCACTGAAGAAAGGAAGGAGAGGATGACCCCCTGCCAGTGCAAGTTCAGAGACAGTGCTGAGGTGCAGAAGACAGCCAAGCAGGTAGAAATGCCCCTGCAAACATGTGCAGCCAAAACATCTTCCGAAGCATCTATCACCCATTCAAGAAAGTGTAAGAGAAACAGAACTAACGATATTTGTCTATTACCACCGGCTGATGAAGAGAGTGAATCAAAATAAGAGCAGAATTAGCTAGAGCATAACCAAGAGACCCCAGAGAACTCCACCCATCCAAGTAATACACTGCGTAGAGAGAGGCCTGGAAACCTACAACTAGCTGCTGCCTCTCCAGAGGAGCCTGTGGAGAAATGGCCAACTATGTAGAGACCAAACGTTATACCAACCAGGTGCACAGATGGTGATGGTTAAAATCAACAAGACATGAAAAAAATTTTAAAAAGTGTAAGGGCAACTCTTTTGCTTCTCACACTTCTATTCCCATCTTCAATCAACACAAATATTTTGAGTATCTTTCTGTATACCAAGCACTCTGCTAGGTGCTGGGTATAGAATGATGACCAAGACAGGTAAGGCCCTCACCCTTATGGGTTGTATAGTCTAGTGGGGAAGAGAAAACCTAATCAAGTAAGCACGGAATGTCAAAACTGCAACTGTGTAAAATAGTAAATCTACATGGTTTTATAATCTCATTATGGAGGTCAGAGACTTTCCCTGAGAAAGCAATGAAATCAGGACTTCTACCAGGCCGGGGTGCCTGCCAGCTGCAGGAGGTGCCATCCTCATAGATGACAACCGGAATAGCTTCCCCAGGAGTCATATGATGTGATGGTCCTAAAGAAATTTACGATTGAATTGGGATCAGAAAGAGGAGTAGGAGTGACTAAAGTTAATGTCTTGAGGGTTTCTTTCGAGGAAAAACATGTACAAAGTTCCTGTTGCAGACAGAATAAAGCATGGCAAGTAGGACTGTTTATAAAAAGGCTAGTTAGATCAGAGTGCAAAGAGAGTGAGAGGGAGAATGTACAAAGAAGCTTGGAGGAGGTGGGGGGGGAGCCAGAATACACATGGCCTTACCGATTTTGTGGAGGAATTTGTTTTTATCCTAAGAGCCATGGGTAGCCAGTGAAGACTTAAGCAAGAGGGCGGGGAGGGCATGATTTAAAAGATTTCTCTGGGCTTCCCTGGTGGCGCAGTGGTTGAGAGTCCGCCTGCCGATGCAGGGGACACGGGTTCGTGTCCCGGTCCAGGAAGATCCCGCATGCCGTGGAGCGGCTGGGCCCATGAGCCATGGCCGCTGAGCCTGCGCGTCCGGAGCCTGTGCTCTGCAACGGGAGAGGCTGCAACAGTGAGAGGCCCGTGTACTGCAAAAAAAAAAAAAAAAAAAAAAAAGATTTCTCTGCTGTGCATAAAAATAATTTCTGGATTGGGGAGTGATGTGAGTAGACCAGTTTGAGCCTTCTGGAGTATTCCAGTGTTCATATTTAAGGAGTGTAGTGATGATGGTGGTATAACTGAAGTGGAAGCATTTAAGTGCACTGAAGAGGTAAATTTGATTTCAGTTGTATATGGGAGGAGAGGAGAGATTCAAGGATGACACCTAGTTTTCTATCTTACATAACTGGCTGGTTAGTGGTTCCATTCCCCAAGACGGAACACTGCAGGCAGACCAGGTAGGGGTGGGGTTGGGAGCTGTTATCATCAATTCAGTTTTCAGAGACTTTGACTTTAAAAGATCCAAGAGATGTCATGTAGGCAGTTGGTTATACACGTTTGGATAAAAAGTGTTAAGAGCTTTGACTAGGATGTTGCCAGTGGAACTGAAGAAATGTGGACATGAATTCAAAAGATCTTTACAAGGTAAAATCAACACTGCTTAAATGGATTAAATATTGGGAATGAGGGAGAGGGAAGTGTCAAGGATGACATAAATTTCTGACTTTCTGTAACTACATGGATAACCAAGATGAGTGATCGCTGCTTGGATGAAACAAGTGTATGTTTGGATGCAGTTTCCTTTATGCTGTAGCTCCACGGAAACTGAGTGGAAGAATGGATGCATGAGGGAGAGTAGCTCCAAAACATGCATATGTGATAGAAATGTGTGTGCACTTTTGCTTTTTTTCAGCATTAATTAGGCCCAAGAAAAATTCTCAATTGCTCATTACTTGTTCCCCCACCCCTTTGCTTGAATAAGTAATCATTTCTAAGGCAAGCACTTCAAAACTGAAAGTCATCACTTTGCTCGGAGGTGTTTGTATGTATCCTTTCAGCCGAGATACATATATTTCAGGGGCAATTATGTGATCTGAATCCATTTCAGTGGGAAATATTTTTCTTTGCATTTTCAGGGCTGTGGTTCTGCTTTATCAAAAGCCAAAGGAAGATCAGTCCTGAAGTTGGGAAATTACTTTGACTAAACACCTGTTACAGCTTTTACTTTCTATGCTAGTCTACCGTAAGACTTGAGTTATCCTCATTGATTTGGCATCACTGGCAATTATATAATAATTCTTCCCTCATAATGAAAATCCACTTGGGTTTGCCATGTAGACCATGGAGATAATTAAAGTGGATTAATCAAAGGCCCTCATGATTAACAGTTTTTGACATACCCTCAAATCTACTGTAGGCATCAGGTGATGACAGCTGACTGAGATTCTGTCTCCAGGACTGTTACCTTTTGAATATTAATGAAAGCAGGTTAAAAATGCTTCTTTGTGAAGGAGCATCTTAAGAAAATCTGTATACTTAAGTGGAACCTTTTTAATGGAAAGGAGTAATCCTTTTAACCCCTCATGTCTTCAACAAATTATCCAGTGACTGGTCTCTCCCTGCGTCCCCTTTTCAAAGGTGGACAAAATGGTCTACCAAGGTCCTTCAATACTTTTCAACCAGTTATATCTGGAATGTGGGGGCAGGGTGGGAAGTGTGGCCATTTACAGGGCTTCTTGGATCAAGGCAGATGGAGCAACTGACTAAGGTGACTTTGTTATTTTCTTGGTCCAGACCGTCCCTTTACTGGGCAGCATTCCATACCTGCAAAGAGTTACCCCTAGAACTTGTGAATACATTTTCTTGAGGTTCTGATAATTTCATCACACAAGCCTGAGAAATGAACACTAAATTGGGAAACATGCACACAGCAGGGATTTCTTAGAGTGACTGATGTCACTGAATTTTTCAGATGTGTACCTGGGGTTCAGTTTTGGTGACTTGCTGAAGTAGAATTAGCATAAGGTAGCTGTGAAATCTGATTTTAGGGTATGGGTTGGGTCTCTTGGATTAGGAACATTTTAACATAAGAACAAACTATTACATCTTCATTTTTTTAAAAAAGAAACTGTTTACAATGTGCCTCAATTTGTGTCTGACCTCTAGCCCATGTCTGGGGCTCATCCTGTCTCATTCCATCCCGTGCCTATGTTTTACTTTATTCCTCGTCCCATCTTTGATCACTACCTCAAAAATTGTCCTTGTCAAAATGTTCTGTTATCTCGCTTCTAGCTGTGACATATTTATCCTGATGATCTTTCTGGAAGAATGTCCTGTCAGGCCTTACCCCCATCTCTTCTCCTCCACCATCTGTATTTGTCCAGTCCAGTGGGGGTGGCCCTTTCCCAATGTCTGAGGCCAGGAAGGCACTTAAAAAATGCCTTTATTGATTAGGTCAAATGAGAAACATTTACAATTCAAATAATATAGAAGAGTTCAAGGGAAGAAAATTCAAGTCACCTGTCATCCCACCACCCAGAGACCATCACTGTTAACACCTGGTGAACATTCTTCAGTCTAATATCAGATACGGAAATGAATGCAACTTTATATGCACAACGTTACACAAACATGCCTTTTTATAACCTGTGTTTTCACCTAAAAATATTGAAGCCATCTTTCCTTGTCAATATATAGAGAGAGTTGTGCAGTCATGGATGTGTAGCTGTACATCGTGTATACTAACATCCTTCATTTAATTGGATTGGCGGTTTGAACAGGGCAAATATTTGAAGAAACCAGCGTATCTTTGCTCTCACTCTTCTGTCATATTTGCTTCCATCTCCCCTTCTTGTGGTTTCCCTCTTTCATTCCTGCAGTGCCGAGGCCTCCCTGTAAGCTAATGAAAGCTTCAGCACATACTCCACTGGGACTGTCTGTATGTCATCTGTGACCTCTCGTCGCCTGAAAAAAAACAGCAAGACCCAAATATAGGAATTCCTAATGATGTCCCTCAGATGGGAAGGAGGACGTATTATTCAGCATTCCCTTTTCTTTTCCCTTTTCTTTTCATTACCAACTCTCCGGAATGACTGATCTTTGAGTTTTCTTCTTCTTTTTTTTTTCTTTTTTTCAGATCACTTCCTAGCTCTTCCAGTTCCCCAATCTTAAACTGTATTCTCAAAGGTCACTAGTGATTTTCTGATCACTAGATCCAAAGCCATCTTTTATTCCTCGCCTCTGTGTCATGTCACAAGTATTAGCATCTCCTTAGAACTCTTTCCTCGTAGATTTGTCCTCCTACATTTCTGATGGTGCAGCCTCTGTTCCCTTTGATGGCTTTTCTTTCTGCTTTCTTACCATAGGGAGCTTAGAGACTCAATCTTTGGCCTTTTGTTCTTTTATCTGTACTCTCTTTTTTTGTTTCCCCCTAAACCATGCTCCCTTCAAACTTCTCTGTGTCTGTCAAAGGTGACATCATTCTTTAAATCACTCAGACCTAACAGTTTGAAGTTATCTTTGACTGTGCTTTCCCTTCCTAATCCAGCCAGTCCTTACATCCTGTCAGTTATTTCTTCAAAATAACCCTCAGGCGCTTTCATACACTGTAAATTGGTACAACCTCTTTGGAAGGCATTTAGGCACTAGCTATTAAAATCTAAAATGCATACATACATGGTTTGACCTAGCAATTCCAATTCTGTGAAACTATCCCATGGGAATACGCAAGTGTGCCAACATATGTGAACAAGGGTGTACTTTGCAGCACTGTTCATAATAGCAAAACCTAGAAACTTCATATAAGGCAACAGGCAAGTGGTTACTGGTACATCCATTCTATGGGATGCAGCTATAAATAAGGACTAGGTGGGTCTATAGGTACTGACATGGAAAGACGTCCATGGCATATTAAGAGAAAAATGTCAGTTTTTCTTGTATAATATCTTATTTTTGTATACACACCTCTATACACAAACACATACAGCCACATATATATTACATGTGTAGGAAAAAAAGGCTGTTAGATATGCACCAAACTTTTCAAAATAGTTACCCATAGGAGAGAGACTTGAAGGGAGGGTGGGGGTCTGTTTTTGCTCTCTAATTTATACATTTATAATTTGTTTGGATGTCTTAAAAATATGCACATATTGCTTTTACAATATAATGATGCAAAATCTTTCCTATTATGTCTTCATTTCTTCTGACCCAACCTCAAATTTGCGTCACTTGCAACAGTCTCCTAAAGCTCCAGTTACTTTCCTAGCCCTCTGACCATGGATGTTGAGAGCCTCTTTGAAATGAGAAGAATTGCCTACCCTGGCTGTCTCCCCATCTAAAGATTCAAAGGAAATAATTCACAGGATATGCATGAGCTTTGAAAAGCTGCTAAGCACAATGTGAACGTAAGGCATCACTTCTAACAGTGATGGGCAGCATCACCTAGGGTGTGATGTCTCAGAGAGGTCTGGGAGATCACACAAACAGCACCAATGCAATAACAGAACTGAAGCCCAAAGGGCAGAGCATTGTCATCCAAGGACGTTCTTCAGCTTCCATTGATGAACCTCTCCAAACTAACTTTAACATTCACATCACCTTTGGTTTTGACTAGATAGCGTTCATCTTTGTCATGATAAGCAATGCCAGGAGTTTGTTAGCGCTCTGCCATTAGACTCACACTTATTTGTAAGCCTAATTGGCACTATTAACATTCCAAGGACATAGGAGCCATATATTAATGTGGGCACAGAGCTAGAAATGTATTCTCCATATTTAGAAGTGCATCGATTTCCCTTTAAATGAGCTATTTTAATAAAAGCATATGGTCTGCCTAATGAAAAATCTCATTACCTGCACTGAGCTGTAGCAAAGAAATTGCATCTAGTGTATATATGGTGCAGGTGTAAAATGTGTTTACTGCTGCCCCCATGGCTTATGGTGTCTATGAAGACATCAAAACATTTGTAGTGGTATCAGTTTTCACTTGCTGTGAAGACAAATTAAAGAATTAAGTGGGGGCTTCCCTGGTGGTGCAGTGGTTGAGAGTCCACCTGCCGGTGCAGGAAACATGGGTTCATGCCCCGGTCCAGGAAGATCCCACATGCCGCGGAGTGGCTGGGCCCCGTGAGGCATGGCTGCTGAGCCTGCACATCTGGAGCCTGTGCTCCGCAACGGGAGAGGCCACAACAGTGAGAGGCCTGCGTACTGCAAAAAAAAAAAAAAAAAAAAGAATTAAGTGGAAGATTTGTGACACTGCCATCGTCTTGGCTTCTTTTATTTTTTTTGAGTCCTTGGGCAGTATTGGCACAAGCTCCTTTTCTTTGTGGCCACTGCATATTGGACTGTGCAGTAAGTGTGGTTGTTACTGCTGATGACTGAAACTATGGGCCCGAGGTCAAACAAGGGCCTCAAAAGAATTTCACATTCCATCGGCCACTCCCACTCTTTGGACCAAGAAGTAGAGGAGGGGTAAAGACATTCAACAGACATTTTTTTCCTACTATAAACCAGTAAGTAATAATCACTATGGATACAGGAGTGGGCAAAGCTCTCAAGAATTTTAGTCTACCAAATGCTTTGGTTATTCCTTTCCTAGGAATTTGCTAATGTTGGTTGCAGTTGGCAACTAAACTGATGTGAGAGAGAGGCCCACAGTGCTTTCCATGCTAACAGTGACAATTAAGGAAGGTTAGGGCTGTGCATTAGAGTTTATATTTACAGGTAAGCCATATTCTGTTTTAAAGTTGACAACACTGATAACTATGACAAGCTTGTATGTACTCCAGAATATGTACTATGTTTTGCCATTGGTGGTATAGGAGAGAGGTCTGTTTTCTCAAAGAAGGCTTCACATTCCTTTGAATTGAGATCTAGAAGTAACATTTCATAAGGAAAACATATTTTATGTGGTAGATGTCCATTTAGGCTGCTGTAACAAAAGTGTCATAGACTGTATAGCTTAAACAACAGAAATTTATTTCTCATAGTTCTGGAGGCTAGAGGTCTCAGATCAAGGCAATAGCAGATTCAGTGTCTGGTGAGGGCTGGCTTCTTGGCTCATTGACTGCTGTCTTCTTGCTGTGTCCTCACATAGTGGAAGGGGAGAGGGATCTCTGTCTGATGCCTCTGTTATAAGGGCACTAATCTCATTCATGAGTGCTCCACCCTCATGGCCTAATCACCTCTGAAAAGCTCTACCTCCGAATACCGTCAGATTAGGTGTCAACATATGAATTTTGGGAAGACACAAGTATTCATTCTATTGAAGTAGGATACTATTTTAAATTATTAATTAGTGTGATCTAACTCATCCCCTCACACACACTTTCTCAATCTTGCTTCTTAGCTCAACATTCATCATGGTCTATTAACTCACAAAATTTAATAGGAAATTTTGTTCCTGGGTATTTGCAATTCAGTTCAACAAGGCTTTATTGTTTCCTATTATGTGCCACAGGAACTATTCTAGGCATTGGCAGGGACTTCAAGGATGAAGAAGAGGAAATGATCCTTTCTCTTATACATTCACCAGATAAATTGGTAGGGTTAAGTGTCTGGAGTGGCTAAAATCCAGGATGTGCCTTCAATTTATTCTGATGCCAACAAGAGAGAAATATCAGTATTCTGGCAAGGTGGTAGGTCAAAAGCAGTTGGAAGGTGAGGGAAGGTCAGTGGGGAGGTTGGTATAACAAAGGCCAAGTGATGACTAGTGGCTTATTTAGCAGTCCATGGGAACTGGAGGTTGATCCATTCAAAATAAGATCTCCAACTCTCTTGATTTTTTTTTTTTTGGTTACTTTCTATACTACAGTCTAAAAAGGGAAAGCTTGTTTGTACCTTGCTTAAGAAAAGTGCAGTGGCACATGGCTTAAATGACCCAAGGACATATATTATGAAAAACAATAACAACTGAATTAATAAAGTAGCAATTTGAAATCATCTTATTTATATTTATCACCTTATTATTTCACAGAAAGACTCAATAACCTTTTTTTTGTGTGTGTGGTATGCGGGCCTCTCACTGTTGTGGCTTCTCCCATTGCGGAGCACAGGCTCCAGACGTGCAGGCTCAGCGGCCATGGCTCATGGGCCTAGCCGCTCCGCGGCATGTGGGATCTTCCCATACCAGAGCACGAACCCGTGTCCGCTGCATCAGCAGGCGGACTCTTAACCACTGTGCCACCAGGGAAGCCCCTCAATAACCTTTTAAAATAACATCTAGGGAACAACAGAGCTACTGAATTTGGATCCAAAATGCCACCTTTCTTTGCGTGTAGTTGAGAGGCTTGCAAAGCGTGCTCAATGTCTCAGATGGAGGCCACCACCTCACGGTGTGTACGAGAGCCAGGCAATGACAACTGTTAGCTTCTAACCTGTGGAACCAAGGGCACAAAAATATCAAGCAGTGACTTGTTTTACCAGAAGATTATGAGAGTCCAAAGGACCTTTGCTAATTTATTGAGACAAACTCCAGTGGGTTCATTCTGAAAGATAGTTTGTTAAATCCACTTAATTTTTGCTTATTCAAGTGGGTGTTTTAGTAATTGCGGAATGCTGGCAGGAACAAAACCGACAGATACCTCATTGATCCTCAATATATAGAAGCTGTGGAATTTGAGGCTTATGTTATGAATGTGCTATGTACATATATTCCAGAATTTCTAGAAAAGAAGTGAAAAAATACGAATAGTACACAGTTACGGAAAATGATGCTTATAAAGAATTTAACATAGAGAAGTGCCTAGAATAAAAGAAGTGCACGTTTAGTACCATCTCAACTGTTGCAAGGAACCAGACAAGGGACTAAAAAATATAATGAAAGGAATTATGTCAAAAATGTTTACAGTGGGTTTCATTAGGAAGGTGGTGGGATGATGGATGATTTTTTTTCCTTTTCACATTTTGTGTGCTTTCCAAATATTCCATAATGAATCTGATTTAAAACCAATATGAATACACATTACTTGTTAAGAATTGGGCAATATAGGAAAGCACAATGAACACAATAAAAAATCGTCCAGTGCCTGTTCATATTATTAAACTTTACAGATACACTTGTATGTTTCATCCTACCCCATTATTTTTTTAAAGTTAAAGACTGTATCATTAAATATAATTTGGCTCTGTCATTTTACCTGCTGTGTTGTATTCCATTTTATAGTTTTAGCATACTTCATTTACCAATTCTCTTGCTGGTGGACATTTAGATTACTTCTAATCTTTTCCATTATAAATATTACTGTGGTGAATATCCTTGCGCTTGTCTCCTGTCTCCTCCTTTGTGTATATACATGGCAGTTTTTCCTGGAAGTAATCAAAAAACTACACATCATGGACTAAATCTGGCTTGTTGCCTGTTTTTGTAAATAAAATGTTATGGGTACACTACCACGCCCATTTGTTTCTGAATTCTCAATGGCTCCTTTCATGCCGTAATGAAAGAGTTGAGTAGCTGCAACAGAGATTATATGGGCTGCAAAACCTAAAATATTTACGGTCTGGCCCTTTACAGAAAACGTTTGCTAATCTATGGTATTACCTACGTGTGAAATGCTGGGTACAGGGTACAAACCTGCAGCTGTAGAGATAGAGCAAAATCACTCTGCACTGTGGTTGTGAAAATGATGTGCTTTCCCTAGTGTCTGTGATTTCCTGTGGCCCCAGAGTTTTGCCAACACTTGCCAATGTCAAACATAAAAATTTTGCATTTCCCTAATTATTAGTGACATTGAGCAACTTTTCAAAGGGTTATCAGCCATTTTTTAAAACTGTGAATTACCTGTTAATATTCTTTGCTCATTTTCTTCTTGTTAGGCTGCTTATGTTTTGTTAATTCTTTTTAAATTTAAGTTTAATTGACTTACAATATATTAGTTTCAGGTGAACCATATAGCGATTTGATATTTTTATACATTGTGAAATGATCACCATAAATCAAATTACCATGTCATCATAAAAAGTTATTATAGTATTATTATTATTTTTTAAAATCTTTATTGGAGTATAACTGCTTTACAATGGTGTGTTAGTTTCTGCTTTATAACAAAGTGAATCAGCTATACATATACCTATATCCCCATATCCCCTCCCTCTTGCGTCTCCCTCCCACCATCCCTATCCCACCCCTCTAGGTGGTCACAAAGCACCGAGCTGATCTCCCTGTGCTATGCGGCTGCTTCCCACTAGCTATCTATTTTACATTTGGTAGTGTATATGTGTCCATGCCACTCTCTCACTTCGTCCCAGCTTACCCTTCCCCCTCCCTGTGTCCTCAAGTCCATTCTGTACGTCTGCGTCTTTATTCCTATCCTGCCCTAGGTTCTTCATAGCCATTTTTTAAACATACCATATATATGTGTTAGCATACGGTATTTGTTTTTCCCTTTTTGACTTACTTTACTCTGTATGACAGACTCTAGGTCCATCCACCTGACTACAAATAACTCTATTTCGTTTCTTTTTATGGCTGAGTGATATTCCATTGTATATATGTGCCACATCTTCTTTATCCATTCATCTGTCATTGGACACTTAGGTTGCTTCCATGTCCTGGCTATTGTAAATAGAGCTGCAATGAACATTGTGGTCCATGACTATTTTTGAATTATGGTTTTCTCAGGGTATATGACCAGTAGTGGGATTGCTGGGTCGTATGGTAGTTCTGTTTGTAGTTTGTTGGCTGTGGGTTTGTCATATACAGCCTTTATTATGTTGAGATAAGTTCCCTCTATACCTACTATCTGGAGTTTTTTTTTTTATCATAAATGGGTGTTGAATTTTCTCAAAAGCGTTTTCTGCATCTATTGAGATGATCATATCGTTTTTATCCTTCAATTTGTTAATATGGAGTATCACATTGATTGATTTGCATATACTGAAGAATCCTTGCATTCCTGTCATAAACCCCGCTTGCTCATGGTGTATGATCCTTTTAATGTGCTGTTGGATTCTGTTTGCTAGTATTTTGTTAAGGGTTTTTGCATCTATGTTTATCAGTGATATTGGCCTGTAGTTTTCTTTCTTTGTGACATCTTTGTAGGTTTTTCATATCAGGGTGATGGTGGCCTCATAGAATGAGTTTGGAAGTGTTCCTTCCTCTGCTATATTTTGGAAGAGTTTGAGAAGGATAGCTGCTAGCTCTTCTCTAAATGTTTGATAGAATTCGCCTGTGAAGCCATCTGGTCCTGGGCTTTTGTTTGTTGGAAGATTTTTAATCACGGTTTCAATTTCAGTGCTTGTGATTGGTCTGTTTATATTTTCTATTTCCTCCTGGTTCAGTCTCGGAATATTATGCTTTTCTAAGGATTTGTCCATTTCTTCCAGGTTGTCCATTTTATTGGCATATAGTTGCTTGTAGTAATCTCTCATGATCCTTTGTATTTCTGCAGTGTCAGTTGTTACTTTTCCTTTTTCATTTCTAATACTATTGATTTGAATCTTCTCCCTTTTTTTCTTGATGAATCTGGCTAACGGGTTTTCAATTTTGTTTACCTTCTCAAAGAACCAGCTTTTAGTTTTATTGATCTTTACTATTCTTTCCTTCATTTCTTTTTCATTTATTTCTGATCTGATCTTTACGATTTCTTTCCTTCTGCTAACTTTGGGGGTTTTTTTGTTCTTTCTCTAATTGCTTTAGGTATAATGTTAGGTTGTTTATTTGAGATGTTTTTTGTTTCTTGAGATAGGATTGTATCTATAAACTTCCCTCTTAGAACTGCTTTTGTCTCATCCCTTAGGTTTTGGGTTGTTGTGTTTTCATTGTCATTTGTTTCTAGGTATTCTTTGATTTCCTCTTTGATTTCTTCAGTGATCTCTTGGCTATTAAGCAGTGTATTGTTTAGCCTCCATGTGTCTGTATTTTTTACAGATTTTTTCCTGTAATTGATATCTAGTCTCATAGCATTGTGGTCGGAAAAGATACTTGATACAATTTCAATTTTCTTAAATTTACCGAGGCTTGATTTGTGACCCAACATATGCTCTATCCTGGTGAATGTTCCATGAGCACTTGAGAAGTATATTCTGTTGTTTTGGGATGGAATGTCCTATAAATATCAATTAAGTCCATCTTGTTTAATGTGTCATTTAAAGCTTGTGTTTCCTTATTTATTTTCATTTTGGATGATCCATCCATTGGTGAAAGTGGGGTGTTAAATTCCCTTACTATGATTGTGTTACTGTTGATTTCCCCTTTTATGGCTGTTAGCATTTGCCTTATGTGTTGAGGTGCTCCTATGTTGGGTGCATAAATATTTACAATTGTTATATCTTCTTCTTGGACTGATCCCTCAATCATTATGTAGTGTCCTTCTTTGTCTCTTCTAATAGTCTTTATTTTAAAGCCTATTTTGTCTGATACGGGAATTGCTACTCCAGCTTCCTTTTGATTTCCAATTTCATGGAATATCTTTTTCCATCTTCTCACTTTCAATCTGTATGTGTCCCTAGGTCTGAAGTGGGTCTCTTGTAGAGAGCATATATACAAGTCTTGATTTTGTGTCCATTCAGCCAGTCTATGTCTTTTGCTTGGAGAATTTGAGCCATTTACATTTAAGGTAATTATCAATATGTATGTTCCTATTACCATTTTTTAATTGTTTTGGGTTTTTTATTATAGATCTTTTCCTTGTCTTGTGTTTCCTACCTAGAGAAGTTCCTGTAGCATTTGTTGTAAAGGTGATTTGGTGGTGCTGAATTCTCTTAGCTTTTGCTTGTCTGTAAAGGTTTTAATTTCTCCATCAAATTTAAATGAGATCCTTGCTGGGTAGAGTAATCTTGGTTGTAGGTTTTTCCCTTTCATCACTTTAAATATGTCCTGCCACTCCCTTCTGGCTTGGAGAGTTTCTGCTGAATGATCAGCTGTTAACTTTATGGGGATTCCCTTGTATGTTATTTGTTGCTTTTCCCTTGCTGCTTTTAATATTTTTTCTTTGTATTTAATTTTTGATACTTTGATTAATGTGTGTCTTGGCATGTTTCTCCATGGATTTATCCTGTATGGGACTCTCTGCACTTCCTGTACTTGATTGACTATTTCCTTTCCCATATTAGGTAAGTTTTCAACTGTAATCTCTTCAAATATTTTCTCAGTCCCTTTCCTTTTCTCTTCTTCTTCTGGGACCCCTATAATTCAAATGTTGGTGGGTTTAATGTTGTTCCAGAGGTCTCTGTAGCTGTCCTCAATTCTTTTCATTCTTTTTTCTTTATTGTCCTCTGCAGTAGTTAGTTCCACTATTTTATCTTCCAGGTCACTTATATGTTCTTCTGCCTCAGTTATTCTGCCATTGATTCCTTCTAGAGAATTTGTAATTTCATTTATTGTGTTGTTCCTCATTGTTTGTTTGCTCTTTAGTTCTTCTAGGTCCTTGTTAAATGTTCCTTGTATTTTCTCCATTCTATTTCCAAGATTTTGTATCATCTTTACCATCATTACTCTGGATTCTTTTTCAGGTAGACTGCCTAGTTCCTCTTCATTGGTTTGGTCCGGTGGGTTTTTACCTTGTTCATTCATCTGCTGTGTATTTCTCTGTCTTCTCATTTTGCTTAACTTACTGTGTTTGGGGTCTCCTTTTCTCAGGCTGCAGGTTTGTATTTCCTATTGTTTTGGTCTCTGTCCCCAGTTGGTGAAGTTGGTTTAGTGGGTTGTGTAGCCTTCCTGGTAGAGAGGACTAGTGTGTGTGTTCTGGTGGATGAGGCTGTATCCTTTCTTTCTGGTGGGCAGGACCACACCTGGTGGTGTGTTTTGGGGTGCCTGTGACCTTATTATGACTTTAGGCAGCCTCTCTGCTTATGGGTGGGGTTGTGTTCCTGTCTTGCTAGTTCTTTGGCATAGCGGGTCCAGCACTGTAGCTTCCTGGCCATTGAGTGGAACTGGGTCTTAGCGTTGACATGGAAATCTCTGGGAAAGCTTTTGCCATTGTATATTACGTGGAGCCAGGAGGTCTCTGGTGGACCAGTGTCCTGAACTCACCTCTCCCACGTCAGAGGCACAGGCTTGACACCTGGCTGGAGTACAATACCCTGTCAGCCACATGGCTCAGAAGAAAAGGGAGAGCAAAAGAAAGAAAGACAGAAAAATAAAATAAAATAATTAAAATAAAAAATAAATATTAAAAATAAAGAATTAAAAAGTGAATAAAAACAAGAAAGAAAGAAAGAAGAGAGCAACCATACCAAAAAACAGATCCACCAGTGATAACAAGCACTAAAAAGCATACCAAAAAAAAAAAAAAAAAAAACCAGACGGACGGAACCGTAGGGCAAATGGTAAAAGCAAAGCTATATTGATAAAATCACACAAAGAAGCATACACATACACACTCACAAAAAGAGAAAAAGGAAAAATATTTATATATCGTTGCTCTCATAGTCCACCGCCTCAATTTTGGGATGTTTCGTTGTGTATTCCGGTATTCCACAGATACATAGTACATCAAGTTGATTGTGGGGATTTAATCCGCTGCTCCTGAGGCTGCTGGGGAAAATTTCCCTTTCTCTTCTTTGATCACACAGCTCCTGGGGTTCAACTTTGGATTTGGCCCCGCCTCTGCGTGTAGGTCGCCGGAGGGCATCTGTTCTTCGCTCAGACAGGACAGGGTTAAAGGAGCCGCTGATTCGGGGGCTCTGGCTCACTCAGGCTGGGGGGAGGGAGGGGTACGGATGCGGGGTGAGCCCACGGCGGCAGAGGCCGGCGTGACGGTGCACCAGCCTGAGGCATGCTGTGTGTTCTCCCAGGGAAGTTGTCCCTGGATCATGGGACCCTGGCTGTGGCGGGCTGCACAGGCTCCCGGGAGGGGAGGTGTGGATAGTGACCTGTGCTTGCACACAGGCTTCTTGGTGGCTGCAGCAGCAGCCTTAGCATTCCATGCCCGTCTCTGGTGTCCCCGCTGATAGCCGCGGCTCGTGCCCGTCTCTGGAGCTTGTTTAGGTGATGCTCTGAATCTCCTCGTGCACCCCGAATCAATGGTCTCTTCTCTCTCAGGCAGTTCCAGTCTTTTCCGGGACTACCTCTTGGCTACCTGTGGCACACTAGCCCCCTTCAGGCTGTGTTCACACAGCTAACTCCAGTCCTCTCCCTGGGATTTGACCTCAGAAGCCCGAGCCTCAGCTCCCAGCCCCCACCCACTCCGGCGGGTGAGCAGACAAGCCTCTCAGGCTGGTTAGTGCTGGTCGGCAGCAATCCTCTGTGTGGGAATCTCTCTTTTCCCTCTGCAGCCCTGTTGCTGTGTTCTCCTCCATGGCTCCGAAGCTCCCCACCCCCAGCCACCCCCCGACTCCACCAGTGAAGGGGCTTCCTATTGTGTGGAAACTTTTCCTCCTTCACAGCTCCCTCCCAGAGGTGCAGGTCCCACCTCTATTCTTTTGTCTCTGTTTTTTCTTTTTTCTTTTGCCCTACCCAGGTACATGGGGAGTTTCTTTCCTTTTGGGAAGTCTGAGGTCTTCTGCCAGCATTCAGTAGGTGTACTGTAGGAGTTGCTCCACGTGTAGGTGTATTTCTGATGTATTTGTGAGGAGGAAGGTGATCTCCACGTCTTAGTCTTCCGCCCTCTTGAAGGTCTCCCCACATTATAGTATTATTGACTATATTCCCTATGTTCTACATTACATCCACATGACTTATTTTATATTTGGAAGTTTGTACTTCTTAATTCCTTTCCCCTGTTTTGCACCTCCCCCCACATCCCCTGCCCTCTCTGGCAATCACCAGTTTGGTCTCTGTATCTATGAGTTCATTTCTGTTTTGCTTTGTTTGTTCATTTGTTTCCTTTTATAGATTCCACACTTAATTAAAATAATATGGTATTTGTCTTTTTCTGTCTGACTTACTTCACTTAGCAGAATACCCTCTAGGTCCATCCATGTCACAAATAGTAAGATGTCATTCTTTTCATGGTTGAATAATAATCAGTTGTGTGTATATATATGTATGAATGTGGCGTGTGTGTATAGATGTATGTATTTCTCCACATTAGAAAGATAGATTGTATCAATCTATCGATGGACACTTAGGTTGCTTTCATAGTCTTAGCTATCATAAATAATGCTGCAGTGAACGTTGGGGTGCATTTATCTTCTTGAATTAGTGTCTTCATTTTCTTTCAATGAATATGCAGAAGTGGGATTGCTGCATCATATGGTAGTCGTATTTTTAATTTTTTGAGGAACCTCTATACTGTTTTCCTTAGTGGTTATACCAATTTATATTCCAACCAACAGAGCACAAGTGTTCCCTTTTCTCTACATCCTCACCAACAGTTGTTATTTGTTATCTTTTTGACAATAGCCTTTCTATCACGTGTGAGGTGATAGCTCATTGTGGTTTTGATTTGCATATCTCTGATGAGTGATGAGCATCTTTTCATGTCCCTGTTTGCTACCTGTATATCATCTTTGGAAAAATGTCTGATCAGGTCCTCTACCCATTTTAAAATCTGAATTTTTTTTTATATTTAGTTGTATGAGTTCTTTATGTATTTTGGATATTAACCCCTCATCAGATATATCATTTGCAAATGTTTTCTCCCATTCAGTAGGATGCCTTTTTGTTTTGTCGATGGTTTGTTTTCCTGTACAAAACCTTTTCTTTCTTTTTTTTTTTTTTTTTGTGGTATGCGGGCCTCTCACTGCTGTGGCCTCTCCCGTTGCGGAGCACAGACTCTGGATGCACAGGCTCAGCAGCCATGGCTCACGGGCCCAGCCACTCTGCGGCATGTTGGATCTTCCCGGACCAGGTCACGAACCCGTGTCCCCTGCATCTGCAGGTGGACTCTCAACCACTGCGCCACCAGGGAAGCCCATACAAAACCTTTTTAATTTGATGTAGTCATGTTTGCTTGCTTTTGCTTTTGCTGCTCTTGCCAGAGGAGACAGATCCAGAAAAATATTGCTAAACTGATGTCAAAAAGCATAATGCCTGTATTTTCTTCTGAGTGTTTTATGGTTTCCCATCTTACATTTAGGTCTTTAATAAGTTTTGAGTTAATTTTTGTGCATGGTGTGAGGGAGTAGTCCAGTTGATTCTTTTACATGTAGCTGTTCAGTTTTCCCAGCACCACTTATTGAAAAGAGAGTCTTTCTCCATTGTATATTCTTGCTTCCTTTCTCATAGATTAATTGACCGTAGGTGTGTGGGTTTATTTCTGAGTTATCTTTTCTATTCCATTGATCTATGTGTCTGTTTTTGTGCCAATGCCATACTGTTTTGAATACTAAGAGCCTTGTAGTATTGTCAGGGAGTGTGATACCTCCAGTTCTGTTCATCATGATTATTTCTTTATATAATCTTGATACTAATCCTGTGTTGTTGGGGTTTTTTTTTTTTGGTTACTTCATTGTATAGAAATTTCTGCCTTTCAATGGCGTCAGATTTAGCATGGTTTGTGCTTGTTTATTGTCTTATCTTGGACATTTTTTCCTATCCTGAATTTATTTTTCAGTTCTCCAAATTTTCAAGTTTGCTTCTCATATTCATACCTTTAACTCACCTGAAATTTATTTTTGTGGTGTGGCATAGACTGTAACCTACTTTTGCACACAGACCATGAGTATCTTCCCACATCAAAAGAGAGATCTACGTCATCATTTTAATGACTGCCTGGTATTCTGTCATAATTCATTTAATTCATCTCCTCTTGTTTTATATTTGGATTATTCCAGATGTCCCCTTTATAAATAATGCTAAGGTGAACATTCTTCTAAAGTGAATAACTTTTGTGATCAGAAAAACAGAAAGCAAAAAATAGGGACAGCTTTAAAAATACCCAACAGCCTTCATAATTGGGTATTGCATAGTTGCATTCATTTATTAAGTACTATTTCTAGGTGCTAAATACATGGTGCTTACAGTAGATTGTTACTCACCATCTACTCCAACTTCCTTATTGTGTGCTTTTGTATATTGCCAAGTTTTGAAACTTAAAAATCCCTATCTCTGAGGCTCTCGTAGCTAGGGTTCCCCTTGCATGCACCAAATAGATGCACTCACATGATATTTAGAGGCAGAAATGAGGCAGTGGCCGTACTGCTGTCTTATCTATTGCTTTTCTCAAGCCCTGCTGTGGAAAGAGTGGTCATTTCTGAGGCAGTCTTCTGGGGTTTAGTCAGTAGCTTTGTAGAAGCCTTCATTATGATGGTGGCTGTGCATCCTGTCTGGATTACATGTGTAGAAGTGTGTTGTATATCTCAGTGGTGCCAGTGGTGGCCTCCTGCTTCTCCGTTTTCCTGATTGTGGCAAAGGTTGTCTGAGGGGCTCAGCCCAGAACCTGCTCCTCTATCACTTTCAGTGATCTTATATGTATGGAATCCCTTGTGTTACATAGCTTTCTGTTTAAAATGCTACCGTCGTTTCTGTTTCCTGCAGCAGAATCCTGTCTCACACAATTGTCTGAGGAGGGAGATGGAATATAAGCAAATAATGTCCACACACTTTGCTAAGTGCTAATGCATTTATCTGCTGGGTGCTGTGGGATCACAGAGGAAGGACTATTTTTGCCCACAAGAGTCAGGAAAAATTTCACTTAGGAGGTGATTTTTGGCCAAGTCTTAAAGGGCAATAATGGGCAGAGGGAACAGCCTGAGAATGTCCAGAGATATGTGATTCTGACACGAATAACTTAGTGTGGCTGAATCATAGAGTGTGTTGTATAACGATCACCCTGACAGTAGTTGTGTGTGGGACAGTGTAGGGGGGCATAGAAATGTAGCCAGGGAGAAAGAGAAAGTTAAGAAAAGCAGAGGATAGGTGTGAAAAAAGAAAGAAAGAAAACTGAATATGATGAATGAGAGGAAAGTCAAAGATTCTTACGTTTTTGCCCTGGAAATCCCTCCCTCCCTCCCTTCCTTCCAACTGAAGCTCTCTGTGTTAGAGTACAAGCTCATCCCGGAGCATGTTAATTTCTCTTGTGTTCCCCATAACATCTAGCTGATGCCTCGCCTATGATATTGCTCCATAAATATTGGTAAAATGTTTGATCTGAACTACTTGATTGTACCTTTAAGAGTAGTTAACAGAGTTAAGAAAATCAATGTGCTATTCTAAGTCACTGTTTGGAAAAGATTTAAACCCTTGCAGTGGAGTACTGAACATTTGGTTTGAGTTTATTCCTTTTTAATTTTTGGCCACACCTCACGGCATGTGGGACCTTAGTTCCCCGACCAGGCGTGTGGGACCTTAGTTCACCACCCAGGGATCGAACCCGCGCCCCCTGCACTGGAAGGCAGAGTCTTAACCACTGGCCAGCCAGGGAAGTCCCCTGAGTTTATTCTTTATCTTACTCCAGCCAAGGCTCTTTCCTGTTTCTTCCTGAGTTGATGAGAGAAAGCATTACCTTATATCTCTAGATTTCCCTTGCAGGTAAAATGGTCTATGCCCTTCCCCAAAACCTTTTCAAAAACCCTCACTTCTGCAGCAGAAAATCTAGTTCTTCTTTGTCTTTAACAATCACAACGGTCTCTAATGATACTAATATACTAACATTAGTATTATTAACAGTAATAATGAAAAAAAAAAAAGAGGCTGGGAAGTACCACGGTCCCTTTACTTCAGATCACTTCCAAGCCCTGTTTTTGAAGTTTCAGTAGTCAGAGCTGGGACTTCTTTGGAGTTAAACCTACTTGTAACTTTTTT
Source organism: Mesoplodon mirus (assembly GCF_964341445.2). Lineage (NCBI taxonomy): Eukaryota > Metazoa > Chordata > Mammalia > Artiodactyla > Ziphiidae > Mesoplodon > Mesoplodon mirus. The sequence continues at coordinate 101,095,071 of NC_138981.1, read as the reverse complement.
TTTTCCCTAGGGGTAGAATAAGACAAACTTTTTTGTTCCTTTTTCTTAATAAATATGAAGGGACTTGACAGTTAATTAGAATGTTTGTTTTACTTCAGAGATGCCTAAGGTTACGATCAGAAAGGCCTTTTTTAAAAGAGAGAACCAAAATACAGAACACATTTTGAACAGACAATTAAACAAAATAATTACCAGCTTTTTCACACAGTGCTATTGGAGTTCAAAGGTGGAAGAGATCACTAGCTGAGAGAAATCAGTGAAAACTGAAATATTCAGCAAATATTGGGCTATGCTTTGAAGGAGGGATTGGTTTTCGGTAGGGGAAGGGGAGGAAAACTACCTAGATAGGGTAATATCAAGGAAAAGGATGTGGAAATGGGAATGAGGGAAAGAATTCAAAGGACAGAGAATAGACTATTCCAACTCAATAATTGGGAGACAAAAAACCTGAATATGTTGGTGTGGCAAATTATTTTGCTTGGGAGATTTTTTGCATGCTCATTAGTGTTTGGGGCATGCCAGGCTAGCAGGACAAGATTGGCACCATTGTCTGAGTGTTGGCCATCATTTGAACTGCACTTTGGATCTGTGTACCCAGTTGTTGAACAGTTACAATGTCAGAGTGGCAGGGCCCACAGAGACCTTTACTCCAACTCCCTCACTTTACAGATCCGGAAACTGGCGTCTAGAAAGAAAAGACTTGTTCTAGCTCACACAGTGAGTCAGGCATTTGAATCCAAGTATATTATTGAAAGTTAATGGTGAAATTAACCTGCCAAATGCTCAGAAGAGGAAAGTGTCAACCGGTTGACTACCTTATTGTACTTCCTTTCTGGTAAAAATCCCCTGCATCTGGAAAGGTGTCCCTTTCCTCTAGTTGGGTCAGAGCTGTTCTGCTGCCTCTCTGTATACTTCTGAGGGATAAGGTGAGCACATTTGTTGGCTGGGCTAGCATTTCCCTCTCACTCACTCATGTAGATTACAGACTTTCTTTATTGAGTGAGGAAAGGAAACAGACACTTAGCAGCTTTGACAGGCTAAAAGCGGCCTTTATTATTAGAAGTCAGCTGCTTTAATTTGGAAAAGCAGTGGTTAGATTTTGAGTTGCAGTTTTACACAGTAAGGTGGCATTTTGTTCTGTTACCTGCACCTGGAGGAGAATGGAAACAATTTCAAAAGTGAAGCAGTTTCCAAAGTGAAGCATCGTTCGTTATAAAGCAGAAACTAACACACCATTGTAAAGCAATCATACTCCAATAAAGATGTAAAAAAAAAAAAGTGAAGCAGTTTCAAAAGTGAAGCAGTGAAAGACCTTGGAGATTGGAGTCTACGGTTCCCAGGATAAGATTTCCTTAAGGCCTTTTGCCCAGAACATCGTCCTTTCCTCTTGAAACCGTGGAACAAGATAACTCTCACTGATAGCAAAAACCAGGCAAACCTTGACACTGGTGTTTCAAGAGAGGACATTGAGGCAGATGAGTTACCACTGTTCTGTGAGGCTCAGGTGGTGAACTATGCCAGAATGATACCACCAATGAAGCCACTGACCCAGTGACCACAGGGGAGATTCTTAAGATAAGTACAAAGTCTGAAGCCTAACCTTAGGACAGATGGCCAGTGAAAAAATTGAGTCCTTGAGACCCTCATGCATAGATGAACACAAGAAGCAAGGACAGCTTTGCAAAACCCAACTCAGGTCCTGTGGGAATCAGATGCTCCTAGTGCTACTAATGCAGCGCTCCAAGTGCAAAGGATGACGGGGAGCCTGGATTGCTCTGATGACACTGGAGGATAGGTTTCCACTCAGTGGAGTAGGGCTGTATATAAATGTACAAATGGAGGATGATAGAGGTAGCTGACAGCTAAGAGAAACAGCAGTACAAAAACCAAAAACAGCCTCAGTTGATGTAGTAAGTCTTGGACATTAGAAAGGAGGCTTAGTAAATACAAAAGTTTTCCTAAAGACAGCATTTATTTCAGCATTGTTACCACTGCAGAAAGTCAAGCAGTTTGGAGCCTCCGGAATGAAAGCCACATTCTTTAGTGGGGGTGGTAGATGTACTGGCTAAGATTCTAGACTTTGGTTTCATCTTGATACCAGGCTTCCAACCTTGTCTCTGCCACTTCCTACCTCTGTATCCTTGGACAAGTTACTTCACTTCTCTGATCTTCACTTTCCTCTTCAGTGAAAGAGAGGTAATAATAGGATATATCTTTGGGGCTGTTGTGGAGATTTAATTGCGATCGTACATAGGAAATATTTAGCATGGTGTCTGGCATAGAGAAAAATAAAAATATTAAATTGCTCTTCTATTTCTCTTCCTCATCTTTACTGATATCGACCTAGTTATTATTATTTTTTTGGCCATGCCATGTGGCATGTGGGATCTTAGTTCCCTGAGCTTTTATTTGGTATAACTCTAATGCTACAGAAAAGTTGTAAGAATGGTACTGAGAGTTTCTCTATACCCTTCACCTAGCTTCCCCAATGTACGTTACTATGTACATTTGTCAAAACATTGGTTCAGTACTATTAACTAAATTCCACACTTCACTTGGATTTGCCCTAGTTTTTCCACTAATGTCCTTTTTCCATTTCAGGATCCATTCCAGGATACTGTTTCACATTGAGTTGTCATGCTCCTTAGTCTCCTTTGATGTGTCATAATTTCTTAGATTTTCTGTGTTTTTCATGACCTTGACATTTTTGAAGAGTACTGGTCAGGTATTTGTAGACTGTCCCTTAGTTTTATATGAAAATTGGAACTAAGACTTTGTCTTTAGATACTACTCTTCTGTTAGTGAAAAGGGACTGGCGATTAAATGAAAACTACACTTATGATACATTCTGTAATTAGCTCTAGTAATTAGACTATGTTTTATCCTTATATCAACAATTCTTAGCACGATGCCTAGTATGCGATAGGCACGCATATATTTTTTGAATGAAGAAATCAATGTTTCTGATTTAATTGTTTATGATACTATTTGTATTTTGACTCATTTCTGTGTTGATGCAGTTTTAGTTTTGTAACAAAATGATATCCCAATTTAAGAGCCCCCCTCAAGCTTTATAAATAAGAAGCACCTAGGTCGATTTAATGAACTCTCTCACCGCTGTCTTGTCTGAGTCTGAGAGGTGAGACACACACACATCACACACATTTGTTCCCCAATAGGGATGATCACTGAGTTCTGTATTGGTCACTATGATTTACACCTGTATGAAGGTTTATCTTTAAAATGTTGGAAGAAGAGGCTCCCTGGCAGTCCAGTGGCTAAGACTTCACGCTCCCAACGCAGGGGGCATGGGTTTGATCCCTGGTCGGGGAACTGGGGAACTAAGATCCTGCATGCTGCACGGTACGGCCAAAAAAAAAGGTTGGAAGAAACTGAATGGAAAATGGGATTACAAAACTATGAGTGTTTGCATAGAAACTCAGAAAATAGGATGTGAATGATTGTATAGGGTATCTGTGCAAATGTGTGCACATACACGTGTATGTCTCTCTGGCGGTTAGTATGTTTATGGAAAATGACTGAAAGGCTACATATTCAACTGTTAACAGTGCTACCTTTGCTACCTCTGTTGGTAAGGGTGAGTTTGGGAGAAGAGTGGGAAAAACTGGGGACCAACCTTTTACCTTTTCCCCTGCTATACCTTTTTCTTCCCCCTCATGATAAAAAAGAAATGAAGAAAAACATTCTGAAAGAATTCACCATGTGATCCCTTTAACTAATAATAACTAAAAAAAATAGAAAATAGACAGTTTTGAGATCTTAGGGAATAACAATTTAGGGTGACTGATGTCTAGACAGCTGTTGGAGGGCTCTGGCAGGTGGCTGAATTTAAATATGCACAGTACATGCAAATGTCTACCTGTTGCAACTGAATTGCTCAGAGCGCTATGTAGGTGCAAGGGGGGAATATCAACAAACAGTCCAAACTACTTCCTGTTTTCATGTCATAAATTTGTAAACATGGAGATGATAACAGATAGTTGAGAATCCCCTCCCCCCTCCCCTCCATAGCTTAGATTTTCTCTCAGAACTGTGTCTACATAATCCCACATATGGCCAATGGAGGCCACAGCTGGAACATCTTTTGTGACGGCATTTGAACCCATTTACTGGCTATGTGCATAGACTGTATATGGAGAGAAGCAAAAGGAATTTGGTTTTTATTGCATTCCATCAGTGGCGCTGACGTGCGGTGTATAGTCAAATGCAGCACAGAAACAGTTATTATGTGAACTGAAGCCGAAGGCAATGGATTTGGAACAATTAGTTCTACTTCAGGGTAATTGCTGCCTTCCCCACTTGCTTTCTCTTCTGTGTCTGCCTTCTTCCCTCCATGCCATTGTTCGACATTTCCTACACAGAAGGCAATTAATAATGGAAGTCGTGGGTAATACAAAGAGCTCGGTAAATGATAGGCTAGTGGTTTATTTAATCTAGTTCTATTTTTTGATTCCCAAACAGCCGTAACGGGAAGAAACGAGGCAAATGATTTACAAATCTGATGAGTTCACAAATTCATTGATTCATCAAACGTTTATTGGGTGCCTGTTAGGTCCCAGACACTGCGTTAGATGTGACAGGAAAAACTAATGGGAACATTGGCTCTGTTTGCTACACGCTCAGAGATGAAGTAATCCTCGGCTCCGTAACTGTGGGTGATACCAAGAAAATGGAAATCGAAATCTTTCACATTAATTGAGCTTTCTGAACAAATGATAATTTGGTTTTGAGAAATAAATATTAAGACACATATTGCTTTTAAAAACTAAACGTATTAGGATCGTGTGGTCCGATTTGCTTAAATAAAATTTTATACAACTGATGCAGAAATTCAAAATCTCAATGCAGACAGAGATTTCATCCAGCCAGTCTTTCTATTCCAGAGCTGGCCTGTCTGAATACCTACAGTGATACTTCATTCTGGGCACTTATTTTTTAAATAAACTGCTTATAGCTGCATGGTGCTTGAGGTTTTAGGGCCTCCAACTGTTGACTTTCTGTAATCTTACTAAGCGTTTGGAGAGAAACACAAGCTCTCTACTTGTACACTGGAGTGGGAATCCATCTAGGTCTGAGATCCTTTTCATCTGGCTCTTTGAATAGTATTGTGATTATTAAGTAAGATTACATACAAAAAAAAACCACTTTAAAGATCTTTAAAGCACAATAAAATGTAAGGTACGTTAACCCCCCTGAACGTTCAGACTTTCATCTGGTAGCCTCACTTTTCTAGACTATTCAGCCTTAAACTACGAAGTTAGCAAAAAAGAATTGTGCAGGCCAGGACTTGCTGTTATGAATCCCATGTATAAAAACCATGCAATTGGGCCTCCCTGGTGGTGCAGTGGTTGAGAGTCCACATGCCAATGCAGGGGACGCGGGTTCGTGTCCTGGTCCGGGAAGATCCCACGTGCCGCGGAGCGGCTGGGCCCGTGAGCCATGGCCGCTGAGCCTGTGCGTCCGGAGCCTGTGCTCCGCAACGGGAGAGGCCACAGCAGTGAGAGGCCCGCGTACCACAAAAAAACATAAAAATAAAAAAAGAGATGAGGTAACTTGCTCAGACTCTCAGCTAGACCTAGGCAGAGCTGGCCAGCCCCTCAGCTCCATGCTTTAAAAAAAAAAACAAAAAAAACCACATGCAATTAACTTGAGAGGGTCAGTGTACCACACTGAGCCTTGTTAATACATACTTCTTAATAAGCGTGGTTATCTGGTTGGCATGCAGCAGTTTGGGGAAGGCAGGCAGGGAAAGAGGACTGTTAGAGGCAGGTTGGGTGAGAGCAGAAGAAGAGACAGTTGACAGACTTCTAGTAAGGAGGAGAAAGAGAAACATGGAGAGAGACCGAGAGCCATGTTACAGCACAGCACAATAACTGTAGTCCATAATGACAGCCTTAAGTCATGGAAGAAAAGTTAAATTATGTTCTGTGTCCTTTGAGATGTCAGGGATGTGGATAGTACTGGTTCCTGCCAATGTAGTTCAAATTTCTGAGCTTGAGATGCAAACTTCAGTTATCTGGAAAGCATACCAATGTTGAAGCATTTCATTTTCCTGACAGTCAGAAAATGAAGCATTGCTATGGGAATATAATTATAAATTGCTCTTAGAGATAACGGATCCCATTAGTTGCTTACAAATGAAATCAAATGATTCCTCTCCCTGATTTTGGTATACCCCACCATATTTCCCGTTATGTCCAGAGGTGTAAGAGATATTATGAAGCTCAGACCAATAGACAGTAAGCAACCATGAGCATTGCTTGTTTGCCATGGCATGCCCTACATCTAACACAGTCCCTGGCAGTCAAAATTTTTCCTAACTGTGTATAGATATATAATGTAAATATCTCATAGGACAAAAGGGCAAGTTGTAAAATCAGCGATTTCAGTATGTTGTACCTTTTTAACGTTGAGTATAGAGTCAGCTATTGCTGTATTCCTAACAATAACAGAGTATTTGTGGCATGCAACAGTAAGCAATAATTTTGCTCAGATGTCTATGGGTTGGTTTGAGGTCAGGTGACCTAGGCTGGGCTTAGCTGGGTGGCCCTTAGCTGCAGATTGGGTCTGAGTCTTTTCTGTGTGTCTTGGACTAGCTGATTAACCGGGGATGCTTTTTCCTGGTGGTGGTGGAGATGCAAGGGAGCAAGCAGAAGCATGAGAACCATGAGGTCCCTCTTAAGACTTAGGCTTGAAACTGAAACTGTCTCTTCTACCCTTATTCCACTGGACAAAGTAAGTTACATGGTCAAGCCCAACGTGCACTGCCTGTAGGTGGAGGAACTATAAAGTCACATGGCAAAGGAATGGGTCTAGGCAGGAGTGATGAATTGGGGTCTATGTCAACAAGACTTTGAGGTCAGGTACCTGTGATTACTCTTATGGGACAATAATTGGATCTTTTTGCTTTCATCAGTAACCACACAATAAGATATGGGGCAGGCTCCAAAAACCAGCTGTTGATATAGAATTGAAAAATTTCCTCCCAATTCTCGATCTTCTAACTTTTCTTTTTTTTTGGGTGGGGGGAGGTACACGGGCCTCTCACTGTTGTGGCCTCTCCCGTTGTGGAGCACAGGCTCCGGACGCGCAGGCTCAGCAGCCATGGCTCACGGGCCCAGCCGCTCCACGGCATGTGGGATCCTCCCGGACCGGGGCATGAACCCGTGTCCCCTGCATCGGCAGGCGGACTCTCAACCACTGCACCACCAGGGAAGCCCCAATCTTCTAACTTTTTGACAAAGGTTCTAGTAATAGATGACCAAGAATGAGGCATCTGCAGCCACGATTTCTCTGTGCCTGATGAATAGCCATAGCAAAATATTATTGTACCCAGGAAAACAAATGAGTTAAACAGATTGCTATTCAGCCTGTGATGATGTCTAATTTAACTTTAATGTTCAATAGGGGTTTAATGTGCTCTAGTCAATGGAAATTAGAACACTAGAAAACACCTCTTTGATGGGTGGAAGTGTGTTGGATTGCATGACTGTATCTTTCCTGCTTGACAGCTCCTCATGCTAAGAATAAATCATTATCCTGCTGTTGAACATGTATCATCTGAGATATTACCTGGCACCGGTAGGTGCCTTAGTCTGAATTGGCACTTGGAGGGTAGTCACAATGTTTGCTAACATGTCTCTTAACTAAATTTAGTTATATAGATAGGTAAGTTAGATTATTTCATAGTTGAATTCCCACAAGTCTCTCATTAAAAATACCTGAAAACATGCATAGTGATTTTATTAGCACTCCCACCTCAAAATTAATTATTTCTATCCTTTGGCTTCCTTTTAGAAGATTCAGAGGGCACTGTATATTCAAGCTGAATATAGTGTTAAGATCCTCAGAAATGGTAGCCCTCCTGGGCTCTAGGTATATCCAGGGTAGGGGTTCTTAGCATGGGGTCCACGGATGGGTGTCAGGGATTGTGAAACAACTGATCATTTGCAGATGATGAATATATTGTATACATGTAGGAACTTCTTTCTCCAAAGAACATCTATAGCTTTCATCAGAGTCTTTTAAAACTCCAAGACTCCAACACACTGACAAAAGTTTGTGCTTGTCTAGTAGAGTTTGTGTTTGACTTTCTGTAGGCCCATTTTAAAGAAGTGATCACCAAATCGTAGTGTGTCCACAGGACGGTGATATCGGTGGTTAAAAGAGTCTGAAAACCATGCAACTTATTAGAGTGGTGGGTGTAATGGCAAATGTTCAGTGTGGAGGAAAGAAGGCTGATTGAGAGATGATGTAGCTGTGCTTCAGTATTCAAAGTGCAGTGACATGGAGAAGGACTTGCCTTGTTATTTTTCTAGAAGCAGAGGAGGGGAGGTGTGAGGCACCAGATTTCAATGCAACCTAAAAGTGAACTTTGCCATAATCTTAACTTTCCAGGGGCGTAATGGGTAGCTTATTATTTACCTTCACAAGTTTTCTACGTGTAAAGCTAAAATAACTGGGTTGTTAAGAGTGTTGCTGTTGTCCTCGGCCTGTTAGTGCTATCCTATCCAAAGTGCTTCAGTTACTTGTATGGGGCTTTCCTTTTCCTTTTTGAAAAATGGCATAATGAATGCATTCACTTCAAGTGTGGAGGGTGTGTATATAGATGTGAAACCTGATTCTTTTTTATCCATGAAATCATAAAATTTAAATACGAGAAGCAATTTAAATCTGATCCAGTTCCCCATTTTATAGATGGTGAAACTCAGGCGTCTAGTAGAGTTTGCTCTGCATTCAAGGTTACACAGTGAGTAGTCGAATAAGGACTTGGCCACGGCTCTGAGTGCCTTTTCTAGACCTCTTTTTGCCTTCTATATGATAAAAGCCAGAAATAATTAGAAGGACACAGAACAGTCTGGACTAGAAAAGGAATGAATATCATTTTTTTCATTAACTGCTTCAACCTCTTCTTGGAAATCAGGTCTTTTACCTCCTAGCTTTTAATACAGTTGTGCTCTTCTCTTTTATAATATTGTATATTTGCTGGAAATTTATATGTGGTGATTTGTAGCTATAAGCATATGCAAATGCAAAATTAGAATTGACATAGGGGAGGTATCCTGCCAATATCTAAATGTTGCAGACCTTGAACTGTATACTTTGAGGATGTGTTAATCTTCAAAGTTTACAATTTAAGGGACTTGACATGGAGTTTTGACATATAAACTCAAAATCTGATCTTGACAACTGATGATGTGTGGACTCTGGGTTTTAGGTAAAGCGTACTTGGGAGCCCCTATATGTATCTAATGGATCTATCTGAAAGTTACCAAAATTAAAGTCATAACATCTGAAAAGCTTATTTGTGGATTAAATGAGGGCTCCAACTTTACCCACTCAACAGTGCTTAACCTTCAAGCTTTCAGAAGAACAGTATAATTTTGTTCAAATCTTTGCTGGTTTCCAAATGGCCTTACCATTACTGAGCTCACTTGAAAATATCTGTTAAGAAAACATGAAAACAAAACTCAAGGCACCATGTAATAGGTGTCTTATGGCTTAAAAATATTCTAGGGAGATATTTTATCTTTATCCTAGTGAGAATGGAGATAGGAAGTGAAGGTGAGAGATCGGAGGGCTCAAAATAGGGCAACGTTAATGGTCATAGAGTATTGAAAAGGCAAAGGGTCTGGGAGATATTTAGATAGGAAGGCTTGACAGTGTTGAGTGATCATCGATTAAAGGGAATCAGAGAAGGAAGAATCTAATTTAAAGCCAAGGTTTTCAGCTGGTAGATGATGATGTTCTTATGCGATATTATTAATTATTCCCCATACTTCCAATGGCATGAAGCACAAAGGCATCCCTTTTGCAGCAATGTGCACCAGGACCAAAAGCAGGAGGTAGAATCTCATGGGTGGGAGTGGGGAAGTTCAGAGAAGTTCAGAGCACGTGAACGGAGCAAGACCACACAACTAGTTAGAAATACTTTGTCCTCTCAATCATTCTGCCACCTCTCTGGGGGTCTACTTTGCTGGTCCCAGCTCCTTGCCCCTCTTTTGCAAATACCTAGACATCTGCCCCACTGCCCCATTCTAAGGGTGGCTGCTGACATCTGTGTCAGGACCCCAGTGGGCCTCACCACTTGCTTGGGGAGTTAGATTCCTCTTAGATGGAACTCCGCTCCATCTCTGCCTTGGTCAGAGAGAAAGGCTGCCTTCTGAGAGCCTGTTCAAAGTATCAGCCCTAAGGAAAACTGACATCATCCCAGGTATTTCCTGCCCACTTTTCACCATAGAATCTACAGCCTTTATGCTAAAATACAACCCAGGTCCTCTTTGAGGGGACCTTCAGGCAGAGCCAGCTCGGCAGCTTGCTAAGGTCATGTTTTCTGCTCCTTCCTTCTGTACCACCTAAGTCAGTGGAGGAAGACATAGTGTTCCAGTAGCAGGGGGAGAGGTGGCATCTCAACCTGACCTCTTGTTTGAAGCCCTCCTCTTTGCAGAGCGCATCGCATCATGCTCTCTATGTCAATGCTGCTTTAATTTTGACAGGCAGCCATCATGTATGTAACCAGGGTTAGGAGTAAGCTAAAGCCTCGCCCTTTCTTTCCTGTTCAAAAATGCACATTAGAATGAAAGTGAGTGACATTCTTGTGATTATAGAGACAAATTTTGAATCTTCTCTAATTTATATTCAAACTAAAATTGCTCCCACACTCTGGTAATTTATTATTAATAACAAATGATCTCATCTGATGCTACCCACCTTTAGAGTGCCTTTGATGCTCTAAAGTTGTGAAATTCCACTTATCAGGGATCTTAGTTCCTAAGTTTTGGGGTCAGATTCTTTCTTTCAGGCTCCTGAGCTCCATCTTCAACTCCAGTCACGACCCCCACCCCACTTGTCTTTTCTCAGAGGAAGAAGGTTATAAGTGTAGTTTGTACATGCTTTTGGTTTCGTGGCCTGTATGTTACACAATATTAGACAGTTACATTATCTGGCAAATTGTGTGACACAGCTCTAGGAGTCCATAGAAGTGAGAGATTAACGTGGGCTGAGAGTTTTTGATGATTCTGTTCCTTGAGTCAGGGACGCTTTCTCATTGAAACCACACAGCAACCTTGTAAAGTTGGTTCTTACTGTGCCCATTTCACGGAAGAGAAGACTGAGGCTCATCAAAGTTCACAAACTTTCCAGTGATCACGAGATGGTAAATATTGGATTAGAGCTGAGTCTCGAGTCTTTCTGACTCCAAAGCTGGGGTAAAATATTTTTTGACTACGGGGTCCTATTTGCCTGATGGGGGTGGGGAGGGAGGGGAGGGCAATAAGGTTTGAGATGGGCCTTGAAAAACCGACAGTAGTGTTTCTATAAGAGGAGGGAGGCAATAGGGAATTTCCAAATGTGAAAGCAAAATAAACAAGGGCACAGAGATGGGAATGACAATGACTCTGCTGGTTAGTGATGAGACCAACCTGATTCTTGGTTTTCATAGAGAGTCTGGGTTAAGGACAGGAATAAAAGGTTGGAAAAAGAAGGCTGTTGATCCTTGAAAAGTAAGCCATGTAGTTGAAATCTGATGCCAGAAACCACAGTGAATCTTTTGTTGTCTGATTTAAGAGGTGGGTCAGGGTACTGTGAAGAAAATTAAAAGTCTGTATTGGGTTAAATAAATTACATGATCATTAGGTTATTCTACACACTTAAATGGAAAGAAAGTTGATACATGACCCTTTAGGGATTCTGGGGGTTTGAGTGGGGGAAGGATCGGATCATTTTAGGAGATTTTTGTGGTATGAATAGCAACTACTTTGAACGGAGATTTTCCCTGAGAAAGGCTGATCTATTTTTGAGAAAATACGTCTCTAATTTTGTTCCATTATTGGATTTGAATCAAGAGAAACCATTGAGTCAACCCCTTCTAATCTATCATTCTCTGGCAGGGTGATTTGTTTACAGCTAGGCTTTGAACTGGAGAGAGTATAGACAGCTGTGGTTCTCAAACTTGAGTGGACGTCACAATCATCTGGAGGTTTCTTAAAGCACAGCCCATGCAGTGGGTCTGGAGTGGGTCCTGAGAATTGGCATTTCTAGCAAGTTCCCAGGTAATGTCAATGCTGCTAGTCCCTGGACCATATTTTGAGAGTCACTATCTTAGCCTGATTTCTCAAAGGACCAGGATCTTAGAATCAATTCGGGGAAACAAACAAGTAAACCCTTAGCTGATATAAGGGAGAAGTGAGTGGGTGCTTTGACAGAAATATCTTATGTTCAGTAAATTGATAGGTAGGGACTGGTAACAGGGAGATCACATCATGCATTCTTATGGAAAGCAGTTTGGTAAAATGGAAAGAATACAAAAGGCTTTGGTGTCAAACCATCTGGATTCCCATCCCAGCTTTGCTTCTTACTACCTGTATGGTTTCGTAAGTCATTTAATATCAATATCTCTGAGTTTCAGTGTCCTAACCTCTAAAACAGATTTAATAATATACAGTTATGTTAGAATTGCTAGGGAGGATTAAATGCAACAATCCAGGTTAAACTTGGATGTCTGCTTTGATTTGATATTTGACAAATGTGCACTTTTTTGAAGAAAATGGTACCTAAGTTTTTTTTTTTTTTTTGGCAGGTGTAAATAGAATTGGATGGCTTCACTTGTGCTTTGCCTCCTTAAGTGTGAATATTTATTAGTTGCCCTGAAAGTTGCTCCTTTGTGTCACTTTGATATCTCTGTAATGTCACAGCAGAGTAAGACAGTTTTCCAGTCAGTGTCTATGACTATGAAATGAGTATTTCTGAATTTCTGCTTCGAGTTGGACTCCTTCAGATTGGAATAATTTTGAAGTACAAGAAAGGTCGCTGTCATCAAGTGTCAAAGGAGTAGCTCTTTATTTTCTGTCATTCCTGCCCTTTTTAAGAATAAATTGAAGGAGGTAAATGTTCCTGTGAGCCAGCAAAGGCCTAAATATTTGAGGTATAAGATTAGCTCTTGTTCAAGGTCAAGCATCTAGGGAAAGTGATTACTGTTGGATGGTCTGACAAGCTATAAACTGCCATAGGTGTTGGTCTGGACTCAGCCATCCCCACAGTAAGAGCTTGAGTCTTGGTCTCTGGGTGGATTGATACGATCTTTGATCTGTCTTTGGGTAGTAGTTGTCTGCTGGTATACTTCTACTTCAGTAATTACCTTGGCAAATCAGTGTCCTTCCATGAACCCCTAAAATCTGGTAACTCAAAGTGTGGTCTGTAGACGAGCAATCTCAGCATCCCCTGGGAGCATGTTAGAAATGCAGAATCTCAGGCTCCACTCCAGACCTACTGAGTCAGACTCTTCATTGAACACGATCCCCAGGCAATTCCTAGGCTTGAGAAGTACTTCTCAAGGTGACCTCTGAGGTCCTTTGAGGTCTACTATTTAGGATTCTAAGGAAACTTGTAAATATTTTCACTCTTACTCTTCTCTCTGAAGTAATCACTTGAGCTGATCTTTCTGTGTCTCCATATTACGTTTCTCCCCCTCCCCACCTAACACTGATTTCTTTTTCAATAAGCAGCTCAAATGTCACTTCCCTTGTAAACCTCTTTTGTCCCCTTGATTCCCATAACATTTCATTTGTTCTTCTGAAATAGTAGGTTATCACATGGCATTCTACTAGACCAGTGATTTGCCAGCCTGGCTGTGAATTCAAATTGACTGTGCAGCTTTTAAACAAACACGGATGCCCAATCCAGGCCCATTGAACTACAACCTTTGGGGAGTGGGGAAGGTATAGCCTAAGCATAAACATTTAAAAAAATTCCCTGGGTAAATTTGATATGAATTTCTGATGAAAACCACTATGAGGGAAAATGAGCTCTCTGGGTGCCAGGATTCTTTGTTTTTCCCAGTCTCTTGTCTAAATAAATATTTATTGTATTGAAGGATGAATGGTTTACTTGTTTATCTTTTGCAATAGATAAAGCTCTTCCATGGCAGGTTCTCATCTTTGTATCTGGGATCTTTCAGAAGGCCTGGGGTCTTTCTGAAGGCTTTGGAGTCAGGGAAAAAAACCCCAAAACCTGAGTTTAAGTCTTACCTCTGTCATTTTGTGGCTATGTGACCCTAGCAAGTTACATGATCATTCACTCAGTTCATTTGATTCATGATTTTTGATATTTGTTGACTGCCTACTATGCCCCACGTACGATCCTAGATGCTTGGTATACAATGGCAAACAAGATAAGATACCTTCCTATTTTCTTGGAGTATACATTGTAGTGGAAGAATGTTTGAGATCAGAGAGAAGACCAATATTCCTGGAGCTCAGTGAGCAGGGAGGAATTAGGGCTAGGTTGTGTTGGGGAAAGAGGAATGCTGAGAAGTTGCTTTGATCTCATCACCCTCCTCTGTGAGAAGCAAGGTGTGCAATTATTTTCAGTTGGGCTAGTGCCTAATAATCCATAAGTCTTGCCAAGGAAAGCTGGGTTGAAGCTTATGGTATAGCCTACAGAGGACCTCTACATCTCAGTAAACTCAAATCTAATTCTGGGCATCTCATGGCCTCTGGTCAGCCATGATAAAGGAATTTGTGATGATGCTGCATGGAAGGAAAGGCTGAAGAAATCACTGTGACTGGCTTTGAAGTGATCTTGGCTAGCTTTCCATTTCCAAGGAGTGTCACAATATGCGTGTGACCTTTTTCTACAAAGGTACCTGACCTACAAGAAATGTCCTTCACAGTGTCATGATGTTGACCAATCAAAATAGCAATTCTTTCGGGCCATGGGGCAGAGTTAGAAAAGAAGCCAAAGCTGCCTTCCCCTACATTACTTAACTTACCTGAACCTCAGTTTCCTTATCTTTAAGATAAGGAGTCTTAGAGCCACCATATCAAATAATTAGTGTGAGCATCAAGTAAGATAATGCATGTATAGCCATTCGTAGTGCCTGTCACCACATTAGCTATTCTTATTCTCCGATGATTAGGGTTGAATTTAGACTCTGGAAACAAGTTGCAAAATCATCATGCAGTGGTCAGTTTGTTCCTTCATCCCTGCCAACTGGTATTACCACCTGCTTGGTGGCCACGTCTCAGAGCTCAGATACATTTGAAAAATGGACTGAAGTCAAAAGTGAGGATAAGTGGACACAATTCACTGTCCCGAGTCTATGGTGACCTTTTATCTGGAAAAGGGGATGGAGGGGGAGAGCAACTTTCTTTCCCTTTTCTTCTTTTCCACCCACCTGAAGCTTTGACAGTCAGCCTGTGGCTTATAAATTTGGCCCCCAGAGAGAGGGGTGAAGAGGGTCACCGGTACTGACATATCTCTTGTAAGTGCAAGCAACCAAAGAAGATTCTAGAGATGCAATGAAAGAATTAAATCAGAGAGGAAAAAGCAGTTGCCAAGAAATCATGCTGAACTTGATAGAAAATACAAAATACGCTCTATGAGTGTGTGTGTGAGTGGTGTATAGGTGTGAATGAGTGTGAGTGGGTGTGAGCCAGTGTGCGGGCATATAGTGTTTTTGCATATGGTATCCATCACGCTCATGTGGTGTGAGTGTGCAGTTGTGAGAGTCTGGAATTTGTGTGTGTGTGTGTGTGCGTGTGCGTGCACGCCAGTCTGGGTAGGTGGGTGTGTAAATGTAAGTGATACAAGTCTTTGGTGTTTGTGTGTGTGTGTTATAAGTAGTGTGAAAAGAGGGAAGAGACAGAGACAGAGAGGATCTTAAGCATCTTTTTTTCTTCCAATCCAGGAGTCTGTTCCTTATTTGCCATCTAAACCAGGTTGTGGTGGGGGGTGGGACGTTCTTGAATCAGCCTCTTTGTTGGGTGACATATATTCCTTTTGCCAAGTAGAAGTCATTTTTGTTGAACTATAAATTGGGTCATTCATTAGTATGGAAATAAGGTTTTTTAGGACCAAGAACAGCTTATGTATAAATACTCTCTTCCTTCAGCTCTGAACAAAGAAACAATTGTGGCTTAAATGCAGTCAGAGTCACCACTAGTATATGCCAGAATGGTTGATGATCTGTCCTCAGCAGACTTTGCTGTTGGTGCCCATTGCGTTGAGGAGTGTAGAACTTTACCAGTTGATGCTAAAAAAGGCATGAAATGAATACACACAGTCTATGTAGGGGGGTTGGCAGCAGTAGAGCTCTTTTGCCCTCTTTGGCTTGTATCTTTCTTGCCTGCAGGTGAAGTAGCTGTGCATGTTGACAGGGACAGGTACCTAGGAGTCGAGGTGAGGTGTAATTAATTCTGGACATGAAACACACATAGCAGTGGCTCCAAATACGATTCTTGTTTTGTTTGCAGACCTTTTCTTTTGAAAATCATTGAAGTACCCTGGAGTTCTTTCAAATGGAACCCACTGTTAGATGATTTGGGTTCACCATAGGCTAGGAAAATTCAGCTTTTATTGCCACCAAGAACTTATCAAGTAAATATACAGCCTGCCCATATGACTCAGAAAGAGACTCTTCCTTTAGTTGGAAAAAGAAAACTGGAACAGGCCAGGATACACTATTACTGTATCAAGCAATGACTTTGTTGATAAACCAAGTCACCTCTCTGAAATTAATCACCTGGAGAAAGAGAACAAAAATCCGAAATATGATTTTACTGGTAGCCAAAGTTTATGACTCTTTAATTTCAACACTCTACAAGAATTTCATGAAACAGGTAGAAAAGTAAAACATTCATATTTGGTGTAGATTTATTTTTTTCCAGCTAGATGTTAGTAGTAAGGATACAAGCTTACTGTATTTTACTGAATCCCATTGAACTATTTCTGTCTGGATTTAATGGAGGAAACTTCAAATGGGAAAATTCGAGGTCTTATAAAGAAGAAGAAAGAAACAAGATAAGATCAGAATACCAAGCTTGTCACCAAAATTTCTTGTCAATGCTGCAATTAGTATTAAAAAATTAGGTATGTGTAGTCTAGAACCTCAACATCCTGGCCAGTTCCCCAATTCAAACTATTTCCATGAAGAGCCTGCTTGCTTAGAACTTGGCACTATGGGAGGCCAGCGCTGTTTGCTAATGTGGGCGTGGGCGTGAGTGTGCATGCACATGTGGAATGTGTGGGAGAATGTGTCTTTTTAGAAGTCTCCAGTCCCGATATTACACATAGTTTTGGCACCAGCATGCCCTATTCTGTATCAGAGCCAAGGTATCCAAAGCCAGTATTATGAGTAGATATAACCGTCTGTGATGTGCAAATGAGAGGATGTCTCTGCCTACTAGACGTCTCCAGAGTTTAGTTCAGTTCCTAAGGAGGCGTGCACTTGAACTGAGTCATCTTACTGTTTCCTTGGGGGGAGGAGGTAACACAGAGAGAGAGATTGCCCTCTAGAGACAAGGGCTCCAAGGGTCAGACACAGATGAAAGAGCAGGGTAGGACTCACTGGGTACACTGGGGTGCCACGCACAGTGGCGCTAGGCTTTTGGATAATTGGAATATATTAGGAAACACCTAGCCCACATTTTGTCTGCTTGGAAGGAAGCTCAGCGGAGTAGAGACAGGAAGACCCAGTTTTAAATTCTAGCCTCATCATTTACTAATTTGTGTGACCTTAAGCAAGTCATTTAACTCTGTTCTTCAGTTTTCTCATATGTAAAATACCGGTAATCAGTAATTACCATGTAATTGTCATGAAATTGCAGGTTGTTGTAAGAATTAGAAAGTTTGCATAGATTTGTTTTTTGGAAATATTCAAGAAATGAGAATTATGTTAGTGTTGACTCATTTGCCGGCATTAACTTTTCTTTATTGCATGTGAGAGTGACTTCATTTAAAAGAGCTATATACAAGCTTGGGGGAGCAGAAGTAATAACTGACTTACTACTACTGTCGCATACTATTCTTATAAGGTCTGTTTCTTGTTATCCTCCTGGTGCTGTGGAGCTCATTTCGGAACATTCTCTGCTGTCCTCATTCATTTATCACCCTGCAATTGAGACTCATGCCATATGAATATATCACTTTCACCTGTCTTTTTAATTTTTTAACCAGTATTAGCTAGCTCATATTTTTTTGGTGAATTAGAAAATACACTCCTTCCTCATAGCCTTTCACTTCCATCTGCTGGAAAAGTCTTGCGATAAATGCATAAATATATGATGTATATTGTGCTAGTGGTGCCACATGGAGTTGTCAGTGCACAGCATGCACAGCTGTATATGGTGGCCCCCTCTTGCAGCATTGTTTATCCACACTTCATTTCAGTAACCTAGACCTACTACTCCACCTCCAAAGTATCAGCCTTGTCCTAGACTGCAACCTCCTATTTTTATCATTCTCTGTACCAGTCCCAATACAACTGCTCATACCCATCACACTTTGATGTCTGTCTTTCTCTCCTCATCTCTTGTATTAGTTTTTTATTGCTCTGTAACAAATTGCCACAAATGTAGCAGTTTAAAGCAACACCCATTTTATTAGCTCACAGTTCTGTAGGTCAGAAGACTAAACTGTCTTCTGTGTTCTGGGTCTCACAAGGCTGAAATTAGGTGTTGGCTGGGCTAGGGTCTTATATGGAGACTCTGGGAAAGAATCTGCTTTCAGCTTCATTTTAGATTGTTGGTAGAATTCAATTCCTTGCCGCTGTCAGACTAAGGTCCCATTTCCTTGTTTGCTATCAGCCAGGGCCCACTCTCAACTCCTAACATCTGCCTGTGTTCCTCAGCTTGGGACCTCCTTCATCTTCAGAACCAGCAACAAGTCCCCCTTGTGCTCCAATCTCACTGACCTCCCTTTCTGCCACTAGCCTGACAAAGTTCTCTGCTTATAAAGGACACATATGATTAGATTGCTCGCACCCAGATAACCGCCCCCCCCTTTTGCCATGTAAGGCCATGGGGGTGGCACCAGGGGGTGGAGATCATGGGGACCAAAATCCTGCCTACTACATCCTTCGTCCCCCATCCCTCATGTTGCTTAACTTATTTCATAACCAGTCTGGACCTCATTGTTCATCACTTCAACCACATTCTGCTATCATTCTTTATTGTTTTACCCCATTGTTCACCTGACCCATCGTGGTAACTTAACTCTGGGTCAGTACAACCACCCTTCTCATTCCTACCCCTAGGCTGCTGAGAAAGGTGGGAATCCATGATAATCTATAGTTACAGCTTTGAGTGCTGTCACTTTCTGTGTGGATCATTGGAGTAGTTCTTCGACTCCAAACTTAATGCCCTCCAGCCCATCTCTCCCATGGCCGCTAGAGCTATTTTTCTCAAATGCAATTCTCATCATGTCAGTCTGTGTTTAAAATCATGTAATGGCTTCCCATAGCTTTCAGGACAGAGTTCTGACACCTTATGATGGCATAGAAGGGCCTTCTGGAGATAACCTCTACCCATCTCTCTAGCCTTATCCCTCACTGCTCCCACGCAGGAAACCCATCTCAAACTCTACCAAGTTAGTAATTCTATTGAATTCTATAGTCCTCTGTTCATGCCACGCTTTCCCATGCTTCCCAGTCTTCTGTGCAGCTCTTTTGTTTTCCTGACACACCCCACCCGTTGTTTTTCTTCTACTCATCCTTTAAGGCACAGTTCAAATATCTCCTTGTGAAGGCTCCTCTGTACCGTCCATTTGTTTGCCTCCTGCAAAGTCATTTACTCCTTCCCTTGAAAATTCACCATCAAATCACATTGCATTTATGACTATGAGAGCTCTGAGGAAGTGGACTGAGTCTTATCCATACTCTTCTTGCTTTTTCCTTTCCCCTGACTTGGAAGAGGAGGTTAGCGCATAATAAGCACTCAGTGTGTGGTTGAATAATTGCATTTATTCTCAGTGGAAAGATACAGGCAAACTTGTTTGGGGCTATTAATCAGCTCCACTAAACCTTCCAAAGTGACTTCAGTTCAAGTTCTGATTGTCATTATGAGTTAAGGCTCCTGCAATTTTTAGCCCTATGTAATTTAAGATTTTCCCCAAGATTGTATTCATCCTTTTTCCTATACCTAGGAGGGATCAAGTGTTTATAAGAGATGGAAACAGACTAAAAGAGCCTATACTACACTTCTGTCATATTCTTTGGTCTTTGGTTATAGTTAAAACTAGGTAATCATTCTGCCGTCTGGTAATTCAAGTTGTATTGAGGAACCATGAGGTGAATATCTTCTGTGGGAGGAATCAATAGAAATTTGTTTTTAACTCTCCTTGGCTTTTTTGCTTATGCTATGCCTGCCTACTTATATATTTGTTTCACTAATTAGGTGGGTTTTTTTTTTTAACTAATTAGGTTTTTCCAATTTCCTTTATCATGCCAGGACTGTATCTTTTCATTTGTTTCTATCTAGAAAAATATTGAATATAATGTCTAGAGGAGCTGAATTTGAATGATTTCTGTTTACTCTAGATGTAACTATAAATCCTTGCCTTCAAGTGTAGTGTTTAGCATTAATAGAAACCATGAAGCAAATTGAAGGTTGTATATAGGAAGTCCAATGGAATTTTACCACCATCAATTCAGTATATTAACTGTGGTTATGTGGGACCCTGTATTTTTCTTAATGAAGTTTGATAAAATGTGTCATATCCCCAAATATAAGACATTTAACTTGTTTATTTCACGTAAATGCTTATATAGTCTGAGTATGGTCCTCTAATAGCAAGCATACTATAAATGTGACTTCTGTTGTACTTTAAAGATAGTCCTTTAAACATCTTTTTGTTGAAGAATGTCTAATTTTATTATATACAAATGAAATTAAATCTCACATATTAGGTTATATAGCTAACTCAATTTTTCACATTCTAGAAAAGAAGGGTGGCTTTCTCTTGCTCTGTTAATTCCCAAAGACGTTCTTAATTTAGAATGCCTTTCTTCCTGTGGATTAATTTCTCCTTTGTATATATGCACAAGAAGCTTCTCCTGTTAAATTCTCAGTGGTCTCTGGTGAGTACAGGTGCTCCTTCAGCTTCTAACAACTCACGGTCTGTCTTTATTGAATGCCTCATAAGCTAATATTTTTAGAATGATTCACTCATAGCTGGGAAATGGACTGTTGACATTACGGAAGGGAGATTATTGGATAACCATTGTTATGAACAACTCTTCTTTGAAAGTCAAGGATGGCTCACCAGTACTGGGTATTAAGAATACTGGTTAGAGGGCTTCCCTGGTGGCGCAGTGGTTGAGAGTCCGCCTGCGGGTGCAGGGGACACGGGTTCGTGCCCCGGTCCGGGAAGATCCCACATGCCGCGAAGCGGCTGGGCCCGTGAAACATGGCCCGTGAGCCATGGCCGCTGAGCCTGCGCGTCCGGAGCCTGTGCTCCGCAACGGGAGAGGCCACAACAGTGAGAGGCCCGCGTACCGCAAAAACAAAAACAAAAAGAATACTGGTTAGAAAATGAATTTAGATAAGGGCTCAGCAGCAGATCAAGCATTGTACGCGAAATTTTATTTTTAAATCCAAAAAAGATAAAAATAAGAGTGCGAAATTAGAAAGTTGAGTCCTTTTTCCCTTGTGTTATCTTATATTCAAACTTGAGTGATAGATTTGAGAGAGAACCTATCACTTGTAACTGAGACCCAGAGGGGTGCAGTGACTTGCCTAAGATCATACAGCTAGTTAGTACCAGAACAAGAACTATCCTGCTGTCTTCCAGACCTGTATACTTTTTACTGTACTATGCGGATTTTCTCTGCTTGTTTTTCAACTGCCAACATTGTAACAATAGTAGAACCATTTGAATGCGATGAAAAGTCACTTCCTTTTAAAAATCATTGATATTTTTCCATCCTACTTGGTGTACCCCATCTGTAACAGCGGAGGGGATTAGCTAGTAACATGCTTGGTTCTTAAGATAGTCTTGCTACTTTTCAAAAGGAATGATTTAAGAAATGCTTTTAACATGCTTAGTTGAGTGTGCAACCCTGGTCGGTGAGAGAAACCTCTTTTGTACTGTATGAGAGTTCTTTTGTTGCTTTACACTGTAGACCTTCTTAATGGAAGGAAGGGGGGAAGGAGGCTATTATGCTGTTTTGCATTTACAATTCAGAATTATGTCCTTGCTGGTGCTGAAAGAAATTTCATGATGGGATATTAGGAAGTGTTAGGCCTATTTGGGCAATTATCTATCAGTCTACTTCAAGCCTTTCCATGTTACAAAAAAAAAGTGATCGAATAAAAAACAAAATAGTGTACAATGAATTTGATGAAATCTTTTAAGTACCTTTGGTTGCTAGGGCAACGCCTCCTTTTGTCTCTGTTTAATGTGACTTCCCTCTCTGCAGCTTGACTTCTTGCAAGCAGATATTTATTTTTTAAAAAGAACAAAATTCCAGGCTTATGGCAAAAGAGTAAGCCCCCCTCTCTCCAACTTATTTTATTTGAATAAAACTGAGATGAAGAAGAGCCATTGTGTTCACTTTGCATGGATAGCCTGAGGCCAAATGGTTAAGTGGTCCGAACTTTGGCTTTTGAAGCCTTTGTCCTTCTTGGTATCTCAGCCCCACCTCTCGGTGCCCTTGAGCTGCCTTCTGGGCGCCCTTTATGATATCCACCCCCCACCCCAAGCTCCAGGGTAAGGATGCACCTCAATACCACCCATACTCCCCACCCCAATCATAATTTAGTCACCCTGTGCCCATCCTTTCAGATACTGTTCACTGTTTTCCAAAGGGAGAGCTAGCTGAAATGGTTTTAACAGATGTCGATTTGTACACATATTTTGCTCCTTAGTTTCATCATTAGATATAAATTTCTTTTGCTGTAGCAATACTTCACCCCTGAGTTTTTCAACCTCAGAACCATTGACATTTTAAGCCAGCCAATTAATTCTTTGTCCTGTGCACTGTAGGATACGTAGCAGCATCTCTGCCTCTACCCACTAGACGCTAGCATCAACCCCCCAGTTGTGACACTGGAAAATGTCTCCACAAATTGCTAAAGGTCCCCTGAGGATCCAAATAGCCCTCAGTTAAGAACCACTGCTTTATCCCAGGGAAACCACCCTCTTCTCGTGATTTCAGTGGCTGTAGACTGGGCAGCGAGAAGATAGATATGTGGAGACATGAGAATACATATATTTTAAAGATCTGTATTTTGAGCCTGTTAGTTGTTAGTGTTCAACATAGTTGGCTCCCTGCTCTTATGTGCATAGGGTCAGGGTGCTTATACTCCTATTTCCCAGTGGCTTTTGTTCAACATTTTTTGAGGTATAATTTTAAGTTTATAGCTGAGTGAATTTTATCGAATGTATACTCTCCATCCAGATCAAGATAGCTAACACTGTTATTATCACATAAAGTCCCCTTTCCAGGCAATCCCCTTGACCCAAGAGACAACCACATATCTGCTTTGTGTTACGGTTGATCAGTTTTGTCTTTTCCAGAACTTCCTATAAATAGAATGATAAAATATGTAGCTGTTTGTGTCCGGCTTCTTTGACTCACCATAATATATCTATCTATATCTATCTATCTATCTATCTATCTATCTATATATAGATAGATAGATACATTTTAAAATTTTATTTATTTATTTTTGGCTGCGTTGGGTCTTCGTTGCTGCACGCGGGCTTTCTCTAGTTGCAGCCAGCGGGGGCTACTCTTCGTTGCAGTGCACGGTTTTCTCATTGCGGTGGCTTCTCTTGTTGAGGAGCACAGGCTCTAGGTGCGTGGGCTTCAGTAGTTGTGGCACGCAGGCTCAGTAGTTGTGGCACACGGGCTCTAGAGCGCAGGCTCAGTAGTTGTGGCGCACGGGCTCTAGAGCGCAGGCTCAGTAGCTGTGGTGCACGGGCTTAGTTGTTCTGCGGCATGTGGGATCTTCCCGGACCAGGGCTCAAAGCCGTGTCCCCTGCATTGACAGGCGGATTCTTAACCACCGCGCCACCAGGGAAGCCCCACCATAATATTTTTGAGATTCATCCATGTTGCTGCATGTATAGGTAGATTATTATTTTTTTTATTGCTGAGTAGCATTTCATTGTATAATACATTTGTTTGTCCACTCGTGTTGATGATGGACGTTTGAGTTACCTATCGTTTTTCACTACTGTGAATATATCTGCTATGAGTATTCATGTAAAAGTCTTTTTGTGGACATATAAACACATTTTTTTGCATATATACCTAGGAGTAGAATTCTAGTGTCATACCATGTCTTAAAAATATTTTAAGTGATTAAAAATTATATTTTAATCCACAGAGAAAGTCAGTCTATGAAATTTCAGCCATGAAATCTACCTGTACGATATCTAAAATGAGGATCTGAGAAATTGACTGGAAAAAAAGAGAGAAATAATAGTGTTTAAGAACATGGGTTTTGAGGTCAACAGACTTAGATACAAGTCTTGGCTCTGCCACTTAACAGCTATGTGGCCTTGGGCAAGTGACTTAATGTCTCTGTGTCTCAATTTCATCAGCTATAAAATAGAAATAAAAACAGTAATTAGGTGATAGAATTGTTGTGAGAAGTAAATGTGACAATGCAGGTAGAACACCTCGCAGAGAACTTGGCATATATTACTATTGTTGTGATTATTATTTTAAATGTTACGAATGCTATTGTTGTATGGGAAGCTTATCCAATTAGAGATTGTGGTTCAGAAATTCAGAAGACTGAAATAATGGGAAGGGGGAGTGTAAGGAACACGGCTATTAAACGTCCTGGGTCCGTGGAAACAAGAGAAAAGGATAATTTAAGAAGAATTCGGGATGTACTGATTCAGATGATTTAGCTCAGGGTAATTTGTCTACTGGAAAAAGTAAAAGCAAGAAATGTTGAGGATGATTGGAAGGATTCATACAATGACTGAACTATGTGCTTATAACAAATGAGGGGACAGGGAACCTTGCAGGGTAGAGTTAAGTTAGGACTTGGAATTCTCAGTCACT
Organism: Mesoplodon mirus; assembly: GCF_964341445.2. Lineage (NCBI taxonomy): Eukaryota > Metazoa > Chordata > Mammalia > Artiodactyla > Ziphiidae > Mesoplodon > Mesoplodon mirus. The sequence continues at coordinate 101,070,254 of NC_138981.1, read as the reverse complement.
GTTGGGTCCCAAACCCCTATATGAATCTCTCCATAAGAGGGAAGAGGATGATACAGGGCAAACTGGTGCCCCCAAGATTGGAGAGCATTGTAGCTGATTGGAGCAGGGACTGCCATGAGAACCAATGGCAAGGTAGGAAAACCTGAACTGTAATCGATGAATTTCTGGAAGCTCAGTGCAGACAACTCTGAGAGTTAAAACCTCCAGGGGGATCCAGTCATAGAGTGGTCCCTACAGTATTGTGAGATTTACCTCCAGGAACTCGACCAGATTCCCATAGTAAATACTGGAGACAAATTCCCTCTTGCTTCTGGCAGAGGGAGGAGAAAGGGAACCATTTAAAAATGCATCAGAGCACTCTGTTCTCCTTAACAAGGCCTATTCTCAGGAGAAACTAGTTAACCAGACCCTAACTTGCTGGAGTGTTATCAGAACCTAACTGACCCAGGGAACAGAAATACCCAGCTCCAGCCCATTCTAGCCATTTTGGCCCACCTCAGGGGGAAGAATAAAAACCTGAGGAACACTTGTCAAGGTCAAAGTCCAGAGGCATAGACTCACTAGAAGACTGAGACCTGATCATGGAATTATAGAAGACTTCCCTTCCCCCACACCTCACCACCATGTTACTGAAGGCCTATTTACAACAATTCCTTTATCATGTCCAGCTATCAAGAAAAAATTATAGGCATACCAAAAGACAACACAAGTTGAAGAGGTAGAGCAAGCATCAGAACTAGACATGGTGGGGATGTTGGAATTATAACTATCAGTCTGGGAATTTAAAAGAACGACTGATATTCTAAGGGTGTTAATATACAAAGTAGACAGTATGCAAGACAAGTTGGGCAATGTAAGCAGAGAAATGGTAATTCTAAGAAAGAATGAAAAAGAAATCCTAGAGATCAAAAACACTAACACAAATGAAAAATGCCTTTGATAGGCTTATTAGCAGACTGGACACAGCTGAGGAAAGAATCTCTGAGCTTGAGGATATATCGACAGAATCCTCAAAAACTGAGAAGCAAAGGGAGAAAAGGCTGATTTAAAAAAAAAACAGCAAAATATCCAAGGACTGTGAGACAACTATAAAACCTGTAACATGTGTAATGGGAATACCAGAAGGACAAGAGAGAGACAAATATTGTATGATCTCACTTATATATGGAATCTAAAAAACAAAACAAAATGAAAACAGACTCATAGATACAGGGGACAAATTGGTGGTTGCCAGAGGGGTGGTGGTGGGAGGGGTGAAATAGGTGAAGGGAATTAAGGGGTACAAACCTCCAGTTATAAGCCTTGGGAATGTAATATACAGCATAAGGAATATGGTCAGTAATATTGTAACAACTCTGTATGGTAACAGATGGTTACTAGACTTAGTGGTCATTATTTCACAATGTATGCAAATATCAAATCACTATGTAATACACCTGAAACTAACATAATATTATATGTCAATTACATTTCAATAAAAAAAAGAAAGACCGAAAATCAGTAATATAAGTTTCCACCTTAGGAAACTAGAAAAGGAGGAGGAAATTAAATCCAAAGTGAGCAGAAGGAAAAAAATGAGAAGAATTAGAGGAGAAATGAATGAAATTGGAAACAGGAAATCAGTAGAGAAAATCAACAAACCAAAAGCTGGTTCTTTGAAAAGGTCATTAATTGATACGGCACTACCTGGGCTAACTAAGAAAAAAGTATCAAATTACTAATATCAGAAATAAAAGAGGAAACATCACTACAGATTCCATGGGAGTTAAAAAGATAATAAAGGATTACTATGAACAACTATGCACACAAATTTGATAATTAGATGAAATGGATCAATTCCTTGAAAGTCTCAATCTGCTAAAACTCACACAAGAAGAAATAGCTGACATGAATAGACCCATCTCTGTTAAAGAAATTGAGTCAGTAATTAACAACCTTCCAAAACAGCACCAGACACAAATGGGTTCACTGGTGAATTCTACCAAACATTTAAGGAAGATGTTATGCCAATTCTCTACAGTTTCTTTCATAGGATAGAAGCAAATTGAATCTGAAAATTATAAAAAGAGTTAGACACCATGACCAAGTAGGATTTATCCCAGGTGTGCAAGGCTGGTTCAACATTTGAAAATCATTTATTGTAATCAACAGACTCTAAAAGGAAAATAACACGAACATATCAATAGATGCAGAGAAAACATTTGACAAAATCCAACATCTATTCATGATAAAAACTGTATAGAGGAAAAATTTCTCAACTTGAGAGAGGCTACTCACCAAAAACTTACAGCTAACATCATACTTGTGAGAAACTAGAAGCTTTCCCCCTAAGATCAGGTACAAGGCAAGGGATGTCCCCTCTTACCACTCCTTCTCATCATCATACTGGAAGTCCTTGCTAATCCATCAAGGAAAGAAAAGGAAATAAAATATACAAAGTGGGAAGGAAGACATAAAACTGTCTTCATTCACAGATGACATAGTTGTCTATGTATGAAATCCAAAAGAATCAACCAAAAAATTCCAGGAATAAACAGTTATAACAGGATTGCAGCTTAAAAGGTTAATATGGAAAAGTGAGTTGCTTTCCTATACACCAACAATGAACAAGTGGAACTGAAATTAAAAACACAATACTATTTACATTAGCACCCTAAAAATGAAACACTTAGGTATAAATCTAATAAAATATATACAGGTTCTATATGAGCAAAACTACAAAACTTTAAGCACAATTAAAGAAGTAAATAAATGGAGATATATTCCATTTTCATGGATAAGAAGACTCAATATTGTCAAGATGTCAGTTCTTCCCAATTTTATTTATAGATTTAATGCAATCCTGACCAAAATCCAGTGAGTTGTTTTGTGGATATTGACAAACTGATTCTAAAGATTATATGGAGAGGCAAAAGACCCAGAATAGCCGACGCAATACAGAAAGAACAGAAAAATCTTGGAGGACTGACACTATTTGACTTCAAGATTGTACTGTAAAATTACAGTAATCAATACTGTGTGGGATTGGCAAAAGTAGACAAATAGATCAATGGAACAGAATAGAGAGCTCAGAAATAGACCTGCAGAAATATAGTCAACTGATATTTGACAAAGGAGCAAAGGCAATAAATAAAAATAGATCAAAGATAGTCTCTTCAACAAATGATGCTGGAACAACTGGACATCCACGTGCAAATAAAAAAATGAATCTAGACATGAACCTTACCCCTTTCACAAAAAAATAACTCAAAATGGACCATAGACCTAAATGTAAAATGCAAATCTCTGAAACTCCTAGGAGGTAACATAGGAGAAAACCTATATGGCCCCCAATAAGGGGCTATCTTTTTAGATACACCAACAAAGACATGATCCATGAATGAAATAATTGAAAAGCTGGGCTTGATTCAAATAAAAAATTTCTGCCATGTGAAAGAGAATTAGAGGACAAGCTACAGAGTGGGAGAAAATATTTGCAAAAGACCCATTTGATAAAGGACTATTATCCAAAATATATGAAGAATTCCTTAAAGAAAAAATATATAAAGATTTCTTAAAACTCAACAATAAGAAAGCAACCCGATTTAAAAATGGGCCACAGACCTTAACAGACATCTTACCAAAGAAGATATACACATGGCAAATGAGCATATGAAAAGATGGTCCACATCATATATCATCAGGGAAATGCAAATTAAAACAATAATGACGGACGTACCACTATATACCTATTAGAATAGCCAAAATCCAAAACACTGATAACATGAAATGCTGGCGATAATGTGGAGATAACATGAAATGCTGGCAATAATGTGGAGCAACAGGAACTCTCATTCATTGCTGGTGGGTATACAAAATGGTACAGTCACTTTAGAAGACAGTTTGGTGGTCTCTGAGAAGACTACAATACTCTTACCATAGGATCTAGTAATCACACTCCTTGGTATTTGCCCAAAGATGTTGAAAAGTTATGTCCATACAAAAACCTGCCCATAGAGGTTCATAGCAGCTTTATTCATATTTGCCCAAACTTGGAAGCAAGCAAGATGTTCTTCAGTGGGTGAATGAATAAAGTGTGATACATACAGGCAGTGGAATATTATTTAGTGCAAAAAGGAAATGAGCTATCAAGTCATGAAAAGACATGAAGGAACTTTAAATACATATTAGTAAGTGAAAGAAGTCAATATGAGAAGTCGACCTATTTTATGATTTCAACTGCATGACATTTTGATAAAGGCAAAATTATGAGACAATGAAAAGATCAGTAGTTGCCAGGGATTAGGGTAGGGGAGACATGAGTAGGTGGAGCCCAGAGGATTTTTAGGGCTGTGAAAATAGTCTGTATGATACTAGACTGATGCACACATGTCATTAGACATTTGTCTAAATCCACTGAATACACAACACCAAGAGTGAACCCTTAGGTAAACTATGGACTTTGGGTGATTATGATGTGTCAATGTAGGTTCATTGTACCATAGTGGTGAGTGATGTTGCCCCTTGAATTTACTGTAACCTTAAAATTGCTCTAAAATTTGTCTTTAAAAAACCCTCTATGCTCAGTAAATGTTTGTTGGTTTGAACTTAAAAAAAAAATCTAGGTGGTGTTTTATCAGGATTCTATTCTTTGGTTCATCCACCAAATCTGTTGAGCCCGTTTTCTATATAAGGCATTATCCTAGATGCTCAAGGACTTATTAAAAAAGGCCTGACACATGGCTTCAGGCCTTCAAGCTTACAATCTAGTGGAAGAGCTCAGATATGTGCATAAAGCTAACACATTAGACAATGTTTTAAATGTTAAGTGAGTGATGTAGATATATGTGCCCTAAGAATTCAGGGGAAGAGGAGATCACTTGCAGTTGGGGTGATCAGGAGAGCATTGTAATGGGGTTAGCTTTTGAAAAGCTGGACCATGAAAAATGAACTGGGTTAACTTTTTTAGTTATAAAATAATGAATCGTGTTAAAAATGAATAGCACAGCCCTGTATCCTTACATACTTATTATATATGCCATATATATATACAGAGTTTTTACAGATTTGCTATACATAATATTTTGCGACTTTATTTTTTAAAATTTGGATATATTCTCATGTAAATAAATGAATAAATAAAATCATTTTAACAGCTCTGTAGAATTACACTGTATGGCTGTATGATAATTTTTTGAACTATTCCTTCATTGGTGTCGATGGATATTTAGATTTTGGGGGAGTTTATTACTATTACAAACAGTGCTGCTAAAACATGCTTGTACATTTAATTTTTGTACATTTATGTGGGGGGTTTATGTAGAAAAGAATCCTTCGAAGTGGAATTTCCAAGTCCAAAAGTACGTGTGATTTTAATTTTGGTAGTGTCACATTTACCTGCAAATAGATTATAACCATTTATATTCCCACCAACAGTTTATGCAAGTTACTTTTATCCACGTCCTTCCCAACACATGGTATTCTAAATTTTACTTTTTGCCGGTCTGATATATGAAATATAGTATCTTATTGTTTTAATTTGTTTACTTAGGAGTGAGGTAGCATCTTTTAGGTTTATGGGCCATTTTTCTTTTTCAGTAAACTTTGCCTTCTGCTGGCCATTTTTTTTTTTTTTTTTTTTTTTGCGGTATGCAGGCCTCTCACTGTTGTGGCCCCTCCCGTTGTGGAGCACAGGCTCCAGACACGCAGGCTCAGTGGCCATGGCTCACGGACCCAGCCGCTCCGCGGCATGTGGGATCTTCCCGGACCGGGGCACGAACCCATGTCCCCTGCATCGGCAGGTGGACTCTCAACCACTGCGCCACCAGGGAAGCCCGTCTGCTGGCCATTTTTCTATTGAGTTGTTGGTTTTTATGAGCTCTTGGTGTCTTAAGGAAGTTCTCCTATTTTCTGTTATATGTGTTAATATGCATTTTCCAGTTTGTTTTTTTAATCTGAGTCTGATACTTTTTCACCACATAGATGTCCTTAAGTTATATATAGTCAATCCTTGAACTGTCTACTCTATTAACTATTCCTCCCTTTTGGGCAGGGCTTTGAGTGGAGGGCTCCTATCCAGGAGATACGAATTAAGAACTGTAGACTGGAGCTTTAATACCTGGCTAAGAAGTTTGACTTTATCATGTAGACAATGAGGAACCACTGCAGGGAAAGGGGAACTGTAGGGGTCAAAAAGAGGGTTTTTCTAAAATTTAATTTAATTAATTTATTTTTTATACAGCAGGTTCTTATTAGTTGTCTGTTTTATACATATTAGTGTATACATGTCAATCCCAATCTCCCAGTTCATCCCACCCCACCGCCCACTTTCCCCCCCTTCGTGTCCATACGTTTGTTCTCTACATCTTTGTCTCTATTTCTGCCTTGCAATTTGACAGTGTGGAAGGGTAGCTGATAGAAGGGAAGAAATGACAAAGTCAGGAAGATCGGATAGGAGGCTGCTGCATTATTAGTCAAGTGTACTGGGACAGAAGTCACTTAGGGGAGTTTTGGCAGGCTTGGAAATGTTTTAAGAGCTGGTCCAAAGGAAGCACTGAAAGAATGTGGTGACTTTTCTAGGTGATAGGAGGTACTGATTATTCTGAACTTCTGAAGGTCTATGATTCCATTAAATTAAATGGGTGCTGTCACTCGATTTGAAATATAAGTGCATTTTCTTTCCTGCTTAGTCCAGTTCACCCAGCATTTACTGTGAGCTGCTGTATGCCTGCCCTTGTGCTTGGAGCTGGAGATAGAAAGATACACGTGGACTCTGGAATTCACAGTGTGGTAGGGAAAACAGAAAGAAGTATAAGCCAGATATTATATTACAGTGTGGACATGCAGCAATAGAAATACACACAAGATATGGAAGTAATACAGAGGAGGGAGGGGAAACTGCCTGGGGAGGTCAGGTAGTGTATCACAGAGGATGGAATACATAGGAGCAAGATTTGAAAGGATGAACAGGAGTTTGCCAAGTGAAAAGGGGGGAAAGAATATTTCGAGAGGTCTGGATTACAGTGGTGCCTTTAAAGAGACTTGTGAATATTAATAGCTGAGTATCACAACTTTAAGAAGGAATAATGGGAGATGTGGCTGACGTGGCAAAGAAAGGCTCAGCTATGGAGGGCTTTGTATGCCCTACCAGGGATCTTGGAGCTTGAGACTAAAGTCAATGAGACCAGTTAGGAGGCTACTGCAAGAAGCGATGAGGGCTTGACTTTGGGGCAGGAGAATAGAGTGGAGTCAATTTGGGAAAGCGGAAATTTAAACTATAGATAGTTTATGGAAGATGTGAATTTCAACTAATTGTTTTTTCCTGGGGCAGTTTTTAATAGGCTTGATAATGCTCTTTCCGCTGGGATTCCTAATGGAAGGGATGTGTAAAACTGGTGGGACAGGAGTGGGAAGCATTTGGTTGTTAACCTTGAGCTTAATTTAGTGGTTCTCAACTTGTTTTCTGCCTCCAGAACTGTGAAATTGACATCCATCAGTAGCATTACTCATTACCCTGCGGTGCTTTTAAACTTGGGGGTGGGGGCTGGTGTGAGGAAGGTTACAGAATCTCCCAGGGAGCATGTATAGTTGGAAAAGGCGCCACTCTTCCTCCAAACACACACATGTCTGAGAATCCCTGGCATATTTTCAGCATCAGCATTGGTGGGAGAACACACACGTGCGCGCACGCACACACACACACAACTGGCAAATGAATTCACATTCACACAGAGTGTGTATATATATGCATTTTCTAAAACAGCCCCTAGTTACAGATTAACAGGAAGCAACATCATGACATTCTAGTTTTCTTCTTTGTGATGCTGTGATTTTTAATGCATCTCTGGTAAGTATAAATCAACTCATTGGGAGAAAGTTAACCCATGGGGAGAGAGTTAAGGGAAAAAGCATGGAACAAGTCCCCAGTCTAGATAGAAGGGAATGTAAGATGACTAATTATTTTCATGCAGATGTGATTTTTGAGCTGGCAGCCGTTGTAAAGCTTCCAGAGCGTGGCAAGTAAGATAGCAAGCGCAGTATCTGGTGACAGTCAGAAGAGTGCTCTTTTAGGTTATGACCAGGCCATTCACTGAAGGGAGATGCACAGTGAGCAACACAGACTCTCAGGGAGGAAGGATTTGAGGCACCTGCAGTAACTTCTATGCCTGGTCAGAGTTGGCTCAGCAAAATGGTGATTTGCTTTCAGGTCCTTCTCTCTCCCCCTCATGGCATCGGCTTCCTGACCCACCTGCCTAGTATCATTAGGTTCGATCTCGCCTCCACCCAGCCCCTTTCCATTCTAACTGGCCCTCAGTAGAAATGTGGTCCCACTTCAGGGAGAATAATGGAAGTGTAGGTTGCATCAGCCTTGTCAATGTGTAAAAAGCAAATATTAGAGGGAATGTTTGATTTTTAACCGTGCCTTAAGCCAATGCAGTTCATAGATAAATATCAGTTGGCATAACAGCCACGATCTCCATCCTCACGGCGTTTAGTCTAGTAGGGGAGATGGACAATGAACAAACAATTGTAATCATGACTCTTACTGGAGGGGCAGTATGGGCAATGAATCTTGAATTATGGGCTATTTAGGTAGAAGCAAATATTGGAGATATTTCGAGTGGAGTTGTTATCATTTCTTTTCTGATACCCCTTAAAACATACCCTAAAATTATCAGGGTACTTATCATCAACCTACTTATCAGGCTGAGTCTCTTAGAGGGACGTGGTCTCCATCACACCACAGGGGAGAGCTTTCTGTTCCCTGCTTGGGTTTTCTCACTGAACTCTTTCCTTGGCTAGCATCTGAGACATCATCAACTTGGGGAAGAAAAACAATATGTATAAAATATGGATTGTATCTGTAATATCAAATTATATTTTTAATATATAAACTCATCACCGATTCTTTTTAGAGATTATCCATTAAGGGGGAGACTCACATCAAAGACAAAAATGCAGACATGGCTCAAACTGACTGCATTTAGGCATGAATCTTTCCTACAGTCCCTCTTCAGGGAGTGGTTTCTTCCCCTCTATCCTGTCGCTTTTTGTTTTTTTGAGCCATTTTAATTTACACATGCCATAGAGGCTTTTCACGTGAAGACTCTTCCTGCTTCTTGTGCTGAAGGGTCTATTATACACCTTCATCTTTGCTCATTTAAGTGCTTGGAAAGCTCACATTCTCCAGAAACTGATTTGGAAGAAACCTAAGAAGCTCAGGAGGTAATACCCCTGAGATGGGAGGTCATTTTGAGTTCCATTTCCTAGTCATCTTGTGGAAAAATATCAGGTGCAGACTTTTGAAAGGTTAATTTTTTCCTCAGGTTGTAAATTCTGGCCTCATTTTCTTCTGAAAAACTGTCACAGGGTCATGATACTTCCTGGTAACCCCATATTTATTTATTATTCATGATTAACTAACCTGCTTACAGGAACATTGAGTTTCATTGTGGGTTTACATTTAGTGTTGGTTTCCACATCTGAGACTATAATTTCCAACGCTGAAAATCTTCTATCTGGCATGATATTTATTTAGTTTAAAAAGTGTGTTTTTGTGGTAGAAGTATTTACAAGCCTGCTTTCTTGCAGGTATCAAGTGGGTTATAGAACACGGACAGTTGTGGAGTCACACAAAGATGGCGAGGCTAGTGCAGCCACATGTGTTCTTTGCTCATGGATTTGATACCATTACTAGAGTGCGCTGGCATCATCAGAAACTGGAAGTGATGATCCCAATTGCTGCCACCAACTGGCTCCTTTAAGGTGAACAGAACATTCCCTTCAGTATCATGACCCAGAGAGACAAGGCTGCCTAGGCACAGAATGATCAGATTGGCAACTTGAAACAGGAATTTGATTCTGGATTGGCTATTGGAAGTTCCCCTATGTTAGCGATGGCCAGAAGTGAGCCAAGACTTTGAAACCAAGAAACCATGGCAAGGAAGAGTCTAGGGTTATACGTGGTCAGAAGTAATCTAAGAGTCTGGAATCCAGGCATATGGGCATGGGGCAGAGAAGAAATCACATCTCAGGCTTCCCTGGTGGCACAGTGGTTGAGAATCTGCCTGCCAATGCAGGGGACACGGGTTCGAGTCCTGGTCTGGGAAGATCCCACATGCCGTGGAGCAACTGGGCCCGTGAGCCACAATTACTGAGCCTGCGTGTCTGGAGCCTGTGCTCCGTGACAGTGAGAGGCCCGAGCAGCGCGATGAAGAGTGGCCCCCGCTTGCCACAACTAGAGAAAGCCCTCGCACAGAAACAAAGACCCAGCACAGCCATAAATAAATTAATTAATTTAAAAAAAAAGAAGGAAAAAAGAAATCACATCTCTGAGGTCAAGGCAGTGAGAAATCTAGAATTGTAGGTACTTTCAGATCAAGAACCAGCTATTGAAGCACAGAGGTAAATCCTATTCTAGGTCAGGGATTGTTTAACTTCTGGGTCTTTTGGTAGTTCAGACTGAGGCTAGAACTTCTGACTGAGGTAGCCCTTGAATAGGCATGTAGCTAAAAATACATCTCACCCAGCTAGGGCAGGGCCAGGAGACCTAAGAACCATAAAGAATCATAAGCCCAGGGAAAACTGGGTTATAATGATGATCCCGGTAATGATGATAATAGCAAATATTTATTAAGTATTTAATGTGTTGACATGCTTCATCTCGTTTCATCTTTACAGCATCCCCTGTGTAGGTACAATTACTATATCTATCTTTATAAATGGGAACATGCAGCCAATGAAAATTTTAGTAATTTTCCCAAGATCAATAAGGTGATAAGTTGCAAAGACAAATTGCATACACTGCCTCTTTTTGATTGTAACTATATAGGCTGACATTGATGCTGAGAACTCGGCCTCTGTGCACTCTGCCGAATTGAATCTTGGAGACAGAGCTTTGGGTGGGACACAGCAGGCTCCTGCCCTCAAAAACTGTGTCCTCCACCCAGGAGGATTTGGTGGGGTGTTTTATAGCAATAGTTCGAGGGTGGGGTTGTTGATAAGATTAGGTTAGGGCATGTGCAGGGCCTATACTCCTTTAATCTGGTCTCAGGTAATCTTTTGATGAGCTTCTCTGGTTGCTTTAATCTGGCCTCAGGTGGTCTTCTCTGGTATGAAGAATGGTGACATCTTCCATTTGTTGGGTTTTAGTTCTATAAAGAGCTCAAAGATATTGTTATGTTCATCCTTTGAGGAGGAACCAGGACCCTGCCCCAAGGCTGCACTATTGTTTTTGGCTACTCCTCCTTTTTCTTTGCATCCCCTCCCTTCCCTGATTAGCAACTGTTTGAACCTGCCCTTTGGGACTCAGGGAAGGTCATGGGGGCTGGAGTCTGTTGCCTACAAACAAGGAACAGGGGACATGGAAAGGCTTCTATGCCCAGGAGCCCCACAGGGTCCTGCTTGGTTTCAACATTACCCTTATAGCACCACCCACCCACACAAGAAATGAAGATCATCACTTACTGAAAGGAGTAGAGAAAACATTGGTAACATGGCTTACTTAACTAATGCTTCTCACTCTTTTCTGATCTGTTCTCTTGAAACCTGCTTGACAAATAGCCTTTCAGTAGTTTTAGTTGGTCAATTCAATAGTCATATTCTGGGGACCTATTCTCTGCCTAGTGCTATACTGGGCTGTCTAGGGTTGTCTTTTTGACAAGTTCTCATTGAAAGGAAAACGGTTCAGAATAGTAATATTTAACTTCTTTACATTATACCCAACTCTGTGGTACGACTGCTTAATGTAATTAATTAATTCTTCCATCCTCGGACCATTATCTTTTGACTCTTTGTCCTTGGCTGATTACCGGCATGATTAAAAACAATACTCCAGAGATGTTGCCTTCTGGGCCCACTTACTTCTCTCTTCTAGGTAGAATCTTTGTTGCCCTTGTTTCAGATAAGCCCTCCTTTGTCCAATTACTGCTTTTCAGGTAGCCTGACTGGTTGCTGTCATACCCCTTAGGTCTATAGAAACGCTATCCTATGAAGCTGATCTCAAGCAATAATACTTCTACTGTGGCTGAAGAATCAGTTGCTTATTTTTCACTTTGTGCCTGGGCCTATGCAGAAGATGTCTGTTTTGATACCATTGGCATTTTCTGATATTAGCCTGGGTAGTACATATAGGATTTGTGATAGGTTTTTGACTCATTTTTTCTCCAAATTAACTCCAGAGTCACAGATCTGTCAGGGTTATTTGTCTCCTGAACTTTTTTTTCTATCTTACTTTCACTAAGCCTTACATCTTTGCCTCCAACTTTCTGTTTAGCATATCATTTACATCCTAGTTCCTCATTTTCTCAGACTGTAAAATGGGGGTAATCATTCTTGTGCATTCCTTGCCCACAGGGGTAGCAGGAGGATGGATGTCTTCTGCCTGTGGAGTCCTTTGGGCCCTTGGGGAAGTTGATACTTTATTAATTCAAGACAGTAATATTGAGAAAGGATGATGGTTATGAACACATATAAATTATTTAGAGTTTGATCCTCTCAATTTAAGTTTACCCAGAGTATTTTATAGCGTTTGTACAGATTTCAGAGGCCACAACAGATCTTTCTAAAGCCATGAAGAGTTTTCAGGCATATGGTGATATTAATTTTGGTAAAATATGGGATTTCCCTGTAAGTAAGATCATTAAAATAATTGATTATTGGAGCACATTACTTTATAAAAGTACTCCAGAGAGGGACACAAACTATCTCTCAGGCTAAAATATCATAGACACTGTGATTGCAAGCCACAAAAGACTTTAGGAATATGTCATAAGGGAAAATAGAGTCTTGAGAGGGTGAGAAGAGGAGTCTGCTGTTGCTTTTCTTCACAATAAAGGGGAATGCAAAACTCCGGCCGTCCATTTTTATTTTAAAATTGAGGTAAAAAGCTACTGACTAGGCCATGCATGTGAACAAAAATGACATTGGAGGTTGAAACGGAGCTTAAAAGGACTACATATTCTCCGAAAGTATTCTACTATCCCCATAGAATAGGCAGGAAAAAATATCAAGCAAGGGATAAAGGATTCCGCATGGAAGGGGAGGCTCTTCCTGATCCCTATGGTAATACTTTATTTAAAAAGTTCATTCTTCCTCTGCTTCCTCCTGTGGCACAATGTGCATTTTGGGAGGGGTGGTCGGAGTGGAGGTGGTTAGGGCACTGTGGGGAGATGACCTTGTGTGGCTCTGCACCCGTCACTGGACCAGCTTGCATAGGACACTTTACCCGGTCCTGCTCTCACCCTAAGAGGAGTAGTTATGAGCCCATAGAATCAGGCACAATCTCCACAACCCACACAGAGCTGGCAGGCAATCACTGCACTTAAAATCTCTGTCCCATTTCCTCTCTTGACTTCCCCTTGAACTTTCTGTGTCTTCCTCCATTCACTTTGGCTTTGTGGATTTATATTTCTTGTTCTTCTCATTTAGAGGTTTTTATTGAAATCAATGTCCCTTCAAAATGATGAAAGGAAGAGATGAATTTTAACTATACAAGTAAATAGCCAATCACTGATACATCAGACAACATCCCATCATCCACTCAGGAACCTCTGAAAGGGAAGATTACTGCTGTTGCATGGGATGGCTGACTTGATTAAACTATGTAGTGGGTTTTTTTAATTCTAATATAGTACCATCATCAAATGTTATCATGAATATTTACATACTCATCAAGATAAAGAGGGGCTTTTCAGATTTTTCTGTTGGGTTTTGTTTGAGTCCTTTGATAACTGAAACAGAGCTGTTGACTATTCTGCTCTTACTTTCTTGCATGTTCACAGAATTGTGGCAGCAGGAATAGTTAAATTCTTTCACAGAATGTAATGTACAAGTACTATAGGTTCTATAGCATTTGTCATCCCTGAGTAGTGTAAGGGAGGGAAAATAAATTTTCCTCTACCCTTCTTGGTTCTGTTAGCAAACACAAGTTCGTGTGCCCGAGGCACAGTGAGGCCAAACAAACCTAAACGTTTGGAGCAGAGGAAGGTTTATTGAAAGGCCAAGCAAGGAGAATGGGTGGATCATGCTCAAAAAACCCAAACTCCCTGATGGTTTTCGGGGAAAAGTTTTTATAGGCAAAACTTGGGGTGAGGGCTGCAGGCTGTGTGGCTTTCTTCTGATTGGTTGGTGGTGAAGTAACAGGGTGGTGCTCCAGGGATCTTGTGATCAGCCTGAAGTTACCATCCTCCACCTGTTTGGGGGGCCTTAGTTCCTGCAGAAGAACTCAAAGATATATTTATGTATGTCCCTTGAGGAGGAACCAGGACCTTGCCCTGTGCTGCACTATTGTTTCTTGCCTGCTCCTCCTTTGTTTTTGCAGCCCCTCCCTTCCTTGATGAGCAACTGTTTGAGTCTGCCCTTTGGAACTCAGGGAAGGTCTAGGGGGCCAAATGAAGTCTATTTCCTAGAAACAGAAAACAGGGGACATGAGAAGGATTTGTACCCAGGAGGGCCCCATAGGGAACTGCTCTGATTCAGTTCTTGGCTGAGACACCCCCTATAATAAAAAGATTAACAGGAGAAAAAGAAACAAAAATTTAATAACATGTATACTTCCTGTATACATGGGAGAGACCCAAGAAGACTAAGTAACACTCCAAAATGGCACAAACTGCCACCATAAATATCATCTCCAGCTAAAGACAAAAGAAGATGCTTGGGCACTGAGAAGGGGGCAGTTCCAGCAGGCTATCAGGAGAAGCACGGCAAAGGATAGTATGCTTGTCATGCAGATGTAAGTCCTTGCATTCTGCACTGATAAGAGTTTCTAGAGATTTAGTTAGCCTCCTCTCCCTGGTACAGAGATGAAAATGCCTTACAAGTGGAGATTTTCCTCATAAATGTATAAGTCTCTTATAAAAGAGTAACTTCTACTCAGTTTTCTGAGTCTTTTTTTCTGTTTCTGAAAAATAACCAGTATGCCCAAGAGGCATATTTTGGGGTGGTGAATTCTGCTCCCCTTCAATAGCAAAGCTTTTAACAGTTTTAGGACTTAGAAGAAGACATGATTCAGTTCTCAGACCCAGAGTGCATATTTGTATAATTATTTAAAGACAGGTAGTGTCATGAAGTGGAAAGGGTATAGAATGTGATGTCAGAATACCAGTCTAGTGTGTATTAATTAATCACCGTGCCCAAGTGGCCAAACCGAAACTCAAACCTAGGTTTGACTGACTAGATGTCCTATACGTCTAAACTCTAGCTGGGCAGGCCATCAGGTATAATAACTTATCCTATAATAATACCTGCCATACTGTATTGAGCGTATACCATGTTCTAGACACTGCACTTTACATGCATTATCACATTTAATATGTCACAGCTGAGGACATTGAAACTTCAGCTGTCTGTCTGATTCTGAACAAGTCACTTAATTTCTCTGGACCTTGATTGCCTCCTCTTTTTCCAAGCTTTCTAACTCTTAATTGCCGACAAAAGAACAATCAGGTGGTGCATATGATGATGACACTGAGATTCTGCCATCAGGGCCCTAGGTCCACAAGTCTCCCCTCCCTCACTCAGTTCCTTTTTGCCTTCTGAAACTCTGTTATCTGACATTGGTAACTGCTCCTGTTGCCTTCCCAAGAACTTCCTCTCCATTCTTTCCCTCTCTCTTGTCTATGTCTCCTACCTTTTGTTGACTGAAAAAAAAATGCAAATGTGAGAGTTGTGAATTAAGTATTATTTGGGGCAAAATGAGGACTATAACCTGGGAGACAGCATCTCGGATAGCTCGGAGAAACTGCTCCAAAGAGGCAGGGAGAAGGTCGGTGTTACATATGACTTTAGTGAAGGGGGACACGCAGTCAGGCACGCATTTTGGCAGAGCCTTGCAGCTAGTCACGAGGAGCAGACGTCACTGTCAATGATTTTAGTGCTTTTCTAGGTACGAGGAGATATAAGAATTGGGCTCATAAAATCTTCTCCTAAAAATATCTAACTGTCTGAAGACCTGTTCTGCCAGGTTTTCCCAGAGCACAGAGTGCCTCACTCCTGATCTCCACCCTGAACTCCTTTCAGGGGATGTTGGAGGTCAGCAGCTGCAGTGGCTCATGATTTAATCCTTATAGAGGTAGATGGCAAGTGTCAATCTGTAGTTGGTACTTTTTCCCCCCTATGGGCACTTAAATGTACCTGTGCATCCACCCCGCCCTTTAAACGTATCACAAAACTCTTCCCTCAAAACTGTGTTCTTCCTGTTAATGCTCTCTTTCCATTTAAAAAGCAAAAAATTTTAAATGAGTTGTCTTCACTCATCATCTCTATTTTCTCACCTCCTGTCACTGTTAATTCCACTGTGATCTGGCTTCTGTCCTGACTACTGTCCCCTCCCTGTATATTCGTTTCCTATGGCTGCTGTAACAAATTACCACAAATTTAATGGCTGAAAATAACACCTATTTATTATGTTACACTTCCACAGGAGTCTGACTAGGTCTCGCTGGGTTCAAACTAAGGTGTGGAAAGGGCTGCGTTCCTTTCTGGGGGACATTTAGGGGAGAATTCGTTTCCTTGACTTTTCTAGCTTCTGACAGCTGCCCACATTTCCTGGTTCATATTCCATTTCCTCCATCTTCAAAACCAGCAATGTCGGTTGTATTTCTGTGGTTCCCTCTTGCATGGTAACTTCTCCCTTTGACTACAGGAAAGATTTTTCACTCTTAAGGACTCATGTGATTAGATTGGGCTCACTTGAATAATCCAGGGTAATCTCTCCATCTCAAATTACTTAATTAAAACACATCTGCAAAATTCCCCTTGTCATGTAACCTCATATATTCATAGGTCTAGGGATTAGGACATGGGGGAGATTATCCTGTCTACCCCCCCACCCCGCCTTATATACTTCTCACTGAACTCACCCAAGACCTCATTGTTGAGAAGTCCAATGGGTACTTTTATTACTTGTCTTACTGTACTTCCTGTCTACATATGACAGTGTTGACAAACTCTTCTTTCTTGAAACTCTCTTAATTTCTCTTCTTTTATGATCAGTTCTTTTCTGTCTTTCTGGTCTTCCTTTACTTCCTCCTTTAAACATTGCTGTTCTCCAGAATCCAATCTTCAACTCAATTCTCTTCTATCTGTACAAAAATCTCCTTCTGTTATCTCATCCATTTCCATGAGTGAAAATGAAGTTACATTCACTGATGGCCACATTTTATAGCCACCTCTAGAGTCTAGAACTATATGTCTGACTGTGTACAGTGAAATCTTTTCAGAATGTTAAGTCTTGAAGATTTACTAAAGGCTAAAGATTTAAGTCTTTAAGGGATATAATTGACAAATAGGAATGTATATATTTAAGATGTACAACTTGATGTTTTGATCTACATATAAATTGTGAAATATCACCACACTCAAGCTAAATAACATATTCATCATCTCACAAAATTACCACTTATTTTTTGGTGAACACTTAAAATCTACCTTCTTAGAGAATGTCAGGTACACAGTACAGTATTGTTAACTATAGTCATCATAATGTATCAATACATTAGATCTCCAGAACTCATTCATCTTGCAATACTGAAACTTTGTACCCTTTAATCAATGTCTCATTTCTCCTTCATTCCTGCCCCTGGCAACCACCATTCTGCTGTTTGATTCTGTGAATTTGACTATTTTAGGTTCCACATATAAATGAGATCATGCAGTATTTGTTTTTATGTCTGGTTTATTTCACTTAGCATAAGAGTAAGCAAAACTGTATGATACTGGCATAAAAACAGGCATATAGATCAGTAGAATAGAGAGCCCAGAAATTAATCCACACATCTAGTTAACAGATCTTCAACAAAGGTGCCAAGAACATGCAATATGGAAAGGATAGTCTCTTCAATAAACGGCGATGGGAAAACTGGGTATCCATGTGCAGAAGAATGAAATTGGACCCTTATCTTACACCAAATACAAAAATAGACTCAAAATGTATTAAAGGCTTAAATGTTAAGACCTGAAACTGTAAAACTACTAGAAGAAAACAAGGAAAAAACTTCTTGACCTTCGTCTTGGGAATGATTTTTTTTTTTTTTTTTTTTGGTCATGACACCAAAAGCACAGGCAGGAAAAGCAAAAATAGACAAGTGGGATTGAATCAAACTAAAAAAAGGCTTCTTTCACAGCAAAGGAAATAATAAACAGAGTGAAAAGGCAACCTGTGGATTGGGAGAAAACATTTGCAAACCATATATCTGATAAGGGATTAATATCCCAAATTTGTAAGGAACACAACTCAATAGCATACACCACAACAACAGTACCTAATTTAAAAATGGGCAAAAGGATGGATTAGACATTTCTCCAATAAAAAAGAAAAAAACCATACAAATAGCTAACAGGTAACATGAAAATATGCTCAACATTACTAATCATCATGGAAATGCAAATCAATCCACAATGAGATATTACCTCATACCTGTTCCAATGGCCATTGTTAAAAAGATGAGAGATAACAAGTGTTGGTGACGATATGGAGAAAGGGGAATCCTGGTGTACTGTTGGTGTGAATGTAAACTGGTAAGGCAATTATGGAAAACAGTGTGGAAGTTTCTCAAAAAATTAGAACTACCACATGATCCAGCAATACCTAATCTGGGTATATATCCAAAGGAAATGAAATCACTATCTTGAAGAGATATTTACACTGCTATGTTCACTGCAGCATTTGTCACAATAGCCAAGATGTGGAAAAACCTAAATGTCCTTTGACAGACAAATGGATAAACACACACATATAGCCTTTAAGAAGAAGAAAATTCTGCCATCTGTAATAACATGGATGGACCTACAGTCAGATCTTTACGTGGATGTCTCACAGGTACCTCAAATTCAGCATGTTCAAAAGGGAACTCATCAGTATCCTCCCCTGTCACTCCAAATCAGCCACTTCTCCTGATTTCTTATTTCACTCAGTTGTACCACCATCTACCTAATTGCCCAGGCCATAACATTTCACAATATTCTTAGCAGCATTCTCTCCCAGGCCAGCACCAGCCACTATGGAGGCTACTTTCTCTCAGGGGTTCTTTCTGTTCCATTTCTATTGCCATTATCTCAGTTCTTGACCTCAACATTTCTCCCTTAAGATTCCTACAAAGACTTTCTTGCTAACCTCCCCCTTCCCTGCGCCCCCCCCCGCCATCTTTTCTTCACACCATAGATGGAAGGGCTGGTTCAAAACTTACCTTCTTAAAGTCTATTCCATGGTTTTCCCACACTTTCAGAATAAAATCCAAGCTCCTTAGCCTGGCATGTGTATGATGTACCTTTATGGTCTGGCCTCATCTTAGCATTCCATTTTCAACTCACCCTGCACCTTCCCCACCACTCACCCCTGCAACCCTTACCCCTCATGCCCTCTGATCTAGCATTATTTTGTTTTCTCAGGCTTTCCTGACTTAGCACATGTGGCTCTCCTTTCTGAGAACATGCTTCCTTCTACTTGCCCCACCTTTACCCATTTAAGAATTTTAAAAAACCCAAAATAGGAAGGAGAAATTGGATATAGAGATTAAAGCAATTTAACCATATACATATGTTCAAATTACTTTTAATTACTCAACTAATACCTTAGTATATACTCTTATTAAAATTGTTTAAAAATTTAAATTCCTGCCAATAAAGCCGGTTGTCTATGATTACCCACTCCCTTTATGTATATTGTTCTGCAACGTGCTTTTTGACTGGGCTCTTTGTCTTGGAGATCTCTGTCAGAATATCAAGATTTACCTTACTCTTTATCTACTGCTCATTGTTCTACTGTAAGCAGACATTCTAGTATTGAAAGACATTTAGGTTGTCTCCTGATTTTTTATTTTTACAAATATTGCTGGGACTTCCCTGGCGGTCCAGTGGTTAAGACTCCACGCTTCCACTGCAGGGGGCATGGGTTCGATCCCTGGTTGGGGAACTAAGATCCCACATGCCGTGCGGCATAGCCAAAAAAAAAACCAAGAAACCACAGACATTGCTACAAGGATTATCCTTGTAAAAATGCCATGCTGTGAACATGTGCAAATATTTCCCTATGGTAGATACCAATAGATAGCATTCCAGCGACACTGACTTTTGGTTCCCCTAACGGACATTATCCATTTACTTGTTTGTCTCTCTCATGGTTCACTAGTTCAAGGGAAAGGACTGTATCTTATGGTTTGTGTATCCTTAGACTTAAACAGAGCCTGGCATATAATATGTGCTTACAAAGTACTTGCCAGATGAATGTGCCTGGCTGCTCTCATTAAACAAAAGGCTTCCTGACCTCTCGTTTATTGTGGTCTTAGTCTGATCATCATAGTAGTCCTTATGCAGAGGCCCTCTGGCCCTTGAGCCTGGGGCGGTGCTTCTCTATATTTGGTGCTTGAGAGAGACCCGTTATAGCTAATTGGGCATGCTTTTGCATGTGTTACCACCTGAGATTATCATTTTTTCACAGGCCCATGTACTTCCATTTCCTGCATTCAGCTTCTTGGAATAGCCACATCTTTGACAGCCCTACTCTGGCCTCCTTCACACATGTAAGGTGTTGGAAGATCTAGATGACTACTAATTTTCTAACAATTTTTAATAATTCCGTGTTCCCCATCTGTAAAATGGAGATGATGTCTATCACTTATCTCCCCCACTGCATATAGTAAGAAATATTTAGAATGTGCTCTGAGACTTTCAGATGACGGCACTATATAGATGTTGCATGAAGCAACTGTGGAAAGGGGGATTTCTACATTAGTCCATAGGCGTGTGTGTGTGCGTGCACGTGCCCCATCCAACCCATTACATTCTGCCCCTTTAGGTCAGAGACTGTATCTCATCCTGCCTTTATTGCTTGTACCTAGCAGATGTTTGGCTCTATGTTTATTAAATCAGTGCACTGGCTACCATAATAAATAGGTATGGCCAAGATTTATTTGGCATGATCGACTATGCTAAGTTCTACGGTGTTATTTCTTTCAATCAGTGACTTAATGAGCACATTAGTTTGTGTCAGTCATGGTGCTAGATGCTGGTGATACAGTGGTGAACTAGATAAGAGTGTCCCTGGTATCCTGGGATTTCAGTCTAGTGATTTTGGCACAGGGAGTTTTTCAAGGGGCAGTGATGGTAAGACTCCTCCTCCTCCTCCTCCCCTTCCCCTCCTCCCCTCCCCCTCCCCTCCTCCTCCTCCCCTCCCCCTCTTCCTCCTCCTCCCCTCCCCCTCCTCCTCCTCCCCTCCCCCTCCTCCTCCCCTCCTCCCCTCCCCCTCCTCCACTCAAGCACCAGAACCTTTCAATCCCTCTGTACCCTAGGCCACACTTTACTGCTAGGCCTTGCAAAAGAAGCCGACCTGATGAAAGGGCATTGGTAAACACTTCCCGTGCAGAGCCCTGCAAAGGGAAAGAAAAGTCATTGTCTTGTAGAATCTATCACAGTTTGTTGACAGAATATATTCCTCTAGGACCCCCTCCCTCAGTTTTTCCTCAGAAAACCATACTGTTTATTGTTGCTCTCTTTGTCATCATCTTTCAGTGTCCTTTTTTCATTTCCCTGCATCACCCTGAAACCTTCACTGCCCTTCTTCAGCCTGTCACAATCATCTCCTCATTGGCTAACACTGCATGCTACATCGATTCCCATTTCTTGGCCTTCCATTGCCTGTGCTTTGCCTTCAGCCTGTTATCCTTTGTTTATTGTTGCCAAACTGCTTTTTCAAGGTTGAGCTCCAATCTTACCTCCTCATTGCTACTCTGACCCTCTATCCTCTCATCCATCTTTGAACCCAATTTAAGAACAAATGTCAACAGACTGTTTCAGGATTGCCCGTATTCTCTTCCCAGGAAGACTGTAAATCCTTGGAGAGCGGAGTCCATGTCTTTTATTTAAAAGACACTGTCCTCCACACTGTGAGGCACAGAACAGGGGATCAATAAAGAACTTTATCAACTTAGAGCAGCATCATTTAAATGCCCTGTGAGAACAGATGAATGGGTGGGAGATGCTTGAGTAAAACAAATTAAGTTAAACTTGTGTTTCTGTAACATTTTCTTTCATTCAGCATTCACATAACATTTATGGATCACCTCTGTGTGCCAGGTAGCAGGATAGATTTTGGTGATCCATAGATGACTAAAAATGGCCCCTTGCCCACAAGCATCTCCTTATCTGGTTAGACAACACAGAAGTTAAGAAATGAATATATTACTGGGTGATAATTGCTCTCATAGAGGTATGCCATGGAGGTGCCATGACAGTTCAGGAAGGCTGGCCTCCATCTACCTAGGTGTGGTCAGGGAAGGTTTCACAGAGAAAGTCAGGCATGAGCTGACTTTTGAAGGTGGCATATGACGTGAGCCATATTCAGCTTATTGGAGACATTGAATCTCAACTACTTGTGAGATTTCTGGCCCATCCAAATGTAGATGACTCATATCAAACTCTAACCTGATAGGAGGTATATGCTTTCCCTTTGGAGGTAATTAGGCACCTCTTAGGCCTTTTAGTAACTTCAGTGCAGGAAAGCACCGTGCAGCACAAAAGAGTTCTTGCATTTCCAGAATCTGAGCAACCTGGCAGAAAAAGGCCCTTTGGATTAGGGGCCAGTTTAACATAATAGCTGTCTGAAGTCTTCAAAGTCTACTTGTAAAACCAAAGTGGCAGTTTGATTGCAGTGTATTCACCATCTAAGGTTCCTATTGCTTGGCTAAACTTCATTACCCTTATCAAACATCTCTAATGCTAAATAACCATAATCCCTCCTTTGTCTAAGAATAAATGTAATTACTGACTATACAAGGTAGGGGAAATGAAATTGGCTTAGCAAGCTTCCACATGCCACCTCCAAGCTGAAAGAACACAAAACTCTATTAATTCTTAACTTATTTCTTGGCTGCACACATTTTCATACACCGCATATGTTAATGTGTGGAGAAAGTGTGCAATTTATAACAAGTGCATACTTAGAAGCATTGCTAGGAAAGCAACATTTCAGAGTTTAGCTGCACAGGCAGGAGGCCTGAGTTCACACCTCTAAACCTTGGAGGCTAACACCCTACATACTCTGGAGGCAGTTCATCTTCTGTTGATATCTGCAATTGGCTCCTGGGTTCCCAGAAGCAGCAGGACAATCAAGAGAATCCAAGGAGAAGCTCCAGTTTTGGCTGGACTTCTGGGAGAGCAGGTGGTTGGGAGTAATTAAGGTCTGATTCCTGGTGGCCTCTCACCAACGTAATTAGGCGCCTTCAACCACTAATGAATCTCACACGCATGTTGGGCTATTTAAATCATCCAAGAAAGCCTTGGCCACAGAGACATCTTGCATCACATTCAGGAATGACCTGCTGGGCTCTCTGTCCCCAGAGCTGTCCAGCCCTCACAACCGAGGGCATTTTTAATCACCTGCAAATTCAGTCTAGCTCTTGACTCGGGGGCCAGTCCTGTCTGAGATAGTGGGATTTTGAGGTGCCCTAGGGCAATAGCTTGTCATCGTAAGCATTATATTTGGTCAGGATTTGACCTCATCTATCAGTCTTAACAATTCAGATTCTTTTTTGTTCTTGTGACAAAGAACTGTTCTTGGACCCCAGCCCTTAGAACTGGGTTTCTGTGATAGATGCGTGGCCCTGAATCTTTCAGGCCTAAGGTCCAGCCTTGTTCTTTCTTTAACCCTCTTAGAAACTGGAGTTCTGCCCCAGACTTGAGCCCATTGGATTTCCTCTCTGCTAATTGCTACCAGACAAGAAGTTCCTGGATGTCTAATGCTGTGTCCCATCTATCTGCCAGACTCATCAGTGGCTTCCTTCTTCTGGATATTCCTCATGCTGACCTTCTTACCTCAATCAGCTGTCCCATTCTTTTAGCTTTGTGTCAGAATTCCTCCTAAGGCCACTTCTCAGATCTCTAGACCTTTGGGTCCTTGTGCTTTTCTCTCTCTTTTTCCCCTTTCTTTCTTGAGTGCCTCAGCACACGGGCACTTTATCTGTTTTCTTTGCCTCTTACTAGCTCTCATCACCAGTTATCTCTTGGGATTCTTCTGTCTCTCAAAGACTGGCTAGGAAATGAGACAGTCTTTTCTGCCCACACATGCTTGTTGACCTCAAAGACAAGTCCACAGGTCCAGTTCACTTTAAGACTTGTGCTTTTAATCATGGAGAAACAAAGAGGGGGCATTATAAAGGAAAAAAGTTATTATAGTCCTTCTCTGTACTTCCTAACACCTTGTTGGTATGGTACATTGATTTATGCCCCTTCTATTTGTCCCTGCTTTTTCACCATATTTCCTATTCCATCTTCCCTGTTTTGTTCCATCAAACCTTGCTTCTGTAAAAACATTTTAGCTTACAAATTTTGTATGTTCATCCATTCAGCACTTTTTGAGTGCCTACTGTAGGCTAGGAACTGTATAGACACTAGGAATATAGTGTTGATCAAGGAACATCATGCTCCTGCTATTATGGAGCTTGTGTTTTAGTTAGAGGGAGATTAGTAATGAACACATTAAAAAGTATGTGTGTGTGTGTGTGTAAGAGAATATCAGATACTAGTAAGTGATATGCAGCAAAATAAAAGTAATGGGAGAGTGACCAGAGCCTATTTCTGATTGTGTGGTCAGTCTGCTTTTCTCAGGAGGTGAACTTTAGGCTTAGAGCTGAATGACATAAAGGAGACAGGAATGTGAAAATCAGAAGGAAGAACATTCCTAAAAGAGAGAACAAGTGGCACAGAGGATTCCAAGACAGTTACAAGTTGGTGTTTTTGAACGTGGAAAGAAGGGCGTGTTGAATGAAGCACAGTGGATGAACGGGAGGAGAGTGGTATGAGTGAGGTCAGAGAAGTTGAATCAACAGGACTTGTTCATGGGCTGGATGCTAGGGGGTGATGAAGGGAAGAGTGGATCAAGGGTGAGCCCTAGATTTTGGATTGGCTATTGTGTATATTTGGTAACACTGCTTTCTGAAATAGGGAAGAGTAGTGAAGAATTTGGAAAGTGAGAGAGAAAGAAAAAGGCTATTCTTTCTGGACATTTTAAGTTTGAGAAGCCTATCACATATGCCAATGCAGACGGCAGGTATCTTCCTTATATTTAAATCCATGGGATTGTGTAAGATTACCTAGAAGGAGTGTAGATAGTTGAGAGAATGGCGCCTAGATCTGAGGTCTAAGGCTTTGTATCCTTAAGAAGTCTAGCAGAGGAGGATCCAGCATCTGAGATTGAATACAAGCAAGCAGTAGGAGGAAAACCAAGGACATAGCATCAAGAAAGGTACATGAAAAAAGTGTTTTAAAGAGAAGGGAGTGGCTGACTGCCAAATGCTACTGAGAAATCAGATGAGAGAAGAGCAAAATTGGCCATTGTTTTTCACTACATGAATGTCATTGATGACTTTGACCATAATGGTGTCAGTGGCGGAGTGTGGATAGAAGCCTGAATGGAATGGGTTGAAGAGAGATTGGGTTGTAATGGAGCTGAGACAGAGAGATACATGACTCTTTGAAGAAATGGTGCTGGGAAAGGGACCAGGGTAAGTGAGCACATGTAGAAGGGGTGGAAGGTTAAGACATTTTTTTTTTAAGTGGGGGATACCAGGTCATGTTTGTATGCAGATAGGGATAATCCAGTAGGAAGAAACTGAAGTTGCAGAAGAGGGCATCATTATAGGATGGAAATTCTTGAGTAGGTAAAATGGAACGGCATCCAGAGAGCAAGTTGTCGGGTTTAACTATAGGAAGTCTGTCTGAAGATCAAAACAAGGCAGAATACAAGGTGATCTCTTGTCTCAAATGGATATTGTTCATTCATTTCTAAGCCCCTAAAGGTCATACACCCCTTAGCAGTGATCTCTGCGGACATTTGCTCAGGACGCCTCTTTCCAACATCTCTTATGGGGACTTTTGCAGCATCTACCTTACTGTGAGTTGCCTGTGTGTGCTCCAGGTCTTAGTCTGTTCTGCAACTAACTGAGCCCTGGCTCTCTAGGCTTTGAGCACAGAAATCCTAGGGCTTATAGACAATCATGCAGGGCCTCATAGGCACGGTAAGGAGTTTGGGAGTTAGGTTTTGGTTTGTTTGTTTATTTCCAGTTTATTGAGGTATAATTAACATATAACATTAACATATAACATTGTATATGTTTACGGTGTATTGAATACAATGTGGTGATTTGATACATGTATATATTGCAAAATGACTACCACAGGAGGGTTAGTTTACACCTCTATCTTTTTTGTGTGTGTGGTGAGAACACTTAAGATCTACTCTCAGCAACTTTCAAGTACAGTATACAAAATACAGTGGGAAGACACTGGATGGTTTTCAAAAGGAAATTAAGTTTCATTTGAAGACAAGGACTCTTGCTCTTCTGTATACAATAGATTGGAGGGGTCAAGAGTGGAAGCTGAGGCGAGCCCGAGGGAGACTGTTGAAATATTTTAGATGATAGATGGTGGTACTACTAGTGTGGTGGCAATGGAGATACAAGTAGATGGATGTGAGAGTTATTCCAGCTCAATTCTATGATTTGATAAAATGTTACTCCTGCTTAAATGAAAGGAAAATGGATTCACTGAAAAGAAATAAGCACATAATTCAAATTTTAGTTGGTAATACATAACAGTGAGATCATTATGTGCTAAGGAAATGACCTATATAAAAGCACCTGGCACATAGTAGGTGTTCAACTTAAAAAGCTGTCTTAAAATTTAACTTAGAGGGTGAATAGTTGACCTGTTGTTATGGGGTACTTTGAAAGACCTTAAATATAATCTCAAACCATTACTTTGGAATATTTCAAATTAATGGATACATTCCAAATCATTAAAATAACTGCAAACTCATTTCCAGCCCAGGCATCCTTCTGCATGGTTGTCTTCCAAAGGATAAGCACACACACACATAATCATTACAATTGAGTCTGATCATGTATGCACGCTGTAGCAGGTGTAGCAAGGGTTCTGCCCATTTGTAATTCTGTCCTTTGGTATTTAAGGAGTAGTGCGAGCTTTGCCTCTGGCATTGAGACATTACCTATTCATTAGGACCGGGCAAACCAAGTTGTTTATATAAGAATAGATCCAAGTATTGGCTTAGTCCTGAAGGCTAACCACTACCACACTAGACACTGCAATTCTCAGTTTGCATTTTAAAAGACCACTGTAATCATTGGTTCTCATAGGAAACCACACAACATTCCTGGGAGAAAAATCAAGACTATCCAGCTTACACAACGTGTCTATGGTCAGACTAGGATTGACATTACTTTAGTGGGTGTTTGAGGGACTGTCTAGCAATAGTAGAGGCCTTGTGTTATTAGGAGATAAGGCAGGCAAAGTAGGGTGGGGATCACATCATGGAAAGCTTTTTAGCCCTATCTATTGAGTTTGGGCTTAATCCTGGTCGCAGCAGGGAACCACTTGAAATTTTAAGCAGGGGATTTTGAACATGATTTTTTTTTTCAGCTTCCCGAATATAGGGTTTCATTTAGCACCAGGGAGATAAAGTTCCTTGGTGGGCCTTTTATAGCTCAACCCTGGTGGCTGCTTGATATATTTTCTTTCTTATCAAGCCTCATCCCTTATTCTGTTGAAGTCAACGGTCATTTACTGAATTCCTGTCATGTGAAAGGCACTGTGCTAGGCACTTGTTTGTTGTGTGTTTAGTAGAGATCTCATGTCTAAATCCCTAGGCAGCAGGAGTTGTGAAAAAGTTATCTTGAATAGGGGTTTATACCTTTAAATGCTCAGCTTTAGTTTTTCTCTCTGGGGATTATTTATTTTGTGGTTCAAGTGATTAACCCAGGGCTGCTAGATCCTTCCCATGACTCTGTCACCACTGCCATTATGCAATGTCATTTCCTTTGCCAGTTCACTATTGCCTCTAGGATCAAGTCCAAATGC
Source organism: Mesoplodon mirus (assembly GCF_964341445.2). NCBI lineage: Eukaryota > Metazoa > Chordata > Mammalia > Artiodactyla > Ziphiidae > Mesoplodon > Mesoplodon mirus. The sequence continues at coordinate 101,042,408 of NC_138981.1, read as the reverse complement.
CCTGGCTTGGCTTACCAGCCTTTTCACAAAGCTGGCCTCAACCAGCCTTTCAGTCTTATTTTTTCTACTCCTGAACTCTCACCCTCAGGTGTTTCACATTCAACTTCCCCTAAGTACACTATGTGGATTACAGAACAAGCTAGACTTTGTGATCTTGACTTGCCCTTAGTATATCATGCTACTTCATGTCTCTGTGGTTCTATATGCCAATGCAGTTGATGAGCATGAGTCAGATCCCTTGGTGTGTTGAGACTGAAAAAAATGCAGTATCGAACCAGATTGCAAACTCCTTTTATTTAAACATTAGAAATGATTTCCAGGCAGAGACTATGTATGGTTTGCCTCTATCTCTCTTCTTCCATCCAGGGCCTCACTGAGTGGCTGGCAGACAGGAGGTGGCCAGTGCAAGTCAGGTAAATGAATGTGTGCACAGAGAATTCAAACTCATTTCTGTATAGCCTAAGCCAAGCAGAATCAGGATAATGAGTCTGCCAGAGGCCAGGGGGTGCAGTGCAGTGGGCAGAGAAATGGGGAGGATGTGTGGGGAGAGCCTGAAAGCCAGTGGGCAGAATTTTTGATTATCTACTGTTTTAGATCATCTGCCTCACTGCTTCCCTCCATTGGTGTGTATAATTGAGAGCAAGGAATGGATCTTCTGGTTAATTGGTTTTTCTGGTTAACTCGTAGTTGACTGGAAAGTTTTCTTCTTTGGGGGAAAAAAAATCCTCTCTAACATATACTGAATACTATTTTCTCTCCATGCAATATGAGGCCAAAAAAAATCTTCTTATGATTCAAGAACCATCAACATTGTATTGAATAAATACTCCTGTATTATAAAATCAGCATTTAGTAGACTTCTATTAGTCTGTACTTAGTGCAGTGTCCTGTGGAGGATACAAAATGAGTAAGACCTACCAAATGGACTGGAGCCTGGCAGAGTTCTTTGGGAGGAAATCATGGAGGAAATAGGTCCAATGCTTGAGGCTTAGGTCACTGAGAATGGAAGGGACAGAGATGCATTCCAAGTTGTGCAAAACCTGAGTGTGAAGCAGCAAGATATGAAGAGCAGTTTGCAATCAGGGATTGGAGGACACGAGCTGTCGCTGCGGAACAGAGATCTAGGAGGATCAGAGCAATCAAGGAGAGCCTAGTGCAGGAGCAAAGCTGAAAAGTGTGTTAGGAGGTTAATTTTGGATGGCTTCGAATGCCAAGCTGAGAAATGTGGACTTTATTCTGTAGGCAAGTGGAAGCTGGGAAAGGACTCAGTTAGATCCTTCATTTTAGAGGATCACTCCAGCAGAAGTGTGAAGGATGTGTTTGAAGGGAGACTGGAGCCAAAAAGAACCAAATATATGTCCGTTTCAATGGCCCATTCATTCACCCATTCACCCATTCATTAATCCATTCAACAAGTATTCAGGTAGCATCAGTTTGGGCAAGGCACTGTTCTGGCCTGGAGGAGAAATGGCAGGTTAAAGGAAGGCTAAGCTAACAAGAGTGAATGAGAAAACTGAAGAAAGAAATCAAGGAGACGGATAGAATTTCAATGTTATACAAGTAGAAATTGGGTCAATTCTAGATTTCCATTTTGTTTTCATGCTGAACGTTTGAGTTGCAGGAATAGGAATAGAGTTCTCCCTGTGGCATATTGAACGCCCCTGCCTGAGCAAAGCATGGGGCAAGGCGCTGGTTTGGGGGTAACGGCCAGAGTTTCCTTTAAGGCTCCATATCCTCAGAAAGCATAGGATGCATCCTTAAGCAGGGGGCAAATAGGATTCATTTTAAATCCCACCAGGACTTTGGGAGTAGCTTGACTTAGGTCAGCTATTACATTCTCATTCCCTTTAATTGGCTGCTGGAAGGGGCAGCATAACTGGAACATCTGCAGGTACTTGTGGAATATCTTGTGGAGGTCTAGGGTGAGGACGACAAAGTTGGTCTGAATTAAGGAGGAGGAGTGTTAATTGGTTTAGATTCATGGGTACCAGATTGACAGAATTTGGTTTTTAAATTTTGGGGGTGACATAAAGAGAAGGATAACTTTGAGGATGTTAATACCGTTAACTGAATATCTCTTTCCACTTATTTGTGTCTCTTTTGCCTTATCAGCCAAATGAAGTGGTTGAAATAGATCATTTCTGTGGTAGGGAGAATAATAGTGCCCTAAAGTTTTGTCCATGATCTAATCCATAGAGACTGTAAATATGTTATATGGCAAAGGCGGGATTAAGGTTGCAGATGGAATTAAGGTTGCTAATCAGATGACCTTGAAGAGATTATTTTGGATTATCTGAGTGGACTCAATGTACTTACAAGGGTCCTTAAATGGGGAAGAGGGAAACAGAAGAGGCAGAATCAGAGAGATGGCATCATGGGAAAGACTTGACCAACCATTGCTGGCTTTGATTATGGAAGGGGCCACAAGGGAAGGAATGTAAGCTGACTCTAGATGCCGGGAAAGGCGAGGAAAGGGATGCTCCCACATAACCTCCAGGAAGGAATGCAGCCCTGACCACACTTTGATTTTAGCCCAGTAAGCCCTATTTTGGACTCCTGACCTCCAGAACTGTAATACAATAAACTTGTGTTGTTTCAAGTCACTAAGCTTGTGATAATTTATTCCAGCAGCCATAGGAAACTATTAAAAACTTAATGACTTAATTTCTTTAAATATCCCTTAATCTAAAAGTTATTAACAGGGATGCACATCTTAATCATGTATTGCTGTAAAAAACATATCTGAGGGCTTCCCTGGTGGCGCAGTGGTTGAGAGTCCGCCTGCCGATGCAGGGGACACGGGTTCGTTCCCCCGTCTGGGAAGATCCCACATGCCGCGGAGCGGCTGGGTCCGTGCGCCATGGCCGCTGAGCCTGCGCATCCGGAGCCTGTGCTCCGCAACAGGAGAGGCCACAGCAGTGAGAAGCCCGCGTACCGCAAAAAAAAAAAAAAAAACAAACAAAAAACAAAAAACAAAACAAAACAAAAAAACATATCTGAGCCCCATTCCCAGAAAGTTGGATGCTGTAGAGGTGAGGCATGGCCCTGCTACCTTACTTCTTAAAAGTTCAACAGGTGATTCTAACATACTCCTCCTTTTGAAAATTACTGTAATCTCTCCCTGAATGTCTGTTTAGATGAGAAGAAAGAGCCCAACCGTAGAGTTATACAGTTATAGCTATGGAAATCGAGGTGAAGAACGAGCGTGAGAGATGGGCCGTGAAGCCTTAATGCTGTAACCTAGTTTTTCATTTTCATGTCTTAGCAACCTGCAAGAAAATCCCTTGAGTAGAAGCTGCCTACCTGCTGTTCTCACTAAACAACAAACATTGGTGCAGAAAGTTTTTGGTAAGATGTAATTATCTTAAAAATCCTTTTCTCCTTGTCTTTGCAAAAAGCAAATGATATTGTCTTGCTTTACAGTATTTTCTAGGTCAGGACATATTAAAAAAACAAATCTATGGGTGAGTCCTTTGCACATATTTTCAGACATGGCACTTCATTGAAAGCATTCTGAGATCATGCTTCAAAGAACCAGTAACCAGCATAGAGTTCTGTGAAGTCCCTTTCTTGAACAACTTTTATTCCATACACTTAGTAACCTTAGATGGTTATTAATATTAAATTCTCAGGACAATCCCCAGTACATTTTTTTCCTTTAGTGATGGTCTCATTTTAGAACCTGTTTCTGTCAATCATTTCTTACTTCCTCTTAAGACCTTTTTTTCACATTTAGACTTCTTTGGCAGCTGGGCATTTTCACGATACCGCAAAGATATTTAGACCTTTTTATTGCATAGTCTCTTTAAAGTGAGAGAAATAGAGAAGTGGGGCAGGAAGGATGAAAAAAAATGGCAAGGATTGGTTCTAAAGTAATTCTGTCAGACTTCATCTTGGTTCTGGTCCAGGAGCACGAGACTGGGGTCAGCCAGGTAGGAGCATCGGTGCATCAGCCCATCAGTTGGACAGCCTATGGCCATCTGTAGATCCTCAATGCAACGGCTGGCAGAGACTTACTGGTGGGGCAGTGAGGAATGAGACCTTTGGGTTCAAGGAGTTAAATGGGATTTCTTGTGAAGACAGAGATGAGGCTGAGTACATAAGGGCTTTGCTGAAAATGAGGGATAACTGCAGTGATTCAACACTTGTTTTAGCTCATTACCACGGGAGAGTGACAGTCCCGGTGGCAGCATATAAAGCAGGGGAAGTAGAACAAGTTAGAGCAAAGGAAAGCAGGCCTTCTATATGCCAGCACTAAAGGAGCTTCTGTCATCATAATCTGCCTGTGACATGTAAGTGAAGTCACTTCACATCAGTAATGCATGATGGCTAAGAGGGAGGAAAACAAGCTTTCACATGCAGCTAGGACCTGAAATTTTGCATTGTTTTAAAATATATTATGATAGGATGGCTCCCGTACACTTCTATGGGATTGCTGCCACCGTGGCTCTCCTGGTGTCTGCTTTGTCTGAGTCCCTATTTCATAGGCGGACATAGCCCAGCTATACCAATCTTATCTCTACAAGCCATTAGGAAGCCACAGGATATGGGGACAGAGTCACAGGGAATTGTGTGACTTGAGTACCAGCCATTGTTCTGACACCAGCTAATGATGTGATCAGGAAGATAGTTTAAGCTCTTTGTGAGTGGGTATGAAGATACCTAATCTTCTAGTGCCTTAAAAACACATCAAGGACTAAATGGGATGTGAATGACTATGAATGTTCTTTAATAATGTATAAACCTATATATAAAAGATATCTAAACCTATATACATGCAGGGTGTGATGGTTATCATGAATAAGGCCTCTCCTTCTGGACTAGGTCTATTTCAGCCCCAGAACAAAAAGGACCTTCCAAATAAGTGAACGATATCATGGATAAATGACCTACATACAGAAGCATAGAAGCACGGCAATGTTGTCATCCCCTATAAATAATCACCACAGTGAGTGGCAATGGCTATCTCCTTCCATTGTTTTCAAAGGCTTGTTCTGGTGCCTTGTGTGGGTAGAATCTGAGTCTTAAATTTTAAATGATGACTAAGTAATTGTAGCTCTTCTCAATGAGTACCATTTCCACAGGAATAGTGTGTTCTTAAAATTTTTAAAAGGGGACGAGCACTTCTGCTTCTGGACAAGATGGAGAAACAGGGACCATCCTCCCACTTCAAAGAACAAAACAATAGGCAAAATAAATGAAATAATGGCTTGTGAGACACTGGACGTCAGGCAATTAAGGCAGTAATCTCCAAGGCAACCAAAGCAACCCCTATGATTGTCCTATATTCCTGCCCAGAGAGAGCTTCCCAGTCACATTGCAGGGCCCAGTGGACTCTCTGTGTTGAGGAGATGTAACTCCTCTGGAAGTCCAGGGAGTCCAAGGCAGCTAGAGTTTGTAGGACAGTGTAATAGGGAAGAAAGAGCTAGATATAAAAAGAACTGTAGAGATGTGTAGATGGTCCTCTTTGAGTATTCAGATGAATTCAGATCAGCACTTGTGTAGGAAGAAATTACCTAAGGCTGGGGAAAGGAAACATCTGAAAGAACTAAAGTTAATAGTGCTTGGCATTTACACCGACTTAGGAATAGTGCCAATTCCTACTGGCTAGGCTGGAAAAACCTCAAGATTTATGAAACACTGGGTAAAGTAAACATGAGGGTTTCAGTGGAGTAGTGGAAATAATTATCCCTAGACTGAACACTGTTGTGATCCCACCTAACAAATCTTAGCAGCAAGACCCAAAAGGATCAAACTGTTTTCAAGTAACTGCATCTCAGAACAAAGCTCAAGACATACAAAAATATCAAGCACCCAAAAAGGAAAAATAATCATAACACCTGGCATCCAATCAAAAGTTACCAGTTATGAAAAGAAATTGGAGGGACTTCCCTGGCGGTCCAGTGGTTAAGACTCTGCACTTTCACTGCAGGGGCCATGGGTCCTATCCCTGCTCAAGGAACTAAGATCCCACATGCCACACGGTGCGGCCAAAAAAAAAAAAAAAAAAGAGAGAGAAGTTGGAAAATTCAATTCAAAATGGTTAAATCAATCAATCAAAACTGAACCAGATCGGGCTTCCCTGGTGGCGCAGTGGTTGAGAGTCCACCTGCCGATGCAGGGGACACGGGTTCGTGCCCCGGTCCGGGAAGATCCCACATGCCGCGGAGTGGCTGGGCCCATGAGCCATGGCCGCTGAGCCTGCACTTCTGGAGCCTGTGCTCCGCAACAGGAGAGGCCACAACAGTGAGAGGCCCGCATACTGCAAAAATAAAAACAAAAAAACAAAAAAATAACTGAACCAGAATTGACACAGATATCAGAATTAGCAGCAAGTAAATTAAAACAATTATGACTATATTCCATACGTTAAAAAACTTAGACACAGAAGTTGAAGACATGGAGCCAAACTGAACTTCTAGAGATGATAACTACCATATCTGATTAAAGATACACTGAAGGAGATTAATGGCAGATCATCCAACATTGCAGAAGAAAGTATTAGTAAATTTGAAGACATAGCAGAGCCAAGTATCCAAAATGAAACACAGTGAGAAAAGAGAATAAAATGCAAATGAACAGATACCAGTAAGCTATCTGACCATGTCAGGCAGCCCAATATGCACATAATTTGAGTCTCTGAATGAGCAGAGAGAAGGGGACACTGAAAAAATATTTGAAGAAATAATAGCCAAAAATGTTTCAAATCTGATGAAAGCTATAAGCCCTCAGATCTAAGAAGTTCAATGAATCCCAAGCACAACGAATGTGAAGAAAAGAAAACAAATGCATATCAGAATCAAATGCCATAAAATCAGTGATAAAGAGACAATCAGAAAGCTAAGAAAGTCACATTATGTACAAAGAAAGAAAAATAAGGATGGCAGCAGATTTTTCACCAGAAACTGTGAAAGCAAGAAGGTAGGAGAAAAACATCTGTAAAGTACCAACAGGGAAGAAGAAAAAAAAAAAAAAAGCAGACAACTTATATCTCTATACCCAGGAAAATACCTTTCGAAAATGAAGGTAAAATAAAGACTTTTTCAGATATACAAAAGCTCAAAGAATTCATCCCCAGCATACTGTTACTATAAGAAATACTCAAGGAATTACTTCAAGCAGAAAGAAAATGATACCAGATGGAAATCTGTATCAATACAAAGGAGTGAAGAGCACTAGAAATGGCAACTTCATGGGTAAGTATAAATATCTTTAAGATATAATTGTTCCAATAAAAATAATTTTTAAAATGTACTATGGGCTTTATAGTATATACAAAAGTAAAATGTGTGATAATAATAGTACAAAGGTCAGGAGGTGAGAAATGGAGGGTGATGTTCTTGTACTATACACACAAACTGGTATTACTTTACAGTAGACTGTGCCATGTTTAAAGATGTGTCATGTTTAAAGATGCTACAAACCCTAAATAAATCATTAAAATAACAGAGTTATATCTACTAAGCCAAAAAAAAGCAGTAAAATGGAATCATTAAAAAACATTCAAGGAATCCAAAAGAGAACAAAGAACAGATTGACAAATACAGAACAAATAACAAGTTAATAGACTCAAACCTAATGACATCACATTATCACATTAAATGGAGATGTTTTAAGCACTCCAATTAAAAGACAAATATTGTCAGATTGGATGAAAATGCAAGACACAAGTACAAGCTGCCTACATGAAATACACATTAAATATAAAGACACAAATAGGTTATCAATAAATGATATAAAAATACCTTGCTAACGAAAAACATTTTGCCTGTAACATGCTAATCACTACCTGAGTGGCTATATTAATATCAAAGTAGATTTCAGAGCAAAGAATATTACCAGGAAGAGGGAATGTCATTTCATAATGATGGTGGAGTCAATTCATCAAAAGGACATTAAAAACCTAAATGTTTATGTACCTAATCATAGAGCTTCAAAATATGTTAACAAAAACTGATAGAACTGCCAAGAGAATAGACAAATCCAAAATTATGGCTGGAGATTTCAATACCCCTCACTCAGTAATTAACAGAGCAAGTTAAATAGAAAATCAATAGGATTTAGTCAACTTGAACAATACTATCAATCGACTTGACCTAAATGACATTTATAGAATATTCTACCTAACGACAGCAGAATTCACATTCTTTTCAAGTGCATGTAGAACATTTACCAAGATGGAACACATTCTGGGCTAGAAAACTACTTTCAACAAATTTAAAAGGATTCACGTCATATGAAATATATCCACTGACCACAATGGCATCAAAGTAGAAGTCAATAACAAAAAAGTCTCTGGAAAATCCATAAATATTTGGAAATGAAATTACAGACTTCTAAATAACCCATGGATGAAAGAATAAATCAAAAAGGGAATTAGAAAGAATTTTGAACTGGATGAAAAAATTTTTTAAAATTCTAATTTGTAGCATAATACTAACACAACAGTTGGAGGAAAATTTATAGCACTTAATGCCCATGTTAGAAAAGAAGAACGATATTAAGTCCAAGATCTAAGCTTCCCCCTTAGGAAACCACAAAAAGCAAAGCAAATTTAGCTAAAATATACAAAAGAAAGAAAATAATGGAGATCAAAGTAAAAATAACAACAAGGAAAATCAATGAAATCAAAACCTGGTTCTTTGAGAAGATCCATACAATATGTAAACCCCTAGCCACATGGATCAGGATTAAAAAAACAGAAAATATATAAATTAGAGTATCAGGAATGAGAGAGGCAATATCTGTATGTATTATATAGATACTAAAAGAATAATAAAGAAATCATGAACAACTTTATGCCAGTAAATCTGATCACTTAGAGGAAATTGACAAATCTTAAAAGACACAAACTACTAAAAGCTCATGTAAGAAAAAATAGATAACCCGAATACACGTATATCTAGTTTTTATAAATTGAATTTGTTCTTATAAACCTTTCCATATCCAGATGGCTCCACTGTGGATTTTGTTGAATATGTGAAGAAGAGATAATATCAAGTGTATAGAAACTCTTCCAGAAAATTCAAGGAGAAGGAATACTATCCAAATTTCTGTATGAGGTCAGCACTGTTGTGATTTCAAAAGTAGACAAGACATTACAAAAAAGAATACTACAGACCTATATCCTTCATGATCATAGATGCAAAATTTCTAAACAAAATGTTAGCAAATCAAGTCGATCTGCAGTTGGTTGACTCTGCCAGTGTGGAACCCTTAGATACAGAGGACTGACTATAAGTGGCTTGAGCATCCCTGGATTTTGGTATCCACTGGGGGTCCTGGAACCAATCCCCTGTGGATACTGAGGGACAACTGTATGTAAAAATGATAATACATCATGACCAGATGGAGTTTATTCCAGGAATTCGGGGTTAGGTTAGTATTTGAGAAGCAATCAATGCAATTTTCCGCATTAGCAGATTTAAAAAGAAGGTGGGACGAAGTGAGAGAGTGGCATGGACTTATATATACTACCAAAGGTAAAATAGCTAGCTACTCGGAAGCAGCCGCATAGCACAGGGAGATCAGCTTGGTGCTTTGTGACCACCTAGAGGGGTGGGATAGGGAGGGTGGGAGGGAGACGCGAGAGGGAGGGGATATGGGGATGTATGTATATGTATAGATGATTCACTTTGTTATAAAGCAGAAACTAACACACCATTGTAAAGCAATTATACTCCAAAAAAGATGTTTAAAAAACCCATATGATCATATCAATTTATGCATTAAAAACATTTGACAGAATGTAACATCCATTCCTGACAAAAAGTGTCAGCAAATTGGGTATAGAAGGGACCTTCCTCAACCTGATAAATATTATCTACACAGCTAACATCATTCTGAAGATGAAACACTGAATTAATTTCCTCTAGGATTAAGGACAAGAATTCCAGGAACAGCTTTCCCACCAGAGTGAAGGACAGGGATCCTTTTCATTCATCCCAATATCCCCTACCATCTTGCATGTAGTTAATACTTAAGATGTTTTTTTTTCCTTGTGATGAGAACTTTTAAGATCTACTCTCTTAGCAACTTTCAAATATACAATACAGTATTATTATTATTTGTTTTGAATTTTATTTTATACAGCAGGTTCTTATTAGTTATCTATTTTATACATATTAGTGTAGATATGTCAATCCCAATCTCCCAGTTCATTCCACTACCAACCTCCCACCCCCTGCTTTGCCCCCTTGGTGTCCATACGTTTGTTCTCTACATCTGTGTCTCTATTTCTGCCTTGCAAACTGGTTCACCTGTACCATTTTTCTAGATTCCACATATATGCATTAATATACGATATTTGTTTTTCTCTTTCTGACTTATTTCACCCTGTGTGACAGTCTCTGGGTCCATCCATGTCTCCACAAATGACCCAATTTCGTTTCAGATATAGTTTTGTTTTTTCTAACATCTTTATTGGAGTATAATTGCTTTACAATGGTATGTTAGTTTCTGCTTTATAACAAAGTGAATCAGCTATACATATACATATATCCCCATATCTCTTCCCTCTTGCGTCTCCCTCCCTCCCACCCTCCCTATCCCACCCCTCCAGGCGGTCAAAAAGCACCAATCTGATCTCCCTGTGCTATGCGGCTGCTTCCCACTAGCTATCTACCTTACGTTTGGTAGTGTATATATGTCCATGCCACTCTCTCTCGCTTTGTCACAGCTTACCCTTCCCCCTCCCCATATCCTCAAGTCCATTCTCTAGTAGGTCTGTGTCTTTATTCCTGTCTTACCCCTAGGTTCTTCATGACATTTTTTTTCTTAAATTCCATATATATGTGTTAGCATACGGTATTTGTCTTTCTCTTTCTGACTTACTTCACTCTGTATGACAGTCTCGAGGTCTATCCACCTCATTACAAATAGCTCAATTTCATTTATTTTTATGGCTGAGTAATATTCCATTGTATATATGTTCCACATCTTCTTTATCCATTTGTCCATTGATGGACATTTAGCTTGCTTCCATGACCTGGCTATTGTAAATAGTGCTGCCATGAACACTGTGGTACATGACTCTTTTTGAATTATGGTTTTCTCTGGGTATGTGCCCAGTAGTGGGATTGCTGGGTCATATGGTAGTTCTATTTGTAGTTTTTTAAGGAACCTCCATACAGTATTGTTAACTATAGTCCCCATGCTGTACATTACATCCCCATGACTTATCTATTTTATAACTGGAAGTTTGTACCTTTTGACCCCCTCCACCCATTTTATCCACCCCAACTCCTCACCTCTGGCAACCACCAGTATGTTCTCTCTTTGGCTGAGTTCAGGTGTTTTTGTTGTTGTTGTTTAGATTCCACGTATAAGAGATCATACAGTATTTGTCTTTCTCTGTCTGCCTTATTCCACATAGCATAATGTCCTTGAGGTCCATCCATGATGTACAAGAAGCCACAAAAGATCTCTTGGCTTCTTGTTCAGTATTTCCTCCACTGCATAATTTTGTTTTTCTTTATGTACTGCCATGTCACTTGCTAGATTCCTAAACTTCCTGCAGGGCTGTATAGGAGGGGATGGGCGTTGAGGTGGGTGGCATATCTACCCTCTTTTCAGTTTACTCTGCGTTTGTTCTTGTTCCTCTTCTGAATATCACTGCCTCTGCTGGTCATGCAAACTCTTTCCTCTGTTCTGCTTTTAAAACCACACGTTTTTTCTTTTCTGCCTTTAGGTATCTGGAAGTTCCTTTGAGTCTTTATCCTTTTTTGATCATTTCTCTTTCTCCATTCATTGAATGTTATGTTTACTTTGTCAAAAGAATCAAATCGTTTAATCTGTGTTGTCAGTAGGAATAGTGATTGAAGTATGCTATCTAGTGTAAACCATTGGTCGGTAGGGACTTTTTCCCCCACAGAAATGAATACATGTATTAAGGATACCCTGGGTGCCTCTGGGGGATACTTTTAAAAATCTCCATTTTACTTAACTTTTTTTCTTTCTCAATATCTCTAATTCATTTAATGTTACCAACTCTTCTACGTATGTATGCTGGTCTCATACCAGCATGAAAAGCATAAATTGCCTATGTTCTATCTGTAACCAGAACTTCTTAATCTCCTTTCCTTCTTCTCATCCAACCCCCATGTTTGTTTGTTTGTTTGTTTGTTTTAAATTAAGGTAACAATACTATACAGGCCATTATTTTATATAGGAGTTACTCAGTGATAGAGAAAGTCAAGCTTCTCTATCCCAGCTAATGGGGTAACCAGTGACATTTGCCCAAGATGTCAGGTCAATTTAATTCTTTCATTTTGCAAACAACCTTGCCATTTACATAGGTTGCCTCTGATTCACGGGTTATAATAGCCAAGGGGGTGGTTACTTCATTTGGATTTTTAAAATGTAAATGTAAGACTCTGCAAGGCAGCAAGATGTATTAAAAGCTTTCCAAGCGTTAGAAGTGCAAAATGCAGAGTGGTACCCACAGACTCTTATAATGGCCCTAAACACTCCTGTTTCAGTAACGGAAAATGGAAGAGTCCTGAAGTGTTTTTACTCCCTCTCAAAATACAAATGGAAAATTGGCACATAATAACTTTTCACTCACAGTGCAGTTCAGCTGGAGGAAAAAAGAATCTTATGTAAGAGGATTTTATTGTAAATAAAACAAATCACTGACAAATTTTTTTAAAGGAGGCAGAACAAAAAGACGTTATTAAACACAAAGATAAAAAGAATGGCTGTAAAGATGACCTAGTTTTATTTGAAAGTGTCTGTAGCAAAGTTATAGAACATATGTACTGTTTTCAATGCAGACAAAGAGCAAGAAGCGTTAATTTTCCATTAACCTGGTGGCTTTTTAGGTGTGTAATTAACAATCTATCATTATCTATATCTCCCTGTGCTTTGAAAATTGAGAAGACGTCTGGGTTATTCAGGCCCTGGAGCAGTTTATATGAACTGTGCAAAAATTGGGGCAAAAAAAAAAAGGTTTTGACTAGAGCGATATTAATAATTTTCAGTTCTTCATTTCACCATTTGTGTGTAAACAGCCTAAGCCAAAGAGCTGTACAAAATGCACTTCTGGAAACATTAGTGGACTGAGAATTTGTATATTTGTACATTTGTATATTTTACATGAAAATGTCATCTGATTTTTGTATTAAAGTGTTATCAAAAATTTCAACTCCAGAGAGGAAAAATCTAATTTGCTCTCATGTTATTTTATGATGAATAATTAAGGCAATTGAAAGAGCTATGCTTTCTGAGTTAGAGACAATCTCTAGGCTGCTTCATGAAACTAGAAATTGTTCCAGAAATATAGTAAACTAGAACGTCGAATAGGGTCTGTCCCTAAAAGACGGGAAAACCTTGCAGTTCTAGCTTGTGCAACGAAGTGTCTTAGCCTCTCTGCATATAATTTTCTGAATCTGTATACATCGGGCTGATGTTACAGGGAATGTGGAGGATTAAATGAGGTAATACGTGAAAACCCCTGGCACGTAGTAGTGTTTGGTAGATGAGACTGCTCTTAACGTAACAGTAAGGTAGGGCAGAAGAAAGAATGTTGAAAGCCTTAGAAACACTATTATGTTTGGCCTTAAATACTATTTTTTAAATTTGATTGAAGTATAGTTGATATACAGTGTTGTGTTAATTTTTGCTATACAGCAAAGTGATTCAGTTATATACATATATATATTCTCTTTCATATTCTTTTGCATTATGGTTTATCACAGGATGTTGATATAGTTCCCTGTGCTATACAGTAGGACCTTGTTGTGGCCCTAAATACTTCTGTTCCTCTCTATGTTGAAATGGTAAAAGGTGGTTAGGTATAGATCTGAGTGTCCCAACAATGAGGCTTTCTCTTAGAGACTCTGTAGCAGAGCAGGCAGCTTGAAAGTACATTGGTTTTCTCTGTAAGGAATGCAGATACATATCCTGGTCTTTCCAGCCCTTCTTTGCTGTCATATCTAATTTGGTAAGAGCTTATTTGCTTCTCAAGTCTGGGCACTTTTCAGTTCTTTCTTATTAAAATAAAGGTTTCCTTTGCTTTTTGAAAGTTTGCTTTATGCCATTTCCCTTTGATGAAAGACCTACCTCCTATGAAAGACTCACCTTCGTACCTGTTTTCTCTAATTGAAAGGAATCTGGAGAGGATTTTTGCTTTTAGGAAGGAAGGTGAAAAGCAAAAATAGCGCTCGGCGTTTGTTTTACAGCGAGTGCATTTGAATTGTGGAGGTCTACTTATACACAAATTGTTTTCAATACGTACAGTACTATCCAATCCACAGTTGGTTCAATCCTCAAATGGAAACAGCAGATTCAGGGGGCTGACTATAGGACTTGAGTATCTGTGGAGTTTGGTATCCATATCAGGTTCTGGAACCACTCGCCTGCAGATGCTGAGGGGCTGGCTGTATGTGGGATCTGTCAGGTTGTAGAAAATGGAAATACCTTGGTATGTTGAAGTGAACCCAGGGAAACCACTTAGATTGTGCAGCTCTTACGGTAGCATGCCTTGGGTCTTTATTATTTGTGCACATGTCTGAATTCTCCACTAGATTGTAAGATCTTTGGAGGCAATGTTGGCGTTTTGTTTTGTGACCTTCAGAGCTTGACACAGGGCCTGACACACAGTAGATATTCAACAGAAGTTTGTTGATTCCCGAATTTACAGAGACTCTCCTATTTAAGAGATACCATTATGTTTTTACCTGTCAAATGAACAGATCTTAAGAAGAATGATAATACAGGGTATTGGTGATTGAGCAAGGGAACTGGGTGGCTATAGTATGATCATCACTGTCATTATTATTTTTAATGGCAGCTGAATATAAATCAGGCAATGTTCCTGGAATGGCATTCTGATAACATGTTTAGAAGTCTTGAACATTTTCATACCTTTTTACCCTTCATTTCTAGCATTTTTTCCTTTGAAAATAAATGATTGTTACAATTTAGCTGCAAGGACGTTCATAGGTTTGAATATAATAAAAGAATCTAAACAACTTGAATATCTAATAAAATGAAAGTAGTTATATAAACTATGTAAGATCTATACAATGAAATGCATTATGCAGCTACAAAAAACAATGTAGAACTACATTAAGATAGAAAGAATCTATCTATACCAATCTGTATATATATGTTGAATAGCCATAAACCAAAGTGTTAGTACAGTCAGTACCTGTTGGGGGATTGGTTCTAGGACCTGCTATGGATACTAAAATCCCCAGATGCTAAAGTCCCATAGTTGGCTCTCCATATCAGTGGTTGTGCATCCATAGATTCAACCAACCCCGGATCATGTAGTACTATATGTATTTATTGAGAAAAATACACGTATAAGTGGATCTGCACAGTGCAAACCTGTGTTGTTCAAGGATCGACTGTACAATCATCCCTTGGGTATCCATTGGGGATTGGTTCCAGGGCCACACCCCCCACCCCATGGATGGTCAAGTTCCTGGTGTAAAATGGCATAGTACAGTCGGTCCTCTGTGTCCATGGGTTTTGCAACCATGGATACCTGGGGCCTACTGTAGTGTTTATTATTGGGTGGTATAATTACATATGTTTTTCATTTCCTATTATTTTGCTGATTAGTGTCCTATAATTTTTCTGAAGTGAATGTGCAGTACTTGTGTTAAATTTGTTTCTAAATGAATACAAGGAAGATAGGGGAAATGCTTGAACAAATGAATAACTACAAAATACTTATTAATAATTTCATGCCGATTCCATCCCTGAGGGGTAAGCCCCAAGTCACTGAAGTGCAAATGAAGATATGAATTCTAAAAAGGGTGATAGAGGTCCTCCCATTTTTTTCCCCTTTAAAGAGAACTGACATGGAAATAGGACCCCGTTTCTCATTTTGGATAAATAAAACCTTGCAAGAATGTAAGTAAATATGTGGCACAAATGTTACTGAACCTATTCTTCAGTAATTAAAAAAAATTAGTATTTCTCTGTTATTTGAAAATGCACAGTGATTTTTAAAAAGAAAAATATCCTTGGGTAACCAAATTGTCTTTTTTCTGTAGTGAATGTCTCTTTTTTTCTTGAGATATGAAAGTCTGGTTTTAATATGAGAATATTTATGTAGAAACAATCAGCATGGCAATTTGACTCTAGCCTCCTCAAAACACGTACACGCATCCTTTGTTTGCTGAATGATTTAGTCTACTGATGTCTTTGTAAAGATTTGAGGACTATTGCTAAGCCTATAGTAACAGTGCCAAATTTCTTTATTAAAAGATAAAACTGCACTATTTCATTTTCCAGAAATACCACAGAATAACAGTGTTTAAGCACTTTGGCATCTGCTTTAAAGCAGATCTGCATTAGTTCTTAAGAAGTGAGAGTTTCAAAGGAATATAATTGCTACTGCCTGAGGGGAGATGGTTTGTGATAAGGGAGGAAATGGAAGACACCTGTAGTGGGGAGACTAATACAACTGGAATCCTGCTCTAATATTTATCTCTTCGGTAGAAGCCAGTATAAGCTAGGTCCATCTGGATTTAGGTACTCGAGTGCCCAGTGGATTTTATTATAAGGTGATTTGCTTATATAGTAGCCTCATGATGGGGATTTTAAGGGCAAATTAATGTTTGGAAAAATGCAAATTTAGAGCACTGTACTTCCTTTCTGCATTTTGCTTCCATCCATCTTTTCCTTTCTCCATGTCCTTTCTTTCTTTCCAGGGTTTGAAAATACTGGCATTAGCATCAATTGTTGTGTGACTTACAACAACCATTGATAATGCTAAGGACATCAATTTGTATTTCCGTAGGCACTAAGTAGCCTGCAGAATCCAAAGACTTAAGAATTAGGCCTAAAGAAAACTTAGGTTTGAAACTGTCACATAGTGAAAGCAAATGAATTTTCTCCTTGAATTATTAAAATTATCAGAATAATTATCCTGTCTTATTATTTTTCATGGCACTTACTACCTCCAGTCAGATGCTGTTAAATTTTTT
This sequence comes from Mesoplodon mirus, assembly GCF_964341445.2. Lineage (NCBI taxonomy): Eukaryota > Metazoa > Chordata > Mammalia > Artiodactyla > Ziphiidae > Mesoplodon > Mesoplodon mirus. The sequence continues at coordinate 101,025,465 of NC_138981.1, read as the reverse complement.
TTTAATTTGTTATTGTCTTTCTCTTCCTACTAAAATGTACACTGCATAAACACAAGGAATTTGTCCTCTGCTGAGTCACCAGTACTCAGAAAGTTCCTTGCACATAGTAGGTATACAATAAAAATCTGTTGAATTACTTTGGGTTTTCCATGTTTTCTCTTATGGATAGTATTAGGGCTATACTTATGTTTGTGATTGGACCATTCTTTTAAAGTTCAATCAATATATTCACACTATGATCACTTTTTAAAAATTAATTAATTACGTATTGAAGTTTAGTTGATTTACATTGTTGGGTTAGTTTCAGGTGTACAGCAAAGTGATTCAGATATATATATATTCTTTTTCAGATTCTTTTCCCATATAGGTTATTACAAAATATTGAGTATAGTTCCCTGTGCTATGCAGTAGGTCCCTCTTGTTTATCTATTTTTTTGTTTGTTTTTTTGTTTTTTGACCGCGCCGTGTGGTTTGTGGGATCTTAGTTCCCCAACCAGGGATTGAACCCAGGGCCACGGCAGTGAAAGCATTGAGTCCTAACAATGGGACTGCCAGGGGAAGTCCCTTGTTTATCTATGTTATATATAGTAGTGTGTATATGCTACTCCCTGATTCCTAATTTATCCCTCCCTTCCCCCCTTTCCCCTTTGGTAACCATAAGTTTGTTTTCTATGTCTGTGAGTCTGGTTCTGTTTTATAAATAAGTTCATTTGTATCTTTTTTTTTTAGATTCCACATATAAGTGATATCATATGATATTTGTCTTTCACTGTCTGACTTACTTCACTTAGTATGATAATCTCTAGGTCCATCCATGTTGCTGAAAATGGCATTAATTCATTCTGTTTTATGGCTAAGTAGTATTCCATTGTATGTGTGTGTGTGTGTGTGTGTGTGTATATATATATATATATATATATATATATATATATATCTCACATCTTCTTTATATGTCCTCCCCCATGTCTTCTGCTTTATCTCCTCTCTGAAGTACCTAGATAACTCTAACTGATGCACAGTTCCTGAGTTGTTTTACAGATACTAAAACCCTCATCAAATGGAAGAAGTTAACTACTGGATGATCATGACCGAATAGCCCCCAGCCCTCCTGGTGCCTAAGGAATGATAATGTTAACCCCTGTGACACTGCCCTGTTACCTCAGCATCAACCAATCAGAGAATTGTGAATGAACAGGTCACACACCCTGGGACTCCCCTCCCTCACCTGGCCTTTAAAAATGCTTTCCTGAAACCCATCAGGGAGTTCAGATATTTTGAGCACTAGCTGCCTTGGACTCCTTGCTTGGAGCTCTGCAGTAAATGTTGCATTTTCCTTCACCACAACCTGGTGTCAGTAGATTGGCTTTAGTGCGCATGGGTGAGCAGACCCAAGTTTTGCTCGATAACAACATATTTTGGGGTGGCAAATTCTGCCCCCTTACAGGCACAAGGTTGCTTAGATGAATGAAAACGTAAAGGGATTTATTGTCATTAAGGAGGCAAATCTGTGATAATCAAGTGAAATAAATGCTCTTCTTACAGAGATGTACCTGATGCATAGACCCAGCCAAACAATTCTGAGGGAGGCTTTATTTCATTTTGGACTGAGTTAAATGACTTGCTTGAGCCTTGATCTCCTGATTCTCCTCTAGTATCTAATTCAAGAGTCTATACTGCAATGCTCTATAATTCAGAAAGACTTTCCATCATTAGAAGCTCTTACTGCTTTGTGTGGAAAATTCCCACTAGGCCTCTGAGAGGATCCAGGGTATTTATTCATCCATCAATCATTTTAGTTTACTCTCAGTACGAAATTGTGCTTCAAGGTAATAAAAATGAAAAATCCAGCAGATAATAAATAATCTACACCATAGCCAAAACCTGTATCTCTGGCTTTGAAGTGAAAAACCGGAATTTATCTGAATTTCATGGAATTAAGTACCTAAAACTGAAATCAATATATGTCAAAAAATTTAAAATGGCACTAAAAATCAATTCAATAATTGTACCTGAAGCCAAACTAGAGAATATGTGAGGACGTTGGAAAATGTTAACTCCAGAGGTTAGTAACATGGAGAGTGGTGGAGAAGGAAGGGAGAGTGGTGGAGAAGGAAGGGAGAGAGAGCAAAGAGAAAAGTGAGTTGGAACCATGTTCAGAGAGCAGAGGTACAAACTTTTCAACTTTGTCGTTGGCTAGATAATACAAGTTAGCTCAAAAATGGCCATTGGAAGCAATAACTTTGTGGCTACTACTGATAGATTTTTTTACCCCCTGTCTTTTTTCATTCTTGCTGCCTCTTCTTCTGAGGACAAGCTGAAGTGCAACATCACCAAGAGGAGCAAGAGGTATTTGTTGAAAAGTTGGAGGTGGGACAAGGAAAGAGATACTCTCTATCCTGCCCAGAAAGTGCAACATTGCCTCAGGTCTCTAAATGTTTGAAAGCCACATTTATGTGGCAAGGTTTGAATAGCCTTTCTTTGGCTGTGTAAGAAATGCTGTCCTCTTAACCAGATATTTTTCAGCTCATCTGACATTTATTACTTAGTCTGACATTATTTCAAATACTCAGAAGGAAAGATGAATGTGGGATCCAATTCACAAAGTGCTCTTGGAGGAATGGAAAGGCATTATGACTTTTTCCTAGACCATTTTGGTGTTGATTTTCTCTTCTTTCTTTTAAATCAGGCTCTGGTCATTGAGCTCACTCTGCTCCCAGTAGAATGATTTATTTTGAGTTTCATTTTCAGAAAGTGACCAACAATTAAATTCTCCAGTGTTTGATGGCTTAAGTATGGCAAAGCTCCTGGAAAGGACGCTTGAGACATGGAGAAACCACATTGGAAAGTTCAGTGTGGGACTATGTAAAGCAAATTGTTTATAACTCAAGTTCATGGCTCCCAATGATTGGATCATCCCCCTGGTGTTCTTCTGTACTCTTTCCTAGACAGGCATTTGATCATTAATTCAGGAAACATTTATTAATAAGTATCAATTGTTTATTAGGAAACTGGAAATACAGAAACGAATAATATGCCACATCATCTCACAAGGAGCTGATGGTATAAGAGGAAATATAGAGAAGGAAACCGGCAATTACAATGCAGTGGAGGCATATATAATGGGGTTCTATGGAGGCACGTAGGAGGTCACTTAACTCATTTCCATTGGAGGTTTAAGGAATAAGATGATGCTTCAGCTTGTAGGGGAGCAAAAATAATTTTCCCTCTATACTTCTAGGTTCTTGGCTTAGACCCACCCTGTAATATAAGACAGATGAATGGCAGAAAAACAAACAGAAGTTTAATAACATGTAGAACTCCTGTATTTATACATGGGAGATACCCAGGAAAACTGAGTAACTCTGTGTAATGGCCTAAGCCACCATCTTAAATACCATCTCCAGCTAAAGACAAAAGAAAGATGTTATAGGAGGTTAACAGGCAAAGCTTAGTAAAGGAGGATGTGGCTGCTATAATGCAGATTAAGGTGGCTTCTCCATTGATTAGAGTTTCTAGAGATTTCATCATCCTCTTTTTCCTGGTAAAGAGAGGGAGACACCCTTACAAATGGAGATTTCCCTTATAAATATAAATGTCTCTTACAAACCAGCGCCTCCTACTGGGTTTTCAGAATTTCTCTTGTGTCTACTATTTTTCTTCTTTTCTTTCCTTTTTTTAAATAAAGTATAATTGATTTACAATGTTGTGTTGGTTTCAGGTGTACAGCAAAGTGATTCAGGTATACACACACACACACACACACACACACACATATTGTTTTTCAGATTCTTTTCCATTATGGGTTATTACAAGGTATTGAATATAGTACCCTGTGCTATACAGTAGGTCCTTGTTTATCTATTTTATATATGGTAGTATGTGCTGTTTCTTAAAACTAATCAGCTCAGAATAATGCTTATGACAAGGAGGCACATTTTGGGGTGTTATATTCTGCTCCCCTTCAAGATGAATCAGAAAGTTCAGAGTGAGCAGGATACTCTAGGCAGAAGAAACTACATATGTGGAAGAATGAACATATACAGGGAACTGCCAATACATTATATGACTAGAGGGTAGGGGATGCCTTGAGGGGATAGATAGATGGAAATGAGGTCAGAGAGGTAGGCAGGGGTTAGTTACATCATTCAGTGTCATATGCGCTATTCTTGGGAGTTTGAAATAAAGTCACAGATCTATTTTATTTCCAGTAGTGTTTCTTTGTAGGTTTTCCATGATCTAGGCACCTTTTTTTTCATCTAGTTTCCCTTGTAGTTGTTGCCTTTTATATAGTAGTTACTTATTAAAGCTTCATGGACTTTCAACTTCCTGGCAGGCCAGGTTGACTGAAACTATGGCCCTAAAATAGAGCAAAGATAATGAGGTTAATGAATCTGGATTGGAAAATGTCCTTTGTGTCATTAGTGCTAGGCCCCAAGAAATAGAAAACCTGCTATATTGAAGTTTCTGTTAAGGGATGGAATGATGCTAGTGAGGTACTGATGATTTCGGGCTAGGCTTTATGGGTGAATGCCCTTCTTGGTGAGGCTACTCCAGATCCTGGGTTTGTGTCTTAGTTTTTAAGAATAGAAACTCATTTTGATCAGTTTCCCCGTACTAGTCAAAAATCAGACAACTCTGATCTTTCAGACGCCCATTTTCTTAACTTATGATAAGAATTGTATTCAGCAGCATAACTGGTGTCAATCCTTTGCACAGGGCACACTCTCCTGGTTGGCAAGTTCACTCTAGAGATGAAATGATATGTCAGAATATTACTTTGTGAGTATGGAGTTAGAACAAAGGGAATCTGATGTTCCCAGGGGACATTTTCCTCAAGCTATGGTGGTATGACAGTTTGTCCTTCCCCACTCCAGAAATAGTCCTCTCTAGAGAACTGGTATTTGTTTTTTTAGAATCAGAGCACTGATTCTCCTGGACAGAGCACATTGACATTTTCTCACACTTTGGCTCTCCCTAGAATCCATGCAAACACTCTCCCAACCACGCTTGTTATGACATTGCTTGTCAGAGCCTAGCTTACATTAATCATAGTTTAGTCTGGTTGGAAACTAAGATGACATTGGAAACTCATCAGCAGCACATTTGCACACCATCTCTTAGGATGGAAAGAATTTCTGTAGGTGGGCTGCTTTATCCATTACTTTGTTTCACTTTCAGAAAGTAATTTCTAGTTTGATAGACAATTATTGGGAACTATCCCCATTTTGAACCTGTTGCATCCCTTAGATTCTCGTGCTAACTTATTCAAGTAAGAGTCAAGGATTGTTAAGCAGGAAAAGAATGAAGAGTTCCAGTTCAATAATTTGTGAACACTTTTAAGGCCACTAGCATGCTTTTTGACAAATGTAATTGTACTCGGAGTACATATAAAAATATTAAAGCATGTATCTGAGGGAACACTGATCTCTTTTTATCATCTGCTCATTGTACAGATGAGGAAACTGATGCTCATAGAGGGGGAGTGATTTGCCCAGGATAAGCCAGCTGGTCAGTGGCAGATCCAGGACTAGAAGCTAATCTCCTGACTCCTAGTCCAGTGATATTTTTACTCCATCACTTACTATTCATGAAACATGTAAAAAGACAGGAATGGAAAAGAAAACTGATGCCTGCATTGAATGACTTCTGGAAGGTACTCACTGACAATTCTAAGTAGACAATCCCCATTGAAAACTTCAAACACTCTTTTGATGGGGAAAAAAATGACCAATGGGAGGGATCACTTTTGCTGTTGGAAATTTCCACCAGTGCCTCTGTATACCAATACACTTTCTGACCTTTTTTGTTATTCAAACAGCCTACTCTGGTGCCATTTATTTGCAACCACATTCATGCTTTAAAAATGCATGTTAAATACTATCAACAGAAACATAGAATATTTATAGAATGTTGTCAATATAAATATAGAATACCTCTGCCAGAAATCCTGGGAAAGTTAATATAGCATGCATGCAAATATTTGTGCAGAGAGTGGTTGTTGGGAGTAGTGTCAGGATATTTTTATTGTTGCATGGGAACAGTTTGAGCTGGATGGTTTTTGAATGCTCTTTCCATATCTGAGAGATTTTATTTTTCCTTAGATCTTGTAACTTGAGTTGGCGCTGATGTCCAAGTAGGATTGACCCTAGAAGACAGGTAGATTGTTCTGAGGAACAGTTTGGAGTTCCCCTTGAGTACAGTGGTTATATTACCCTGTCTGGCTATTAAGTCAAAAAGGTTAGATGAGCCAAAGTTAGATGAGCTCTTGGATGTTTGGTTTGGGTGAGTGGCAAGTTTTAGTTCCTGTTTGGGGCTCCATGTCTGCCTTTGGAAAATGAGAGGAGGATAAGATTATCTCCTAAGTCCCTAGCAGTTCTGATATTATATAGTCATCTGATTCTTTAATTTATTAGGCTAATATTGAGCAGTTGACGGTCGTTCAGAATCTATGAAAGATCTAGCAACTAAGCCGTGGTAGCTGACTGTGCCAGTATTTCTAGCTCTTGCTCCTCAGCCCAGGCATGTACCCTTTTCCCAGGCCCCACCCCTCTGGCTCGTGAAAATGACTACCTGTGAGTTTTCCATAGCATCTGTAGCTTCTGACTGTTTATTGATCTAGGAAATTCTCTTTGACTACCTACTGAAGGCCAGGTACTGTCCTACACATTGAGGACACAAAGATAAAAGTCCCCATCCTCAAGTGGAAGAGAGAAACAAGCAAACAAGTAGCTGGGCTGTGGCAACCCATTGCGATACGTGTTCTAGGAGTACATGAATATGGGGCTCCTGGGGATAGAGAATAGTGTACAGCCCCATGGGGAATGAAGGGTGTTGGTCAGAGTTTGGAGAAGGAAGTGGAGCCTGAGGTAAACTTGGAAGAGAAGGTAAAAGCCAGGTGAGGTGGAGGAGGCGGAGTATTTCAAGTAGAAAGTGCAGCTCAAAGACTTGCTGCAAGAAAAAATGTTGTGTATACAGGGACCTGTAAGTGATTTTTTTAAGTTAGCCAGTTTCTGTAAGTAGTCAGCACTTTGGAGCACCTATCTCTATGCTTGACCTTGGGGTAGATTAGAAAAGTACAGAAAGTTTGTAACTCATGTGTGGCTTGTGTTCCAAATTTTTGTTTGTGAGTCAGCCGTTTGGAATGTGGAATGCATTTTTCCCACAGAAAACAATGGTCTCCATGGTAATTAGGTTCCCAGGCCAGCCCATAAAAGCCTATGTAGCCCATAATCTGAAGGATCATGCTGTATTAATAACACCATAGATGTTAATGACCATGTAAAGCTATGCTTCTGTGGGAAAATCCACTCCCTGTTTCAACCCTGGGTTCTAGAAACACTCTCTTTCCCAGTGAAGCTTCAGAAGTGTGTAAAGAAACCCTTGCTTTGCCATCCCTCCAGGTGGTAAACCAGTGGGCCCAGGAATTTTTTCAGCTCTAGGTTATTACCAGTGTCTCTTGGAAATTGGGAGAGGATATAAAAGAAAGAGGGATGCAGATAAGCAATTCAGCAGAAAGCAAAAGGGTGTGGGGAAGAAAAGAGAGACAAGGGATTGATCATTGATGTTAGAGAATAATCCCAGTCCCTGTCCCTACCCTACTACCCCTGTCTCTCCCACCTCCCGCCACCATGGAGGCAGGGATGAAAGCAAAGCTGGGAAACTTTGTCCTTGCTCAGGGTGGGACTAGGGACTGAGGGAAGGAATTAGCACTTACTGAGTTTCAGGATGCCTCAGGCATTTTATACATACCTTTTCTTAATCCTTAAAAGGAATGTCTTATTATTCCTGTTTCCTGGGGAGGAAACTGAGAAGCAAATAAAAGACTTGCCCAGGGTCACACAGCTAGTAAGTAGCATAGCTGCAAATCATACTCAGATTCTATGAAGCTCCTACAGTGTACGTGTTTATTAGTAATATCTGTAAGTTGGGATATTGTCTCATTTAATTGCTGAGAAAATTAAGGCAAAAGCTGTAAGAGTGATTCTTTCAAAATACTACCACTAGATAGAGATAGCACCACCAGAAGAAAACTGTGGTATCCTGACTCTTTGTCCAGTGAAGTTCATGGCATGGAGTACCTACTGTGGGCAAGGTAATGCCTTGGGCACAATGGGTAATACATGTCCCTTGAAGCCATGAGCTTACTGTTTAATGCTTTTGTATTTAAATGGCTCATCCTAGTAGACTAAGGCAGCCTATAGTAAGTGCCAGAATAGAGACATGAACACCATACATTAGAAGAAGATGAAGACTATAATTCTGACTCAAGGGATCTGAGGAGGCTTGTGAAGGGTAATGGCGGTAGTATCTGAAATTGGGCCTTGAAGGATTGATAGGAAGTGATAGATGAGCAGACCTGGAGAGAAGATATTCCAGGAAAAGGAGCCAGACAAGCACATCACAAGCACAGTGCCATTTTACTGTGCACTTAACTTTGTGTTAGGCGCTGGCTATGTGTTTTATGTACATGATCTCATTTATTCCTCACAGTAATCTTATGAAATGAGTACCATTATTATCCTCATTTTATAGATAAGGAAACTAAGACTCAAAGTAGGTTATTTGTTCAAGTCTACACAGCTAATGAGCGGTAGAATCTAGAGCCTACAAACTTAGCCCATACACTCATCCATTCACTGGGGTGATTGTGGTAGAGTGGGAGTTTGCTTTGGACTGATTTGTGTGCCGTCCAAATTCATATGTTGAGGCACTAACCCCCAATGTGATGGTATTTGGACATGTGGCCTTTGGGAGGTAATTAGATTCAGATGAGGTCATGAAGATAGAGCCCTCTTGATGGGGTTAGTGCCCTTATAATAGATACCAGAGAACTCTCCCCACCCCCACTCCCAACACAACACAACACACACACACATACACATATAACATGAGGACACAGGGAGACAGCAGCCATCTACAAGCTACAAAGAGAGTGCTCACCAGAAATTGAACATGCTGGTTCCTTGATCTTGGACTTCTAGCCTCCAGAACTGTGAGGAAATAAATTTCTGTTGTTTAAGCCTCCCAGTTTACGGTATTCTTTAAATGGCAGCCTGAGCTGACCAAGACAGAGTCTTAGAGTTTTGCCAGAAACTGGCAAGCTTGGCGGGGCCACCTTGATGAGGGCTTTGATTATTATGTTAAAGATGTTGGACTTTGTTCACTGGCTCCCCAACACCAGCTAAACATTTTTGGGGTGATAAGGTAGGATTTGCTCAGATACTACTATTCTGTTCACACTCTGAATGGACCCAATAGAGAACAATGAACAGATTTCCAGCTGTAAATCAAATCAAGTAGCAAAGTTAGTGGTAGATGAAAAATTCATTGTGTAGTTGGAGAAGAAAGAATTGTTGGCTTGATTTTCTAAGGGGGGCTTCACAGAGGAAATATGACTTAAGGTGGGTCTAGATAGGATTTGCATTGATAGGATTCTTTTCTGAGGAGCAAAATTGGGTTACAGATGCTGTGCTGCATATAGAATGTGTGTCAGTGGCACGTTTTAGAGGTACATCCACGGAGACTACTTTTAATGAACCTTGATTGAAACTACCTTCGCATGGAGGAGAGTGCTCAATAAAAGGGCATTATGCTTATAATGTGATCCTTTTCCTAGAATATCTTCTCTCCAGGTTGGCTCACTTGTCACTTGCTATCAATCTTTCACGGCCCAATTTAGGATGCTACCACCATTACCCCTCACAAGCGTCCTCAGATTCCTCGAGTCAGAATTGCAGTCTTCACATTCTAGGAGAAGGAAATGATGCATAGAAAGGCACACAAAGGGGAGGGGGTAGGGTTTGTGGGACACACCTGCTTGGCTGAATCACAGTGACGCGTGAAGGAGGATGACAGACGCTAGGTCATAATTGCTACAGAAGGAATTGTCTCAAGGACTGAGATGAGGTTCAGGGCCACATGGTTATGTCACCTTTCCTAAAGGTAAAGGACGTCAGGCAATAACAGTACTTGAGCTCTGTACGCTTATGCAGGTGCGAAACACTGAGTGCTATGTCCTCAGTCTTCTCTTGGCTGTGCGAGGAGTCCTTGGCCTTAAAGAACTTCTAATCTAGTTAGATCAAAGTGCCATGTTTGCAATGTCATAAGAATGTATGAAAATAATATATACAAACACGAGTGATGTATTTGAAGCTGAGTACAAGCTGAGGGCCAAAGAGCAAAGGCACTAATTTGATTTAATTTGAAACAGACTTGGACCAAGAGACAGGAGAGTTGGGCATCCTGAGAACTCAAGTGGAGGTGTCCCCTTGACCGTGAGGAGGGACATTTCTTCCTCTGAGGTGGGAGGGTGAAAGGTAAGGATGGGAGGTGGGACAGGTCAGCTGGGGAAGGTGAGTTCTAAGATTGCTTTTTTTAAGGAAGAGAGGTGATTCCTTATGATAAATATAAACACTTTAATTATTTGCTTTGGTGACATTTAAAGCTTCAGTGAAATTTTTCCTATTTTTTTTCTGAGGGGCAAAATTGGGTTATAGATGCTATGCTGTACGTAGAATGTATGTCAGTGGCACATTTTAGAGGTACATCCACTGAGAGTTTATAGTTCTTGCTGAGTTTATATACTTTCATTGAACCTTTCTTGAAACAAGTAGCTTTACTTCCTCGTTGCTGTATTTTTCTTCAGCACCTGAAATACCATAGAGGCTTTCTGACTGAACAATTTCTAGACTCAGTACTTTATTATTATTAAAAGGAAGGCTGTTTTTCAAGTTCTCCAAGCATTGCTCAACACAGTGTCCTTTGAAGTCAATTAGAGTTAGTCTGTAGGAGTCACAGGACAGAGATCTAGGCATCTGGAATATTTTGAGCTTTGCTGTAAGTCTATATGTTGATGCATTTTAAAATAAAGAACATTTACATTTTAGAGGACAAAAATCCTGGAGGTATTCAACAGAAAGGAAACAAACCAGTGATGATGGAGTGCCATATAGGCCTTTTCATGTTATTTATATCCATTCATCTATTCATTAATTTACATTATAAGTGATTTATTTAGTGCAGCTCTGTGCTACATTTTTAAGAGCCGTGAGGGGCTGCAAAGTAAACACATTTTCCCCATCCTCAAGGAACTTATAGTTGGAGATACACATGTTACTTAAATAAGACTGTATGTCATAAGACAGGTATAGTTTGGAGAGGGAGGTATCGTTGTGGCTTGGAGTGGCCGATGGAAGCCTTGTAGAAGAAAAATGTGTGCTGCAACCCAAATGTCCATCGACAAATGAATGGATAAAGAAGATGTGGTACATATACACAATGGAATATTACTCAGCCATAAAAAGAATGATATAATGCCATTAGCAGTAACGTGGATGGACCTGAGATTATCATACTAAGTGAAGTAAGCCAGACAGAGAAAGACAAATAGATGATATCATTTATATGGGGAATCTAAAAAAAGATACAAATGAACTTACTTACAAAACAGAAATAGACTCACAGACATAGAAAACAAACTTATGTTTACCAAGGGGGAAAGGAGGGGGTGGGAGGGATAAATTAGGAGTTTGGAATTAACAGACACACACCACTATATATATAATAGATAAGCAACAAGGACTTACTGTATAGCACAGGGAACTATATTCAATATCTTGTAATAACCTATAATGGAAAAGAATCTGAAAAAGACAGATATAGGTCTGAATCGCTTTGCTGTACACCTGAAACTAATGCAACATTGTAAATCAACTATATTTCAATCAAAGTGTTTTTCATTAAAAAAACATTTTAAATAAGAAAAATTTGTCCTGAGACGTGAGGAATGGGTAGAAGCTGGAAAATGTGAGAATTTAAATGAGGAACCCAGTGTAAGTAAATATGCACAGGAAAGACTAGTCGTGGTTTCTTCAGGGGGCAGTGAAGAGACAGCTTTGTCTGTAGCAGAGGATTTGTGTAAAGGAGTAGTGAGATATGATTTCGAAAAAGCTTATTGGGGCTAGCCTGTATAAGGCCTTATCTGCCAGGCTAAGGAGATCGGACTTTATCCCTTAGGCAGCGGGGAGTCAAAATACCATGGTTTTTAGCACCTTATCTGTGAGACAGATATTAGACTACAGACTAATTGTATCTCTATATATGTATCATATCACAGAGCACCAAGGGCTGGTATTCAGTGCTGCAGTATAAGTAAGATCTTGAATCAAAAAGCAGAAGGGATGTTACTATAAGAAAAGGAATGAAAAGAAAGTGTCATTAATATTCATAGCCTGTCACAGTTGCACTTCATTTCTTTGCTCTATTCTTAATCCACTTTAAATATTTTTAGCCTTAACTACACTTCGTAAAGGATTCTAGTGAAAAGTTAGGACTTGTGCACTTGGTATCCAATTTTCCGACAAGATATGAATCCTCTTTAAATGGGTCACTTAAGAGGGAATGGTGCTTTTAAATTGTCTTAGCAGGATGACTAGTAGCAAATTGAGGGCAAATTAGGTGAATCGCTATTATAAAAAATCCAATCTCTCCATACTGTAGCACACATTTCCTTTTCAAGATCAGTGAGGCGTTAGGGACTCGAGCAGAAGTGCCTGGTGTTTTGATGGGGAGCCCACTCAGTGATTTGGCGTCCCAGTAAGCAGAGTGAGGCTGTGTGTACACAATGCTGATTTCTCTGTTTCATACTGGGGAAAATAGAACTTTGACTGAATAGCCAAGTATCTCTGGATATTTCCATAAGTTTAATACCAAGTAGGCAGCATTCTTGCTGAGTGGTTTTGTTTGTTTTAGGTAGATGCTTGGCATCCTGTAGACAAAATTTCATTCACAATGAGAAAACTTTCTGTTGAAAAGTTTCTCGTGGAATTTTGTGTGTGTGTGTGTGAACTTTGAATCTTGGTAGAAATATACTATTGTTAAGGAACTGCTGAAAATTCACTTTTGCTCCCTCTCATTCCATCCCATTCTCTTTAAAATGCAGCTGTCTATTAAACAGGCAATGACATATTCAAAAGGAAAGGCACATGCATAGTCGAGAACAACCCATCTTGTGGTCAGCTCACTAGGTTTATACCATTGTAGAAAAGAGCCTACTTCCTCCCTGTCTGATTTGGAAAGCACAGCATTTGGGGCTGTACTCCAGAAGCTGACAGACTGTCCACATTATATTCACAACAAGTTTTTACCTCTTTGGAAAACATACACAATGAAGCCCTAGATGGGGATTCTTAGAAGTTCCCAATTCTGTGACTATTATCACCTTGTGCCTTCTACTTCAAGCATGCAAGCTGTTCCTCTTTGCCTATGCAAATCCCATCCGTCATATAAGGTCCAGCTAGGATGTCCCCTTCTTTGGGAAGCTTTTAGTGACTAAACCAAAGGGAAGAGATGTCATCTTCCTCTGAACCGGCACCTTGTTAACAAACACTCCCATGGCACTTAACACGTATAGCCTATACCAGAGTAATTTGGTTATGTTTTATCTGTCTTACAGGGTAAATTCCCAAAGGACAGACTGTCTCATATATCTTTATATTCGCCCCAGAACCGACACAATGCCAAGCACATAACAGGCACCCCAGGAAATATTAATGGAATCAATTCATGCATGATATGTATTTAACTATAGACTTTTAAGGAGGGAAATGACATCATCAGGGTGTTAGGCCAGGCGGCACTTGGATAAACAATTTTATTAATCAGCTCAGGGCTTCTGTACTGAGTTCTACCACGAATAAGGTTGAGGATATATAGCTGAATTGAAGGGTCAATCTTGCTTTGGAAGAGCAAGGGAAACCTGACTCTGTGGAAGAAAAATTTGCTGTAATTCAGTAAATATTTATTGATCCAACTTTCATGTCAGGTACTATGTTAGTATTGGGAATAGAGAGATCAATAAGAGAAAATTTCAATCTTTTATTGAAATAGAGTTGACATACAATATTATATTCATTTCAGGTGTGCTACACAATGATTTGACATTTGCATACATTATGAAATGATCACCATGATAAGTCTAGTAACCATCTGCCCCTATACAAAGTTATTATAATATTTTTTTTTTTTTTTTTTTGCAGTATGCGGGCCTCTCACCGTTGTGGCCTACCCCGTTGCGAAGCACAGGCACTGGACGCGCAGGCTCAGCGGCCATGGCTCACGGGCCCAGCTGCTCCGCGGCATGTGGGATCTTCCCGGACCGGGGCACGAACCCGCGTCCCCTGCATCGGCAGGCGGACTCCCAACCACTGCGCCACCAGGGAAGCCCCCCAAAGTTATTATAATATTATTGACCATATTCCTTATGCTGTATATTACCTCCCTGTGGCTTATTTATTTTACAACTGGAGGTTTGTACCTCTTAATCCCCTTCACCTATCTCCCCGCCCCCCGCCCCGCATTCCTGTCTTTAAGATGCTCCTAGCCTACTAATGTGGAATTAGGTGAGGTGAAAAGTATCACGTAAGCAACAGAAGGGAAAGCCATTCTAGATTACTGATATCAGTTAGACCTTGGGGACAGCTAACACAAGAGCAGATTCTGGAAGGCCCATTTTCCCACCTTCTTGGCTTCTTTTGATAATTCCAAATGCACACTAAAGCAGAGCAGGAAATGTCAACCAGCTATCATAAGGTGATACACGTATTGGCTTTCTTGTCAGAAAAGTCATATTTTTTCACCTGCTATTCCTTGGTACCTCTCCCTACATAAGGTGTAATGTCAAGAATGTGGCTAATACTCTCAAAAAATAGAGAAGGCGTTCTTATGACAGAAAAAGGCCAAAGAGAATGATACCTAGAGCTTATTTCTATTCTTGGCTTTGAAAGATTCCCTTGAGCTACACATACACACAACCTGGGCCACAGGGTTTCACATGCACAAACACATACACACCTCACATTTACATATACTCTGATACACACACAGGCACAGACACACACACTGACAAACACATATGTTTGCACACTAGAACGTCTTGAACCCAGCCACTGGCTCCTGCTGCTTTCTTCTATGGAGCTGGGTTATTGTATGAGGTGAAGTTCAATGGCTCACCTCCCAACCCCCCAACACCACACCCCCTCCCCTGGCCCCCCATGGGCACCTTTGCTTCAAGATTTAGAAGTGTCAGTTCTCCCTAGGAATCTCCTTCCTGGGGTCTCAACACCCGTCCCAAGGAAGGCCACACATCACAACTTATTCCCTTCACCTCTTTAACATTGAGTGAGTTCCCTTTCCTGGAGAGGTTTGTTTTTTTTTTTTTTTTTTAAATCATGGAGAAATGTTTAAAGGGAACACAAGGACAAATAGATGCACTGACACTGGTTTGTGAATATGCAGATCTCTGTTCTTTTTATGCTCCATAGAGAACTGAGCCTCAGGTCTCAGATTGGTTCAGGTTTTGAGTTTTGGCTTCCTAGTTTTTGTCAAATGGCAATGATTGCATAGCAAACTCACTGACAGCCTCATATCCCTTACTTTAGGGAGCCTTCAGTATGACTATCGGGACCATTTACCTGGGAGCCAATTCTCTGGTTTGGATACTTTTAACTATCAATGAGAGTCACAAAACCCCTTTCACATGCCCAGGATTTACTGCATGTGAGACTGGGGAACTGGAAGTGTTCTATGAGAATCAATAATACAATTTAGATGCTTGCTGTATTTCAAATTAAATGGAACAATATTAATTCAAACCATAAACAGCACTAAAGAAACTCAAATGTCACAGTTTTTGAAAGGAGACATGCATCGAACAGATTTCCCCCTCATCCCATACCAAGCAGCACTTTAGCTATTTTTAATTAGAACTAGCTAAATATAACTCTTATCTTTATAGACGAGGGATGTGTTTGACATTTTGCTAAACCTTTCTTTAAAATACAAGGCTTATTAATAAGTGATGTTAATTGCTGGAAAAGAAGAAATTAAATGCTGAGACTTTGAGCTGACCTAGTTTCAAGGTCTAAGTCAAAGTGAAAGTTAATGGAAAGCCACCAGAATCGGAAAAACACGGGGTTTGTCGCTGTCTTGGTAATAGCCTGAGATGAGAATGAGAGAATGGAGGCGTCATCATGACAGGAGGTTTTTGAGAAGTAATTATAGAACGAAAATAGCAATAAAGAATCTCGGTAAAGAAAATCAATCAGAGTTATATGAAGATCACCAAAGATGTCACACTGGTAACATTGAGTTTTAGTCCCGTGGCACCCACAATGGGCAGCTCGCCTCATCTGAGCGGTCAGGACAGAAATAGGTTGTGTTACCACATCTCTGATGGGTCTGTCTGCCTGCCCTCTGTTTCCCTGCTGTGAATCCAAATGCTGGCTATGAACGCTCAGCTTGGCCTGATGATGAGGAGACGACGATTATGGTTGACCTGAGTGATCAAGTCACGGGATATTTACAGCTTTGGCAGTGAGTGAAATGCAAAGACTGCTGAGGTGTCATTGGGGGTGGCAGGTGGGTTGTGTGAGGAGGAAGAGTGATAATTTTCTAAACCAATCTCCTCAACATTTTACGAAATACTGATCTCCATTCAAATTTTAAGCCATGCCTTATGATAAGCCTTTTTTCTCTTTACTTTTTTTTTCCTTCCAGAAGGAAAAATAAGTGCTTAAGAACAGTGCTTTTGGATAAAATTTAATTTTTCACTTTGATTCTCTGAGGGGTAGAGAGCATGCTTAGAGTATAAAATCTCTCTGTGCTATTGGGTATTTTAAAAATGTATTCTTAGAGCATGTACTATAATCCTCATCCCCCTTTCTCCCTTTCATTCATCATCCATCCACCTGCCAGAGATTAATGAAACATTTGAAGAAGTTCACTTAGTTTATAACTTTCTTATCCCATAAGTGATACTTGAGTGTTGTAGAAAAATCAGATAATGTAAATAAGCAAAGCAAGAAGAAAATAATGATCACCCTTAATGGGTACACAGAGGTGACCATTGCATTACACTCTGTTTTTTTATGCATATATGTATTTGTCTATGAAAATATAGATGGTCATAAATAATATATATTAATATATAATGTATTAGATATATAAAACAAAAAATAGACTATAATGCCATACACACAACATAATATGTGTGTG
Organism: Mesoplodon mirus; assembly: GCF_964341445.2. Taxonomy (NCBI): domain Eukaryota; kingdom Metazoa; phylum Chordata; class Mammalia; order Artiodactyla; family Ziphiidae; genus Mesoplodon; species Mesoplodon mirus. Next base: position 101,008,413 of record NC_138981.1, on the reverse strand, counting down.
TGTGTGTGTGTGTGTATATACATATAATGTCTTACAACTTTTTTTTTAGAGAACATGCTATTTTATAATCCGTTTTATTTAATAACACCTTTATTTTAATAATTAGGCTCACATACCCAAATAGTGCAGTTAGGACATTTCTCTTGGCTGCAGATCCTGTTCCCAGACAGATGTTCAGCATGCAATGCCCCGGGACAGGTGTACTAGTTGTTTATAACCAGGGTCTGTTCTGTTCTTTTGAGGTTGAGGCAGATTCTGATTGCACAGTGCCCATGCCATACTGATTGCTAATATTTGACTATTACCCCTGAAGGTCACAGGCAATCTCCAGCTTCTAGAGAATACCACTCTGTGGTTAGAATTAGGCTAGGGGCAGCCTAGCAAAGACCTGCCATGTGCTGGATGTCCATGGGAGATGCGGATGTGTAGATCCCCCTGCCCCACGAAGAGCTTACAGAGTATTTAGGTAGTCACGCTGTACATGTAAGCAAAGGTGACCAACAGTGCTGGTACTCAATATTGGTTAGGTTCATTACCAGATGAATGGTGTGGTCTGCAGAGATATTAGAGTTCAGAAGCCTGCAATAGTTAGAGAAGGCTTCACAGAGGAGATAACATGTGAGATAAGAGGAGAAGGGGGATGCAATTCAAATGAAGGGAATAAGAAAAACGTAGAGTACATTTGGGAAACTGCAAGAAGCTTAGTTTTGCTTTTAGAGTCATCCTATGTCCTTCCCTTGCTCTGTGAGGGTTTTGACCCTGGCCAAATAGATTTTCTGGGCTTCCTTGCCAAACGGCTTCTGGTTGGATTTGACCCATAGGAGATGCTAGTCAGACACTGGTGGGCAAGAGGAGGGGAGAAGCCATGGTCTCCCCCCCTTCCTCTCGGCTTTCATTTGGGTTTCTGGCAGTTGGCATTGTTTCCTCTGTGGCTCTAGATCTTATTGGGAAGCTCCAGGGTCTCAGCTTCTATTGAGTGGCTCTTCCTCCAAGGTTCCAGCTCCTCTCTGGTGTTCCTGGCTCCTGGTTCCCAGGCCCTGGTAATATTATCTCCTGCCTTGTCCCTCAGCCGTAAGGGCAGTAGCAGCTTCTTGCAGTTAGTAAGGTCTAGGTTGCTTCATCTTTCCCCCATTGCTCTTCCTGTTCTTTTCACACGGTTGTAACTTGTTTCCTGTATTAAATGACCTCTATGGAGCTAGCTGGTGTGGGTTCTCTTTCCCTGGCTGGATTCCAACTGATGCAGTCTAGAACAGGAAGTGGAAAAGATGAGGCTGGAAAGATGGTTAGGGCCAGATTGGTGAATGACTCTGTTTCTTGCCCATGTAGGCAAGCTTGCTATACCATAAGAAGCTCCAAAAAGATAGAGAAAAATATATTCAGTTGCTAAAAGGTCAGTGTTTGTGTCCTGTAGATTTCATTTTATTGCCCAGATGTCATTTGTAGCAAAAGTGTGGAAGCGACCTGAACTTCTCTTCTTCCTCACTTCACGCACTAATAGACATCTAGAAGAGAGGAAAAGGATGAAAATGGAGTGGAATTCAGCTTCTTGGTGATGAATCCAGTAATGGAGATAGAGTCATACTCCAAGCAATGGGAACACTGACACCTCGGTCTGCCTTGGGAGGTATAGAAGCCTTTTAGGAGGTGGTGATATGTGAACTAAGTCCTAAAAGTAGGCATGTTAGTTTCCTATTGCTTCTGTAACAAATTACTACAAACTGTAGAGTGCCTCAAAACAACACAAATTTATTATCTTACACTGATGGAGGTCAGAAGGCCGATACATGTCTCACTGGGCTAAAATCAGCGTGTTGACCTGACTGTGTTCCTTTTGGAGCCTCTAGGAGATGATCATTCCCTGGCCTTTCCCAGCTTCTAGAGCTGCCTTCATTCCTTGGCCCATGGCCCTCTTCTTCCATCTCTCATCTCCCTTATAATGACCCATATGGTTCCATTGGGCTCTATTGGAGAATCCAGGAGAATCTACCCATCCCAAGATGGAGATCACGTCTAAAAAGTCCCTTTTGCTAGGTAAGGTAACATTCACAGTTTCTGGGGATTAGGATATCTTTGTCGAGCTGGCATTATTTTGCCTGCCACAGTAGGGTAGAGTTTCATTAGGTAAAGGAAGAAGGGAAAGTATATTCTCATCAGAAGGAGCAGAATGTGCTGGACAGAGGCAAAGGATGATGAAGCACATTCTAGCCCATCAGCAGATAATTATTATCACTGACATTTCTCCAGCAAAAAAGCATGTTTACTATGACCTCAGGAGCATGCACAGTACCTCACATCCCTACAGTACAAGCAGAAATAAGCTGTTTAAGCCAAGATACAGGCTATCCTAAAGCTCAGCTGAATATCACCCCTTAGCAAAGTAGACAGGACATTGGACTTGGAGTCTAATGGTCCCCATTAGCTATTTTGGTGTTGCCACCTGTCTTAGTCCTTCAGGGCTGCTATAACAAAAATGTCATAGACTGGGTAGTTTATAAACAAGAGAAATTTGTTTTTCACAGTTCTGGAGGCTGGGAAGTCCAAGATCAAGGTGCTGGCAGGTTCAGTGTCTGGTGAGGGCCTGCTTCCTGGTCCATAGACTGATGTCTTCTCACTGTGTCTTCACATGGAGGAAGGGTCACTCTTATAAGGACACTAATCCTATTCATGAGGGCTCCACCCTCAGGACCTAATCACCTCCCAAAGGCCCCACATCCAAAGACCATCACAGTGGGTGTTACATTTCAATATATGAATTTGGGGGGACACAGATATTCAGACCATAACACCACCAAATAGCTGTGTAGTTTTGAGAGAGTCACCTTATCCTCTTTTAGCTTTAGTTTCCTTCTCTAAAATGGGGATAGAGGATCCCAACCTCATGGGGCCATTACTATCATTTAGGGAGATAATTCTTGTGGAAGCTCCCAAGACACTTCCTAGTACACAGCTCCCACTTATTCAAGAAGCCAAGGACAAATTCACCATTTTTAGAGGCTGAAGAGCCTGTGGTCTAGCAGTCAGTGGCTGACGCACCATGGGTGGGACAGAACTAAGGTTGGAAATACAGAACTGGCAAATGATACTGGAAAATTACCTAGAAAAGACAAAGTAACTGGGAGAAGGCTGATTTATAGGTATTTCAGAAAAGAACAGATATGGCAAGTGGGTCAACTGGGACTGTAGTGGGAAGCTGTCTTTTACGGAGCCTTTGTTCAGAGTCTTAAGATATGTAGAAAAGGGCCAGTGTGAATCCCATAGACACTGGAGCCTAAATGCTGGTGACCATTTGCAACCTTAGGCCATCTTTCAGGTGCCCAGTAAATTTATGGACAGGCTTGAAAGGGTCAGCCATTACTCAAAAACATGATCAAGATAATCCAGTCATTATTCAAATTCACAATGCTCAAGCATTACAGCAATTCGATATAAAGGATTCTTAAGCATTATGTTTCCTATCTCCGGTGCCTAATACTGTGTGAAAAGCAGGCAGCAGGCCAGGGCTGGGTGGTGAGTGCATGTAATGGAACTAAGCATTTGTCTGTCCCTTGTTTCTCCACTGATAACAGTCACTGGCATTTAATGAGCACATGTTACATATCAGGTGATCTCCCCAACAACGTTCTGAGGAAGGCAGTATTAGAATACCCATTTTGTAGGTTAGGAAACTGAGGCTTTGGGAGTTGAAGTGACTTACCCAAATTCACACAGCTAGTAAGGGGCCCAGTTAGAAACTGAACCAAGTTGAACAATGTTCTTAATTGACTACATCATTTGACTAATACACCATACCTAAACCAAAATTTGTCTCTGTCATCGTGGAACTAAATCTTGGTCTTTTCTTGTTTTTTCTCTGTCTGATTCCTGTAGTCTGCTCTTCTCAGGTTAGACTTTCCTTCAGCTGGTTACTCTCTGTTAGTTTCTCTGCTCAGTTCCACCCTGTTTCTCTCCCTAAGCCAACCTATCCTCCAGACAGTGTAGGGATAGTGGAAATGGGATAGACCTGGAAATTAGCTGCATGACCTTGGACTAGAAACTTCTCTAAGCCCTTGTCTCATCCATAAACTGAAGATAATAGAACATAGTCTCTTTTTTTGAGGATTATATAAAATATGTGCCAGTCTCTAACATCTCGATAATCAATGTAAAAAATCCCTAACATTTTATAAAATATTATTTCCTTTCCATTCACAGACGTCTTCAGGGATTTGTCTCAGGAACCAGCCTAACCAAGTTGGAATTTAAGCTCTGTCACTTGCTCGCTGTGAGACCTAGGGCAAGTTGCTGTGCATCGGTTTCTGAATCTATAAAATTGGAATAATAACAGTGCCGAACACATAGTGTTATTGTGAGATTTAAAGAGATGTAAAGTCTAATATGGCTTGGCCCATAGAAAGTAGCCGTTGTTAGTCTCCATAGGCATCCAGGGTGTATTAAATTCTTAAATATCCCTTACTCCCTTACTATTCCTTATGAAATACTGATGCAGTAACAATAATAAGTGCTAAGCAAAATTCAGTCTTCTGATCTTAAATTTCCTCAACTATAAGATAGGAATAACTATAGCACCTCCTTCATAGAAATATTTATGAGGATTAAGTGCAGTAAAATATTGAAAGCACTTAGCAGTGCATGGCATGGTAAATTTTCTATGTGTTGGATGCCATGATTATTCATTTGGTCAACAAATATTTATTGAGCACTTTCTATATACCTGGTTCTGTTGCAGGTACTGGGGCTACAGAGTGGTGAACTCTGCTATCATAGAGATTACATTCTAATAGGGAATAGAGATGTAGTGGCAATTGCTATGAAGAAAAATGGAGAAAAGTAGGGTGGTGAGGTAAGTACTCTTTGAGGACCTTGAATGAATATGACATTGCAGTATGTTAATGAAGAGTCAAAGAAAGGACTTGTTTGGCAGATCACAGCATTGGCCATTTGTGCTGGGTGCTGCATTTGAAGCAGAGAACGGCAGATAATCAAAAAGGCTGAAGGGTGCTGACTAGAACTCTGGCAGCCAGCCCCACTGACAATTGACCAAAGTCAGCAGTGAGGCAAATAAAGAGAATGTCCTTTCTCTCTGGAAGTCTGAGGATGTATTGGACTCTGATTTTTTTTTTTGCATGTTCTGGACAAACTGGTCCAAATAGTCATGTTTTTTAAACCTCATGAAACTATTTATTACCCTTTATTAGCCTCCAGAATGAGGACTAGATTGCTTCCTAGAGGTTTCATGCGATGTGTGGATCTTTATAGGACCTCATTGATTCTCTGTGTGAAACAGGCTGTTGGTGCTTTCAAAAAATGTAAGTAATAGCTAGCTAACAAACATCCTTACACTGAAACGCTGCCTGACGAGTGGAAGATTTGAAGATAACTGGTCCCCAAGTCTAGTGGTACTTCTCTATTCAACCCTACCAAAGTAGCCTTACTACTAAATGTATCCTGCTTTGGATTCATGTGGAGGCAGTGACTTCTGCCTTCTACTAGAGGGTCTAAATACTTGTAGACTTGCCCATTATGTCAAAGAGATGTCGACAAGACCAGAAATAGTAAGACACTCAAACTTTAAACTAGACTTCCATTTGATAGCCTCTTTTGGATCTTACAGGAGGAAAGTGCTGACAATTAGGGGAGAGTGACAGTGAGAATAAATGAATACCTGGATCACATGCAATAGGCACAACTCAATTGGATGACTCTTTCACACCAAGCTTAACTACCATTCAGATAATGGACTTCGAGGGCTAAGGTGTCACTAAAATGCCATCCAACCTACTCCTATCTCAGGTATTTAAAAATCCCCACAGCAGTTTGATAGAACCAGAAAGAAGAGTGACATTGAGTTTGACATTTTAGAAAATTAATTAACAGGGCTGCATTGACATGAAAAGAGCAGTGTGATAAAATTCCACTGGGAGGCGATATTCAGACATACTTGCAGGCAGCTGGGCAATGAAATCTTATCTTGTCAGATAACTGGGCCTCGGTTATTAGGAGCGATTAAGAACTAGGTTTCAAATCTCAGGAGAGGACCTAGAAATAATTCAATTTTTAGTCATAAGGTTTGCCATATTTACTGAATGCCTGTCCTGTGCCAGATGCTGGATGAGACACTTGGGAAATAACTAGCCTTGTCCTGTAGGAACTCTCACGCCAGAGGGAGAGATAGATAAGTAATTTAGTACATTAAGTCCTATGACAGAAGAACAGGGCACTGTGGGAACACACAAGAAGGGAGCTAGAGCAAAACTGGTGGAGGAATGATTAAGCTGAGACCTACTGAGCAAGAATTTCATGAAGGAAAGGATAGGTAAGGGAGATCTGAAAGCCTGGAGGAGGAGTTAGGCTTAATATCTAATCGGTTCCCTGGTGATGGATACAAGTTGAACCATTCTGGGCTAGTGGTTACCTGTATCTGTACTCACAGCTTTTGCTGTACCCAGATGTTATGGCAACAGTTTCTCTTTCTGTGAGTGATCAAACCACTGCTTATACTGAAAATGTCCTGCCCATGCTTTTAATTAAAATTAAATCAATCTCTCTCTGATCAGATATGTATGTGTGGATTTTTTTCCCCTCCTCTTTCCATGATTTTGATAATTGAAGAGATTGGGGATATTGTTCTGTAGAGTAACTCACCTTTTGGATTTACCTGTTTTTCCTTGTGGTGTCATTGAACTTATTCCTCTAATCCTTGTAGTTCTGAAAACTGGAATTTAGAACTATACCTTATTGGATTGAGGTTAAACATTTTTCATAGGATTGCTTCATAGATGAGGCTGCGTGTTGCAGATTGCATCCCATTGAGAGCCATATAATGTGTGGTTGACTCTGTATTAGTGAAAGGATCATTGGGTTAATGTGATGATTGGGTTAAGATGATGACTGTCAGCTTGCCCTATTGAAAAGTTAACCTTTTGCCCCTTTTCAGCTAGCAAGTAATCCACGCGGGTGATCCTTGGGCACTATGTAAATATGGAGTTTCCCATCAATCTATCACATAATAGATTTTGTTTTCCTTCAGGGTCCTTGCGCAAATCAATTACTTCCGTGGGGTTTTCATCGCTGCCTATTCTTACTTTTTTTTTTTTTGCGGTACGCGGGCCTCTCACTGTTGTGGCCCCTCCCGTTGCGGAGCACAGGCTCCGGACACGCAGGCTCAGTGGCCATGGCTCACGGGGCCAGCCGCTCCGCGGCACGTGGGATCCTCCCGGACCGGGGCACGAACCCACGTCCCCTGCATCCGCAGGCAGACTCTCAACCACTGCGCCACCAGGGAAGCCCTATTCTTACATATTTTGAAGGGAGATAGTGGTTTTGCTGAGATCTTTGCTTGGTTCAGAGGCATATGAACTTGCTATATCAGATTATACATGCATAATACATACATTATACAGTTTTTCCATGTAACTAATCAGCCAACCACATCTCCTCATCACTGTTGATTATACTACATCCAGGGGCAATGGGTAAAGGTACAGTCATTAAGTAATTTAAAATAAGGTGTGAGTCAATTCTTTGGGGGTATCGTTTTCAATAAGAAGTGTTGTTGGGATGGGGGTAGGAGCAGAAAGTCAAAAGTCAGGATTTGCCAGTGCTGGAGGATTACTGAGATAAGGAATGTGGCAAGAGAAACAACATTGAAATGTAGGTCAGAACTAGACCAGAGTGAGACTACATGCTGAGTCTGAGAGTGTGGCTAGATCATGGGTCACAAACTCAAGTGCCTACAGAGACTGAGAGGTAAAGGGAGTGAAGCACACCAGGTGTAAGGAACAAGAAGGCGTGATGAGGCCTATGAAAGGAACGGAGGTCCTCTGTCCTGTCTAAAGGGGGCTTCTACTATTTAGCAACAGCTAATTGTTGTAATGTGCAGAATGGATCTAGTATTGCCAGATCTTTTGATATTGCTGGAGAAGCCGGAAGTCTGAATCATAAAGGGAAACAAAACAATATAAAAACGGGAACCACCAATTTGAAGAGTAAATTAAAAATATGTGCAGTGTGGGCTTCCCTGGTGGCACAGTGGTTAAGAATCCGCCTGTCAATGCAGGGGACACGGGTTCGAGCCCTGGTCCTGGAAGAGCCCACATGCCGCGGAGCAACTAAGCCCCTGCGCCACAACTACTGAGCCTGCGCTCTAGAGTCAGCGAGCCACAGCTACTGAGCCCACGCGCCTAGAGCCCGTGCTCCACAACAAGAGAAGCCACCGTGATGGGAAGCCCGCGCACCACAACGAAGAGCAGCCCCTGCTCGCCGCAGATAGAGAAAAGCCCACACGCACAGCAACGAAGACCCAACACAGCCGAAAATAAATAAGTAAAAAAAAAAAAAAAAAAAAAAAATATATATATATATATATATATATATATATATATATATATATATATATATATGTACAGTGTAACACATCTGTTCCTGGGCCTCATTTGGCTTATGGGGCATAATTTTGCCAAATTTGATCTGAAAAACCTTAAATTTGTATTTACTAAGGTCAGAAATTGTGTGGATAGGTTGACGGTGTCCACTTTAGGTAGACAAAGGATCCAGAGCTCAGGAACTAGATAGTGCCTGATAACCAGGGATATTTACCAATCAACCCTGATCCTGCTACGGTGCTTTCATATTTGTCTATACAGTCTGTTTCCTAATTTGATTTAAGTTCTCTAAATGTATGCATCTTGTCTTTTTTCCCACAGCTTCTTGCATGTTACCCTTCATATACCAGGTCCTTGAAAGAGGGATGATGGTGATGAGGACGATGATGATGGTTTCTACCTAGTAAAAAAAATCAAGGTAAGTTATTCCATGTTCTTCTTATCATGGATAAGCAAGAATGATGAATGAATTTTCTGCATAGCATAAAATGCTGCAGAGTTCATCTGTGAACTGATTTTGCCATTTAATGTTATTTTCAACAAAGCATTCATAAAATTCATGGCTGCAATTGTTCCATATTATTATGTTCTCTCTTGCAAATTTTCTTAACTAGAAGCCATTCCTCATTTTTATGTTGTAATGTTTGAGAAAGTAATGAATGATTAAGGTAATCAGGAATACATGAAGTTGGGGGAAGACATACATATATATTTTTAGTCATATTTGAAGAATAGCACTTAAATGATAGTGTACTAACTCTATCATAACATCAGGGAAATTTATATTATATGCCTGATCCAGCTCCATTTTCTGGAAAAATAAGTTCTTAAATATGTCACACCTATCACGTGACTTCCGAATCTAAAGTAGAAATGGGAATTTTTCTTTGTTCCATTTTCTCCCAAGCATTCTCTGATGTCTCTCTAACCAAATACCAATTTAAGGACAGAAGGGCATAAAAAGGGGAGTCTGAATATAGGTGCTAAAGGCAAATTACATATTTTACAACTTTGGCTAGGAATGACTGTTTAAGTGAGTAGCTCATTAACCCAAAGGAGTGAATTTTTAATGGTGGCACTTTGGCAGAAAGTGGTTTTTTTAATTAATAATTCCAATTACTAAATGTCTTCTGTGTGCCCGGCATTGTAATAGCTGGTTTTAGTACCAAGTATCAGATTGTCTCAAATTTTTACTATACCCTGGCAAGGAAAGTAGCATTAGCCCCACTTACAGATGAGGAAACCAAGGCTCGTAGAGTTGAAGTAACTTGTCCAATGACACGTATCTAGTAGATACTGGAGCTGGGATTAGTACCTGGGTCTGCTGCAAATATTCTTGCCTTATACCATATTGCCTCCCACTATTGTTAAATAGCAGTCCTGAAGAAAATAGGGACCCTATATCCATGTTACATAGTTATATAGTCCTTAACCTCCAATCAAAATATATATGAATTTTCCCTTGGGAATGGCATGATCTATAACCACAATGCCCTCAGATCCCAGTAGTCTGAAAAAGGAAAAGCAAAAACCTTGCTTTTCATTGACTTTGGTTGGTTGACCAGATGGTTCTCTATTTGTGCTTTTCATGGGAGAGGGGGATTGAAGGGTAGAAGAAGTTAACCAGTGTCCTGGATCAAGAGGGATCTGGTTCCCCTCCAGCTCACAGGTACATGTAAAATAAGGTAGTCAGAGAAGGACAAATACTGCATGGTTTGACTTATGTGAGGTATCTAAAGTAGTTGAACTCAGAAGCAGAGAGTAGAATGGCAGTTGCCAGGGGCTGGGGGAGGGGGAAACAGGGACTTACCATTGAACAGGTATAAAATTTCAGTTAAGCAAGATGAATAAGGTCTAGAGATCTTCTGTACAAACATGGTGCCTATAATTAACAGTACTTTATTGTACACATAAAAATTGGTTGAGGGTAAATCTCATGTTAAGTGTTCTTACCACAATAAAATAAAAATTAAAATATTAGCATTATGCCGAGTGACAGATGCCAGGCACAGAAAAGAGCACACTGTACAGTTTCATTTATATGAAGTTCTAAAACAAGGAAAACTAATTTGGGGTGATAACAGATCAATGGTTGTCTTGTGGGGGAGGGGTGACTGGGTTGGAGCACCCTGGAACTTTTGAGCATGGTGGCAATGTTCTACATTTTGATAGGGGTGTTAGTTACACAGTTGTATGCATTTGTCAAAGATGATATAACTTTATATTTAAGATTAATACATTTCACCATCTGTAGATTATACCCTGATAAAATATTAAAAACAGTCATTTAGAGGGCAAAACTAATAGCTTAGTGTGAATTAATTTAATCATATAAATCACCTAAGGCTAAAACAACTTTTTATCCCCAGAAAAATCTCTTTTACAGCAGACCTGACAGATGATTTCCGGAGTCATCTTGGGTATTTCAAGAGTTTGGGAAGTCATTATAAGGTGTATGTGTACTATAAAGTTGGTAACTCTCGTGTTTTCAATTTAATTTAAAATACTTGTAAGTCAAATAAAATAGTAACTAACATTTACTGAGTGTGTGACAAGTTCTAAGGGCATAGATGAGTTTTGTCTGTTTTTGTATCTTTTATAAAATATGCAATCATATCGGAATGGGAAAATTAAAACTGTCTTTTAGAAAACTCTAAAGAATCTACCAAAAAGTACTAGAACTAATAATTGAGTTTAGTGAGTTCACAGGCTTTAAGCTCAAAACACAAAAATTAATTGTACAAAACAGACAAAACCCATTCATGCTGTTGGAAGAGTAACTGACACTTTTCAAAATATATGCCTTTTATTTCTTTTTTTTTTTTTTTTTTTTGGCCTATTGCACTTGCTCGGCCATCAGATACAATGTTGAATAAAGTGTAAGTATGCACAGCCTTATGTTCTGACCTTGGGGGAAAGCATTCAGTCTTTCACTGTTAAGTACTGATGTTAGCTGTGGGTTTTTTGTAGATGCCCTTTTTAATGAGAATTTACATCACGAATGGGCGTTGAACTTCTGACAAATACTTTTTCTGCATCTACTGAGATGATCATGTGGTTTTTCTTCTTTAGTTTGTTCATATGGTGATTTATATTGATCGATATACAAACATTGAACCAGCCTTGCAATCTTGAGATAAGACTCACTTGGTCATGATGCATTATACTTTTTATATAATATATTGCTGGATTCAATTTTCTATGAATTTATCTGAAGACTTTTTCTATGTTCATGATGGTTATTGGTGAATAGATTACTTTTTTGTAATATTTTAGTCTAGTTCTAGTACAAGGGTAATATGGGCCTCATAGAATGAGTTGAAGGTGTTCCTCTATACTCTGGAAGTATTTGTTTAAGCTTGGTATTACTTAACATTTTAAATGTTTCATAGCACCTACCAGAGAAGAGATTTGGGCTTGAAGTTTTCTTTGTGTGAAGGTTTTCAATTATGAATTCAATTTCTTTACTAGTTATGAAGTTATTCAGATTTTCTATTTAAATGTGTCACTTTTCATAATTGGTATCATTCATGGAATTTGTCCATTTCATCTGATTGTTGAATTTATTGGCATAAAATTATCGTTAATATTGCCTAATTACCCTGTTAATATCTCTAAGATGTTAGTAATATTCTCTCTTTTCTTCTTATGTTATAATCCTTTTCTTGTTCTTGATTCATTTGAAGTTTGTGTTTAAATTTTGCTAGTGTGAGTCAAAAGACTATCTTTTATTTTATGTCTACTTTAGTGCTATTACCAAGTTGTGACCTTCTTGGGTCTCTATTGAATACCCTCGGTGCTCAAAAAGGTCTCTACAATCTAGCTCAGAGCTCAGCAGCGAATAAACTATGGGTCAAATCCAGCTTGTGGATTGTTTTGGAATAGTGTGGGAGCTAAGAATTATATTTACCTTTTTAAAACATAGTTTAAAAGAAAAAGAAGATTATGTTACAGACATCATATGTGACCCACAAAGCCTAAAATGTTTACTATCCCGTCCTTTAATGAAAGTGTTGGCTGACCCCTGCTAGCTGATGAGAACTAGAATATTTTCTAATCATGTGTGAGCAGGGAATTGTTCAGATTACATCTCCCCTCCGGTTGATTTTTGCCTGGCCTCACAGAGTGTCACCCTAGGCATGAACAACTTCCTAGCCAGCCAAAAACATCATGGGACCTCTTGGACCCACCTTATTTTTCCTTCTTCTCAAGGATTTCGAATCTGCACTGTGTATTGTCCCATGTATGAAAATAGATGTTTCACATTTTTGTCCAGTTTTCTAGAGTTTTTAACAGCAGGAGGATAAGTCCAGTAATGGTTCCTCTATCATAAGCAGAAGTAAAAGATCTCACCACACTAAATAAAGTTTTGATCTATTTTATCAATTATTTCTCTATATTTGTAGTGGAAGAGAAGCTTTTCAATTTGGATTGGTTTGCAAAATTGCTAGATAATTTCTAGTTCTGGAAGATGGTTTTTTTTGATGACAACAACAAAAATTTCTTGAGAATTGTGGTATGTCAGTCTGTTGTATTATTTAAATTTCATAGCAATACTCTGAGGTTCAGAGAAGTCATGTTTTCCAAAGACTCATGGTTTTTGCATAGCAGAACTAGAATTTGAATCTAGGTTTGTTTGACTCCCAAGCCTCAGTTCTTAGGCAATTCTTTTTTTTTTCTTATTGAAGTATAGTTGATTTATAATGTCATGTTAGTTTTATGTGTACAGCATAGTAATGCAGTTATATACATGTATATTCTTTTTCAGGTCCTTTTCCCTTATAGGTTATTATAAAATATTGAGTATATTTCCCTGTGCTATACAGTAGGTCCTTGTTGGTTATCTACTTTATATATGGTAGTGTGTATGTTAATCCCAATCTCCCAATTTATCCACCCCTCCCCTTTCCCTTTTGGTGACCGTAAGTTTAGTTTCTGTGTCTGTGGATCTATTTCTGTTTTGTACATAAGTTCTTTTGTATCTTTTTTTTTTTTTAGATTCCACGTATAAGCAATATCATATGATATTTGTCTTTCTCTGTCTGGCTTATTTCACTTAGTATGATAATCTCTAGGTCCGTCCATGTTGCTGCAAATGGCATTATTTCATTCTTTTTTAATGGCTGAGTAGTATTCCATTGTGTGTATATACCACATCTCCTTTATCCATTCATCTGTCGATGGACATTTAGGTTCCTTCCATGTCTTGGCTATTGAAAATACTGCTGCTATGAGCATTGGGGTGCATGTATCTTTTCAAATTAGAGTTTTCTCTGGATATATGCCCACGAATGGGATGGCAGGATCATATAGTAACTCTATTTTTAGTTTTCTAAGGAACCTCCATACTGTTCTCCCTAGTGGCTGTACCAATTTACATTCCCACCAGCAGTGCAAGAGGGTTCCCTTTTCTCCACACCCTCTGCAGCATTTATTATTTGTAGACTTTTTGCTGATGGCCATTCTGACCGGAGTGAGGTGATAACCTCATTGTAGTTTTGATTTGCATTTCTCTAATAATTAGCAATGTTGAACATTTCTTTCATGTTATTCAGTTCTTAACAACTATAATCAACTGTTTTCACGTAGCACATTGCAGAAATGCTGTGCAAAGGGGAAAATACGATAACAAGAAGAAAAGACACTAAAGCAAGTGAATGCCACCCCCACTGCTACCTATGTCCTCATTCTGTTACAAATTTGCCATCCTTATTAATATGGCTATGGCTTCTTTTCAGCCTGTATTCTAAAAGAGAATGAATATCATTATAGAAAAATCAAATTCTGCACTGACAAAACTTTGTTGGGGCCCATCAACCTTCAATACCTGGTGATTCTCCCAATTTTTATTGGCCACTCGAGTGTTATCCCAGAACAGCGAGGACAATTATCATTCTTCTTTAGCAGTCTAAGTGTGCATTGGCTTAGGCACTGAGTCTCCTTCTGGGCCAAAGTGTTTTTGTGAAACAGCCATCGATCTTTAGTTTTTAGAATGCAGCAGACAGTACTCAAAAGGCTTTCTTTCATTTCTAGGATATTAATTCAAGTGTTTTATGAACATAACTTTTCCTATATGCAGGCAGCTTCATTCTCAGATTCTTTTAGGAACATGGAAAGGCATCACTAAAATGTATGCTTGTTTTAGGCCCTGAAATTCTCATTTCCATCATTGCTTTGGTTTATGAGTGTAAACTCTGATGAAATGCAGCCTGGTCACATTAACTATTCAGCATATAAAAGCTTATCCTATTAACTAAGATGATTTAGGAAGTGAGTGGAGGGGCAAGGTTGGGACAGAAGACAGTATCGCTGGAGTTCTACGGTTTATTAGGAGATAGCTGTGGTGGGCATATCCTGGCAACAGTGTGTGGGCACAGGGATTGAATGGTTCTCTATTGATGGTAGATACAGAAGTTTCTTGGGATTTTCTAAGTGAGAGACAATATATATGATAATGTTTAAGAGATGAGCTTTGGAATCAGGCAGACCTGATTTGAGTTCCAGCATTTCCATTTGCTAGGTGCAGCTGCTGTGAGCTTTGACAGTGCTCACAAGCCATCTGAATATTGCCGCATAAATTGCAATATATTTAATATTAAATGCTTAAGCTATTTCTGATTGCCCAACCTAGGAAAAAATAGTGGTGCTGCATCAATGAAGAACAGAAATTGGGAACAAATGGGTTGGGGTATAGGCCAGTTGTAAAGGGACACACATCCTGAGTCAAGAAATATATGGTGGGAACAGGCTATGTTTAAACTAGCTGTGGGTACCCACTGGATGTAGTCAAAATAAGCTGTGGAGGGGCATTTTATGTTTGCAGAT
The DNA here is from genome assembly GCF_964341445.2 of Mesoplodon mirus. NCBI lineage: Eukaryota > Metazoa > Chordata > Mammalia > Artiodactyla > Ziphiidae > Mesoplodon > Mesoplodon mirus. The sequence continues at coordinate 100,993,207 of NC_138981.1, read as the reverse complement.
CCTTAGATCAGAAATTAGGTTATGATCAGGGGCAAGAAGCAGGGCAGGATAACTAGAAGGCAGGCTTTGACGGAAGCTGCTCATTCCAGTCAGGGACCAAGGTGAATGAGGCCCTTCCTTTTTAAGCTGGCCTAGATGGTCCTCACCAGCTCAGACGCAGAAGCAGATCTTATTCTGAAAGGTCAGAGGCTACATCCTCGTCTACCTAGCATCCTCCTACGTTATCGCCTAAGGGCAGTGCCACATTCTCTGGTGGACTTTGGATGCTTTTTCTGTGGTTAGGATGTGAGTTCTTACAAGTGAATTTCTTACTCTGGTCTTAACAAATTTGTGTCTTTGGGTGCCCCAGGGAAGAACAACAATTATTGGATTATGCTTTTGTTACACATCAAATGAATAAGCTGTGGTTTTTTTCTTTAATTAATTATGGTTTGACATCTTATGGAGAACATTAATGAATAAAAATGGTATTTTTCATTGCAAAAATATCAGAATGTCACATTCTTGTATTGAGTGCCAGGGACTAAGCATAAGGAAATGCAAGTATTAGCAGAATGATAAGTAATACTATGTTAGTTTCCTATTGCTGCAGTAACAAATTGCCACATGCTTAGTGGCTTAAGACAACACAAATGTATTATTTTACGTTTCTAGAAGTCAGGAGAGCGACGTGTCTCACTGGGCTAAAATCAAGGTGTGGGTAGGGCTGCTTTCCTCCTGAAGGATTAGGGGAGAATTTATGCCTTGCTTTTCCCAGCTTCTAAAGGCTTCCAGCATTCCTTGGCTTATTGCCCTCTTCCTGCAATCACATCCCTCTGACCTCTGCTATGATCACACCTCCTTCTCTGACTCTCCTGCTTCCCTCCTCTTATAAGGACTCCTGTGCTCACATTGGACCCACCCAGATCATTCAGGATAATCTCCCCATCTCCACATCCTCAAAGTAATCACATCTTCAATGTCCCTTTCGCTATATCAGGTAACATTCACAAGTTCTGGTTATTAGGACATGGGTATCTTGGGGATGGTCATTATTCTGCTTGCCACAAATAAATTTAGCAATTGTTTTTTCCTATTACTGTAGGCACACTCTAAAAAGTTGTTTATCAAGCAGATATTTGAAAACTGAACTACACATTGCTATTTACTTTCATTATGAATTCAGAAACATGTTCTCATAAGGAGAAAACAAAATACACACACACACACATATGTATCTATACACACACACACACACACACACACACACACATATACATATAACTTAAAGACATAGTAGAAAGAACTCCTGGGAATCCTAATAGTTCCTCCACAGACATCCTTCCCTTGTCACTGCAATGCATGTGCATTCAATGTTTCCATTTAAATCCTACACAGGCCATCGATCAAACAGCCTTTTACCCTCCTTGATCTTTTACCTTCCTTTCAAAAAGCACATGCATATTTCGATCTATCACCCAGTTATATTCCACTGCAACTTGTGATGCTAGTATTTCAGGTATTTGCAGGAACTCTAAATAATATCAGGATACTTTTAATGACAAAATAAATAGACATTCATTTGTCCAAGACAGTAAAGATGTTATTTTATCATCAAGTATATTTGACCAGCTACCAATTAATGTTTATGGATCCTAGTGAAGAACTGATTGCCAGAAGGGTTTATTGGAGAAGAAAACATTAAAACAGAGTCTCCTTAGCTAATAAGGGATCTGTGGTGCCATTAGGCCAAAGCTTCTGTGCTGAAGGGGTCTAGAACATGCCACAGCAGCAAAGGCATCGTTTGGAGCTGAAGACATTTGAGAATCCACAGCAGCAGGAAGAGGCTTTCTCTAAACTCTCTTTATCTTCCTGAAAGCAAAGCGTCCCCAAAGAATTCAGTTGTCCTAAATCCCCTCCCTGGGAGTTTCACAACCACAGACATTGACGCTGATCACTAAAGAGAAGATAAGTTAGCACCTGGATAAGAAATCGCCTAAATAGACATTGTCCTAAAACTATCACATTTCCTACCTATCCTCCTAAAGGCCCATTTATTTTTCCTAAAAGTCTTTTGTTCTCCCAGAAGTTCTCCCCCTCTACCCTTCTCCATCCCCTTTTAAGATGGTATATCATACCCCAATTCTAAGTGTCTTCTTGAGTCACATTTCTTTGGGAGCTCAACATGCATACATACATAATTAAATCTTTTTTTTTCACTTACTAATCTATCTTTCGTCAGTTTAATTCACAGGCCTCCCAATTACTGAACACCAGAGAAGAAAGGAAGAGGTTTTTCTCCCTGACAGTGCCTGGATGTGTGCATGGCAATAGACATAGTCCATGTGATTCAAATCACATTTTCAGTGTAATAAAAGGGGAAATAAGAACCTGAATATTTTATTCTGGCTCCTTAAGAGTGAACATGAGAGACATACTCATTTTACCTTCATTATTAAGGATCTATGACAAGATACATAAGTGTGACGGTGTGGACAGATGCTCTTTGTCAGAGGGTATAGTCACTTTGAGTGTCAGTGTTGCCATAGCTGGGCAACGGACCATTTGAAATCTCAGGCTTTAGGATACAACCCTTTGGCCTACAGCCTGAGCTCTGTGTGTCCCTAACTTTATATCTACCAGAAGTTATACATAATCTAGTTAGTTAATCATCATCCAATTTGGGTTATCCCTGTTGGGCAGAGTTTCAAATAAGCCACAGCTATTTGGCCTTCCCTGTGTCCAAGCCATATATAGTTGCCTATGACGTTGGAACCAATTACTAATTGGAACCAGCTACTTGGAACCAATTACTAATTGTCACTCTAGACAGGGCCTATGAGTGCAGGGGAGCAAAACTTGCCACCTCAAAATATCTTTTTGGCATGCAGATTATTTTGAGCTGAAAACATTCAAGGCCCAAAAGATTTAGGAAGAACCTTTGACCTTCCCTCAAACTGCCTAAAAGAATGTAGACTGAGGACCTGTTCCAGGAAGGGTTATCACCATAGATAACTATAATATGAACTAGGTGTGTAGACAGGGAGGAACCTAGCAAAGTCTGTTAAAATTCCTCTCTGTGTCCCATTGTCTCTGCCTGGCCCAGCATACATTTGTTTATCAAACGTTTGCTTTTCCATCTCCCTGTGAATTGGCTTCCTCCCCTTTCAAATCCCAAACTCCAACCCGCAACATCTTCTTTTGTCTTTAGCTGAAAAAAATTGTTTTCAATTTAATTTTTTAACATCTTTATTGGAGTATAATTGCTTTACAATGGTGTGTTAGTTTCTGCTTTATAACAAAGTGAATCAGCCATACATGCACATATATCCCCATATCTCCTCCCTCTTGCGTCTCCCTCCCACCCTCCCTATCCCACCCATCCAGGTGGTCACAAAACACTGAGCTGATCTCCCTGTGCTATTCGGCTGCTTCCCACTAGCTATCTATTTTACATTTGGTAGTGTATATATGTCCATGCCACTCTCTCACTTTGTCCCAGCTTATCCCTCCCCCTCCCCGTGTCCTCAAGTCCATTCTCTACATCTCTGTCTTCACTCCTGTCCTGCCCCTAGGTTCCTCATAACCACTTTTTTTTTTTAGATTCCATATATATGTGTCAGCATGCAGTATTTGTTTTTCTCTCTCTGACTTACTTCACTCTGTATGACAGACTCTGTGTCCATCCACCTCACTACAAATAATTCAATTTAGTTTCTTCTTATGGCTGAGTAATATTCCATTGTATATATGTGCCACATCTTCTTTATCCATTCATCTGTCGATGGACACTTAGGTTGCTTCCATGTCCTGGCTATTGTAAATAGAGCTGCAGTGAACATTGTGGTCCATGACTCTTTTTGAATTATGGTTTTCTCAGGGTATATGCCCAGTAGTGGGATTGCTGGGTCGTATGGTAATTCTATTTTTAGTTTTTTAAGGAACCTCCATACTGTTCTCCATAGTGGCTGTATCAATTTACATTCCCACCAGCAGTGCAAGAGGGTTCCCTTTTTTCCACACCCTCTCCAGCATTTATTCCTTGTAAATTTTTAATTATGGCCATTCTGCCTGGTGTGAGGTGATACCTCATTGTAGTTTTGATTTACATTTCTCTAATGATTAGTGATGTTGAGCATTCTTTCATGTGTTTGTTGGCAATCTGCATATCTTCTTTGGAGAAATGTCTATTTAGGTCTTCTGCCCATTTTTGGATTGGATAAGGTCAGACACTATAAAACTCTTAGAGGAAAACATAGGCAGAACACTCTATGACATAAATCACAGCAAGATCCTTTTTGATCCACCTCCTAGAGAAATGGAAATAAAAACAAAAATAAACAAATGGGACCTAATGAAACTTAAAAGCTTTTGCACAGCAAAGGGAACCATAAACAAGACCAAAAGGCAGCCCTCAGAATGGGAGAAGATATTTGCAAATGAAGCAACTGACAAAGGGTTAATCTCCAAAATTTACAAGCAGCTCATGCAGTTCAATATCAAAAAACAAACAACCCAATCCAAAAATGAAAATGATTTTAAGATGGCGGTTTCAGCCATTTTGGTGAGTTTCTCATTTCTCCTGGGTCTCTCCCAAGTAAGTATACATGTTGTTAAGCTTTTGTGTGATTTTCTCCTGTTAATTTGTCTCGTGTCAATTTAATTCTTAGACCTCCCAGAAGAACCTAGATGGGTAGAGGAAAATTTTCCTCCCCAGCATGAGCCATGGCAACTTTATGCAGAAAGAACTCTCTCAGTCTGCTTTACTCAGAATGGGGCTAGAGCCCTGGCAGGAAATTAATTAAAGCTTCCGGAACTGCTTTTTATTTTGCTGGAACTGCTTTTTATTTTGCTGAGTATCCTCAAAATGAGTTGGGAATGATTCAATTAGTATTAATTGAAAATTTACAATGGTACCATGCTGGGCCCTTGGTTACAATGTTCTCATGGACTCTAGTCTGTACTCATCTAGTCTGTGTATTCACAGATTACTGAATGCCAGGTGAAAATGACATATTCTGATACTTCTCAGCTTTGTGATCTTTGGCAAATCCATTTTCTTCTCTGAGCCTTCATCCTTCATTGCTTAAATGTAGCCTCAGTGTGTGAAAGGGCTTATGAATTATAAAACAGCATGCAAATATATACTGTTAATAATCTCCTGGACTCCCTTAACTGTTAACACCATGTATAGAGGATGCAAAGGTTCAACCATGCTGCAGCTGATAAGGTATATTTGACCATAATTATGGTTAACTGTAAGAAATTTCATTTTATGTTTGCCAGTTTATTTTGTGTGAGCAGCTTCAGCATAGAGGAATTGTACACAGACACAGATTCAATGTTCAGAAGAGTTCCTGTACATAAAAGTAAGTATACAGGGCTATGTGAAAATCATGAACATGAATAGTTTTCAAGTGTTTTTAGGGACATTGTTTGAAATTCTTTGTGGATAGCACCTTTAAATACTGGATGATGTCCAAAGGGAGTGGACTTGAATGAGCGAATTAGAAACAACAATGAAAACTGGGGGGAGGGGAAGACAAAAGTAGAAAGACAGGATTTATTATTTTTATTTATTTATTTATTTATTTTTTGCGGTACGCGGACCTCTCACTGTTGTGGCCTCCCCCGTTGCGGAGCACAGGCTCCGGACGCGCAGGCTCAGCGGCCATGGCTCACGGGCCCAGCCGCTCCGCGGCATGTGGGATCTTCGCGGACCGGGGCACGAACCAGTGTCCCCTGCATTTGCAGGCGGATTCTCAACCACTGCGCCACCAGGGAAGCCTGAAAGGGCAGGCTTTTGTATACTCTTTAAAAGGTGGTTCAGAGCTGCTGGAGAAACAATTAACAGGCAAATCTTAGTAGTGTGGAGCCCCACAGAGGAAGGAGAAAGCTGTGTGGGTTAAGAAAACACTATTCTCTTCAGGTTCTTCACTCGCAAGGTAACTGAAAAAGATTTTAAATAAGTAATTAAGACCTGTCCTGCTTTAACTCCTTTTAAGAACAATGTAGGAGTCTAAATAAATAAATGTAAAATGAATACCTGTACTCAAAATAGTAGCTGAGAAGAAAATGTTACCATGAGACCAGAAAATTTGAAAGGGCTTGAGACAGCCTGTAGGTGGGAAAAAGATAAGCCAACATTACATTAGGTTAGTCATAAGTACTGTACTTGAGTGTTCCTTTCCTTTCTGACTTTTGCTTTACTGTAGATATTTTGCAATGTATAAGTTAAAGTCAGTTCAGCAGTATATGTGCCATTGTCTGAAGAAACAAGGCCATGTTTTTCTATAAAGGTCTGGGGAAGAGTTTGACCAGAGTATCTCTTCTTGTCTCCAATCCCTATGTCCACAGTAACTTTCATTTCCTCTGTGTCACCCCAGAAAGTCTTCACCCTGTAGCAGATCTCCATGCTCTTGTAAGATTCAGGAGCACCCTAAAACTTGCCCTTCAACTCCATTATTATTTTAATGCTTAAACTGTCCTAATTATTTCCCTAGGATATTTCATTAGGATGAGCTATTAGCTGTTGAGAAGGTTAGAGTTTCATTTTGGGAGAGTTTCTTTTACACTAATGGAGGTGAGAGCATAAGCTGGTAAAAGGATGTAAATCTTAGCCCTATTAAATTCCATTCTGAGAATTAGAATATTTTAAATGTAATATAGTACGGCAGGCTTAAGATTTGTATTGAAAGGATGGTGTCACCATAATGACATGCATTTTTTAAGGCCTTTAGGAATAGATGACTAGACTATTAAACCAGCCTGTGCCCTGGGGAGTGCATTAACGAATTTAGGCCACAGGGTCGATTAGTAAATCACTGCTGTGATGCACTTACTCACCTCCCAGGGCCTCAAAGAGTTACTGCACCTCAGAAACCCCTGAGAGTAATTTATATACTGAAAGGATTTGACTGAATAAATACAGTCTGATGTGTTGTAATGGGCTTTGATGAGCATCAAAGACCAACTTTTAGAGTAGCATTTGTGCTTTGTAGAGGTGGGATTGAGGGCTCCGCAATTTAGAATTTCCATCTCTTCTTTTGAAATAGAATGAAAATTGTGTTCCTATGACCTTTTCAAGGGGTCATTTGTTTTGCAGGCTAATGCTATTTCCCTGTGTTAGATGGCTCCTTAACAATGGAGGAAGAGGCAGAATGGGCAATCAGTCAAGACACAAAGTGTTGAAAATGGCAAATGTTCAGTCTCATTAAATCCGGAGATACCGCTCATGCTAAAATCTGCTAAATGGAGTTTTATAAACACACAATATTGCCCTAGTTGTACTGTAATCCTATTCCGCCACTCTTCTCCATAGATGCAGTACTAATGGAAAGTAGTCACAATGGTGGTTTGCCTGTTTTACATTAGAAAATCTTTTAGACCTATCTGTATTAGAATTTCATCCTGGGTTTATTCCTCTCAGTAGCCTCAGAAGCATCATGTATTTCTAAAAGTGATATTTTACCCTTCATTAAACCTTGTATTCCAAGAAAAAATTGTCTTTGCAACATTTAACAAGGGAGATCTTATAATGACATTTAAAGTCTACAGACAGACAGGATTCACAATGAAATAATTTGGGTTCCTTGTATAATGAATAAATTTAAATCAATGCTGGGGGGAAGGGAAGTGTCTTGAGCAAAAAAATTTAGGATGCTCAGAAAGGTTGCAATATTTCCATCACTAAATTAATATAAGGGGTACAATGTTAGTCTCATGAAAGTTAATTAACTTCTCAAAGGCAGGTCTGTAGACCACCTTCATCAGCATCACCTGGGGTGCTTATTTCAAATGCAAATTCTTGAGCACTACCTCAAACTTACCGAATGAGAATTTCTGAGAGTACAGGAAGGAACCTTCATTTTTAATTAGCTCTTCGGGTGATTCTTTTGCACACTTATGTTTGAGAAACCCCTAAAGGGCAGCAGGATATTTTGATAAGAAATCTAGTCAAAGCTTTTGGCTCACAACTGCCATGGACACACGTTCATTCAAGAGTCGTAAGCTTGCGAAACCAATACTCAAGTGACCACAACTGGACGTTTGATTGGTCACAACAAGGAATGCCAACCATATACATAGCAACCACCTTTAGGAAAACACTTAGCCGTTAGAATACTGGGAACAAAATGAGATAAAATAGCTGGTCACTGGTCAGTTGTATATGCACAGGAAGTGTGAGAGGAGGGGGGAGGTAGAGAGGATAAAGAGAAGGTAATAAGACTCACTGTTTAATCCAACAGAGGTTGATAGTAGTTAGGATAAGGGGAGCTTTAAGCAGAGAGGCAGCAGTGGTATATGAGAGGAGTGGGGGCTGTGTGTACAACTAGTACATAGGTTGCATCAAGGTCCCTTTAACTCCAAAGCCCACGAACATGAACAGTATTCGTGTTTCTCAAAAAATGTAGTCCCCTTACTACATGCATCATAATTACCTGTAGGTCTGTCAGAATGCAGGTTTCTGAGTTGCAACCCACCAGGCCAATTCAATCAGACCATCAGGGGGTTGGGAGTCCTGGAATCTGCATTTTGAGGATATTCAAGTGATCCTGATGGACATGAAAGCTTAGACCTGCAGTTAAGATAAGTATCACAATTGTAGTACTCCCTTCTGGTAGCAAAACTTACTTTGGGCATTGTATGAATTTTTTATGGCCCCTTTGACAAACTACCCCAAAGGTGTGGCTTAAAAGAACGTAAATTTATGTAGTTTTTAATTTATATACATTTATTATCTTACAGTTCTGTAGATCAGAATTCTGACACAGGTTTCACTGGGTGCAAATCAAGGTATGTGCAGGGCTGTGTTCACTTCTGGAGGCTCTAGGGGAGAATCTATTTCCTTGCTTTGTCCAGCTTCTAGAGGTTGCCCACTTTCCTTGGCTCGCGTCCTCCTTTAAAGCCAGCAACATGGGGCTGAGTTTTCATGCTGCTATCTCTCTGGTCCTATTCCTTACTCACATCTCCCTCTGACTCCTTCTGCCTTCCTCTTCCACTTATAAGGACCTTTATGGTTACATCGGGCCCACCAAGATAATCTTATTTTAAGGTCAGCTGATGAGTAGACTTCATTTTATCTACAAACTAAATTCTCCGTTTTGCCATGTAAAGTAACATGTTCACAGATTCTAGGGATTAGGAAAGGGACATCTTGGGGGGGGGGCAAAGCTAATTTATTCCTCCATTAAATAGGCACCTATTGAGCACCTAATGGATGCCCATCACTGTGCCAAATGCTGGGGATAGAAAGTCAATAAGGCAGTTTTTGCCAGTAATGAGTTTGTACTCTAGTGGGGAAGAGAGACATGTCATTAGTTAGAGTGTAGTAAGTACTATGATGGAGGCATGCAAAAAGGCACAATGGGAACCCCCAAAGGGGTAGTATTTATTTTTCTAAGGGAAGTTGAAGGTTTTACATTGAACATTAGCTTTTCAACTAGTTTTTCAGGATACTTAGAATTTCACAATGTGAATACCAAAGGCAGAGCATCATAATCAGACAACTTGTACAAAGTCCTAAAGTTATGAAATAATGTGGCTTGTCCAAGGATTAACTAGTTATTGGGTGTGGCTAAAACTTAGGGCAATGGTGTATGAAGTAGGTGTTGGCAGAAGATGGGGCTGGAGAGGCAAGGCAGGGACCAGATCACAAAGGAACTTTGTATGTGTTAGAGTTTGGACTGTATTCTGCATGCAGTTGGAAACCATTGAAGGTTTTAAATAGGGGGATGGTATGATGAATCTGTGATGCTGGGGGGAGAATGAATGGAGGCGAAGGGAAGCAAGACTGAAGACAGAGAGAGCAACGAGAAAGGTAACAGTAATTGAGAGATGACGGAGTCTGAACAAGAGTGTGACAGAGAATGGAGATCCAGGAATGGATCTGAGGGACAGAGAGGAAGAAGAATTAACAACATTTTGACTGACTCAAGGAAGTGGCATGGGGTAGAAGGGCATGGAATGGATTGGGGTGGGGGGACTGAAAGAGATTGTAGAGTAGAAAGAAAAAAAGAATATGAGCTTTCTAGATAGAAAACAAAGTAGCTGGTATCCAGAGAAATGGAAAATGGAATAAAATGGAATAAAATGTGGAAATAGGAATGAAAGGTGGAAACTTTTTCCAAGTGGAAAATGGAATAAAAGATCAAATAATATTAAGATCTAAGTAGATATTTGATCTGGAGAATGTAGAGCAGTGACAAAAGCATAGATTTTACAACTAGTCATCTCTGTTACATTTGTGATTCTGTCATGTAGTAGCTAGATGGCCTTGGGTGAATTCTTTCACTTCCTTTTTTTAATTGAAGTATAGTTGATTTACAATGTTGTGTTAATTTCTGCTGTACAGCAAAGTGACTCCGTTTTTTATATATATATATATATATATATATATATATATATATATATATATATATATATACACACACACTTTTTTATATTCTTTCCATTATGGTTTATCACAGGATATTGAATATAGTTCCCTGTGCAATACAGTAGGACCCTGTTGTGTATCCATTCTATATATAATAGTTTGCATCTGCTAAACCCAAACTCCCATCCTTCCCTCCTTGACTCCCCCCTTCCCCTTGGCAACCACAAGTCTGTTCTCTGTGTCTGTGAGTCTGTTTCTGTTTCATAGATTGGTTCATTTGTGTAATTATTTCACATCTTTAAGCCTCATTTTCTCCATGTGAAAAATGAGGACACATTATGTGTTCAATATGCTGTGAGAATTAACAAAGGGAACATATATAAAGCACCAAGCAGTGCCTAAAATATAGTAGGGGCCTAAAAAGTGCTGTTTTCCTTGATAACATTGGAAAAGGAAAAGGAACAGGACTCCAGTCCATCGGAGGGAGATTAGGGAAACAGACGGACTATGGTCCCGGCAACATTATAAGACACAGGGACTCAGGTGCAGAGAACAAAGCAGAGTCCATGTATCTGAATCATGGAGCAAGGAATAAGGCAGAAATCTAGTTAGGAGAACTGAGGTAAAAGATGATGGCTGATGGGTGATTTCATGTTATATAAATTTTACTTCAATAAAACAAGTAAATACATAAAAAATAAAAGATTATGGGTGAATATAAAGCCAAGTTGATTTAATATACCATAAAAGTTGGTCTGATATACCTTAACTTTTTTTTCCTTCCTAAAGTAAGGACCCATCCTAACAACTAGACTGGGGCTCTGTGTGTTTGTGTGTGTGTGTGGCGGGTGTGTGGAAGCAACGGCCCCAGTTGTGGAAGGAGGTAACCAGCAGAGGTCATGTATAGATGGCGTCTGTGGTCCCATCAAGCACCATAATTCTGTGATTTGATTTCAGCTGAAATTCGTACATTGTGAAGCAACTGGAGCAAAAAAAGTCCGTGCTTATTCCGGCTTAGTTCAAGAGTGGTAGAATGAGAATTGGAAGAGGTGTTTGTTGGTTTTGTTTTGTTTGTTACAAATCAATTTGAGAATGAATGAAAGCATTAGAAACTCCCCCAAAACACACCTAGGCACATGCACATGGTTGATATATAATTTCAGGAGGTTCAAAGATCCCCTGAAAATATCTGGTATTACTCACAGTTCTTTCCATCACCCACTGATTCTCTACCACTTTTTTTCTTTAAAAAAATATGTTCTATATTTCAGGCATACTCTAAACACTTTATCTGATTTAACTTAGTTAATCCTTATGGCAAACCTATGTGTGGTAGGCTAATAATGGCTCCCAAATATATGGCTCCATCCTAACCCTTGGAACCTGTGAATGTTACCTCCTATGGTAAAGTTTTTTGCAGATATAATTAAAGCTCTTGAGATGAAGACGCTATCCTGGATTATCCAGTTAGCTCTAAATGCTGTCACACATGTCCTTATAAAAGAGAGGCATAGAGAGATCTCACACACACAGAGGGCCACGTGGAGGTAGAGCAGAGATTGGAGTGATGCGGCCACAAACCACCAAATACTGCAGCCACCAGAAGCTGGAGAGGCAAGGCAGCATTCTCCCCTAGAGTCCTTGGAGGGAACAGGACCCTGCCGACATCTTGACTTCAGACTTCTGTCCTCCAGAACTGTGAGAGAATACATTTGTCTTCTTAAGTCACCCAGTTTGCTAAGCCACTCTTAGATTTCTAATGCTCGAAAATGGTGCGAGATAATATATGCTTTTTGTTTTACGCTGCCCAATTTGGGATAATTTGTTACACAGCAATAGATAACTAATACAGTGAGATAAGTGTATTTAAAAAAAAAAACCCTGAAACCCATTCATGGATCTTATAGCTGGAGTATAGGTTAAGAATCCTTGCTAAAGTAGTAAAAGGATATAACAAGGTAGGACTGTGTCAGAAATTTATTGTTTAATGTTTCAGTGAACCAAAAGAAATACAGGATCTCAAAACTGCATTAGACTCAGCAGTGCTTAGACTTTCCCTAGAGTACTGTATCTAATTATGGACTGCTTAATTCAAATGACATGTGGCAAACTTTAGGAGAGTTCAAGGAAGAGCCATCAAAATGATGAGACAGTAGCAGGGTAGGAAGTGTGGAAAGATGAAAGTGAAGAGTTGAGCCTCAGCAAAAGGTACATAAAGCGTTAAATAACAACATATACTGCAGTGCCCTCCTTACTCTAGGAATGGTGTATGTAAGAGAGAGGATGCCTAGAAGTTTTCTCTTCACGTATTTCCTCCAGTACCTGCCATTATGCCTAAGATTTTGCTATTAATAATATTCCTATTTTATTTTACTTTAATTATTATTTTCTAGAGTCTCCTTATGCACATTCCTCTATGAAAGGTCAATTTATAAGATGCTGTCTTATGAACTGATAATCAGGGATTGGTTTGCCAGGTTCTCTCCAACTAAGTCAGCTAAGCACTAGTCTTTAGGCAGGATAGTACATTGGTTAGGAGCATGAACTTGGGGGCCAGAAAACCTGTGTTCCCATCCTAGCTTGATTCTTTAACAAGCCTGCAACCTTGGGAAACAAGCCTGCTCAACCTCTCTGTGTCTATAAAATGGGGGATAATAACTGTAATAGTGCCTTGTGAAGATTAAAGGTGTTCATATGTGTAAAACTCTTAGTGAAGAAGCCTATAGTAGATGTTATATCAATGCTAGCTGTTATTACTTTCCTATAATAATAATTATTAGTTTCCCAACCTTATTTACTCTTCTGACTGGTAAGAAGAATACTTTCCAAGGTAGTTCCCTGGAGCTGCCACATGGTCCATTCTGGGGTGAACTGAACTCACAGAGTAGTTCAGGAATTCTGTCCCCACACCCTCCTATCTGTGATTAGAAAGACTATGGACTTTCCATCAATCAAGAACATTCATGTTTTCTTTCCAAGTGGGAGAAAGTAGAAGGAACTTTTCCTATATAATCCCTGGTGGTCCTCCTGCCTGCCAAGTTATTTGGTAAACCCACAGTTCTAGCTTTCCAGGTATACCAGCCTTTTGCAGTTTGGGGACATTGGTTTCCTGCTTTGCTCTGCTGAAATTAAAATTTTTGCTTCCTCTGATTATAGTAGCTATCAGCCACACCCAACTTCTAAATCTAAGGCAACTCTAAGTTGCCTATTTACCTTTGATGGAGAGTTTTGTTGAGCTTTTTAAGTTGAGGGCAAAAATATATATTTCTTTCCTCATTGTTTTATGTAAGTCTCTCCTGTTTGCAAGTAAGAAAACTAATCTTAAATCAGCTTAAGCTCCACATTCTCACTTTCTGTGCTTAGTTCAAATTTCTGAGAGAGAAAATGTCATGGCTACTGGTATTCCAGTGGGTTGGCTACTCTTAAGTTGGCCGTCTATCTCTGGGGGTAGGTAGTGGTGTTGTTTATATAGATGAGGTCGTGGCCTGAGAAGACAGCCCAAAAGGTGTAAATGACTACTTCTTTTGCTCATATCTAGGGCATGTACTCCTTTGTAGGTTATATTTATTTGGTTGATAGCATGGTGGTTTGTAGCATGGCGAAGCCATTTGACACTGGGAATAAAGAAGTAGAATTAGCTAAGACTATATATACTTGGTTTGTGTTTAGTATCATTTTGCTATGGTGGTTTCTAGGTTCAGTTGACGCTCCTATAGATGCTAGAACTCAAACGGATTTCTGCCTCATTACTCATTTTCTAATGTATGTGCAAGAGAAAGTTCCACTTTCAAAGAATCCAGTTATTCTGTCCTTCATCTCTTTCATAATAGTACTACTAAAAGTCCTATGTATCAAGTATTTTTTGGCAGTCACTGTACAATACATAACATCTACCATCTCATTAAATCCCCGAAATAACTCTCAGGGGGTTATTATCATTCATTCCATTTTATAAATAAGGATACTGAGATTCAGAGAAATCAAGTCAACTTTTTAGGATTGGACAGCTAAGTTGCAGAACTGGGATTCAACTCCAGATCTGTCTAATTTCAGTATGCATATTATCAACGACTACTCTGTACTATCTCTCATTACATTATATTGCAAACAGATTCAGTAATCACAAGAGTATGGCTTCCTAAGGTCAGAGGGTTAGGCTCAGCAACTCACTTAAGAGTGGAAAAAACATAGAGCACTTTGGCAACATCTACAGAAAATCAGAGAGGTAACTAAATGACAGAATGACAGATACTAGAGACAAAGACTCCTGGCCAGAAAGAGTTCCACATAAATAACCAGCCACAAAAACTGGTCCACCAGTGCCACAGTGGCATCTAACTCAGTGGCATACATATTGAAACTAAAGCATTTAGAAATCATCTCCAAAAACAAGGGTAGAAATATAAATTTTGAATGAAAATAAAAAAATCAACCTCAATTGTAATTAGATAAATGCAATGTAAACAAAATTTGTTTATATCTTCTTAAACCCTTTCAGATTTACAGTGATGGAAAAATTGATGACAGTGTTGGAGAGATTGTGAGGAAGTTGGGTGTTCTAGTTTGCTGCTGATAGCAACATAAATTGGTTAATACATTTTTAGGAGGAAATTTATAAAATCAACCTCAATTGAAAAGTGGTTAGTCCTTCATTCAGCAGTTCTACTTCTAGAAATTTATCAGGCAAATAGGCAAATATCTATGTATAAGGATGCTCATTTCAATGTTGTTCATATTTGGCAAACTTGAGAACCAGTTTAAATAATTACTACTAATAAATTGTATTAATCACTATGATAGAATAATATGCAGCCCTTAAAATGATATGTGACTGTATTTACTTATATGAAAAGAGATTCAGGTTATAAAACCTCATGTTTAGTAATCATTTCATCTTTACGTATGTGTCTATCTAGGAAGATATAATTATAAAAGGTTAGCTAATTATAACTGGGCAGTGGATATTCTTCTTTTTCTAATATGTGTTTTTTCCTTCAACATTTTACAGTAAGTAGCATCATTTAAATGATCTGAAACGTGTAAAACTTTTCTTTCTTTTTTTTTTTTTTGAGGTCATGCCACAAGGCTCGTGGGATCTTAGTTCCCCAAGCAGGGATTGAACCCATGCCCTTGGCAATTAAAGCACGGAGTCCTAACCACTGGACCACCAGGAAATTCCTAAAACTTTTTTTAAATTGACGTATAGTTGATTTACAATGTTGTGTTAATTTCTACTGTACAGCAAAGTGATTCAGTTATATATATATATATATATATTTCAGATTATTATCCATTATAGGTTATTACAAGATATTGAATATAGTACCCTATGCTATACAGTAGGAACTTGTTTTCCCATTCTATATATACTAGTTTGTATCTGCTAACCCCAAACTCCCACTCCATCCCTCCCCCACACCCCCTCCCCTTTGGCAACCACAGATCTGTTCTGTATGTCTGTGACTCTGTTTCTGTTTTGTAGATAAGTTTATTTGTGTCATTCTTTAGGTTCCACATATAAGTGATATTATATGGTTATTTGTCTTTCTCTTTCTGCCTTACTTCACTTAGTATGATAATCTCTAGGTCCATCCATGTTGCTGCAAATGGCATTATTTCATTCACTTTTTATGGCTGAGTAGTATTCCATTGTATATATGCACCACATCTTCTTCATTCATCTGTCAATGGACATTTAGGTTGTTTTCATGTCTTGGCTATTGTAAATAGTGCTGCTATGAACATAGGGGTGCATGCATCTTTTTGAATTATAGTTTTGTCTGGATATATGCCCAGGAGTGGGATTTCTGGATCATATGGCAACTCTATTTTTAGTTTTTCGAGGAACCTCCATACTGTTTTCCATAGTGGCTGCACCAGCTTACATTCTCACCAACAGTGTAGGAGGGTTCCGATTTCTCCACACCCTCTCTGACATTTATTATTTATAGACATTTTGCTGATGGCCATTCTGACTGGTGTAAGGTGGTATCTCATTGTAATTTTGATTTGCATTTCTCTAATAATTAGCGATGTTGAGCATCTTTTCATGTGCCTGTTAGCCATCTTTATGTCTTCTTTGGAGAAATGTCTGTTCAGGTCTTCTGCCCATATTTTGATTGGGTTGTTTGTTTTTTTGTTTTTGAGTTGTGTGAGCTGTTTGTATATTTTAGAAATTAAGCCCTTGTCGGTCGCATAACTTGCAAATATGGTTTATGGTTTCCTTTGCTGTGCAAAAGCTTGTAAGTTTAAGTCCCATTTGAAACATGTGAAACTTTTTTTCCACTTACAAATTATGTGTTAGAGCTTGTCAGTGGTGGGGTGGGTCAAATCTTCCCACCAATGTTGCATAGGCACTTGGTGTCACAGTAGATTATGGATATAAGAGGAAATGTACCTGAATATTTGAAGCTTAGTAACAAGAACTGGAGGGCTAGCAAAGAAAAATAGTATTGGTAGTATGTGGAGAGTTAGGCAGATTGGTGGCCAGTACCTGGGCAATCGTGGAAGATTTGGAATCATTAGAATACAGGGCAAGACTATTCATTTCGTGGTGCCAATTTTCTTATATTTTAGTAACAAATAGTTCCTACTGATACCCTGCACAAATTTAATGACTGAGGCCTTTTAGACAGATAGGGCAGAGTCAGGAGAAAGTCAGCTTTGTGTCACAGGACAGTCTGGTATGATCTGACTCTTTGAAGCTTGCCTTTTATACCACAGTTGTCATTGGCAGTCTTTTTTTTTAAAACATCTCCATTGAGGTGTAATTTACATACCAGACATTCATCCATTTAAAATGTCCAATTCAGTGACTTTTAGTAAATTTAGAGAGTTGTGCAACTCTTCTCACAAACCAGGTTTAAATTTTCATCTCCCTACGAAGAAACTCCATTAATTAGTAATATAATACCCCATTTTCCCATCCCCTCAGCTCTAGGCAACTACTAATCTACTTTTTATCTCTATGGACTTGCCCATTCTGGGCCTTTCATAAAAATGGAATCATATAGTATGTGGTCTTTTGTGATTGGCTTCTCCACTTTCTTAGCATAAGGTTTTCAAGGTTCATTCATGTTGGAGCATGTCATAGACTGTCTTCATAGAATTGAAAGAGAAAAGCATAAATGATTAATGAGAAGCCTTTTCTCTGCTCAAAAGGAAAATAATTTTTAAAGACCAAAAGGACTGTTGCAGAATGGACACTAAAGACTGAGGATTTAGAACAAGTGAGAAATGAAAGGGTAATAAGAAATCAAAAGATTCTACTTGTGAAATTGAAACTGATAAACTCAATGAAGAGAAAAAATTTAAATATCTTTAAGTGGTTGCAGGAACTAGAAGAATTGGGGCAAAACTATAATGTTTTGCTTTATATAATAAACAACTGCTTAAAATTAATGCAAAGTTTCAGAAGAGATACGATACCTGCTCAAGAGAAGATAATAGAAGAAAGTGATACCTTAACTCTTCATCTTTGGAGGTATCTCACTGAATATCTTTTTGAGTTGGATTATGGATAACATTAGGGGTGGCAATAGCAGGACTGCTGGATCTCCAGAAAAATTCATCAGGTCCTATTAGAGGAAAGCAGACAATAAGAAAGATCTAGCATCATGATTTGGGAGATAGAAATTCACTGTGGTTGAGGGGCGGACAAAATGTGTGAAGGTGATCAAAAGGTACAGACTTCCAGTTATAAATAAGTCCTGGGAATTTCATGTACAGATGATGACTATAGTTAATGACACTGTATTGTATATTTGAAAGTTGCTAAGAGAGTAGATCTTAAATGTGCTTGTAAAAATTTTGCCATTTGCAGCAACATGGATAAACTTGGAGGGCATTATGCTAAGTGAAATAAGTCAGACAAAGACAAATATTGTATGATATCATTTATATGTGGAACCTAAAAAATCCAATGAACTAGTGAATATAACAAAAAAGAAACAGACTCACAGATACAGAGAACAAACTAGTGATTACCAGTGGGGATAGGGGAGAGGGGAGGGGCAAGATAGGGGTGGAGGAGTAAGAGGTAGAAACTATTAGGTGTAAAATAAGCTACAAGGGTATATTGTACAGCACAGGGAATATAGCCAATATTTTATAATAACTATAAATGGAGTATAACCTTTAAAAATTGTGAATCACTATGTTGTATACCTGTAACTTATACAATATTGTACAGCAACTATACTTCGATTTAAAAAACGTTCTTGACAAAAATGGTGGTGATGGATATTAACTTGTCTTATTGTGGTGATCATTTTGCAATATATACAAATATGGAATCATTATGTTGTAATCTGAAACTAATATCCATTATATCTCAATAAAGTATATAATATGTAATATATAGTATATAATCTAAATATATATATATATGAAAAAAAGACTCATGGAGATGGCAGACATACTATAGATAAACAAGAGATCCAGAAGGAATATTGGCCTATAGAACAAACGATGTTGGATCAGAGAGAGGAGACTGAATAAACTATGTATATGAAGGGAAAATATGGAAAATTTGAGTGTTGAGCTAATAAGAAATGAATCATAAATATCTGTGGAAATGTTATTGCTTTATTTGGTAGTGAGAAAGGGTGATAAATATGTATAATATGTAAATAATTTTGCTAATTAAAAATCTACGAGGACCAAACAAGATAATGACTGGAAAAGCAGTTTGAAAAACAGAAAACGCTATGCAAATGTAGTTGCCATTGTCATTAAGTTTTGTGCTTTAGACTCTAGATTATTCTCTTTGCATCAAACTATTCAAGGATGCTGCTTTATTGTCTTCCTTGGCCAAAACCCCATTTTGTGGCCTTTGGATTTTGGATTTTTCCTTCGGTCATTGTCTTCCCACTTCTGATATGTATTCCATATTGCTGTATTTTAGTTGCTTATCCTACTTGTCTCAGCCTTGCCTAGTCTCTTGGTTCTTCTCTATATGTGGTAATCCCAGTATCAATCCCACTAGGCTCTGATTTTCACTCAGTCTGAAGGCTTGTGGCATGTAGTGAGGTGGGGAAAATGCACCAGGTCGTGTCCATCGTGCCATTTCGTGCT
This sequence comes from Mesoplodon mirus, assembly GCF_964341445.2. Classification (NCBI taxonomy): domain Eukaryota; kingdom Metazoa; phylum Chordata; class Mammalia; order Artiodactyla; family Ziphiidae; genus Mesoplodon; species Mesoplodon mirus. The sequence continues at coordinate 100,973,775 of NC_138981.1, read as the reverse complement.
CTTTGCCCTCCTTTCTCTGCTTCTTGTCTTTGTTAGTGGTTCCATCATGGCCTCACTGATTCAGGCTTACAAACGTGAAATCTTCCCCTCCTTCACTTAAAATGTTTCTGGAACACCTACTCTGTACAAGGACCAGCTGTGCTAAATAGTAGAAGGAGCGCTTGCCATCAAGGAGCTCATAGTCAAATGTAAAATAAGGATGTCTACATAACTAATAATAACATAAAGGTTGACACATGCTATGATGAAGTTGCAAGAAAAGGACAAATTTAATTGACACGGAACATGAGAAAAGGTTTCACAGAGAAAGGGATATTTGAGCTGCATGTTTTTTCCTTAAAGGTGTAAATTTCATACACTAAGTCACCCTTTTTAGTATACAATTCAGTCATCCCATAACCATCCCCCTTGCTCTTCTGTAATCAAACCTTCCCCCTACTCCCAGCCCCTGACAACCACTAATGTGTTAGTTGTCTATAGTTTTGCCTTTTCCAGATTGTCATAAAAAATGAATAATATACTGTATAAAAAGAAGCCAGTGTAAAAATGCTTTATAGTGTAACACATTTGAGATTCATCCATGTTGTTGAGTGTATCAGTAGTTCATTCCTTTTTATTTCCAAGTAATATTGCATTTTATGGATGCATCACAGTTTGTATATCCATCTACCAGTTTGGGTTGTTTCCACTTCGGGGTATACAGGTTTTTGTGTGAATATGATTTTTAATTTCAGTTTGGTAAATATCTAGGAATGGAATTGCTGTGTTGTAATGTAAGTTTATGTTTAAGTTTATAAGAAGCTATCAAACTGTTTTCCAAAGTGGCTGTGCCTACCAGCACTATATGAATGTTCTGGTTGTTTTGCATCCCTGCTGGTACTTGGTAATGTCAGTTCTTTTTTTTTTTAATATTATAGCATTCTAAATAGTGTGTAGTGATATCTAAATGTGTTTTTAATGTGATTTCCCTATGGTTAAATATGAACATCCTTCCATATCTTTATTTGCCATCTGTATATGTTGGGTGAAGTTTCTGTTCAAATATTTTGCCCATTTCTAATTGAGTTGTTATTATTGACAGTTTTTTCCCATTTTTATTGAGTGTTATTTTAACCACTCTCTAATTTTCATCACCCCAAAAGGAAAGCCCATACCCTTTAACAGTCACTCTCCATTTTCCTTACCCCCAGCCCCTGGCAACTACTAATGTACTTTATATCACTATGGATTTGCATATTCTGGACATTTCATATAAATGGAATCATATAATATATGGCCTTTTGTGTATTCATTTTAGCATAAATTTATTCAAGGATTATCCATGTTGTAGCATGTAACCAGTACTTCATTCCTTTTAGGGCTGAATAGTATTCCATCGTATGGATATATCACAATTTGTTTATCCATTCATCAGTTAATGGACAATTGGTTTATTTCCATTTGCTGACTATTATGTGTTTTTTTTGTTTTGTTTTGTTTTGTTTTGCTGCACCGCACGGCATGTGGTATCTTTGTTTCCCAACCAGGGATTGAACCCAAGCCCCCTGCATTGGAAGGCAGAGTCTTAACCACTGGACCACTGGGGAATTCCCTGCTGGCTATTATGAATAATGCTGCTGTAAACATTCATGTGAGAATTTTGTGTGGATATGTTTTCAGTTCTTTTGGCTGTATACCTAGAAGTGGAATTGCTGGGTCATATGGTAACTCTGTACTTAACTTTTTGAGAAATACTGAGTTTTGAGAGTTCTTTTTATATGCTGGATACAACTCATTTATGAGACATGTGATTTGCACATATTTTTTTCCGAGTCTGTGGCTTCTCTTTTCATTATCTTAATATTGTTTTTTGAAGTTAATTTGTCAGTTTTTTCATGGATCATATTTCAGTGTCGTATCTATGAAACCTTTGTCTAAACCAAAGTTACAAAGATTTTGTTCTATGTTTTCTTCTAGAAGTTTTATAGTTTTAGGGTTTACATTTAGGTCTATAATTCATTTTGAGTTAATTTTTGTGTATGATGTGAGGTATGATTCAAGTTGATTTTTTGCATGTGGATATCCAATTATACAAACACCATTGCCTTTATCCTTTGTCAAAAACCAGTTGGCCATATTTGTGTGGGTCTATTTCTGGACTCTCTATTCTGTCCCTTTGATCTATATGTTTATCCTTCTGCCAATATCACACTCTCTGAGTACTGTAGCAATGTAATAAGCCTTACTATCAGGTGGAGTGAGTCCTCCAACTTTGTTCTTTTTCAAAATTGCTTTGACTATACTAGTTCCTTTCCCTTTCCATATGAATTTTTTTTGAACCAACTTGTCTACATCTACAATAAAAATCTCCTGCTAGAAAAATTTTTTAACATCATTATTGGAGTATGATTGCTTTACAGTGGTGTGTTAGTTTCTGCTTTACAACAAAGTGAATCAGTTATACATATACATATATCCCCATATCTCTTCCATCTTGCGTCTCCCTCCCTCCCACACTCCCTATCCCACCCCTCTAGGTGGTCGCAAAGCACCGAGCTGATCTCCCTGTGCCATGTGGCTGCTTCCCACTAGCTAGCTATTTTACATTTGGTAGTGTATATATGTAAATGCCACTCTCTCACTTCATCCCAGCTTACCCTTCCCCCTCCCCGTGTCCTGAAGTCCATTCTCTATGTCTGTGTCTTTATTCCTGCCCTGCCCCTAGATTCTTCAAAAACATTTTTTTTCTTTTTTTTTAGATTCCATATATATGTGTTAGCATACGGTGTTTGTTTTTCTCTTTCTGACTTACTTCACTCTGTATGACACACTCTAGATCCATCCACCTCACTACAAAAACTTAATTTCGTTTCTTTTTATGGCTGAGTAATATTCCATTGTATATATGTGCCACATCTTCTTTATCCATTCATCCGTCAATGGACACCTAGTTTGCTTCCATGTCCTGGCTATTGTAAATAGAGCTGCAATGAACATTGTGGTCCATGACTATTTTTGAATTATGGTTTTCTCAGGGTATATGACCAGTAGTGGGATTGCTGGGTCGTATGGTAGTTCTGTTTGTAGTTTTTTAAGGAACCTCCATACTATTCTCCAAAGTGGCTGTATCAATTTACATTCCCACCAACAGTGCAAGAGGGTTCCCTTTTCTCCACACCCTCTCCAGCATTTATTGTTTGTAGATTTTTTGATGATGGCCATTCTGACTGGTGTGGGGTGATACCTCATTGTAGTTTTGATTTGCATTTCTCTAATGATTAGTGATGTTGAGCATTCTTTCATGTGTTTATTGGCAATCTGCATATCTTCTTTGGAGAAATGTCTATTTAGGTCTTCTGCCCATTTTTGGATTGGGTTGTTTGTTTTTTTGATATTGAGCTGCATGAGCTGCTTGTAAATTTTGGAGATAAATCCTTTGTCAGTTGCTTCATTTGCAAATATTTTCTCCCATTCTGAGGGTTGTCTTTTCGTCTTGTTTATGGTTTCCTTTGCTGTGCAAAAGTTTTGAAGTTTCATTAGGTCCCATTTGTTTATTTTTGTTTTTATTTCCATTTCTCTAGGAGGTGGGTCACTGCTAGAAAATTTTGTCTGTAATTGTAGTTGAATTTGTAGATCAGTTTGGGGAGATTCGACCTCTTAACAATATTGAGTCTTCCAATCCATTAATGTGGTGTGTCTCTCCATTTATTTAGGTCTTCTTTGACATTTTTCAATAATGTTTTGCAGGATGTTTTTTTTTCCTCACACATACAGATCTTGCACATATTTTCCTAGATTTATACCAGTATATTTTATGATTTTTAATGCTACTGTAAATGGTACATTTTTCTTCAATATCCAACTGTTCATTGCTAGTATATAGAAATACAATTTATTTTTACATTATTAACCTTGTATCCTGAGACCTTGCTAAACTCACTTAGTTCTGTCAGCTCTTTTGTATTTTGCTTGAGGTGTTCTACATAGACAATCATATCATATGCAGATAGAGACAGTTTTATTTCTTCCTTTTCAATCTGTGTGCTTTTTAGTTCTTCTTGCTTTTTGCAGTGGCTAGTACCTCCAGAACATTGTTGAATATGAGTGGTGAACGTAAACATTCTTACCTTGTTCTGGATCTTCGAGGCAAGGCATTCAATCTCTTACCCTTAAATATGAAAGCTGTAGTTTTGTAGTTTCCTCAGGTTGAGGAAGTTCCCTTATAACCCTACTTTGCTGAGAGTTTTTATTAGGAATGGAGATTGGACTTTGCCAAATGCTTTTACCGTGTTTATTGAGATTTAATGTGCATATGAATTGCCTAGGTATCTTATTAAATTATAGATTCTGATTCATTCAGTCTGGGAGGGCCGGAGATGCTGCATTTCTTTTTTCTTTTCTTTTTTTTTTCTTTTTCCTGGCTGTGCTGCACAGCTTGTGGGATATTAGTTCCCTGACCAAGGATGGAACCCAGGCACTTGGCAGTGAAAGCGTGGAGTCCTAACCATTGGACTGCCAGGAATTCCTGATTCTGCATTTCTAATAAGCTCAGAGATGATGTTGATGTTGTTTGATAACAGACCACATTTTGAATAGCATAGACCTAGGGTCTAATCTCTATGGTTTGAAGGGAAGACAGTACTGAAGGGTGCTGAAAAAATAAGAGTTGCAAGGAGAAATGTAGAGAACAAATTTTGTCCTGGAGGCCAGTGAAGGAGAGTATCAAGAATGAGGGAGTCACCAACAGTTTTAACTTTTGTTTTTATTTTTTACCAACAGTTTTAAAACCTTCAGTATTAGATTTGTCAAACATGAAATTAGTGTTGGGGTTTTTAAAAATTATTTATTTATTTATTTATTTATTTTTGGCTGCATTGGGTCTTCGTTGCTGCGTGCGGGCTTTCTCTAGTTGTGGCGAGCGGGGGCCACTCTTCATTGCGGTGCACAGGCTTCTCATTGCAGTGGCTTCTCTTGTTGCAGAGAACGGGCTCTAGGCACGTGGGCTCAGTAGTTGTGGCTCATGGGCTCTAGAGCACAGGCTCAGTAGTTGTGGTGCATGGGCTTGGTTGCTCCGCAGCATGTGGGATCTTCCCGGACCAGGGCTCAAACCCGTGTCCCCTGCATTGGCAGGCAGATTCTTAACCACTGCACTACCAGGGAAGTCCCTAGTGTTGGTTTTATAGCAGAAGCTGTACTATTTGAAGTATCACATCATATTATAAAACCAAGCCTCCCTCATTGTCCACATCTGTTTAGTTCCCAAGTTTGGATTGTGGCAGTTCAGATAAGAGAGAACACAATGTGATCTGAATATGTTTGGTTCCTGAGTGTTGAGTCATGAGTAGTAAGAGTCAGATAATGAGGAATATCTGTCTTAACTCAAAAATGTGTCCTAAAATATTTGGTTTCTATGTTAGTATAACAAGAGCTCAAATACTTATATTTGTTTATATCATTTTTTCCCCTACTAGCTGCATACTTCTTGAGATTTAGGATTATGTATTTGCCTTTTTCTTCTCAGTCCCTTGTATTATCACTTGGTACATGGTAGATGCTCATTAAATGTTCATTGAATTGTTGAAATGAGCCAAAGGGAGGAAGAAAAATTATAGACTACTTTCTCAAGGATTTAGTAGTAGAGGGATGGAGAACGATAATCAGGTAGGTAAGGAAGATTCAGGGTTGAATGAAGGCTTGTTTTCTTCTTCTTTTTTATTTTTAGCCATATAGGTATGTGGTTACTTGCAGGCAGAGAAGAAAGACCCAATAACTAGGAAGTGACTGAAGTTATAAGAGACAAAAAGAATAATTAATAGAGCATGTTTCTGTAGCACATAAAGAGCACAAGTAGCTGGCTTAATCATAAGTGGGGGGAACATGACAATACTTTAACCCATTTTGCATTCAGTCACATAGAATCTTCCTTTATCACAAAACCATTCAGACATAGCTTTCACTATAATCAGCCCTAATCCAGGACCTCATTGCTTTTTACCTGAGTAATTTATAGTTTGTCTCCTTCTCTATGTTCTCATTCAAACTCTTCTTTGCAAGTGGCTGTTGGAACTCTCTCCCAAAATCTTTTCCAGAAACAATCTTCCTACTGGAGAACCCATAAGGGGCCCCTCCTATCTGATTTCTGATTTCAGCCTAGTATCTCAACCCCTTGAGATGGATGATGATGTTGGGTTGTTACTGTTTTCTTCAGCCCTAGATTTCTTTATAGGTTCCATTATCAGAGGCTAATATGTGACTCTTGATTCTGTTGCTATGTTGGCATCTAACACAATGAAATTTTTTCCTATAACTGAAAGTAAATGATGATAATACCTTCCATTTTCTAATCAGAGACAAGGATTTCTGCCAAGGAGGCATTCTCAAAAAAAACTTTATTTCAAAGGAATGCCATCAAATGGATAGCTCTGTATGCGTGTGTGCATGTGTGTGTGTTTTATGTCACAGACATAATTTCTATTTGATATGAGTTTATTTTCATGTGTGGGCTAATTGATAGCTTACAGGGTACTTGTGTTTTGCAGTCTGTTGTTTTTGCTCTGAGCAAAAATTTACTCAGCTGATGAGAATATTTTGACAACTCTGCCAGTGTGCCCAGGCAATGCAATTTGGTATGAATTTTCTGGCTGCAATGACCCAATTTTAAGATGTAAAATAGAATACTCTAAATTTATATGGAAATAGCATAGCTAGCCTGGCTTCCCACAAGGAGTAACAAACATTAAGACCTGTACAGCTCCTAATATATAAAATCATAGGATGGAAACATCATGATTTTTGTCTCCTAATCTCATTTGCAAATGTTACAAATGTTGTTTACTGAAATCAAGTTGTAACAAAAATTACAAAGAATTACGGTTTTTAACTTGAGAAAACAGTTCAGTTTTTTTCTTAGGAATGTCTCAGTCAACATTTTATGATTTATTTGTACCTTTAAAAATACCCATACTTTCTCAAAATTCTTCATTTCTTGATGGCCCCACATATACATATGCCCAAATAATTAATTTTCAACAAAGTGTTCTGTCATTTTTCTATTGTGCTCAGTAGTTCAATAACTGCCTTTATGGTGCTTCATTGTGATTCCTATGTCCTCATTCATTTTTCAGCTATTTAACTTTTAAGATTCTGGTCACATAAAGGAATGCACACTGAGTTTTATGAATGACCAAAGGCAACCAATGGCTCCATGTGTATGTGTGTGTGTGTGTGTGTGTACATTTATACATATACATATCAATACGCACACACGTATGTATAAATAAACCGACGTCATTTGCATAGGTATGTTGTGAACTTTAATATTTAAAAACCTGAAACTCAACCAACATAAGTACTAAGCTGTCATTAGTTATTAAAGATGCCTTTCCCATAGGATCAGTAAAACATAATTCTGCACTAGCTGACAGGGAAAGCAAAGCAATCTGCGTTCCCCGAAAGTGTGGTGTTTTAGCAGCTTTCTCCTGTAGGGTTGAGGCTGGCTTGGCAGCCTTGATTATATTGACCATTTTATGGGTCGATTGCCAGGAGATTGAACAGTTGATCTGGTCTTCTTCATGGCCAAAAGGGCCCGATGGTTTGACTGTGATGGTGACTGAAACAACAAACTGAACTGTGAAAACAGTTGAATCAGTGGTGATAGGTGAACACCATCCCACATCTCAAAGAGATCCCTAACATGGAAACTTCAAAACCTGATTTTCAGATTCAGCTGGAGCCCTTACTCATGATGGCTAGCTCAGAATTGGTGTCGCAGTAGACAACTTTAACTGAGGGGATTTTCCATAACGCAAATCAACATTTTAAAGGGTAGGATATTAAAGCAGCCGGAAAGAAAAACAACAAATTTCTAGTGCTATTGAGAAGCCTTGAAAGCATGCCAAGTTAAAATGATGATGGACCATGATATGAGAATCTATAATGAATTTATAGCACAAACATCATGACTCATAAGCTTGTCACGCAAGAGCAATTTTAAGAAGGAGTCATTGCAAATTGATACCTATGTTCCTTGCTCCCTTATGTCCTGAAGTGACATTTTACCATGTACTAGGAAACTGTATAATACTGAATTGACATTAGCACTTAAAAATAAAAGGCAGTATTATGAAGCAAAGATTTGTATATGTCCATTAAGGCTTAAGTATCCATCTAGTTTTATGACTTTGGGCTCCACTTGTGACTGTGATGGCAATGCCTACACATATAAGGTGAAATGGGGGGTTGCAGCAATTCTCAAGATGACTCTGGTTGCAGCATCTCTTACCAAGGAAATTCATTGGGGGTGGGGGAACATGAAATCCTCAAACTTTATGAGCATCAAATTTCCTTAAAACTTGCTTTCTTTTTAAATTGCCCTTTTTTTTTCTTTGCAACGGTGATTATTTGATAGTTTCATTTCTTGCACTGAGCTTTTTCCTTGCTTGTCCATATCAGAAATGTTACCATCCTGAGGATGCAGTATATCAGAAGTCTTCCTGGGTTTGAAACTGGGGGGGCATCTAATGAGCTATCAATAGTGATATCCATTTACCTGGGATTCTGGGTCCTCAGTATACAAGGTAAGGGTGGAGAGAGGAGCAACTCTGTTTCTAGAGCCTTTTACCAAGACACTGAGGGACGGCCTCTCAGATTTCTGTTCTTGAAATGTGAGGCCTGGATGAGAGAATGTGAATTTGAAGCAGGTTTTGTCAGAGATCTTTTGTCTCAGGGCATGAATTTATCTATTCGTTCAACAAATTATTTATTGAGTACCTGTTACATGTTAGGCAATGTGCTAGGCACAGTGTATACAGTAGTTAACAATATAGCCATTGTCACAGACAGACATTAATTTTTTTATTAAAAAAATTATTTTTATTTAAAATAAAATATATTAAGATAGATTTGGAATTAAAAATTTTATATGAGCTATTACAGAAAAGGCCAGGGTGTTACGAATGAATAATGGAGACTGGTAACACCCTTCAAATCGATGAGGGGAAGTCTCTGAAGAGTGACATTTAAGCGGACACCTGAAGGATGAATAGGATGTTAATCAGGTAAAGAGAGGTGGGCGGTGGGGATAAATGTCCCATAGCATGTGTGAAGGCTTAGAAGAGAGAGGCCCATGTGGCTGCAGGCAGAGAGAGAGAGAAAGATCGCTCAAGATAAACCTGGGAAGGCAGACAGAGGCCAGGTCATGCTGGGTGAATTAGTTTGCTAGCCCTGCTGTAACAAGTACCACAGACTGGGTGGCTTAAAACAACAGAAATTTACTGTCTCATAGTTCTGGAGGCTAAAAATCCAAAATCAAGTTGTTGGTGGGGTTCGTTCCTTTAGAGGGCTGTGAGGTAGGGATGTGTTCCGGGACTGTCCACTTAGCTTGTTATGTAGCCACTTCTTCTCCCTGTGGCTCTTCACATTGTCTTCTCTCTATCTGTGTGTCTCTGTGTATACATCTCCTTTTTCTTTTTTTTTTCATATATATAATGACACTAGTCAGATTGGGGCCTACTCTAATGATCTCACTTAAATTGATTACTTCTGCAAACACCTTCTCTCTAAATAAGGTCACATTCTGAGGTACTGGAGGTTAGGACTTCAACATATGAATTTTGGAGGGACACAATTCAACCCATAACACAGAGCCTTGGAGGATATGTTAGTATTTTGGACTCGTCTCTGAGTTCCTAGAGCTGCCATTGAGGAATATTAATTTTTAAAAAAGATCCTTCTATTGTGTGGGGAATCTATTGTGGGGAGTTATATTAATTTTTTATGGCTGCTGTAACCAATTCACACAAATTTAGTGGCTTAAAAACACACACAGATTTATTGTCTGTACTGCAAGTGAAAAGTCCAAAATCAGCTCTCTGGGCTAAAATCAAGGCAGAAGTGTTCCTTCTGAGGGCTATAGGAGAGAATCTGTTTCCTTGCCTTTTCCAGCTTCCAGAGGCCTCCTGCATTCCTTGCCTCATGGCTCCTTCCTCCATTTTCTTTCTTTTTTTAAAAAATTTATTTATTTAATTTATTTATTTTTGGCTGCATTGGGTCTTGATTGCTGCTCGTGTGGGCTTTCTCTAGTTGCGGCGAGCAGGGGCTACTCTTTGTTGCGGTGCACAGGCTTCTCATTGCAGTGGCTTCTCTTGTTGCGGAGCATGGGCTCTAGGCACGTGGGCTTCAGTAGTTGTGGCACGTGGGCTCTAGAGCTCAGGCTCAGTAGTTGTGGCCCACAGGCTTAGTTGCTCCACGGCATGTGGGACCTTCCCGAACCAGGGCTCGAACCCATGTCCCCTGCATTAGCAGGCGGATTCTTAACCACTGTGTCACCAGGGAAGCCCCTTCCTCCATTTTCAAAGCCAGCAATGTAGAATCTTCTCTCTCTGACATCACCTCCGATCATTACATTTTCTATCTCTGACTCTGCCTCCGTCTTATAAGGACCCTTGTGATTACATTGGAGACAACTCTATAATCCAGAATAATCTCCCCATGTCAACATTCTTAACTTAATCATATCTGTAAAATCCCTCTTAACCATGTAAGGGAACCCATACACAGGTTCTAGGGAATAGTTTGTAGACATCTTCCTGTGTGTGTTGTGGGGAGGGGTGTGTGAGGGGCATTATTTAGTCTACCACAGGAGTAAAGGATGAAAGCAAAAAGCCAGTCACAAAGCTTCTGTAGCCATCTGAGCAGGAGATGATTGTAACTCAGACCAGGTGGCAATGGAGATGGAGAGAAGTATTCAGATTGGAGAATTGTTTAGGACACAAAATCAACAGGCCTTGCCAATGAATTGGATAGGATAGGGGAGTGAGAGAGATGGGGTCAACTGTAGTTTGGTTTATATCTACTATGCCTCCTGGTTACTCTGAATGTCATCTTTATATCATAGACCAGGAAATTAAAACTTGCACTTTAAAAATGCTCCTGTATATTTCTAAAAGGAACCATTTTTGCATTCGAAAAGAAGCTTTGTTTCTGTGCTTACTTTGGCATAGGTAGACATTTTATTTTTAACTTTTTGGAAGAGTTGTGTAAAACAGTTTGCTCAGATTTGAAACCTTATGAATAAATCATTTGAAATGGCCTCCTAAATTTGCAATTTATCCCGTTAAGTTTGAAAATGAAAAAGAAGCTCAAGAATTGGAAAATAAAGTCAACTAGCAAATAAAAATTGGTTGAATGTTCAACGTGCATCAAGAGCAAGTAGCAGTTGAAATACTAAAAAGAAAGAATTTTCCTGAGTGGATGACCAAAACTTGCACGTGGTCTGTATGACATTACAAGAAAGGAGGCTGGATTCTAGTTGGAGGTCTCCAAAAAAGTCCAATGGAGCAGACTGGCAAAGATATTCCTGTTGAGAAGCTCCTTGACTGATTCCTATAATCAAGAGCTCCAGGGGATATTGAGGAATGAGGAAAGGGAAAACATAAAACTATATGGGCATTCTTGGGCGAGACAACACATTACAGGTGCACTTGGAAGCAAATTCAGCATATGGAACTAATAACTATTTTATGATGTTTGACATATCTCTAGAAGCACATCCCAGAATCCCATTCAATGAAAAATCCCTTTAGGAAAGATAAATGATCAGCTTAAATGATGACTCTGCCCAGCAAACAGAAGAAAAGCTGTTTCAGAAGTTGATGAGTTGTTGATTCATTTCTTTTTTGCAAGTTTCCAGCTGAATTTGGAATGAAACATAACCACTGCATCCAGTGCTTTCCATTTTGAATCATTTCTAGAGCATTCTATAGTTTAATATGGTCTTTTATGGCAAGATATAATTGTTCTGAACTGTCACTAGATGTCTTTTATTAACTCCAGTTTGGCCTAAATGGAAAAGATATATTAATGCTATGTTTATTTTAGTGATGGAGAACTAAAGTATCATACATATACCTAAGTCCATGTAGGTAAGTTTATTTGTACTAATCAAACAAACTGTCTAGAGCATTAGAAAGTCTGGGCCATAGCATCATGTAATAGATAGTGGGTTCAGCACTTTTCCTCATTTGTTCTGCCTCTGTCTGCTCCAGCTCCTCCAGAGATGGGCCTGCTCCATTCACCATTTGAAATCTCAAGTGGTCTGATCCTACTTTCTCATCTATAAACAAGTCATATAGTATTTAGCCTTTTCCTGATTTGGGGGGGGGCAGCATTTTCATCTGTAATGAAAGCCTTACTAATTTACTAGTCCAAGCATATTTGTATAGCTCCATCACATGCCCACTTTAATAGATGCCACCTGATACAGAAGCCTACTACTTAGAAGCTTGCCTTATAAGCCTACTCAGTGTTTGAAATTTAGGCCACCTAAGAAAGGAAGTTCACCCATAGACACTGTTTCAAGTTTTGGTAAGCACTGGGGAGGGAAGCAGGAAGAATGAATAAATGAATGAATGAGACCTCATCTGTTATTAATATGGCAGTGTTTCCACCTATAAAAATAGGGGGCTGTATTAGATTTCTAGGGTTCCTTCCAGCTCCTGTGGAAGATATCTGGAGAAAAATATCTCCCTTTCTCATCCTCAGGACCTCCCACTCTGATTCAGGACCTCCCACTCTGATACTGTTCCCTAGCCCTTACCAAAAGGATGAAGACATTTTATAACTGATCCTAAAACCACACGAACTGTGGGCAAATGTATCACAGTATTTCTAGAACAGCATGCCAACTCTTGATTATTTATTATGTCATGAGTTTATGAGTGAGTGGGCCATGGTGACCTTCCTTCACAGGGGGGAGGACAAGTAGGCAGTGCATGACCACCGGGATAGCTGCCTTCATATGAAGTGTGGTGGATGACATCCTGAGGTGTACAGGAAAAGCCACATGATATGATGGAAGGAGCATGGGTTTTGGAGGACTATAGATACGGGTTTGATTCCTACCTCAACCATTTTTCTATCAGTGTGATCTTTTTTTTTTTTTTTGCGGTATGCGGGCCTCTCACTGTTGTGGCCTCTCCCGTTGCGGAGCACAGGCTCCGGACGCGCAGGCTCAGCGGCCATGGCTACGGGCCCAGCCGCTCCGCGGCATGTGGGATCCTCCTGGACCGGGGCACAAACCCACGTCGCCTGCATTGGCAGGCGGACTCTCAACCACTGCGCCACCAGGGAAGCCCCTATCAGTGTGATCTTATGTAAGTTATTTGAGTTCTATTAGCCTCACTTTCCTCATATGTTAAATAGGAATAATGATTCTATTGCCTATCAGGGTAGACATTCAGCAGTGATCCTTATTATGCTAAAACTATTTGTCACTCTAGGAAAGCCAAAGGTTTGTTCAGAAAGAGGGAGAGGGTTGCCTACACATTTTCCTTCATTCTGTGTGTTGCGGTACTAAGAATCATCTTGTATGCCACTACTGCCACCAATCTCTTGACTAATTCTTGCCCTTACCTCAAGCTGTCAATGTTAAGAGTACAAGGAGTTTGAAGCTCTTGACCTTCTGATACATGCCTTTCTGTGGTTTAGACAAAAATGTTATGAATACCCCCCTCTCCTCCCATCTTACCGTGGTTTGTCTGCATGGTAAAATGAAAGACACAGTTAAGCATGTAAAGATTTTACTTTGAGATGGATAATATCTGTGATGGTTAATTTTATGTGTCAACTCAACTGGGCTAAGGGATGCCCAGATACCTGTTAAAACATTATTTCTCAGTGTGTCTGTGAGGGTGTTTCTGGAAGAGATTAGCATTTGAATCTGACTGAGTAAAGAGATATGCCCTCACTAATGTGGGTGGGCATCATCCAATCTGTTGAGGACCCAAATAGAACAAAAAGGCAGCTGAAGGGTGAACTCTCACTCTTCTTGAGCTAGGACTTCCATTTCTCCTGCCCTCGGACACTGGAGTTTCTGGTTTGCAGACTCTGGGCTCAGACTGAATTATACTTTCAGCTTTCTTTTGCTTGCAGATGGCAGCTGGTGGGACTTCCTGGCCTCCATGACCACGTGAGCCAATTCTTATAATAAATCTCCTCATATATATCTATATGTATATCTATCTGTCTATCTATCTATTTATCTATTTATCTCCTATTGGTTCTGTTTCTCTGGAGAACCCTGACTAATACAATATCCAAATTAATATTAGTAATAATAATTACAATAATGGCAGCTAACAGTTATGAGCATTTACTATGTTCTGTGCTTTATGCTTAGTACTTGACCTTCATAATCACTTAATCATCACAACAGTCTGATGAGACGGTTACTATTATTATTCTCATGTTAAGTCAAACACATTAAGGCTCAGAGAGGTTAAGTAGCTTGCCAAAAGCCATGTTTTGTAACTAGTAAATGTAGGAATAGGGATTTGAGCCCAAATCTGTTTGACTCTATAGCCCGAGTTGCACCACTAAGCTATTTTAAATGATCCCCAATTGCTGTGAGAATCAAATGAGACTGTAATTTGGTAATGCTTTAAAGATCTAGAAGTACTATCAAAATGGAAGGGCTTATTATTACCCAAACGATTAACTGAACCTAGCACTGTTTATTCAGATGCTTGGCAGCATGTAGACAAAGCCTAAGGCTGTAATGGACCTTTTCCAAGTGGCAAAAGCGTAAATGTAATATAAGCTAATTGGTGACATGTCTTGATTTTCAAAGCATTAGGCAAGCTCATAAGTTCAGCTTCCTACCGGTATACCTATCTCTTTTAAGCAACTGCACCTGTTTTACAATTCAGAGTGATTACATAACTTCAGAACACTGGCAATTGCTCTCTAGCATTCAATTCTCTTAACAAACATTTACTGAGCACCTTTACTCTATACTGTGTGTGTCTATGGAGCATCTCCTGTGTTCAGAGCATTCTTTGTCTGGATAGAGCTTTGTGACTTATATTTGGAAACACTACTTTGAAAAGCCCAGAGCAGAAAGACTGAGATAAAAGTTGTTTCCTCCAGCGAGAACAGTTATTTACCTGGAGTTCACAGGTTTATGATAGTGGTTTTCATATTATACATAGTAAAATCATTCAAGGAGCTTACCTGGGTTTTAATACTAAGATTCTGATTTAGCTGCTTTGGGGTGGTGGGTTTTTTTGGTGTTTTGGGGGTTTTTTGGCTGCATTGGGTCTTCGTTGCTGCGCGTGGGCTTTCTCTAGTTGCAGTGAGCGGGGGCTACTCTTTGTTGCAGTGCGCGGGCTTCTCACTGCGGTTGCTTCTCTTGTTGCGGAGCACGGGCTCTAGGCGTGTGGGCTTCAGTAGTTGCGGCACGTGGGCTCAGTAGTTGTGGCTCACAGGCTCAGTAGTTGCGGCGCATGGGCTTAGTTGCTCCACGGCATGTGAGATCTTCCCAGACCAGGGATCGAACCCATGTCCCCTGCATTGGCAGGTGGATTCTCAACCACTGTGCCACCAGGGAAGTCCAGGATGGTGGTTTTAACAGCTGCCCAGGTGATTCTCATTGTCCAGCCAGGCTTGTTGAGCCACTGGTCCATATCATCTTATCCCACCCAAGCCTCCAGCTAATGAAGGAATGAAATTAAAAAGGAAAACTACCAGAAATTTGGCTCTAGGTCCAACCTACTTGCTTCCTTTTCTCATTCCCCTCGATCCTTATGGTCACCCTGTCCCTTTTAAGTGTCTGAGTTTGGGCTTACAAGAAAAATATCCACACTCTTATAACAAGTGAAGTGAAAATCTGGGTAATCAAATAGTCGAAACCTCACATAGTTATAGAGGTTGGGCTGCTAATACAAATGAGGGAGGCGAGCCAGATGGAGACTATGGTGAACTTGAGACTACAGACCCCATCAAACATGAGGGTGGTGAACGGGGCAGCAGCAGTGACTGTAATCCAGTCAATTGTTCTCAGAGTTCTAAAAGTGTGGTTCTTGGACTTGGTCTAGGAGCATCAGAAGAAAACTTGTTAGAAATGCAAAAAGTCAAGCCCTGCCCCCAGATCCACTGACTGAATCTACATCTGGTGCTTGGGAGCGGAGGTGGGGGGCAGCAGTCAGTGGTCTAACAAGCCCTTCAGGGGATTCTGATCCAATACAACATTTTCAAACCACTGTCTATACTAATGCAAGCCCGGTGTGACCAGATCTGATTTTTCAAGAAAAGTCAGGAATCTGTCTTTCTTTTATTGAGCATCTTTAAACTGTGCTGTATGTGTTCATGGAACATCTCCTGTGCTCACATTATTCTGAACATCTCTTCTTGGCTTTCAGTGATTGGCAACTAATTCAGTTTTTTGTTTGTTGTTTTTCTGAATACACCTTACGGTCCAAAGAAAACGCATCCTTGGGCTAACCCTCAATTGTCTCTATCCTACAAGGGTTAAATAGTTTTGAAATATTCTTCATATCTTCGTGACATTTCCCGACCCACACCTCAGTATCCTGAGTAACCAATTAAACCATGAAATTTGGAATACTGGCATAGGTAATTTCGATATGAGAACCCCAGCCTAGGTTTCCTATTAGTTTTATGACAAAGAAGCAAAAAACTAGGAAGGACTGTGAATTAAATCAGTGTCACAAGTTTGAATCCTTTCACTCTTAAACCAAATTTCTAGACAGGGTCCATCCCTGGGTATTCATAATAAATTGCATAAATATCCAGTGAAGCCTCTTGATTTTTTTCAGCCTATTCCACTTATCTGGAGAGTAGGGAAGGCATGTAATGCCTAGATTGTGAAATTTACAACTCTAAGTACAGTCATGACTTTAGCACTCTTTCTACATTCGAGGAATTATGTGTATGTGTGAGAGAGATTTACTTAGACTGTGCTCATCAAATGGTTGTTTTTGAAAGCTATTGTATAGCACAGGAACACTGGAGTTTAAAATATAGGATGACCAACCATCCCAGTTTTCCCAGGACTGAGGAGGTTCATGAGAAGGGGAACTTCCAGTTTCAAAACCAGGACAGTGTGAGAAAACCAGGACAAGTTGGTCTTCCTAGTCTTTAATGCTCAAGTTTCTCTTGCATCACTTTGCTTTGGATGTAGAACAGAATAAAGGTGGGAGTTGGTAGAAAAGTTACATTGTATTGTTAAAAACAATTTTATAACTGGCTAAAATCAAAAGGCAGACATTGTAGGAAGGGAAATTTTAGCCAGAAATAAGAAAAGACTTTCAAATGGAGGTGCTACTGAAGTGCCTGACATGAGATATAATATCCTGGAAGTCAGGCAGGATCCAACACAGTGCTGACCCCAGAGAGTTTAAAACATGGTCAAGTATGGAGACAAAGGACTAAAGCTTTTGAGGCACCTGGTCAGAAGGGCAAATCGAGGTCAGTGAATTGCAAGGTAATCATGTCAGGATAATCAAGAACAGGGCAGGAAGCGATGTAGGAGGTGCATCAGAGTAAACAGTCCAGCATAGAGGTAGTTAAGCAACAAAAGGGTATTTGCAGCCTATTTTTATGTGGTGGTAGGTGGTTCTATGGTATAGGAGTAGACCTCATGAATTAAAGGCATAGGGCAATAAGAAACTTTAACAACTACAGTTGATGAAAGGTTGAATTAAATGACCTCATATTCCCATTCAATTTTGATAATCGTTGAAAATTCAGATTCTGTTTAAAAAAAGATATTTAACATGCTTATATTATTAATCTTTCACTCTATCTCTTCAAAAATTGGGGTAATAAATCAAACTTTGTGAGATTAATGTGAAGATTAAAGATAATGCATCACTTATCACAATGCCTGGAACATAATAGTTGCTCAGTAAATGGGAGCTATTATTATTATTATTAAAATTCTTAAAATATGTTTTCCTAAACCTAGTCTTTTTTTTGAATTTTTGAATTTTATTTTTTTTATACAGCAGGTTCTTATTAGTCATCGATTTTGTACACATGAGTGTATACATGTCAATCCCAATCACCCAATTCATCACAGCACCACCCCCAACACCCCGCCACATTCCCCCCTTGGTGTCCATATGTATGTTCTCTATATCTGTGTCTCAACTTCTGCCCTGCAAACCGGTTCATCTGTACCATTTTTCTAGGTTCCACATATATGTGTTAATATATGATATTTGTTTCTGACTTACTTCACTACTTCACTCTGTATGACAGTCTCTAGATCCTTCCACATCTCAACAAATGACCCAATTTCGTTCCTTTTTGTGGCTGAGTAATATTCCATTGTATATATGTACCACAACTTCTTTATCCATTTGACTGTCGATAGGCATTTAGGTTGCTTCCATGACCTGGCTATTGTAAATAGTGCTGCAATGAACATTGGCGTGCATGTGCCTTTTTGAATTACGGTTTTCTCTGGGTATATGCCCAGTAGTGGGATTGCTGGATCATATTGTAATTTTATTTTTAGTTTTTTAAGGAACCTCCATATTGTTCTCCATAGTGGCTGTATCAATTTACATTCCCACCAACAGTGCAAGAGGATTCCCTTTTCTCCACGCTCTCTCCAGCATTTGTTGTTTGTAGATTTTCTGGTGATGCCCTTTCTAACTGGTGTGAGATGATACCTCATTGTAGTTTTGATTTGCATTTCTCCAATAATTAGTGATGTTCAGCAGCTGTTCATTTGCTTCTTGGCCATCTGTATGTCTTCTTTGGAGGAATGTCTGTTTAGGTCGTCTTCCCATTTTTGGATTGGGTTGGTTGATTTTTTGATATTGAGCTGCATGAGCTGTTTCTATATTTTGGAGATTAATCCTTTGTCCGTTGATTCGTTTGCAAATATTTTCTCCCATTCTGAGGGTTGTCTTTTCATCTTGTTTATGGTTTCCTTTGCTGTGCAAAAGCTTTTAAGTTTCATTAGGTCCCATGTGTTTATTTTTGTTTTTATTTCCATTACTCTAGGAGGTGGATCAAAAAAGATCTTGCTGTGATTTATGTCAAAGAGTGTTCTTCCTGTGTTTTCTTCTAAGAGTTTTATAGTGTCCGGTCTTACATTTAGGTCTCTAATCCATTTTGAGTTTATTTTTATGGTGTTAGGGAGTGTTCTAATTTCATTCTTTTACATGTAGCTGTCCAGTTTTTCCAGCACTACTTATTGAAGAGACTGTCTTTTCTCCACTGTATATCCTTGCCTCCTTTGTCATAGATTAGTTGACCATAGGTGTGTGGGTTTACCTCTGGGCTTTCTATCTTGTTCCAGTCATCTATGTTTCTGTTTTTGTGCCAGAACCATATTGTCTTGATTACTGTAGCTTTGTAGTATAGTCTGAAGTCAGGGAGTCTGATTCATCCAGCTCCGTTTTTTTCCCTCAAGACTGCTTTGGTTATTTGGGGTCTCTTGTGCCTCCATGCAAATTTTAAGATTTTTTGTTCTAGTTCCATAAAAAATGCCATTGGTAATTTGAAAGGGATTGCATTGAATCTGCAGATTGCTTTGGGTAGTATAGTCATTTTCACAATATTGATTCTTCCAATCCAAGAACATGGTATATCTCTCCATCTGTTGGTATCATCTTTAATTTCTTTCATCAGTGTCTTATATAGTTTTCTGCTTGCAGGTCTTTTGCCTCCCTAGGTAGGTTTATTCCTAGGTATTTTATTCTTTTTGTTGTAGTGGTAAATAGGAGTGTTTCCTTAATTTCTCTTTCAGATTTTTCATCTTTAGTGTATAGGAATGCAAGAGATTTCTGTGCATTAATTTTGTATCCTGAAACTTTACCAAATTCATCGATTAGCTCTAGAAGTTTTCTGGTGGCATCTTTAGCATTCTCTATGTATAGTATCATGTCATCGGCAAACAGTGACAGGTTTACTTCTTCTTTTCCAATTTCTACTCCCTTTATTTCTTTTTCATCACTGATTGCTGTGGCTAGGACTTGCAAAACTATGTTGAATAATAGTGGAGAGAGTGGACATCCTTGTCTTCTTCCTGATCTTAGAGGAAATGCTTTCAGTTTTTCACCATTGAGAATGATGTTTGCTGTGGGTTTGTCGTATATGGCCTTTATTATGTTGAGGTAGGTTCCATCTATTCCCGCTTTCTGGAGAGCTTTTTATCATAAATGGGTGTTGAATTTTGTCAGAAGCTTTTTCTGCATCTATTGAGATGCTGATATGGTTTTCTCCTTCAATTTGTTAATATGGTTTATCACATTGATTTGTGTATACTGAGGAATCCTTGCATTCCTGGGATAAACCCCACTTGATCATGGTATATGATCCTTTTAATGTGTTGTTGGATTCTGTTTGCTAGTATTTTGTTGAGTATTTTTGCATCTATATTCATCAGTGATATTGGTCTGTAATTTTCTTTTTTTGTAGTATATTTGACTGGTTTTCATATCAGGGTGATGGTGGCCTCATAGAATGAGTTTGGGAGTGTTCCTTCCTCTGCAGTTGTTTGGAAGAGTTTGAGAAGGATGGGTGTTAGCTCTTCTCTAAATGTTTGATAGAATTCACCTGTGAAGCCATCTGGTCCTGGACTTCTGTTTGTTGGAAGATTTTTAATCACAGTTTCAATTTCATTACTTGTGATTGGTCTGTTCATATTTTCTACTTCTTCCTGGTTCAGTCTTGGAAGGTTATACCTTTCTAAGAATTTGTCCATTTTCTCCAGGTTGTCCAGTTTATTGGCATAGAGGTGCTTGTAGTAATCTCTCATGATCCTTTGTATTTCTGTGGTGTCCATTGTAACTTCTCCTTTTTCATTTCTAATTTTATTGATTTGAGTCCTCTCGCTCTTTTTCTTGATGAGTCTGGCTAATGGTTTATCAATTTTGTTTATCTTCTCAAAGAACCAGCTTTTAGTTTTATTGATCTTTGCTATTGTTTTCTTTGTTTCTATTTCATTTATTTCTGCTCTGATCTTTATGATTTCTTTCCTGCTGCAAACTTTGGGTTTTGTTTGTTCTTCTTTCTCTAGTTCCTTTAGGTGTAAGTTAGATTGTTTATTTGAGATTTTTCATGTTTCTTGAGGTAGGCTTGTATAGCTATAAACTTCCCTCTTAGAACTGCTTTTGCTGCATCCCATAGGTTTTGGATCATCGTGTTTCCATTGTCATTTGTCTCTAGGTAGTTTTTGATTTCCTCTTTGATTTCTTCAGTGATCTCTTGGTTATTTAGTAACGTATTGTTTAGCTTCCATGTGTTTGTGTTTTTCATGCTTTTTTTCCTCTAATTGATTTCTAATCTCATAGCGTTGTGGTCAGAAAGGATGCTTGATATGATTTCAGTTTTCTTAAATTTACTGAGGCTTGATTTGTGACCCAAGATGTGATCTGTACTGGAGGATGTTCCCTGCGCACTTGAGAAGAAAGTGTAACCTGCTGTTTTTGGATGGAATGTCCTTATAAATATCAATTAAACCTATCTGGTCTATTGTGTCATTTAAAGCTTGTGTTTCCTTATTAATTTTCTGTTTGGATGATCTGTCCTTTGGTGTAAGTGAGGTGTTAAAGTCTCTCACTATTATTGTGTTACTGTCCATTTCCTCTTTTAGAGCTGTTAGCAGTTGCCTTATGTATTGAGGTGCTCCTATGTTGGGTGCATATATATTTATAATTGTTGTATCTTCTTCTTGGATTGATCCATTGATCATTACATAGTGTCCTTCCTTGTCTCTTGTAACATTCTGTATTTTAAAGTCTACTTTATCTGATATGAGTATTGCTACTCCAGCTCTCTTTTGATTTCCATTTGCATGGAATATCTTTTTCCATCCCCTCACTTTCAGTCTGTATGTGTCCCTAGGTCTGAAGTGGGTCTCTTGTAGGCCCCATATATATGGGTCTTGTTTTTGTATCCATTCAGCAAGCCTGTTTCTTTTGGTTGGAGCATTTAATCCATTCACGCTTAAGGTAATTATCGATATGTATGTTCCTATGACCATTTTCGTAATTGTTTTGGGTTTGTCTTTGTAGATCCTTTTCTTCTCTTGTGTTTCCTACTTAGAGAAGTTCCTTTAGCTTTTGTTGTAGAGCTGGTTTGGTGGTGCTGAATTCTCTTAGCTTTTGCTTGTCTGTAAAGCTTTTGATTTCTCCAGCAAATCTGAATGACATCCTTGCCAGGTAGAATAATCTTGGTTGTAGTTTTTTCCCTTTTATATCTTTAACTATATCATGCCACTCCCTTGTGGCTTGGAGTTTTTGCTGAGAAATCAGCTGTTAACCTTATGGGAGTTCCCTTGTATGTTATTTTTCATTTCAGTTATTGTATTGTTCATCTCTGTTTGCTTTTTAATTCTTCTAGGTGTTTGTTCTTTAATTCTTCTAGGTCTTTTTTATTTTTATTTTTATTTTTTATTTTTTATTTATTTTTATTTTTAGCATTCAGGATTTCTTTTTTTTTTTAATTTTATTTATCTATTTTTGCTGTGTTGGGTCTCCGCCTCTGCACGAGGGCCCTCTCCAGCTGCGGCGAGCAGGTGCCACTCCTCATCGCGGTGCGCGGGCCCCTCACCGCCGCGGCCTCTCCTGCTGCGGAGCACAGGCTCCAGACGCACAGGCTCAGCAGTCGTGGCCCACGGGCCCAGCTGCTCCGCGGCATGCGGGATCCTCCCAAACCAGGGCTTGAACCCGTGTCCGCCGCACCGGCAGGCAGACCCTCAGCCACTGCGCCACCAGGGAAGCCCTCTAGGTCTTTTTTAAACATTTCTTGCATCTTCTCGATCTTTGCCTCCATTGTTTTTCTGAGGTCCTGGATCATCTTCACTATCATTATTCTGAATTCTTTTTCTGGAAGGTTGCCTATCTCCACTTCATTTAGTTGTTTTTCTGGTGTTTTATCTTGTTCCTTCATCTGGTACATAGCCCTCTGTCCTCCTTTCATCTTGTCTATCTCTCTGTGAATGTGGTTTTTGTTCCACAGGCTGCAGGATTGTAGTTCTTCTTGCTTCTGCTCTCTGCCCTCTGGTGGATGAGGCTATCTAAGCGGCTTGATGGGAGGGACTGGTGGTGGGTAGAGCTGACTGTTGCTCTGGTGGGCAGAGCTCAGTAAAACTTTAATCCACTTGACTGTTTATGGGTGGGGCTGGGTTCCCTACCTGTTGGTTGTTTGGCCTGAGGCAACCCAACACTGGAGCCTACTTAGGCTCTTTGGTGGGGCTAATGACAGACTCTAGGAGGGCTCATGCCAAGGAGTACTTCCCAGAACTTCTGCTGTCCATGTCCTTGTCCCCATGGTTAGCCACAGCCCCCCCCCACTGCCTCTGCAGGAGACCCTCCAACACTAGCAGGTATGTCTGGTTCAGTCTCCCCTGGGGTCACTGCTCCTTCCCCTGGGTCCCGATGCACACACTACTTTGTGTGTGCCCTCCAAGAGTGGAGTCTCTGTTTCCCCCAGTCCTGTCGAAGTCCTGCAGTCAATTCCCACTAGGCTTCAAAGTCTGATTCTCTAGGTTTTCCTCCTCCTGTTGCCAGACCCCCAGGTTGGGAAGCCTGACGTGGGGCTCAGAACCTTCACTCCAGTGGGTGGACTTCCGTGGTATAAGTGTTCTCCAGTCTGTGAGTCACCACCCCCCAGCAGTTATGGGGTTTGATTTTACTGTGATTGTGCCCCTCCTACCATCTCATTGTGGCTTCTCCTTTGTCCTTGGATGTGGGGTATCTTTTTTGGTGAGTTCCAGTGTCTTCCTGTTGATGATTGTCCAGCAGCTAGTTGTGATTCTGGTGTTCTCACAAGAGGGAGTGAGAGCACGTCCTTCTACTCCGCCATCTTGGTTCAGAGCGTCAAATCTAGTCTTTCTTGATAGAAAATTTTGTTGTCTCTTTTTATTTCTTTTTTTTTGTAATTTGCAAATTGTGAAGCTAATTTTTTAAACTGGTAAATGTCTCATAGTAAACTTTGCCAAATTATTGATGCTTGGTGCAAATATTTCAATTCTCTTTATAATTGTTTTTTTTTTTTTTTTTTTTTTTTTTAAATTAATTTTATTTATTTATTTATTTTTGGCTGTGTTGGGTCTTCATTGCTGTGCACATTGCTGTGCTTTCTCTAGTTGCAATGAGCGGGAGCTACTCTTTCGTTGCGGTGCATGGGCTTCTCAATGTGGTGGCTTCTCTTGTTGCGGAGCGTGGGCTCTAGGCGTTCAGGCTTTAGTAGCTGTGGCACGTGGACTCAGTAGTTGTGGTGCACGGGCTTAGTTGCTCCCAGGCATGTGGGATCTTCCTGGACCAGGACTTGAACCCGTGTCCCCTGCATTGGCAGGCGGATTCTTAGCCACTGCACCACCAGGGAAGTCCCTATAATTGTTTTTTGACATGACCTTAATAACAATAACTTTTTCTCTTGTCCATAATTTAAATTTTCACTTAATAAAGTTTGCATTGCATTTCTAATTGCTTTGCATGACATTCTCCCGTATACTCTTTAAGTCATTTGGGATATAACACTAAACCATATTAATGAAATTAACCCCACTCATTGAACTTAAATAAGATGCTATACAACCATAAATCATGACATATGACCACCCCTAGTTTTTATTATTTACAGTTTATAGTAACTGATTTGGAATTTATTTTATTAATTTAAAAGAATATAATGTTTCATAGGGAAGTAGCATAAATAGAAGGCGATGGAATAGAATAGCTATTAAATGCATGGGTTTTTGTAGTCAGGCAGATTGGTTGAAATCTTGGTTCCAATATTGTGGCATCCTCGAGCAAGTCATGTATTGTGACTTATGTTAGCCTCAGTTTTCTCATCTCTACGGTAGGGAAAATAATGTCTACATCAGAGTGTTGTCAGTGAGGCTTAAGTTAAATGAAATGACTCTTATAAAGCATTTAGAATGGTAAGTTGCTCAATAAATGTGAATCCTTTCTACCACCACTATTATTGTTAGTTATTTAAACATTATAAAACAATCTTTTAAAATCCTCATTTTGATGAAAGATATCAGATGTATTCTTTCTCTTTGAATCTGATATTTTATCTGATGATTTATGGCATACTTCTATCTTGCATATTCATCTTTACACTTTGTCTAGTATATTTAGCATTTAGGCAAGGGTGATATTAAGAATATTTAACACCTAATACTGTGTGAGCATTTACAATTCAGAACTTTCAGCTGGTCAATGAGAATGTGCACTGACCCTAACAATACATTAATACCATGCCACTACATACTGGTTGACTATCAACCTGCCTTTGACATAGGGCTGAAGGTGTGGCAAAATTTCATGGAGATTTGAAAGGCCAAAGTTTGCAGTATGATCAGGCCAAAGAAGATTTGAGTATGGGCAGGCCCACAAAGATAAAAAGTCTAATGTCTATTGTGGTGTATTATTCTTTACTAAGATCCTTGCAGATGGTATGGGGTTTCATGTCCAGTTTTCCATTCATTAAAGTCTTTGGTGCTGGGTATCATCTTTGGTATGGCATGATTATATTGCTTAGTGGGAAACTAGTGTGAAGATAGCTTAGCTTTCTTCACTCATTTAGGTAATAATAGCAGAGGCATAGACTCTGGAGTAAGACTTATAATCTATATGACCTTGGATATGTTATTTAACTTCTATGTATCTCAGTTTCCTCAAAACATTGTGGGACTGGCCTCTACATACAGCTTAATTCAAGTATAGTGTTGTCCAAGCCCAGTTTGACACCCCATCAGTAACTCCAGATATTTAGGGACACTGGCCGGATTCTCTGCTACAAATTAATTTTAACTATAAAATATCTATAACATGTAGCATATTTGCTTAGGGAAGGAGAGAATGCTAGAAATCAGACTATCAAAGGTAAGTGTATACATTTTAAAGGGTATTATAGCTCCAAAAAAATTAGAAATCATCGGCTAGGTTTTTGGTAGTAGAAGAATAAAAGTTAATTGGAGTCAGGCAAAGGCGTAAGGCAAGTTCAATAAAGGACACCAGTCTCTGTTTCAATAATGCCAAATATCCAAAAGGATATAAAAGTATAAAGATAATTATTCAGATATGTTAAAATAACTCCCTATTAACCAGGTGATTTTTGTACAAATGTTAGGCATTCAAATCCTTCAAAGATAATAAAGTCCTTAGCAGGTCATCATGGTGCCTTGTAGACCACAAGAAGGAATTTGCATTTTATTCCAAGTATGATTTAAACTTCTGGATAGTTTTGAGCCAAGGAATGTTATATGATCAAATTTATATGCTAAAAATGCCTTAGGATGTTTAATGGATACTTGATTTTTGAAG
Organism: Mesoplodon mirus; assembly: GCF_964341445.2. Taxonomy (NCBI): domain Eukaryota; kingdom Metazoa; phylum Chordata; class Mammalia; order Artiodactyla; family Ziphiidae; genus Mesoplodon; species Mesoplodon mirus. The sequence goes on along the minus strand of NC_138981.1, from coordinate 100,947,700 downwards.
TGCAAAAGAGGAATCACCTTTGGTGAAATGTTTCAAATGATAGTGGCTAGGAGAAGAGTAACATTGGTAGAGGAGGTGATAAAAGGTAAAATTTAGTATTTATTTTTTAAGATGGAGCTATTAAGATTTCCAGGTATGTTTTATGTAGCTGGTGGGGTGATGGAAAGAGCAACGAGGTGAATGATGGTGCTATTTCCTCACTTGCGGAAGATGTGAGACAGTGGGTTTTTTCTGCTCTCACTCCCAACCTCCAAACCTGTGTTCATCCCATCATCAATTTTCTGTATTTCTACTCCTTGGATGGTAACATTATTGAAGAATCATTTCTCTCTGCTGATTGGTTTCACCACTGTCGATTTCTTCTTTTAATTCATCTGAGTTCTCACTGTTGTCTAGCAATGTGTTTATTTAACTATTAAATTCTGCATGGGAGATACTCCAAACTCTTCCACTCTTCTCAAGCCACCCTCTGCCCTTTGTTCCTCCTATTCTCGGCAAGTAACTGTATACAGTTGTCGACTGAAAAATATGTGCAATGTGAGAGTTGTGAGTTAAGTTTTATTTGGGGCAAAATGAGAACGATAGCCTGGGACACAGCATCTCGGATAGCTTGGAGAAACTGCTCCAAAGAGGTAGGGGGGAAGGTCAGTGTTACGTATGACTTTAGTGAAGGGGGACGTGCAGTCAGGCACGCATTTTGGCAGAGGTTGGCTGCTAGTCACAAGGAGCAGATGTCACTGTCAATGATTTTAGTGCTTTTCTAGATATGAGGAGATGCAAGAATTAGGCTCATAAAATCTTCTGAAAATTTCTGTCTGAAAGCCTGTTCTACCAGTTTTTCCCAGAGCACAGAGTTCCTCATACCTGATCTCCACCCTGAACTCCTTTCCGGGGGTGTTGAAGGTCAGAGCCTGCAGTGGCGTGTGACTTGATCCTTGGAGAGGCAGATGGCAAGTGCCAATTTGTAGGTGGCACAGTCATCCCTCAGAATCTGCAGGGGATCGGCTCTAGGACCTGCCATGGATACCAAAATCCTCTGATGCTCAGTCCCATAGTCAGCCCTATGTATCCATGGATGTGGAAGCCTCGGATACAGAGGTCAACTGTATTTTACTTTGTAGAGCATTTTAAGGTCATTTGATATATTTTCTCACATTTTTAGGACCTCCTCTGCTTTCCTCCTGTCTTTAAGGAGAGTTTCCCTCTTCCTTTTCAAGGTTAATATCACACTTACGCTGTTGATTAATGGAAGAGAGAGTAGGAAATTGAATTATCTTTTCCTCTCTTCCTGGTATCTTCAGAGAGCTCATTTTCCTTTGAGATTGTTAATTATAATGAGTGTGTTAGCCTAGATCTGTCAGGGCCCACCAAGTGAAGAAGGACCTTCTGGAAGAGAAATGAGCACAAAGGAACGAAAAGGGGAGAGAGATAGAGACAGACAGACAGACACTGTTTAAGTCCCCTTGGATCTTGCCCAGCTTAAAGCTACATATAGCCCTAGCCTTTGTTATATAAGCTTATAAGGTACAGTTTTAGATTTTTGCTTAAGCTAAGTTGAGTAGAGTTTCTGTCACTTGTGACCTATTGAGCCCTCTTATGGTGACCCCTGAAACACCTCTGTAACTCTAGGAACCAAAGTGAAAATAACTCTTCTTGAGTACAGTCCTCAACACTTACTTTTAGAAAATGAAGACATCTTGAACATGTTTTTTATTTAAAAAGGAGAAAGAAGCATTGGGAGAGAGCTGATTGATGGAAAAGGTGAGAGCAAGAAATGCTAAAAAACATAGGCAAGCAGTTAGCTTTAGAATGGAGAATGAAAATCTGAGTCAGGGAGGAAGATGAGAACTCTTTCTGGATCTATTCAGTCTTGTTGAACCAACTTTGTTTACATGCCTGTCCCAGAACCAACCACTGTGGCTAGAGACATGAAATGTTCTGGCTGACCAAGCCAAGGGCATGAACCAGGGATGAGGATGACTAGAGCCACCTTAAATGGAGTGGGAGTGGCTTCCCATAGGGGAAAAAATGAGCCATAAAAAGTCTGAAATCCAGTGCCCTAGAACAAAAGTCAGCAAACTTTTTCTCTAAAAGGCTAAACAGTAAATATTTTAGGTTTTGTGGACCATTTGGTCTCTGTTGCCACTACTCAACTCTACCTTTGTAGTGTGAAAACAGCCATAGACAATATGTAAATGAGTTGGCTTGCCTGTGTTCAAATAAAACTTTATTTACAAAATCAGGCAGTGGACTGGATTTGGTGTGTGGGCTATAGTTTGCCAACCCTTTTCCTAGAAGGTTGGCAGTGACCTGTTTGAAAAACCCAAAGAAATTTTCTTAGTGCTCCTCTTCCTTGAGCAGGAACCTGAAAACAGCCTAGAGTCATAGAAGAAGGGAACATTTTTTAAAGCAGAGCTTCTTAGCCTTATTTTTTAGATGCACAGTGATTTCTTATTCTATCTTCAGTAATATCCCCATCAACTAAGATTTGTAGAGCAATCTCCTCCCAAATTTGATATTCACCACTAGGATTCATGAGATGATTTTAGGTGGCACAAGGATGAATATTTAAAAAATTTTAATAGTTATACTAAATCTTAAAATCCATGTTTTAATAGATTTCATTGCTTATTATGGTGCTGAGTTAGACAAAGTAGGTTGATTTAAATAATATAACACATGAATGATACAAATTGAGGAAATGGTTAATGAGCATTAACTCTCAGTTGAGCTATGACATCTATAGGCCTTTTGGATATGATTTTTGAAATTATACATGCTCTCTATTCCTTCCTCCATGCCTCAGACCCTCCCTAACCAAGAGATTGCAATACACCTTTCTAGGAGGCAGGCTTCCCCATTCTCTCCACTTTGGGACTTTTCTATTTTTAATGGGTTAAGTGCAGTTCACTGGCTCTTGGCCCAAAAATCTTCAAGATACCATTGTAGTACTTGACATCACCAATGTCTCATCTTCACATGGCCAAGCTAAAGCCAACAGCTTACCATGTGAGACAGCTTTTCTGTCTGTATTCTGTTTCTGCTAATAGTGCTACCGTCCTGTTAGTCACACGGACTGAGAACTTGGTTCACGTCTTTAACTCTTGCTCTTCCTGGACCATTCTGACTAATTATTTTAGGCATTTCTATCATCCAATGACTATTCGTTCTATTCTCTGTGAGAGAACATTTATTCCGTAACTTTTTGTGGGGAAGATGTCAGGAAGGAGTTCCTTTTACTGCTCTCCCATCCTCTGGACTTTGGCTCTAAACAATCCTAGACACTACTTCAGGATTAATCTTCCTACAGCACGAATCTGACATGTCATGCTCATACTCAAGCATAGTCAATGGCTCTGCATTATCTACTAAATGATGTCTAAATTCATTAATATAGTATTCAAGATCCTTGACAGTCTGCTACCGCCTAATTATTGGTCCATGTATTCTACTGCTTCCCTCTATATTCCCTGAGCTCCAGCGAACCCAAGTGCCTCCACAATTTCATTATACTTTTCCCCTCTGTGCTTTTTCATACTCTATTCTCCTGTCAAGAAGCCCTTCCACTTTTTCTTTTCAAAATCCTATCAGTTTCGAATGATTAAGTAAAAGGATGCTGTATCCATATCCTGGAATACTTTGTGGCTGTTAACATGATGGTTTACAAGGGTTTTAAACGTATGTTCACTTACATGACAAATATTATAGAGCATCTCCTACATGCCAGACACTCTGCTACGTGCCAAGGATACAGAGGTTCAAAGGACAGACACAGCTGATGCCATCACAAAGCTTAAGTTAGAGTGGGGTGTTTAGATGTTGAGGAACTCAGTGGAGGTGTGCTGAGTGCTTGAATGATAATAGTGGGGGTGATAAGGACATTTAACCTCGTCTAAAGGTAAAGGGCAGCTTCTTGGAGGCAGTCATGTTTTAGGCATGCCTGAAACATGGAAAGATCGTGGTTCTTAAAGTTTTTGGTCTCAGGACCCCTTTGCATTCTTAAAAATAATTGAGCTTTTGTCTATATGGGTTATACATACATATTTCAATACTTACTATTAGAAATTTAGAATAATTGACAATTAAAAATGTGTATGTCAATAGGTTTATTATTTTAATAACAAAGACCTGTATTTTACAAACCACAGAATGTTTAGTGAGGAAAGTGGCACCTATATTTTTAGTAATCTCTTTAATATCTGGCTTAATAGAAGACTGGATTTTCACATCTGCTTCTGAGTTCAAGCTTTCTTGATGTGTTGTTTTGGTTGAAGACTATGAAGAGAGTCCAACCTCACACAGATATGTAGTTGGAAAATGGAGGGGTATTTTAATAGTCTTGTCAGATAATTGCAGATATTCTTCTCTGACACTACACCAAAACTCAACAGGTGGCAATTTATCAAAGGTTAGCTGCAATATGGAATCTGAAACGCTATCAATGAACTTTTCATACTCTGTTATATTAAAACCATTTCATCTACTTTTTTTACTTTGAATGGATCCTTTAACTATACATGATTTTGACCTCGTGGATCCCCTGAAGGGGGCTCTCAGATCCACAGGGACCCTCTGATCACACTTTGACAGCTACTGGAGTGAGAGTTACTTTGATATTTTGGGGAGGGCAAAGATAAAGAAATATTCCAATGGTCAGAAAAGCATGCACAGGAAAATGCATAGGTTATGATGTTACTGAATATACAAGATATAACATACACAGGAGGATCTCAACTCTTTAAAGGAAAGTGATTAATGGAGAATAAAGTCTGTAAGGAAATACTCCAAAATGTTAACAGTAGCTCTTCACAGGTCATTTGCTATGCTTTTAAAATTTCCCTAAACGTTTCTATTTTCAACAATGAGCTGCTTATTACTTTGAAAATTAATGAAAAATAAATCCTAAGTATCTTTTATTTTTATTATTTTTTTTTTGGTGGTGCCGCACAGCATGCGGGGATCCTAGTTCCCCAACCAGGGATCGAATCCGTGCCCCCTGCAGAGAGTCTTAACCACTGGACCACCAGGGAAGTCCCTAAGTATCTTTTAAAATTTGGCTTATAGGTTATACCCTTTATGAAGCCTTTTCTTCTTCCCTCCCCAATCCAGAAGTAACCTCTCCTTGTTTAGTGCTTTCCTAACACTTAGTTCGCACTTTCCTATTGGGACTTCCAACATTTTGTAGTGTTATTGTAGGGCTGTTCATACAGATTGTACCAGTTCTGTTACTTGGAGGGTAGCAGCTAGAATTTGTTTCCCCAGCATCATGCAGAGTTCCTTATATTGTAAAAGGGCTCAACAATTTTTTTCTTTTTTTTTTGGAATTAAACTGAATTGAAATCCTAAGTGTTTCACCCAGTTTAAATGACATTTTAAAATGTTATTACTAAATAACATACAACTACTCTAGAAAATTTGGGAAAATAGAGAAAAGTATAGTAAGACAGCACAGCATCATGGTTAATAGCAAAGGCTTTGCAGTTCTACTGACGTAGCTTCAAATCCTGGATCTGCTATGTGCTTATTACTATCTCCATGTGGCCACGGATGTGTCTCCTAATCATTGTGATTCCTAGTTTCTCCATCTGTGAAGTGGAGGTTATAATCATGCCTCCTAGCATTGTTGTGAGGAATTGATGAAATAATGTACATAAAACTCCAGGTATACAGTAATTCTTGATGAATGGTAGCTACTTATTACTATTGTTTTTTTGGGTCGGGGGCAGGGCGTGCCCTGCCGCATGTGGGATCTTAGTTTCCCGACCAGGGGTCGAACCTGTGCCCCCTGCAGTGGAAGCGCAGAGTGTTACCCACTGGACCACCAGGGAAGTCCCTATTATTATTTTGATTATCTATAATCATTCATCCGAAAATTCACAAATTCACTGTGATGAATGCATTCTCTAGTAGATTCAGAGTCACTGGGCACATAATATTCCTGTTACTGCTAATCACCTTTGAAAGTGTGCCCTGATGATTGAGTTGGTCTGAGGTGATCTCGCCATTTCCAAATAAAAATGTGCCTATAAAAAGTTCTGACTCAGTTTATGGGCTGCAATGTTATAAGCAATCCGGAGTGGTGGCAAGAGATTCAGATGAACAAGTGGAGGGTCTAATTACCAGCAATGTTTTCATTAGAAGGCTATAGCTCATATTGTGATTTTTGTTACATTTGTTAATGACAGTGCTGAATGACACACTGTACTTTAGCCTGGGAAGCATGTCCTGGGGCTGCTACAGCAGCTTTGTCAGTCAGCTGAATTGAATATCTGGTGAACTAATAGCCAGATCAACACATTTGTTCCCTGCCTCTTGTCATACTAAAAAAGAAGAAAATGTGCTCGACTTATGAAAATGATACCATTGACCCTTTTAAAATACCTGGGAATTTCCCAGTTGGTGGTCATGAGCTTTCATGAAGCATACAACGCTATCTCCTTAGAACATACTGGGAGTAGGTGGAAGGTTCTCATTGGAGAATTAGGTTACCCACTGTCATCAATCAATGACCTGTTGTCCTTTTTAAGATGTTCACACCAGCACTGACACTTCCAGACCTAGCCTAGCCATTCTATAGCAAGAAGAGAATGGGCGAGAGAGTTTTCACTGTCCTATCTTATGGGTTACCAGGTCTGCTTCTGCTCTGCAGACTGCTTACCTGGCTGTGTTACCTTGAATCCGTGTTCTCCCAGGGACTAAAGTGGTCCTTGGATATGCTTGTATCCAGAGTTACCTGCCCATTATTGTTCCACCTGGATCTGATCAGTGCCTTCCATTGTAGCATTTTGCCTAGGCTTTCTCTGAGATGCCAAATGTCCCATGTCCTCAAATTACCTACTTATGAATCCAAGTGCCATCATCAAATCCATGGATTTGATGAATCCATCCAATCAAAATTCTCATTTCCTTGCTAAGTTTATTTTAATTGTGAATCAAGAGAAAGGCATATTTTTAAATTTTTGATACAGTTTTTAAGGTTACTTACCATTTACAGTTATTACAAAATATTGGCTCTATTCCCCATGTTGTACAATACATCTTTGAGGCTATCTTATACCCAACAGATTGTACCTCCCACTCCCCCACCCCTATACTGCCTGCGCCACAACTCCCCCCCCACGCCCCCATCCCCCGTAACCACTAGTTTGTTCTCTGTATCTGCGAGTCTGCTTTTTTGTTATATTCACTAGTTTGTTGTATTTTTTTAGATTCCACATATAAGGAATATCATACAGTATTTGTCTTTCTTATTTCACTTAGCATAATGCCCTCCAAGCCCATCCATGTTGCTGCAAATAGTAAAATTTTATTCTTTTTTATGGCTGAATAATATTCCATTGTGTGTGTGTGTGTGTATATATATATATACATACATATATACCACATCTTCTTTACCCATTTATCTGTTGATGGACACTTAGGCTGCTTCCATAGAGAAAGGCATAATTTTGAATTCATTCACTCTGATATGTCAGTGACTGAGAGTTCCTTATCCTCCCACATAGCTTTGCTGGCTTTAGGTAACCTCATCCATGTAGTAAAAGTGTTTGCTATGTGCCACACCCTTTGTTATGGATCTGGTAAGTCCCCATTCTTGAGGAACCTATGGTCTTGAGAGTGAGAAAAACATATAAACAAGAAATTATTAATACAATGTGGTACTTGCAATGATAGGGATATAATATGTTATAGAAAAGGGACCTAACTCGATCTTGAGGTGTCAAGGAAAGTGACTTGGAAGACAAGATGTGAACTGCATCTGAGAAGCAGGATTTAGCCAAGTGAAGTGAAGGTGAAGGTCATATTAAGCAGAATAGACAGCATGAGGCAACGGAGCTGAGAAAGAACATTGTGTGTGATGAAACCTACAAGCAACTCAGAGGTACAGAAAGTAGCAAAGAAGGAAATGCAAAACAGGAAGCCAGAAGCCACTTCATGGAAGGCTTTTTTTTTTTTTTTTTTTGGTACGCGGGCCTTTCACTGCTGTGGCCTCTCCCGTTGCGGAGCACAGGCTCCAGACGCGCAGGCCCAGCGGCCATGGCTCATGGGCCCAGCCGCTCCGCGACATGTGGGATCCTCCTGGACTGGGGCACGAACCCGCGTCCCCTGCATCGGCAGGCGGACTCGCAGCCACTGCGCCACCAGCGGAGCCCTGGAAGGCTTTTTTTGTGTCAGAAAATTTGAGCTTTATTTGGAGGGCAATGGGGAGGAGTGAAGCAAAAATCGAGCAGAGAGGGAGATACTGAAGATACGGGAGAAGGGAGTGAATGACAGAATGTGGTGATGAAGATGGAAAGGAATGAGAATCCAGAGCACAGATGGAAGGGTTGCCTCTGCAGGAAATACTCCCTCTTCTGGACTTTGTGCTTCTGCAAAAAATCTATTTGAAATCTAATTTTTCTGTATTCTGTGGAAACAAGACACACTCTCCTCCTCTTTTGTTTCCTGACTTTGTCTTAGCTCGTCCAGCCCAGTCTGCAAATTGCACCCTTGCCTAACGTCCAACATGATAGACTGTGAAAACGGGCTAGAATTTTCCTCTATAAGAGGTAGTTGATAAGTAACAGTAGCAGTTGAGTGGCATCTGACAGTTCACAAAGCCTTTTCACATCCATTATCTCACAACAGCCCTGTAAGGCAGGCAGAAAAGCTGTGGCCATACCCATTTTATGAGGCTCAGAAAGTTTAAGTTGCTTGTCCAGTGTCAAGTCACTGAAAATGAGTACGTGTCAGAGCTTCACCTGGAAGCCAAGTCTTGGAATTCTAGGTCCCATACCCTTTTCGCTATACTCAGATGGTTATTCAAAGCTTTGTGTATGAGTAAATGGGTTGTATGGGTGAATACGGAATCAAGCCCATTATCTCAACTTTTTGAGTACAGTTCTATATAGTGAGCTAATCTCATCTGCTGGATCAGCATCGAGTCATCATAAATAAACGAACCCAGCATGCTTATGAAATGGGAAACGGAGCTCAATTTCATCTCTGGGCTTCTTTGTGGACAATGTATATGGAAACTAACTCTTTATTAGCCATTTATTCTTTACTTTTCTTCAATTTTAAATTGGGGTATAGTTGATTTAGAATATTATATTAGTTTCAGGTGTACAGCAGAGTGATACTTTTTTTTTTTACAGACTATATTCCATTATAGGTTATTGCAAGATATTGAGTATAGTTCCCTGCGCTATATATGGTAAGTCCTTGTTGCTTATCTATTTTATGTAGGGTACTTTGTATCTGTTAATCCCATACTCCTAATTTATCCCTCCCTCTGCCCTCTCCCCTTTGGTAACCATAAATTTGTTTTCTATGTCCGTGAGTCTATTTCTGTTTTGTTTTTGTTTTTTTTTTAATTTTATATTGGAGTATAGTTGATTTACAAGGTTGTGTTAGTTTCCAGTGTACAGCAAAGTGATACGTATACATATATCCATTCTTTTTCAGATTCTTTTCCCATATAGGTTATTACAAAATATTGAGCAGAGTTCCCTGTGCTATATAGTAGGTCCTTGTCGACTGTCTACTTTATATATAGTAGTGTGTATGTTAATCCCAAACTCCTAATTTATCCCTCCCCTAGTCATTTATTCATTGATTTAGTAGATCACCCAGATGATCTGATTCTTCTCTCTTCCCTTCTCCTTACTTCCCTTTGTTCTTTTCTTCTCAAGTACCATGGGGCCATCTCAGATAGAGCCAAAGTGGAGAAATATACTGGTAAGCAAGTGACACTGTATATAAAAATTTTGGGTGAAGGCTTAGCATTTAAAAGAATTGAAGTTCAAAACTCACATCCACTTTTGGTCTATTGAATTGCTCTAGCTTATACTTTCCTCATTAAGATAATTAAGACTTTACCATATATATTAGGCCTCTAGCTCTAATAAAATGAATAAAGTACATGAATAGGGGCAAAATGAGCTATTTGATTAATGGATCTAGCATCTGGCTTATATACTGCAAACTTTCTATCATTTATTTAGCTGTCTGCCCCTGGAAGTACCTCAACTGAGATGGCATTGAAGACAAAATTAGCACCATTAAATTATTCAAACCCCTCCTCAATATATCATGCCCTCTTAGTCTTTCTTTCATCCTTGTGCAGTTGTAGTCGACAAATTTAATCTATTTGCATGCTTGCTGATTGTAAGCCATTCTGGGCATGCAGATGCTGCATAAAATGTTGACTTTCAGTCACTCCCACTGAGTTGAGTAGGATAAAGTGTACCTGTTGTCTACCTACAGTTGACACTTTCCTTGTCGTTTTGCATCCCCCTGACATTCTCTACTTTCTTCAGTAACCTGCTATATGACCTTCTGAAATTTTCTTTCTTTTGCCATTTGTATTAAAAGGTAGTGCCACTGTCTTTTTTCCCTGGACTCACTGCAGTGTTTGCATTTCAGCTGGCTAGCTCACTCGGGCTGCTGGATAAAAGGGGTACTGAAGACTACAGGGAGCTGGCAGGTGGGAGGCTGTCATTGCATTTCCTTGAGGATGGGGACTGGTAAAAAATGTTTGCCAGACATAACTGAACCCAATTATGATATGACTAACAAAATGCTGCTTTTAGCAAATATCCCTACTGTACTAGGGTAATTAATGATTATTCTCACAGCGCCTGAGAGAGATGATCAAACTCTCCTTCTGATATCTGCATTTGGGAAAATCGATTTCCCTTTATGAGAGAAAGTATATGAATGTGTGCGATTAACGGGATCATTAGCCCAGAAAATGTTTTTAGCCGTTTCTCTACCTACTACTATGCTTGTCCTTGCTCTCCACCTATATTGCTTCCAGGGTAGTATGTATGTACTCTGTAGGGAGCCATAATTGTGAGGTATTCTCCCTGCCTCATAATATCCCTTCAGATATATAAACAAGTACTCAGACCTCATTTACTTATAGTCATCTATTTATTCAACAACCTTCATTGAGTACCTTGTTGGTGCCAGGCATTGTACTATGTGCTGGCGATTTAACAGTCAACAGGAAGACCTAGAACTTGCCCTGCTGGAGCTAAGAAGGAAAAGAGGGGCCACGGCAGAGAAAAAGGGGAGGAATCTACTTGAGATATGGTGGTCAGGTAAGATCTCTCTGAGAAACTGATGAAGCTAAGAGTTGAAGCATGAAAGCAAATGTTTGTTTTTTTCATTGTGGTATAGTTGTTTTACAATGTTGTTTTAGTTTCTGCTGGACAGTGGAGTTTCCTATGCCATACAGCAGGTTCTCATTAGTTATCTATTTTATACATATTAGTGTATATATGCTGATCCCAATCTCCCAATTCATCCCACCCCCTGCTTTGCCCCCTTGGTGTCCATACGTTTGTTCTCTACATCTGTGTGTCTATTTCTGCCTTGCAAGCCGGTTCATTTGTGCCATTTTTCTAGATTCCACATATATGTGTTAATATACGATATTTGTTTTTCTCTTTCTGACTTACTTCACTCTGTATGACAGTCTCTACATCCATCCACGTCTCTACAAATGACCCACTTTCGTTCCTTTTTATGGTTGAGTAATATTCCATTGTATATATGTACCACATTCTTTATCTATTTGTCTGTCGGTGGACATTTAGGCTGCTTCCAAGACCTGGCTATTGTAAATAGTGCTGCAATGAACATTGGGGTGCATGTGTCCTTTTGAATTATAGTTTTCTCTGGGTATATGCCCAGGAGTGGGATTGCTGGGTCATATGGTAATTCTATTTTCAGTTTTTTAAGGAACCTCCACACTGTTCTCCATAGTGGCTGTATCAGTTTACATTCCCACCAACAGTGCAGAAGGGTTCCCTTCTCTCCACACCCTCTCCAGCATTTATTGTTTGTAGATGTTCTGATGATGGCCATTCTGACCAGTGTGAGGTGATACCTCATTGTAGTTTTGATTTGCATTTCTCGAATAATTAGTTATTCGAGATGATGAGCAGCTTTTCATGTGCCTCTTGGCCATCTGTATGTCTTCTTTGGAGAGATGTCTATTTAGGTCTTCTGCCCATTTTTGGATTGGGTTTTTTTTTAATTAATATTGAGCTGTATGACCTGTTTATATATTTTGGAGATTAATCCTTTGTCCGTTGATTTGTTTGCAAATATTTTCTCCTATTCTGAGCATTGTCTTTTCATTTTATTTATAGTTTCCTTTGCTGTGCAAAAGCTTTGAAGTTTCATTAGGTCCCATTTGTTTATTTTTGTTTTTATTTCCATTTCTCTTGGAGGTGGGTCAAAAAAGAACTTGCTGTGATTTATGTCAAAGAGTGTTCTTATGTTTTCCTCTAAGAGTTTTATAGTGTCTGGCCTTACATTTAGGTCTTTAACCCATTTTGAGTTTATTTTTGTGTATGGTGTTAGGGAGTGTTCTAATTTCATTCTTTTACATGTAGCTGTCCAGTTTTCCCAGCACCACTTATTGAAGAGACTGTCTTTTCTCCACTGTATATCCTTGCCTCCTTTGTCATAGACTAGTTGACCATAGGTGCATGGGTTTATCTCTCGGCTTTCTATCCTGTTCCATTGATCTATATTTCTGGTTTTGTGCCAGTACCATATTGTCTTGAAAGTGAGGGAGCCTGATTCCTCCAGCTCTCTTTTTTTTTTTTTTCTCAAGTTTGCTTTGGCTATTCGGGGTCTTTGTGTCTCTATACAAATTTTAAGATTTTTTTGTTCTAATTCTGTGAAAAATGCCATTGGTAATTTGATAGGGATTGCATTGAATCTGTAGATTGCTTTGGGTAGTATAGTCATTTTCACAATATTGATTCTTCCAATCCAAGAACATGATATATCTCTCCATCTGTTTGTGTCATCTTTGATTTCTTTCATCCATGTCTTATAGTTTTCTGAGTACAGGTCTTTTACCTCCTTAGGTAGGTTTATTCCTAGGTATTGTTTTTGTTGCAACGGTGAATGAGATTGTTTCCTTAATTTCCTTTTCTGATCTTTCGTTGTTAGTGTATAGGAATGCAAGATTTCTGTGCATTAATATTGTATCCTGCAATTTTACCAAATTCATTGATTAGTTCTAGTAGTTTTCTGGTGGCATCTTTAGGATTTTCTATCATGTTATCTGCAAACAGTGACAGTTTTACTTCTTACCTTCCTATTCGTATTCCTTTTATTTATTTATTTTTCTTCTCCAATTGCCATGGCTAGGACTTCCAAAGCTATGTTGAATAATAGTGGAGAGAGTGGACATCCTTGTCTTGTTCCTGGTCTTAGAGGAAATGGTGAAGGCAAATCTGTTATTCAAAGAAACCATGGTAAAGAGTATCCCAGGTAGAGGGAACAGCATATGCAGATGTTTGGAAATTATGAGGAATGGAGAGAAAGCCATTGTAGCTGGAGTATAGTGAGTCCTGGAGAGTATGATACAAGACGAATGCAAAGAGGCAGATGGAAGTCAGAGTTTTAGGGCCTTGTAGGTCATGATAAGATATTGAATTTTAAGTACACTGCCCTCAAAATCTCCTGGAAAGATTTTAAGTAAGGGGGTGGTATGAGCCACATGTATGAGCCCTATATTTCATGGCTCATTTGGGCTATAGATATCTGTCCCACTTCCAATTCTTTTACTACTCTGGTTACCTGACTCTGGGTTTGCTCCATGTGTTTTCAGTGTTCCTCTTGCAGGCAGCCTCTAATTGCAAACCTGACACCACAATTTTAGCCTATGTCCCTGGCAGAGGACAGCGATGATCAGGTCTTGTGTTCTTGTAGTATATGGACGTCATTGCAGTTACAGGATGCCATTGACTCATGGTGATTTCAGTTAACATATGAGGACATAGGTAAGTGAAGTGCTTTAGGGCTAGGGCTCCTGCATTCTATGCTCAGTCTCCCAGGTCCTGCTCAGTACCCACCTCCTTTATGAAATCTACCCTGGCTACCACAGGCTCTAGTTACTCTCTTTTCCTTGGTACTAAAATAGGGCTGATGGTCTCTGTCCTCCATTTGGCTGTTATCTTTTAATGCAGCGGTCACAAGTTGTCAGCAGATGAACTGGATTTGGCAGGCAGATGTGTTTTGTTTGCCCTGCTCAGCATTTTATAAAAAAATAAACTTAGTTTCCAGTGTTTCACATAAAAATCCAGATTTCATTCTTTCCTAGACATCTGAAGAACTGGCAACTCCGAGTCTGCCTTCCCATGTGACAACAAGCAGCTGGGAATGCAGCTTCTGTCCTGTTTAGATATTGCACGCGTTCTTTTATTTGTCATTGTCCTGAATACTTCTGTCAGGCCCGTTTCACTTTTGTGTTACCTGCTAGCACCTGTAGACATGCAAATTTGTGATCTCAGCTTTCATACCTTGTGGCAAGTCCTTTAATATACTTCCAGTACCTAGAACAATGCCTACTGCATTGTTGGTACTCGATAAGCATTTGTTTTTTTGGTGTTTTAAAAATTTATTTATTTTATTTTTGGCTGCATTGGGTCTTCATTGCTGCACGTGGGCTTTCTCCAGTTGTGGTGAGTGGGGGCTACTCTTCATTGTGGTGCATGGGCTTCTCATTGTGGTGGCTTCTCCTGTTGCGGAGCACGGGTTCTAGGCACATGGGCTTCAGTAGTTGTGGCACACGGGCTCAGGAGTTGTGGCTCGTGGGCTCTAGAGCGCAGGCTCAGTAGTTGTGGTGCATGGGCTTAGTTGCTCCACAGCACGTGGGATCTTCCTGGACCAGGACTCAACCCCATGTCCCCTGCACTGGCAGGCAGATTCTTAACCACTGTGCCACTGGGGAAGCCCAATAAGCATTTGTTAAGTTAATGAATATTATGTGCAGAACTAAATTCTCAAGTTCTTTGAAGGAAAAAACTACATTCTGTATCTTTCAGCATCTCCTATAGCATTCATAGAGTGCCCTATTCTTAGGTCCCAATTAATATTTTTGATAGATATAGTGAAGAAGATGCTTTGTCATATGATTGTATATAGCATGCTGAATGATCTTTCTAGAGGATATAACTGTTTACAAGAATACTTTCCAAGCAGTATGTAATAGAGCACTGAGTCAACTAGTAGTCAAGAAATGGAGCCTCTAATCCCAATTCTGGAACGGACTCACTGTGTGACAATGGACAAGTGACATAACTTTGCAACTCTGCAGCATCCTTATCTGTAAGCAGGTACTTGTTTTACCTACCTCATTAGGTTAGCAGGGGAATTAAATGAAACAGTGCAGATTCAGTGTTTTTGCATTTGTGCGTTCATCGTAGGTGTTTTACCCTTTATATGTGCTTTAAAGTCTTGTTATTTTAAAATGGTATATGTGTTATAAGCTGAGGTCATTTTCTAATTTGCCAGAATACCATAAGCAAGTTTGTATCTCATTGGGTATGTGTCATAGTTCATACACTTATTCTATTCATGCTAACGTCAAAGGACAAAAGAGCCCTGGGTAAGATGGAAGAAAACTACTAGCATCTAACTTCTCTCTCCATCAAACACATTATGGCAGGCTCTAATCAAGGTACCATTCATTCCATGCTTAGTGGTAGCATACCCGAATTGCAAGAGAAGTTCTTAAGAAAAAACTATTGCTCCCCTATACCAGTGAACTTAAATATATAAAGTGACAGCAGTACACACACCAAAGATGGTATTACTAATTTCATGGATGCTAACTAGGGGGAAATTTAGCTTTTTATAGGTAAGTGTAGGTGAGAGTGATTGAACAGTGGTTCATGCTTCTAGGTATAAGTATGGCGTCTCTGTGGTTCACTAATTCCAGTGTTAGTAATGTCTAGTGCCCATCTTCAAGCCTTTGACAATTATTTCTGAGTGTCATTGCAGAAGACTGCTGGACGTTAGGTAGTAGATCCTCTGTAGAGTTTGTTGGATTCCACAGTTGTAGGCACCTTCAATTAACTTGCTCCTTTACTATATTGTGTGATATCTGTTAGTTGTACAAAACTTATAGCAATGAAAGTGATTCCTGACCATAGATATGCAAATGCATTTTGTCTCACAGAGACTCTGCCCTGTAGAAAAGATAATCTCAAACACTGCATTTTATTGCTTTATGGATTATTAACTGGTGTTGAATTACAAATAAATTCAGTGAAGCCTTTGTGATTATTTATCCATCTTCCTGATTCTTATTTGAACTGGTCTCACAATCCTACTGCTTCCTTCATTACTTAATTACATAAAATCTTGTTCACATTTTCATTTTTTAATTTACATGAGAGTCATGTTTTTTATGTTTTTTCTTTATTTTTATTTTATATTGGAGTATAGTTGATTAACAATGTTGTGTTAGTTTCAGGTGTACAGCAGATTTATTCAGTTGTATATCTCCATGTGTCTATTCTTTTTCAAATTTTTTGCCATTCAGGTTATTACAGAGTATTGAGCAGAGTTCCCTGTGCTATACAGTAGGTCCTTGTTGGTTACCTATTTTAAATATAGCAGTGTGTACATGTCAATCCCAAACTCCCAATCTATCCCTCCCCACCCTTCCTCCCTGGTAACCATAAGTTCGTTTTCTAAGTCTGTGAGTCTCTTTCTATTTTGTAAATAAGTTCATTTGTACCATTTTTTTTAGATTCCACATATAAGTGATATATGATGTCTTTCTCTGTCTGACTTACTTCACTTAGTATGATAATCTCCAGGGCCATCCATGCTGCAAATGGCATTATTTCATTCTTTTTAATTGCTGAGTGATACTCCCTTGTATATATGTACCACATCTTCTTTATCCATTCCTCTGTCCATGGACATTTAGGTTGCTTCTGCGTCTTGGCTATTGTGAACAGCACTGCAATGAACACTGGTGCGTGTATCCTTTTGAACCATGTATGTCCAGGAGTGGGTTTGCAGGATGATATGGTAGCTCTATTTTTAGTTTCTTAAGGAACCTCCATACTGTTTTCCATTGTGGCTGTATCAATTTACATTCATACCAACAGTGTAGGAGGGTTCCTTTTCCTCTGCACCCTCTCCTGCATTTATTGTTAGCAGACTTTTTGATGATGGCCATTCTGACTGGTGTGAGGTGATACCTCATTGTAGTTTTGATTTGCATTTCTCTAATAATTAGTGATGTTGAGCATCTTTTCATGTGCCTCTTGGCTATCTGTATATCTTCTTTGGAGAGATGTCTATTTAGGTCTTCTGCCCATTTTCTGATTGGGTTGTTTGCTTTTTTGAAATGGAGCTGTATGAGCTGTTTGTAAGTTTTGGAGACTAATCCCTTGTTGGTCGCCTGGTTTGCAAATATTTTCTCCCATTCTGAGGGTTGTCTTTTCGTCTTGTTTATGGTTTCCTTCGCTGTGCAAAAGTTTTTGAGTTTCATTAGGTCCCATTTGTTTATTTTCGTTTTTATTTCCTTTACTCTAGGAGATGAATCAAAAAGATATTGCTGAGATTTCTGTCAAACAGTGTTCTGCCTATATTTTCCTCTAAAAGTTTTATAGTATCCCATCTTACGAGAGTCATGTTTTAATTCTTTGAAAATTATACTTTAATGCCAATGCTGCCAGTTCTGGTTTTCTTTTTCTAGGAATACAAAAAAAAAATCATAGCTAAAAGGACCTGAAAACTTTTAGTTACATAGAAATATGAGCACATTGTACAAAATGTACAAGAAAGTTCACTTCAGTATTGCTTGCAATAGTGAAAAACTGGAAACAACCTATGAGTACATCAAGAGGAGACTACATAAATGAGGTATATACATACTAGGAGAATACTGTGTAGCCATTAAAATGAATGAGATAGCCATTTAACTGAATGACTCAGGCATATATAAATGCATGATAGGCTGTGATCTTTAAGGCATATTATTATATGAGAAAATTGTGTAACATTATGTGAAGTATTGTCCTATGTAAAGTAAAAAAAAAGCATCTTTATACATTATATCCAAATAATTATATATTTATAGAAAGAAGTCTAAAAAATATATATAAACTGATAACAATTATCTCTGGGAAATAAGATCGAGAAAGGGTAAAGAGACTTTTAACTTTTACTGTACACATTTCTATATTGGTCATTTTTAAAACTAAAAATTGTGCATGATTTTGGTAAATAACAAAAATGAAAGAAATGATCTAAGCAACACAATAAACATTTTATTATTATAATCCAAGTATAAAATAAATATCCATTAGTCAATACTGATAGACACAAATGTTTTAATAAGTAAATAAATGGAGGAGACAAATTTTCCTTATAGAAGAATTACAAATTGTATGTATGTGTATGTGCATGCATGTTTATCTCCTTCCTCCCTTGAGTGTGAATTTAATGATTCACTTCTAAAGAAAAGAGTGTAGAAAGATAAAAATAACACATTTTACAGTGGAGAAATTTGGCAAATACTACCTGTGGTAGCCAGAATATCCACCGCCCCCCCCACACACACAGCTGTTCATGTCCTAATTCCTGGAATCTGCAAATATATTAGGGTACATGGAAAAGGGGGGTTGCTAATCAAATGACCTTTATATAGGAAGATTATCCTGGATTAACTGGCTGGGTCCAGTACTCATAAGAGTCCCTCAATAGGAAAGGAAAAACGAGCTAGTCAGAGGCAGATATGACTAAGGAAGCAGCGTCAGAATGATGCAGTGTGGGAAGGACTCAGCCAGCAGTGGCTGACTGAAGACAGGGGAAGGAGGCAGTGAGCCAGGGAATGCAAGTGGGCTCTACAGGTTGGATAAAGGCAAGGAAATGGATTCTCCCCTAGACTCTCTAGAAAGAAATGCAGCAATGCCAACACCTTGATTTCAGCTCAGTTCTATGTCAGACTTCTGAACTCTAGAACTGTAAGATAATACAATTTTTATAACCCATTGGGTTTTGACAATTTGTTATGTCAGCCATAGAAAACTACTACAGAGCTACTTTAACCAAGTTTTCAAGATTAACATCACCAATGATCAGTCATGCAGGCATCATGTACTACTTACTCCCTGATATGATGTGATGAGAAGGGCACTTTATCTCTGTGGTATCCTTACCCAAAACCCGTAACCTCAGTCAAATCATAAGAAAAATATTAGACAAACCCCACTTGAGGGACATTCTGGGAAGTATCTGACCAGTACTCCTCAAATCTGTCAAGGTCATGAAAAGCAAAGAAAGACAGAAATTGTCACAGACCAGAGAACACTGAGGAGACACGATAACTAAAGGCACTGTTCATTGGATTCTGGAACTGAAAAAGGACAGTAGTGGGAAAACTGGTGAAATTTGAATCAAGTCTGAAGTTTAGTTTATAGTTAGTTACCAGTGTTGGTTTCTTAGTTTTGATGAGTCTACCATACTGATGTAAGATGTTAACAATAAGAGAAACTGGGGGAGGAGTATATGGGGACTCTCTATGTTTATTATCTCTGCAACTTTTTGGTAAAGCTAAAATTAGTCCAAAATAAATCATTTGTTTTGTAAAAAGATAATCTAGTCTAACCACTTTACTAAACGAGGAAACTGAAGTTCAGAGAGGGAAAATGACTTATTCAAAACAATATAGTTCACTTATGAAAATTTCACCTCTTCCATTTCCAGTGTATTTATTGGTTGATTTTGTGTGTGTGTGTGTGGTACACGGGCCTCTCACTGTTGTGGCCCCTCCCGTTGTGGAGCACAGGCTCCGGACATGCAGGCTCAGCGGCCATGGCTCACGGGCCCAGCCGCTCCGTGGCATGTGGGATCCTCCCAGACCGGGGCACGAACCCGTGTCCCCTGCATTGGCAGGCGGACTCTCAACCACTGCACCACCAGGGAAGCCCCTACTGGTTGATTTTTTTTTTCTAAGCCTTAAAAAAATCTGTTCTCCAAAATTTAGCTCTATCAATCTAATCCACATTTTCTAGTACTACCTAACTTTCATCTTGCAATTCTTACCTCCTTTGTGTATTGCTCATGTCACTAGGCTAAAAGAATATTAATACTTGTTCATAATAATTGTTCTCATTTCCTGCTTTAGCAACTAATATCACCTAAGAAATACTGACTGGAAGAAGAAGTAGGATATTTTTTCTTTGTTAAGGCTGTTGCCTGATTTTCCTAAAATTTGCCCTGATTTCTCATTAACCCTATATTGTGATGCATTTTTACATTTTTATGCCTACTTTCTGTAGAGTTTTTGTATAAATGGATATTGAATTTTGTCAAAAGCTTTTTTCTGCATCTAGTGAGATGATCATATGGTTTTTATTCTTCAATTTTTGGCTATTGAAAAATCCTTGCATCTCTGGGATAAATCCCACTTGATCATGGTGTATGATCCTTTTACTGTATTGTTGGATTCGGATTGCTAGTATTTTGTTGAGGATTTTTGTCCTTAAGTTCATCAGTAATATTGGCATGTAATTTTATTTTTTGTGATATCTTTTTCCGGTTTTGGTATCAGGGTGATGCTGGCTTCATAGAGTGAGTTCAGCAGTGTTCCTTCCTCTGAAATTCTTGGAATAGTTCGAGAAGGATAGGTGTTAACTCTTTCCTAAATATTTGGTAGAATTCACCTGTGAAGCCATGTGGCCCTGCAGTTTTGTTTGTTGGGAGTTTCTTTTGGTCTATTCAATTTTCTATTTCTTCCTTTATCAGTCTTGGGAGATTGTACATTTCTAGGAATTTGTCCATTTCTTCTAGGTTGTCCATTTTATTGCTATATCACTGTTTGAAGTACTCTCTTATGATCCTTTGTATTTCTGTGGTGTTGGCTGTAACTTCTCATTTTTCACCTCTGATTGTACTGATTTGGGCCTTCATTTTTTTCTTGATCAGTATGGCTAAAGGTTTATCAATTTTGTTTATCTTTCCAAAGAACCAGCTCTTAGTTTCATTGATCTTTTCTATTGTGTTTTTTTTTATATATATTTTTTCTTCTCTGAACTTTATGATTTCCTTCCTTCTACTAACTTTGGGTTTTGTTTGTATTCTTTCCCTAGTTACTTCAGGTATAAGTTTAGGTTGTTTATTTGAGATTTTTCTTGTTTCCCGAGGTAAGCTTATATCACTATAAACTTCTACCTTAGAACTGCTTTTGCTTTGCCCCAAAGATTTTGGATTGTTGTGTTTTCCTTTTTGTTTGTCTCCAGGTATTTTTTGATTTCTTCATATGTTGTTTTTTAATCCATTCAGCCCTTCTGTGTATTTTTTTAATATAATTTAATTTATTTTTTTATACAGCAGGTTCCTATTAGTCATCAATTTTACACACATCAGTGTATACATGTCAATCCCAATCGCCCAATTCATCACACCACCACCACCACCCCCTGCTGCTTGCCCCCCTTGGTGACCATACGTTTGTTCTCCACATCTGTGTCTCAATTTCTGCCCTGCAAACTGGTTCATCTGTAACATTTTTCTAGGTTCCACATATATGCGTTAACATACGATATTTGTTTTTCTCTTTCTGACTTATTTCACTCTGTATGACAGTCTCTACATCCATCCACGTCTCAACAAATGACCCAATTTCGTTCCTTTTTATGGCTGAGTAATATTCCATTGTATATATGTGCCACATCTTCTTTATCCATTTGTCTGTCGATGGGCATTTAGGTTGCTTCCATGACCTGGCTATTGTAAATAGTGCAGCAATGAACATTGGGGTGCATGTGCCTTTTTGAATTACGGTTTTCTCTGGGTATATGCCCAGTAGTGGGATTGCTGAATCATATGGTAATTCTATTTTTAGTTTTTTAAGGAACCTCCATACTGTCCTCCATAGTGGCTGTATCAATTTACCTTCCCACCAACAGTGCAAGAGGGTTCCCTTTTCTCCACACCCTCTCCAGCATTTGTGGTTTATAGATTTTCTGATGATGCCCATTCTAACTGGTGTGAGGTGATACCTCATTGTAGTTTTGATTTGCATTTCTCTAATAATTAGTGATGCTGAGCAGCTTTTCATGTGCTTCTTGGCCACCTGTATGTCTTCTTTGGGGAAATGTCTGTTTAGGCCTCCTGCCCATTTTTGATTTGGGTTGTTTGTTTTTTTAATATTGAGCTGCATGAGCTGTTTATATATTTTGGAGATTAATCTGTCGATTAGTCTGTCGATTCATTGGCAAATATTTTCTCCCATTCTGAGGGTTGTCTTTTCGTCTTCTTTATGGATTACTTTGCTGTGCAAAAGCTTTGAAGTTTCATTGGGTCCCATTTGTTTATTTTTGTTTTTATTTCCATTACTTTAGGAGGTGGATCAAAAAAGATCTTGCTGTGATTTATGTCAGAGAGTGTTCTTCCTCTGTTTTCCTCTAAGAGTTTTATAGTGTCAGGTCTTACATTTAGGTCTCTAATTCATTTTGAGTTTACTTTTGTGTATGGTGTTAGGGAGTGTTCTAATTTCATTCCTTTACATGTAGCTGTCCAGTTTTCCCAGCACCACTTATTGAAGAGACTGTCTTTTCTCCATTGTATATCCTTGCCTCCTTTGTCATAGATTAGTTGACCATATGTGCGTGGGTTTATCTTTGGGCTTTCTATCCTGTTCCAATGATCTATATTTCTGTTTCTGTGCCATACTGTCTTGATTACTGTAGCTTTGTAGTATAGGCTGAAGTCAGGGAGTCTGATTCCTCCAGCTCCATTTTTTTCCCACAGGACTGCTTTGGCTATTCGGGGTCCTTTGTGTCTCCATACAAATTTTAAGGTTTTTTGTTCTAGTTCTGAAAAGATGCCATTGGTAAATTGATAGGGATTGCACTGAATCTGTAGATTGCTTTGGGTAGTATAGTCATTTTCACAATATTGATTCTTCCAATCCAAGAACATGGTATATCTCTCCATCTTTCTGTATCATCTTTAATTTCTTTCATCAGTGTCTTATAGTTTTCTGCATACAGGTCTTTTGTCTCCCTAGGCAAGTTTATTCCTAGGTATTTTATTCTATTTGTTGCAGTGGTAAATGGGAGTGTTTCCTTAATTTCTCTTTCAGATTTTTCATCAGTAGTGTATAGGAATGCAAGAAATTTCTGTGCATTAATTTTGTATCCTGGAACATTACCAAATTCATTGATTAGCTCTAGTAGTTTTCTGGTGGCATCTTTATGATTTTCTATGTGTAGTATCATGTCATCTGCAAACAGTGACAGTTTTACTTCTTCTTTTCCAATTTCTCTTCCTTTTATTTGTTTTCCTTCTCTGATTGCCAGGGATAGAACTTCCAAAACTATGTTAAATAATAGTGGTGAGAGTGGACATCCTTGTCTTGTTCCTGATCTTAGAGGAAATGCTTTCAGTTTTTAAGCATTGAGAATGATGTTTGCTGTGGGTTTGTCATATATGGCCTTTATTATGTTGAGGTAGGTTCCCTCTATGCCCACTTTCTGGAGAGTTTTTATCATAAATGGGTGTTGAGTTTTGTCAAAAGCTTTTTCTGCATCTATTGAGATGATCATATGGTTTTTATTCTTCTATTTGTTAATATCGTTTAGCACATTGATTGATTTACGTATATTGAAGAATCCTTGCATCCCTGGGATAAATCCCACTTGATCATGGTGTATGAATCTTTTAATGTGTTGTCGAATTCTGTTGGCTAGTGTTTTGTTGAGGATTTTTGCATCTATATTCATCAGTGATATTGGTCTGTATTTTTCTTTTTTTGTAGTATCTTTGTCTGGTTTTGGTATCAGGGTGATGGTGGCCCCATAGAATGAGTTTGGGAGTGTTCCTTCCTCTGCTATATTTTGGAAGAGTTTGAGAAGGATGGGTGTTAGCTCTTCTCTAAATGTTTGATAGAATTCACCTGTGAAGCCATCTGGTCCTGGACTTTTGTTTGTTGGAAGATTTTTAATCACAGTTTCCATTTCATTACTTGTGATTGGTCTGTTCATATTTTCTGTTTCTTCCTGGTTCAGTCTTGGAAGGTTATACCTTTCTAAGAATTTGTCCATTTCTTCCAGGTTGTCCAGTTTATTGGCATAGTGTAGCCTGTAGTAGTCTCTTAGGATGCTTTGTATTTCTGCAGTGTCTTTTGTAACTTCTTCTTTTTCGTTTCTAATTTTATTGATTTGAGTCCTCTCCCTCTTTTTTTTCTGCGGTACATGGGCCTCTCAATGTTGTGGCCTGTCCCACTGTGGAGCACAGGCTCCGAACATGCAGGCTCAGCGGCCATGGCTCACAGGCCCAGCCACTCTGCAGCATGTGGGATCTTCCCAGACCGGGGCATGAACCCGTGTCCCTTGCATCGGCAGGCGGACTCTCAACCACTGCGCCACCAGGGAAGCCCCCTCTCCCTCTTTTTCTTGATGAGTCTGGCTAATGGTTTATCAATTTTGTTTATCTTCTCAAAGAACCAGCTTTTAGTTTTATTGATCTTTGCTATTGTTTTCTTTGTTTCTATTTCATTTATTTCTGCTCTGATCTTTATGATTTCTTTCCTTCTGCTAACTCTGTGTTTTGTTTGTTCTTCTTTCCCTAGTTCCTTCAGGTGTGAAGTTAGATTGCTTATTTGAGATTTTTCTTGTTTCTTGAGGTTGGCTTTTATAGCTATAAACTTCCCTTTTAGAACTGCTTTTGCTGCATCCCATAGGTTTTGGGTCGTCGTGTTTTCATTGTCATTTGTCTTCTCTAGGTATTTTTTGATTTCTTCAGTGATCTCTTGGTTATTTAGTAACATATTGTTTATCCTCCATTTGTTTGTGTTTTTTACCTTTTTCCCCCCTGTAATTTATTTCTAATATTATAGCGTTGTGGTCAGAAAAGATGCTTGATATGATTTCTATTTTCTTAAATTTACTGAGGCTTGATTTGTGGCCCAAGATGTGATCTATCCTGGAGAAAGTTCTGTGCGCACTTGAGAAGAAAGTGTAATCTGCTGTTTTTGGATGGAATTTCCTATAAATATCAATTAAATGTATCTGGTCTATTGTATCATTTAAAGCTTCTGTTTCCTTATTTATTTTCATTTTGGATGATCTGTCCATTGGTGTAAGTGTGGTGTTAAAGTCCCCCACTATTATTGTGTCGATTTCCACTTTTAGAGCTGTTAGCACTTGCCTTATGTATTGAGGTGCTCCTATGTTGTGTGCATGTATATTTATAATTGTTATATCTTCTTCTTGGATTGATCCCTTGATCATTATGTAGTGTCCTTCCTTGTCTCTTGTAACATTCTTTATTTTAAAGTCTATTTTATCTGATATGAGTATTGCTACTCCAGCTTTCTTTTGATTTCCTTTCCTTTTTTCATCCCCCCACTGTCAGTCTGTATGTGTCCCTAGGTCTGAAGTGGGTCTCTTGTAGACAGCATATATATGGGTCTTGTTTTTGTATCCATTCTGCAAGCCTGTGTCTTTTGGTTGGAGCATTTACTCCTTTCACATTTAAGGTAATTATCCATATGTATGTTCCTATGACCATTTTCTTAATTGTTTTGGGTTTGTTTGTGTAGGTCCTTTTCTTCTCCTGTGTTTCCCACTTAGAGAAGTTCCTTTAGCATTTGTTGTAGAGCTGGTTTTGTGGTGCTGAATTCTCTTAGCTTTTGCTTGTCTGTAAAGCTTTTGATTTCTCCATCCAATCTGAATGAGATCCTTGCCAGGTAGAGTAATCTTGGTTGTAGGTTCTTCCCTTTCATCACTTTATCATGCCACTCCCTTCTGGCTTGTAGAGTTTCTGCTGAGAAATTAGCTGTTAACCTTATGGGAGTTCCCTTGTATGTTATTTGTTGTTTTTCCCTTGCTGCTTTCAGTAATTTTTATTTGTCTTTAATTTTTGCCAATTTGATTACTATGTGTCTTGGCGTGTTTCTCCTTGGGTTTATCCTGTATGGGACTCTGCACTTCCTGGACTTGGGTGGCTATTTCCTTTCCCATGTTAGGGAAGTTTTCGATTATAATCTCTTCAAATATTTTCTCTGGTCCTTTCTCTGTCTCTTCTCCTTCTGGGACCCCTATAATGCAAATGTTGTTGTGTTTAATGTTGTCCCAGAGGTCTCTTAGGCAGTCTTTATTTCTTTTCATTCTTTTGTCTTTATTGTGTTCCGCAGCAGTGAATTCCACCATTCTGTCTTCCAGGTCACTTATCCGTTCTTCTGTCTCAGTTATTCTGCTATTGATTCCTTCTAGGGTATTTTTCATTTCAGTTATTGTATTGTTCATCTCTGTTTGTCCTTTAATTCTTCTAGGCCTTTGTTAAACATTTCTTGCATCTTCTCCATCTTTGCCTCCATTCTTTTTCCAAGGTCCTGGATCATCTTCACTATCATTATTCTGAATTCTTTTTCTGGAAGGTTGTCTATCTCCACTTCATTTAGTTGTTTTTCTGGGGTTTTATCTTGTTCCTTCATCTGGTACATAGCCCTATGCCTTTTCTTCTTGTCTGTCTTTCTGTGAATGTGGTTTTTGTTCCTCAGGCTGCACGACTCTAGTTCTTCTTGCTTCTGCTGTCTGCCCTCTGGTGATTGATGCTGTCTCCCTTCTATATCTTTTGATTAGAGAATTCAATCCATTTACATTTAAAGTATTTGTTAATAGATTGTAATTGGCATTTTGTTAATTTTTTTCCAGCTGCTTTGTGGTTCTTCTGTTCCTTTTTTCTGTACTTGCTCTCCTCCATTGTGATATAATGATTTTATGTATTGGTATGCTTAGATTTCGTCCTCTTTATGTTTTGTTTATCTACTATAGGTTCTTGTTTTGTGGTTAGCACAAGGTTTACATATAACAGCTTATATTTATAACAGTGTATTTTAAGCTGATAAAAACTTAAGTTTGAATGCATACTAACGTTCTATATTTTTACTCTCCCTTACACCCTACCACATTTTAGGTCTTTGATGTCACATTGTACATCTCTTTATCATGTGTATCCCTTAACTATTGTAGTTATATATGTATTTGCCCTTACCAGTGAGATTTATACTTTTGTATGTTTTCTCTTTTAATTAATACTCTTTCTTTTCAGCTTAAAGAAGTTCCTTTAACATTGCTTGTAAGGCTGGTTTCTTGGTGATGAAATCCTTTAGCTTTTGCTTGTCTAGAAAACTCTCTCTCCTTTAATTCTGAATGGTAACTTCACCAGGTAGCATATTCTTGTTTGGAAGTTATTTTTTTCTTTCAGCACTTTGACTATATGTCATGCCATTCACTTCTGGCCTGCAATGTTTCTGTTGACAGATCTGCTTATAGTATTATGTGGGTTACCTTGTATATAACAAGTTTTTCTCTTGTGCTTTTATTCTTTTCTTGTGTTTAACTTTTAACATTTTAGTTATAATGTATCTGGGTGTGAGTCTCTTTGGGATCATTGATTGGTTGCTTCAGCACTTGGCCCTGGGGTGGTGGGTCTGAGCACATGAGCCCTTTGACAGCTGTTTCTCAGTTCACTATAGCACTGTAGTCCTTGTGGACACAAGCCCTGTTGGTTTTCAAAGCTAGATGATTAGGCGGCTCATCTTCCAGAATATGGTCTTAAACAATGTAGTGCCTGATGTGAGAGGTTCAAACCATTCACTTCTCAGGGAGGATATCCAGGTTTTCAGATCTCTCCCAATTGTGGGTCACCATGCTGTGGTTGGGATTTATGGCAAGACTGTGTCTCTGCCTCTTACCCACTTTAATATGGATTTTTTTTTCTTGTTTGCCCACTGCTGAGGAGTCATTCAGCTAGTTTAAGGTTTTTTCCCAGAGGAAATTGTTCCATATGTAGCTGTACATTCGGTGTATAGGGAGAGGTGAATTCAGGATGTTCCTGTGTTACCATTTTGAACCAGAACCCTCTTGTCTTTTTAACATCTTTATTGGAGTATAATTGCTTTACATTGATGCGTTAGTTTCTGTTGTATAGCAAAGTGAATCAGCTATACATATACATATATCCCCATATGCCCCACCTCTTGCATCACCCTCCCGCCTTCCCTTTCCCACCCACCCCTCTAGGTGGTCACAAAGCACTGAGTTGATCTCCCTGTCCAATGTGGCTGCTTCCTACTAGCTATCTATTCTACATTTGAGAGTGTATATATGTCAATGCCACCCTCTCACTTCTTCCCAGCTTATACTTCCCCCTGCTCGTGTCCACAAGTCCATTCTCTACGTCTGTGTCTTTATTCCTGTCCTGCCCCTAGGTTCTTCAGAACCATGTTTTTTTTTTGTTTTTTTAGATTCCATATGTATGTGTTAGCATACAGTATTTGATTTTCTCTTTCTGACTTACTTCACTCTGTCTGACAGAGTCTAGGTCCATCCACCTCACTACAAATAACTCAATTTCATTTCTTTTTACGGCTGAGTAAAAAGAAATTTTTTTTCTGTTGATTTGAGTCTTCTCCCTTTTTTTCTTGATGAGTCTGGCTAATGGTTTTTCAATGTTGTTTATCTTCTCAAAGAACCAGCTTTTAGTTTTATTGATCTTTGCTATTGTTTCCTTCATTTCTTTTTCATTTATTTCTGCTCTGATCTTTATGATTTCTTTCCTTCTGCTAACTTTGGGGGTTTTTGTTCTTCTTTCTCTAATTGCTTTAGGTGTAAGGTTAGGTTATTTATTTGAGACGTCTCTTGTTTCTTGAGGTAGGATTGTATTGTTATAAACTTCCCTCTTAGAACTGCTTCTGCTGCATCCCATAGGGTTTGGAGCATAGTGTTTTCATTGTCATTTATTTCTAGGTATTTTTTAATTTTCTCTTTGATTTCTTCAGTGATCTCTTGGTTATTTAGTAGTGTATTGTTTAGCTTCCACGTGTTTGTATTTTTTACAGTTTTTTTCCCTGTAATTGATATCTAGTCTCATAGCATTGTGGTTGGAAAAGATACTTGATACAATTTCAATTTTCTTAAATTTACCAAGGCTTGATTTGTGACCCAAGATATGATCTATCCTGGAGAATGTTCCATGAGCACTTGAGAAGAAAGTGTATTCTGTTGTTTTTGGATGGAATGTCCTATAAATATCAATTAAGTCCGTCTTGTTTAATGTGTCATTTAAAGCTTGTGTTTCCTTATTTATTTTCATTTTGGTTGATCTGTCCATTGGTGAAAGTTGGGTGTTTAAGTCCCCTACTATGATTGTGTTACTGTTGATTTCCCCTTTTATGGCTTTTAGCATTTGCCTTATGTATTGAGGTGTTCCTATGTTGGGTGCGTAAATATTTACAATTGTTATATCTTCTTCTTGGATTGATCCCTTGATCATTATGTAGTGTCCTTCTTTGTCCCTTGTTATAGTCTTTAAAGTCTATTCTGTCTGATATGAGAATTCCTGCTCCAGCTTTCTTTTGATTTCCATTTGCATGGAATATCTTTTTCCATCCCCTCACTTTGTCTGTACGTGTCCCTAGGTCTGAGGTGGGTCTCTTATAGACAGCACATATACAGGTCTTGTTTTCGTATCCATTCAGCCGGTCTATGTCTTTTGGTTGGAGCATTTAATTCATTTACATTTAAGGTAATTATAGATATGTATGTTCCTATTACCATTTTCTTAATTGTTTTAGGTTTGTTTTTGTAGGTCTTTTCCTTCTCTTGTGTTTCCTGCCTAGAGAAGTTCCTTTAGCATTTGTTGTAAAGCTGGTTTGGTGGTGCTGAATTCTCTTAACTTTTGCTTGTCTGTAAAGCAAAAGTTTAATTTTTTAATTTTTCTGTCGAATCTGAATGAGATCCGTGCTGTGTAGAGTAATCTTGGTTGTAAGCTTTTCCCTTTCATCACTTTAAATATGTCTTGTCACTCCCTTCTGGCTTGTAGAGTTTCTCCTGAAAGCTCAGCTGTTAATCTTATGGGGATTCCCTTGTATGTTATTTGTTGCTTTTCCCTTGCTGCTTTTAATATTTTTTCTTTGAATTTAATTTTTGATAGTTTGATTAATATGTGTCCTGGTGTGTTTCTCCTTGGATTTATCCTGTATGGGACTCTCTGTGCTTCCTGGACTTAATTGACTATTTCCTTTCCCATGTTAGGGAAGTTTTCAACTATAATCTCTTGAAATATTTTCTAAATCCCTTTCTCTTTTTCTTCTGGGACCCCTATTATTTGAATGTTGGTGCATTTAATGCTGCCCCTGAGGTCTCTGAGTCTGTCCTCAATTCTTTTCATTCTTTTTTCTTTATTCTCCTCTGCAGTAGTTACTTCCACTATTTTATCTTCCAGGTCACTTATCCGTTCTTCTGCCTCAGTTATTCTGCTATTGATCCCTTCTAGAGAATTTTTAATTTCTTTTATTGTGTTATTCATCATTGTTTGCTCTTTAGTTCTTCCAGGTCCTTGTTCAACGTTTCTTTTATTTTCTCCATTCTATTTCCACTATTTTGGATCATCTTTACTATCATTACTCTGAATTCGTTTTTAGGTAGACTGCCTATTTCCTCTTCATTTGTTTGGTCTGGTGGGTTTTTACTTTGTTCCTTCATTTGCTGTGTATTTCTGTGTCTTATTTTGCTTAACTTACTGTGTTTGGGGTCTCCTTTTCGCAGGCTGCAGGTTCATAGTTCCTGTTGTTTTTGTTGTCTGCCTCCAGTGGGTAAGGTTGACTCAGTGGCTTGTGTAGGGTTCCTGGTGGAGGGGACTGGTGCCTGTGTTCTGGTGGGTGGGGCTGGATCTTGTCTTTGTGGTGGGCAGTGTTGCATCTGGTGGTGTGTTTTGGCGTGTCTGTGACCTTAATATGATTTTAGGCAGCCTCTCTGCATATGGGTGGGGTTGTGTTCCTGTCTTCCTAGTTTTTTGGCATGGGGTGTCCAGCACTGGAACTTGCTGGTCTTAGAGTTGAGATGGAGATCTCTGGGAGATCTCTCGCCGATTGATATTACGTGTTGCCGAGAAGTCTCTGGTGGTCCACTGTCATGAACTTGGCTCTCCCATCTCCGAGGCTCAGGCCTGACACCTGGCCGGAGCGCCAAGACCCTGTCAGCCACACAGCTCAGAAGAAAAGGGACCAAAAAAAGAAAGAAAAAATAAAATAAAAAAAATTTTAATTATTAAAATTTAAAAATTTAAAGAAAAAGAGAGCAACCCAACCAATAAACCACGATTAACTTAAAAATCAGAAACTAGTCAGTCACATACAGCAAACCCCCAAGTCTACAGTTGCTCCCAAAGTCCACTGCCTCAATCTTGGGGTGATTCATTGCCTATTCAGGTATTCCACAGATTCAGGGTACATCAAGTTGATTGTGGAGATTTAATCTGCTGCTCCTGAGGCTGCACAGTGAAATTTCTCTCTTTTCTTTGTTCTCACTGCTCCTAGGGTTCAACTTTGGTTGTGACCTCGCCTCTGCATGTAGGTTGCCCTCTGTCGTCTGTTCTTCACCCAGAAAAGACTGGGTTAAAGGAGCAGCTGACTAGGGGGCTCTGGCTCACTCAGGCCGGGGGGAGGGAGGGGTATGCAATGCAGGGCGAGCCTTTGGTGGCAGAGGCCTGCATGACATTACAACAGCCTGAGGCACACCATGTGTTCTCCTGGAGAAGTTTTCCCTGGATCACGGGACCCTGGCAGTGGCGGGCTGCACAGGCTCCTGGGAGGGGAGGTGTGGATAGTGACCTGTGCTTGCACACAGGATTCTTGGTGGCTGCACCAGCAGGCTCAGTGTTTCATGCCCATCTCTGGTATCTGTGCTGACAGCCGTGGCTCACACCCATCTCTGAAGCTCGTTTAAGAGGTGCTCTGAATCTCCTCTCCTCAGACATGCCAAAACAATGGTCTCTTGCCTCTTAGGCAGGTCCAGAGTTTTTCCCGGACTCCCTCCTCGCTAGCTATGGCGCACTAGCCCCCTTCAGGCTGTGTTCACGCAGCCAACCCCAGTCCTCTCCCTGGGGTCTGACCTCAGAAGCTCGTGCCTCAGCTCCCAGCCCATGACCACCCTGGCATGTGTGCAGACAAGCCTCTTGGGCTGGTGAGTGCTGGTCGCACCAATCCTCTGTGTGGGAATCTCTCCTCTTTGCCCTCCACACCCCTATTGCTGCCCTCTCCGTCATGGCTCTGAAGCTTCCCCCCACCCTGCCCACCCCCCTTCTCTGCCAGTGAAGCGGCTTCCTAGTGTTTGGAAACCTTTCCTCCTTCACAGCTCCCTCCCACTGGTGCAGGTTCTGTCCCTATTCTTTTGTCTCTGTTTTTTTCTTTTGCCCTACCCAGGTATGTGGACAGTTTCCTGCCTTTCGGGAAGTCTGAGGTCTTTTACCAGTGTTCAGTAGGTGTTCTGTAGGAGTTGTTCCACATGTAGATGTATTTCTGATGTATCTGGGGAGGAAGGTGATCTCCATGGCTTACTCCTCTGCCATCTTGAAGATTCTCCTGTCTTGTCTTCTTGATGATAGCAATTCTGACAGGTGTGAGGTGATGTTTCTTTGTGGTTTTGATTTGCATTTTCCTGATGATCAGTGATGTTGAGTATCTTTTCATGTACCTGTTAGACATTTTTGCAAAGAAGACATCCAAATGGCCATTTAGGTCTTCTGCCCATTTTTTAATTGTGTTGCTTGTTTTTTTTAATATTGAGTTGTATGAGCTGTTTATATATTTTGGATATTAACCGCTTATCTGATATATGGTTTGTAAAATTTTTCTCCCATTCTTTATGATGCCTTTTCATTCTGTTTGTTGTTTCTTTTGCTGTGTGGAAGCTTTTAAGCTTGATGTAGTCCCATTTGTTGATTTTTGCTTTTGTTTGTTCTTTTGGTGTCATATCCAAAAAGTCATTGCCAAAACCAATGGCAAGGAGATTCTTCAAGGAGTGTTATGATATCACTGACTCTTAGGTTTGAGTCTTTGATCCATTTTGAGCTAATTTTTATGATTAGTGCAAGATAGGGGTCCAATTTCATTGTTCTACCTATGTTTATCTAGTTGTAGGAGTGTTATAGGACACTCATCTTGATGTTGCATTTACATAGCCAGCACGTTGTTGTTGTTGTTTTTTGTGGTACGCGGGCCTCTCACTGTTGTGGCCTCTCCTGTTGCAGAGCACAGGCTCAGCGGCCATGGCTCACAAGCCTAGCCGCTCTGTGGCATTTGGGATCTTTCTGGACCGGGGCACAAACCCGTGTCCCCTGCATCGGCAGGCGGACTCTCAACCACTGCGCCACCAGGGAAGCCCCAGCACATTGTTTTGGTTTAAAAAGTATTCTTATTTAAGAGTAACCATATATGTATGTAAGTGGCCAGTGGATATTATGGAAGAGTGAATCCTACTCCTTGACTCTGCCACTACTTAGCTTTCTCATGTCTAACAGAGGAAGAGAATCCTAAGGATGGTTTAATTTTCCTTATTTCCTTTACTTTCCAATTTCATGTGTAGTCCATAGTTCCCCCTCCTATTTACAACTATCCTAATCAGGTATGATTTGAAATTCAGATAAACACTTGAACCAAAATCCTTATGGCTGAGGAAGAGGTAAACAGAAGTTTATGAGCACTAGAATTTCACACATAGTAAAGTAATTCTGTAGAGATCATTATATCCTCACATAATCTTTTTTTCAGTTTGTAAAGTAAATGTCAGAAAATGTTAAGCAATTTGCCTAGGATTATACAGTGGTGGAACTCAAATTTGTTTCTAAACTCCATTTTTTTTTTGGCTACACAATGTGGATGCCACACAGTAGGCACATTGTGGGAGAAATGATTGGACACAGTTCTTTGGGACAAAAGAGCAGTCAGAAGAAAAAAAAAAAGAAGTGATTGAAATCATGGGTTATTTTTCACTGTCTTTTTATACTGTCTTTTTTGTGTGCCTTGCATGAAGGGGAAGGCCGAGAAAGCCCTTTTGTCTGTTCATTAACTTATTAGCATCAACAGAAAGTTTTTTAACCATGACTAGCCAGTCTGTCTCCTACTTCTCTATTTTCTGTGTTAAAAGCAGCATGATACTGGAAATAAGGGAAGAAGGAGATGCTGAATAGGAGATATTTTCTTATAGAAGTGATAGTGTTTAGTTTCTTTTTTACTGATAATAATATCAATTCCTCTATCATCCCACAACAGAGATTTACACACACATCCATAGAGACTCCACTGTGTCTTATATCATACAATGACCTTTCCCAAACCAGAGTACTTCAGTAAATGCTTATTGGTTAGACTGACTGAGGCCAGGTTGTGATCAAGCACATATTTTGAGTTATATGGATTCTCCAGACCCTGTTTCAAGTTACTACCTCATCATTTTCAAATAGGTTAACACATCATCAAACATGCCTCAAAATCACGCTCAAGGATCTGATTAGCCGAAGATAGGTTGTCTGCAATTTTATTCCCCCCCCTCAAATTTTTCAAAGTACACCACTAATTTGGATCATTGAATAACATAACTCTCTGAAAATTTAACCAATCGGTTGCTCTCCTAAATCACTATTTTGTCTGATCACTGTGTTTAGTAATATATATTTAGCATTTCTGTAGAGGAGTGGGACATGCCTATTTGTCAAAGCTACTGTATAAAAATGGTTATATACAATACCAAATTTTCTCAGTGATCTCCTGTTTTTCTAGTTTTCTCTGGGCTAATAGATCAAAAAGAAATCTTACTTTTATATTACCCCTTATCTAAAGTCTAATTTCATTAAATTTTAAGCTTTATACATAGTGAAACTCCCTAAAGCATTGGAACAAGTTATGTACTCAGCTAAATATGAGATAACATGGTAGTAGCTTTAAAGAAAGAAATACGAGTGATTGATAGATTTACAAAAGGTGAAAAATTACTCTATGCATTTGATTTCAAAGTAGGTGATAGGAAAGGATAGCTTCCTACTCCCAGGTTAATATGCAACCCTACAATTGAGATAAAATAATGTTTTGCCCTGCAGATATGCCTACCCTGTTCTACATTGTTCTGTAAATAGGCAGTGATGGCAGAGCAGTCTGCTCAGGCAAAATAGACACTGCCCTGGCCAGAAACACTGTCTGTATTAACATACCTGCCTGACAGCTCCAAATCAGATCAATAATTTTAAAGCCAAATAAAGGCTTTTGTTACATATCTCATGGTAGATGCAATCCTGGATATTTTAAGAACTATTTTTCATCAGAATGAGAATGAACAGTTTTTTATCTGCTGAATTTAATTATATATTAAAATATACAGTATTCTCTCCTATTATGAGTAATCAGGTCATGCAAATGTGCAGGTTTCATCCTTACATTTAAATGTGTTTCATTGGAGACAAGCAACAATATATTTTTTTTCACATATATCTGCCTGGAAGAAAACATTTAATCTTTGACAGTTAAGGGCCTCAGGATTTAGTTATTATATCATTAGGTATGAATACTTTTTACTAACTTATCCCAAATATAAAGGAAAAATTGAGATCATATCAGTTTGACTTACATAATAATCTAGAACTTCTATATTGCATCCGCTTAATTAGCTAGTCTCCCCCGCCACACAAACACACACAGAGTCAGTCTCTCAATAGGTATTGACTTAGAAAATAACTCAAACCTAAATGGACCTTTCTCCACTCCAAATTTAATCAGATGCTCTTTAGTTTCTGCAACTTTCTGTAGCATCCAAAGCAATATATGATAACTAAGTCTTTTTAAACATTTACATATGTGCTAAGCATTTTATACTCATTATCTTATTTAATGTAAACAACATTACCAAGAGTTTATAACTAATAGGCATTGCAAACTCCACCCA
Source organism: Mesoplodon mirus (assembly GCF_964341445.2). NCBI lineage: Eukaryota > Metazoa > Chordata > Mammalia > Artiodactyla > Ziphiidae > Mesoplodon > Mesoplodon mirus. The sequence goes on along the minus strand of NC_138981.1, from coordinate 100,912,160 downwards.
TATTCTTTCTGTGAACAGCAAATAAATAGATTGTTCTCAGGCTATTTGTTCCTAAATTCCTTCAGCTTGTGTTTTTTCAGTTATAGTTTGAGTTTGATGCACTGAAACTAGACAAGGAGGTCCCAGTTCTTACCTAATGGATGTAGAAAAGGTGTCACGTCGATTGTCTTATGTCATTGGGCAAATGGAATAATGTCTGGAAGAAAAAAATATACAGTAAGCCTCTATCACATCTGCACAGTGTAAACATCATATTATTTTCCTTCCAAATAAATACTAAAGTTAATTAGGCAATCAGGAGTTTAAATGGAGAAAAAGTAATGCAACAGATAAATATGGAATAACCATGAGAAAATGTAATTTTAAATATTGTCTGAGGAAGCCAGGCCCATAAAGGATACTAAGAACAGCTTGAGTAGAGCTGGATGTCTAAGAATGAACACGATTATTGAAATGTGGAAGAAGAGCATGGGAAGAAAAACAGAATTTAAGATGAACTGCCCAATGTCATGTCCGATTAGTGCTGCTGACTCATCTAGTTGGGCCCTGAAGAATTTTCAAAATGGTAATGGCACTTTCCCAGGGAGAGTGTATGACGTAGTGGAAAGATGGGCTTTTGTGTCAGACAGACTGGAACATGAACCTTCACTCAACTACTCCTAGTAGTGTGACTTTGAGTAAGTTACTTAAATTTTCTCATCCTGTTTCCTCATCTGTTGAATAGTTGCTAATGCCTCCTCAGGATTGTGTGAGGACTATTTGAAATAGCATATGCCCAACCTTTAGCACTATACCTGGCACACAGTAATGCCCACTCAGAAATACCAGCTGTCCCTTCTGAGTTCATGAAGTGGTTGTCCATTGTGACACACTTTCTAGAAATGAAAGATTATGAGACAGAAATACTTTACAGAAGCACTGAAATAAACAGGAAACCTGAATTCTAGTACTGGCTTTCCTTTTGGCTTATCGTTCAACCTTGGGCAAGTAGTTCACTCTCAAAGGTTCCTTATGTTCTCATATAGAGAATAGGATCACATTATTTCTAATGGGCTTCCTGAAACTTACATTCTGTGATTCCTCCCCAAAAAGGGAATTCTAATAGGTAAACTATTGATTAGACATATTTCATTTGTAATAGCAAAGAATAAGCTCTAAATGAACCATGTAACAAAATACTTTAACTGGATTATAACAGAGTATTTTTTAAGAGGTAAAACTATTGCAACCCATAAATACTCTCTAAAAGTTAAAACTGCATTTCATACAAATTCTTTATTTCCTTCAAAAGTATAGCCCTCTCAGCCTAGTTAGAAAGAAACATTCATTATTGTGACTGTTCTTGTATAAATTCATTTTGGGTTCACTTTTCATTGCAGGATCTCTGCACAATTTTCAGATATCATGAAGGCATAAACATGATTACACCTTTCTCATTTTACAGGTGAATAATTAAACTATGATGCAGAGAAGTTAAATAAATTACCCAGTGCCCACCCATGAGGGACAAAGCTGGAATAGAGCCTAGTTATTCTGATGCCAAAAATACCATTTTCCCTGCTGCATCCCCCACCATCATTACTCACTCCCAGATTCCCGAAGGACTCATTTGCTTTTGATAAGCTCAGACATGTCATTTTCTCTCTCTAAAAAGTGCTGCTTCAATCTTTTGAAGGGAGAGGATATCTGTAGTTGAAATTCGGCGCAAATAGCACCATCTCAAGTGAGAAGATCACCTACCCGCACCCACCATGTGCACTACTTTACTTTCTAGTCCATAGTTTGGCACTTTGTGTAGAAAATTGATCTTTTACAGCCACTTAGTAGTATTTCTCAAAGTCCCACAAGCAGTACTCTGCTAAATGGCATCTAGCTCATCTGGATATGTTGAGTTTCCAGATCATAAACTCCTAAAGGGCAGAGTCTACAATTATTTGGCTAACTTTATATCACTTGCAACTGTGGATGCTTAATAAATACTATGTCATGGTAATGATGAGGATGACAAGTTAATGCTCCTCCAAGTGTCAACCAACCAGTGAATTCAGTGAAAGTCAAACTGGTCATTTGATGTCATAAAAAAATCCAGTTACTTGATTGAATTATTCAAATTGTAGCTGGTTGCTTTTATGCTTGTATAGATATAACGTTAAAGTTGCTTCCATATTGAGAAGAGAATGGTGCAACATATTCATTAGTAGTCACTTTTATCTCATCAAATTAATAAAATATAATAATATAGTGGCATGGAATCTCAGGAATTTCTTTTAGGTAGCCTTTCCAAGCCATGAATTTATGTCACAATATTCTTGGCAGATAAATGCCCTGGCTAAACTTCATTAATATTGACCTAGTGCAATTAAAATTGAGTACCCTAAGAAGCAGGCTTCCGTTTACCATTTTTTGATTTATATAATTTTCACCTCCATATCTACATTTGGAAAATAATGTGGAAAAAGAATTCCATTGAAGACAATGAGCAATGGATAGGACCAGCAACGGTATACTGAGGATCATCAGAATTATCTTGATAATTGCTATAATGTACCCCTTTACTTACATATTAATATATACACAATTTGGAAAAAAAAGAATAAAGCTGGAAGACTTACTACCTCACTTCATGACTTATTCTAGATCTTACATGTTCTTACTACAGAAAAGAAATGATAATTATGTGATGTGACAGACATATTAGCTAATGCTAAATGTTCATAGCAGCTCTACTTGTAATAATCTCAAACTGGAAACAACCCAAATGTAGTAATCATTTTGCAACATATAAGTGTATCAAATCAACACATTGTATACCTTAAAGTTATACAATGTTATCTGTCAAATTGTATGTTAATAAAGCTGAAAAAAAGATAAAGTAATCAGGGCAGTGTAGTGTATATGGATGTACAGACACATGGATCAATGGAATAGGAAAGATTCCATATAGAGAGTCACTCATATATAGTCAATTAATTTTTGAACAAATTTGCCAAGGTAATTCCTGGTGACAAGATGATCTTTTGAGAAAATGGTGCTGGAAATATTAGATAGACAAAAGAAAAATTTAACTTCAACCTCAATCACACCATATATAAAAATGAATAGAAAATATATCACAACCCAAATAGAGAAATGAACATCATACGACTTTTAGAAGAAAACAGGAGATAATCTTAACCTTGGATTTAACAAAGATATCTTAAATACAACAAAAATGAATAAAAAAATACTCAGTAAATAACGGTTCATCAAAAGTATATCTTGGGCTTCCCTGGTGGCACAGCGGTTGAGAGTCCACCTGCCGATGCAGGGGACACGGGTTTGTGCCCCGGTCCGGGAAGATCCCACATGCCGCGGAGCGGCTGGGCCCGTGAGCCATGGCCGCTGAGCCTGTGCGTCCAGACGGATCCTGTGCTCCTCAACGGGAGAGGCCACAACACTGAGAGGCCCATGTACCGCAGGAGAAAAAAAAGAAAAAAGAAAAAAAAAGTATATCTTAAAAAGACAATGATACACAAGTGTGAAAAGATGAGCCCTAGACTTGGAGAAAATATTTGTAAAGCAAATACCTGACCAAGAACTTCTAAAATATCTAAAAACACTTTTATAACTTGTTAGAATAGAAACCACTGAATTAAAAATGGGCAAAATATTTGAAAATGTAACAAAAGAAACTCAGCAAATAAGCACATTAAATTATGCTCAAGATCATTAGCCATTAATAACGTGTCTATTAAAACCATAATAAGATACTGCTACATACCTACTAGAAAGGCTATAATTAAAAAGACTGAAAATACCACACATTGGTAAGGATGCAGAAATCAGATACACTGCTGGTGGGAATGCAAAATTACACAACCACTTTGAAAACAGTAAGCAATTTATTATAATGTTAAAAATAAACCTGCCATACAAATCAGCCTTTGCATTCCTAGGGATTTACCCAACAGAAATTAAAGCATATGTTCCCTACTAAGATTTATACATAAATGTTCATAGCAGCTCTATTTGTAATAATCTCAAACCAGAAAAAACCCAAATGTCTTATTGATATAAGTGAATGAATGAACAAATTTCAGCGTATCCATATATTGGAATGCTACTCAGCAATAACAATAAGTTATTAATACAGGCAACGATATAGATGAATCTTAAAATAATTACGCTGAGTGAAAAAAGCCAGAAAATAGAGTGTAGGATCCCATTTATATATATATAAATGATAAAATGCAAACTAGTCTATAGTGACAGGAAGCAGATGAGTGGTTGCTTGGGGAATGGTGGTTGCATTGGCTAGGAAAGAGAGATTATAAGTGGACACCAGGAAACTTTTGAGGGTAAAGGATATGTTCATTATCTTGATTGTGGTGATGGTATACCTATACAAAACAAATTTTACACTTTAAAAATTGGGGGGATATATACACGTGTATATATATATATATATATATATTTTAGTCATCTGAATATATGTGGTAATTGAAATCTTGGGAAGGATTATAGAATTAGAAGACAGTGGGGTCTAGGAACAATCTTGATTACAACATATAACAGCTGGGTCGAGGAAGATGCATTTGCAAAGGAGAAGAGAAGGAATGGGCAGAGAAGCAGAGAAGTAAAATAAGTATTGTAGAACCTAAGGGAAAAGAGTTTTCAGGAAGGATTTAGTCGTTTGTCAACAGTAAACATTGCTGCTAAGAGGTCAAATAAAATGAGAATAGTAAAATCTATTTAACTTAGAGACACTGGTAACCTTAGCCAGATCTGTTTTTATGGAGGAATGTGGCAGTAAACTAAATTGTAGTGGGTTGATGGGAAATAAAGAAATGGGGAGAGTGAATAAAAGTAACTTTTAAAGATTTTTGGCTGACAAAAATAGAAAACAGAGATATAGGTGGAAGTGGCCAGAGGGAGAAGAGCAGTTATGGAAGGCTATTTTAAAAATTGAGGGCATGGGAATTCCCTGGCAGTACAGTGGTTAGGACTCGGTGTTTTCACTGCCGGGGCCTAGGTTCAATCCCTGGTCGGGGAACTAAGATCCCCCAAGCCATGCAGTGCAGCCAAAAAAAAAGGGGGGGGGGCGGAGCAAATACTATGACATTTATAACAGTGTTGTGCTTGAGATGGCTCTTGAGAGTCAATTGTTACGTTTTCAAAAATTTTGCAAGCCATTAAAAAATAAGTTATATAAACTTAGAATTAGGCAAATTATATTAAAACCAAAGAAATAAAAACTCAAAACTCATCAGTTAATTATATTATACTATTATTTATACATAAGGTTGTATATATTGATTGTGTGGTGGGAATATTATCTGTAATGTTTACTGCTACATATCTCAACTCTATGTTCAGTGACATCATCTGGGTCATTTGAACTTGGCCATGGAGTTCTGGAATATTTACACCACAGAAATTGGTAAATACTACAAATAATGGCTTGCTTTATTTATTTTTGTTGTTGTTTTTATTGTCTAGCAAAAACATGATAGAGAAAATCTTAATGCTGATTAAACTTTAAAATTAGGTCTGTGACCATTACACTCTAAATAGCACAAAAAAATTGAGGAATTACTATTCCAGTATTCAAAAACTATTGGGTGATTCAGCAGAAAAGTCACTCACATCACTGATGAACATGCTATGTTCTGACACTTTCCATTTTTTCACTTTCATCTTATTCACTAATAGAAACAAAAATATCAGTCAACACTCAATGCCAGAACTACATTCGTTTGTTAATTACAACCACAGCTTGGCTATTAATACACAAGCTCACCAAAAACAAAGACAGCATTCAGTAAGAATCAATTGATTATATGGAATTTATGATAGAGTATAGTATATTTTATTTGTAAATTGTGTGCTACACATACTCTTTGTTAGTGAAATTTACAATCATGCACATATATGCATGTATGCATATTTCTAGATAGCCAGTTATTAAACATTTATTAACACATTTATATGTCAATAAGCCATAATAAAACAGACCAACAAAATCTTAAAAATCCATCTATATCTGTTGAATTACTATTCCTTGAGAATGTTAAATGACTTTAAAGCACGGACAAGACAATATGGGCCTGGGGCAAGAGTATAGATATAAAATATATATTTGAGAGGTATCCAATATAGTAAGGGACATGGCTGGGGTAAAGTGCAGAAGACACTGAATTTACCAACTTGGATCAATAACCTAGACTCATACCAGACCATGGTTAAAACTCAAGCAGTTCATTTGTCATTCGATTAAGGCTCTATAATAAAAGTAATAAATACTTAATGTGGACCAGATGCTGTGCTAAATATTTTAAGAATCCTTATGCAATAGGTATTATTATTACTACAGCCATTATATGAGCAGAGGAAAGTGAGGCTGACGGAGATTTATTAACTTGCACAAATTTATAGAGCTACTTAGTAGAGGAGCTAGCATTTGAACAAAGTTCTGCCTGACACCAGTTGTAAAGTTGCTGGTGCACCTAACCACTGTATACCAATGCCTCTTTCTAATCTTTTTTCCAGCTTTATTAAGGTATAATTAACGAATAAAAGTTGAATATATTTAAAGTGTACAAGTTGATGTTTTCATATAGATATTCTCTGTGAGATAATCACACAATCCAGCTAATTATCACTTCGCACTCTCAATTTTCTTTTTCTTTTCTTACTTTTCAGTGAGGACACAGGATCTACTCTCTTAGTAAATTTCAAGTATAAAATACAGTATTGTCGACTGTAGTCACATTGCTGTATACTAGATCTCTAGAACTTATCTTCTATAACTGAAACTTTGTACTCCTTGACCAATATCTCCCCACTTCTCCCTTCACCCAACCCCAGGCGACCAACATTCTGTTGTTTCTATGAGTTTGACTATTTTAGATTCCACATTTAAATGAAATCATATATTGCATGTGTATGTGTGTATATATATACATACATATCTCACATATATCTCATTTTCTTCATCCACCAGTGTACACTTAGGATGTTTCCATATCCTGGCTATTGTGAATAATGCTGCAGTGAACATGGGAGTGGCGTACAGAGATATCTCTTTGACATACTGATTTCATTTCCTGCAGATATATACCCAGAAGTAGAGTTGCTGTATCATTACAATAGTTCTATTTTCAATTTTTTGAGGAATCTCCATTCTGTTTTCCCTAATGGCTATACCAATCTACATCCCCACCAACTATGTACAAAGGTACTCTTTTCTCCATATCCTTGCCAACACTTATCTTTTGACTTTTGATAAAAGGTATTCTAACAGGTGTAACATGATATCACATTGTGGTTTTGATTTTCATTTCCCTGATAACTAGTGATGCTGAGCACCTTTTCATATACCTGTTGGCCATTTGTAAGTCTTCTTTGGAGAACTGTATATTCAGGTCATTTGCTCGTTTTTTAAATTGGGTTATTTGGGTTTTTGCTACTGAGTTGTATAAGTTCCTTATATATTTTGGATATTAATCCCTTATCTGATATATGGTTTATAAACATTTTCTCCCACTCTGTAGGTTGCCTTTTCACTCTGTTGATTTTGTTTCCTTTGCTGAGCAAAAGCTTTTAGTTAGGTGCAATGCCACTTTTCTTTGCTGCTTTCATAGTTCTCTCTTTTTCCTTGAATTTTGACAATTTTATTATAGTGTGTCTAGGTGGAGTCTTCTTTGGATTGACCCTCTTTTTAGTCCTTAGAGATTCATGATACTTGATGTCCATTTCCCTTCCAAGTTTTGGAAAGTTTTAATTCATTATTTCTTTAAATAAGCTTTGCCTTTTTCTCTCTCTTCTCTTGCTGGGACTTCCATAATTCATGTTTTTTTTCATTTTGATAGTGTCCCATAAGTCCTATAGGATTTTTTTTTACGCTTTTCATTCTTTTTCCTTTTTGTTCATCTGACTGTATAATTTAAAATGACTTGTCTTCAAAGCTTAGTAACTTAGGATTTACTTTTGTAAAAGCACGTTGACAAGTATTAAATGTTATACTTGCATTTTGACAATTATAGTATAAATATAAAACACAAAACATCCAGTGTTAAACACTGATCTCCCATGGTTGCCTTGGATTTAGATATTGGTAGTTTATATTTCATAGAAGGGAACTTTCAAAGTTCTGTCAGTGCTTATAGCATGTAATATTATTCCTCATCAAAATCTTCATGAAATCTAAAAGGCTGGTATTAAAAGTGGTTATTATTTTTTTCTTGAATATTCTAAAACATGCCAGTTTGGAGTAGCTTTCAGAGTTTCAAGGCATGAAGATATACTGAATACTCAAGAATATGTTTTAACACATTAAGTGTAAGTTTGTTTACAGTTACAATAGAAATACCTTCAACTTTCAGCTACTGAAAGAAAATACCCAAGAAAACATGAAAGGTATTTTGGGCCAAGTTACTTCTTAGTGAAAATAGTATATCATCTTGATCAATTTTTAAACCAAATTCTTGAAAGCATTAAAAATTGTTTTTTGGTTTTTTTTTTTTTACAATTGTCAAACTATTCCAACTCCTAATAAGAACTTTTCAAATTAAAAAATTATCTCTGTTGCTTAGAAAATATGTTTTATGTTTAATCTCAAATTCACTTTAAATGCTGGACATATGATTTAATACCTAAGAAGACTCTAGCTAAATTATTTGGTAATATTTATAGGGTGATACTTTTCTGGGTAGACATGTTTCACACAACAGTTTTTAATTAATGCTGAAAAAAATCACTTCATAATTTTAAATACACTGAACGATAGGCTGATTGATGGATTAACAGTTTATTTAGTAATTTAGGGTCCAATAAAGGCAACAATCTGATAATTGCTCGATGTGCAATTCTGCCCATTAGTAATACTAAGCCAAGAACTTGATATTTCACTCAGTTGGATTACTTAGTTTCATGTATGTGATTTGATCAACAAAACAGTATGTACACAATGTCAAGATTTTTCCTTCTTCTTTATTATTATTTTAAGAGCAGCTCAGTGATTTGGGGGGGGTGGTTAGTATAATACAGAGAACATAGGGAAAAAGTATAAAATGGCACTTAAAACCAATACCCATACTGATCTCATTATGGTCATAACTAAGAATATTAACTTTTGTGTAATTTGCTTTTCTTTAGAACATAAAGCATTAACTTGAACTTCAAGTATATACACAATACATAAACAACCTTATGCAAAATACTTTTTGTAAGCTATATTACATTTTAAAATATTGGAAACTGAGTATCTGTGCTGATTTGTCTTTTGACTATAACAAGAAGAGAACAACATTCAACAAGGGAGGGATATACTGATAATAAAGCTCTCAAAGTTAAAAATGTCTTCCTTTCCCTTTCTACCTAGTACAGACTATACAATGTCCCGAGAGGACTTATGATGAGAAAAATGTCAGTCACAGCTTTAAGCCCTTGGTTTGGAAGGAGCTAATGAGAAAGCTGATTGGAAGGTGAGACTTCATGTTTGTTTTCAAATAAGTGGTCTTAAACTTTTTCTATAAGAAGAAAAATTAGTTCATCTATCTATCTATCTATCTATCTATCTATCTATCTATATATATATATAAACCATTCATTTTTACAGTTTTCAGGTAAAGTCTGACACTTGGTTTATACAAAGTCTGTGAGGAAAGGTCAGTAGAGATCATCTAATCTTAAATTGTGAAATCATTCAATTTCTTAGCATAGTCTCTCCCCAGTAAAAAGCACAGCATGCCTGGATATGCCACTGGCGATCTCTAATAAAAGTTAGTTCCAAAGACTGGGAGATTTCTGCTACAGTCATGCATTCTTTTCACCATCTTGTTTATTAGCAAAAATCAGCAATCCAGCTTTCCTTACGTCCTCATGGGCTAACATTTTATAGAGTTCTCTAATTACAGAAATTCTTGGTCTGTACTGTCCACAACAACTATTACAAAATCTCTGTTAGTACAGTAAGTGTTCCAGGAAGAATGAAGAGATTCTTGGCCACCAGTATTCCACATGAGGAAGCATGTATTATTAATCACTATCTCTTCTACATTACTTCCTATTGTAGGGATGTATGTACAATTTCATTCACAGAAGACTGGTAAAGGATGATACTTTTCCTTGCGTTATCCACCCCAACAATAACTTTGTGCTCCTGGTGCTTGAAGAGTCTCCATATCCTGGTGAAGAGAATTCCCATTCTTGGGTAGCTGACCCCCTTTCCAGCCACCTGGGTGACCTGGACACCCCCAGCTCAGGCTGAAGCAGAGGAGGAAGATGTGCTGGAGCCTACACCTCTGCTGCTGCTGCTTCTGCACTGACTGTTGGCCAGCTTCCTAGGAACCAGAGGGAGGCAAAAGCCCAGGCCTTTCTGCCACACCCATGGCCTGGACGCTGCCTCTGGGGCACTCTTCTGGCTTGCACACATTGCCTCCATATTGTCTGCAATGAGCCTCGTGGACCACTTTCCTCCTCTAGCTCAGGTGACTTGCCTTGAAATTCAATAATTCTTTTTTCTGATTGATCAAGTCTGCTGTTGAAGTTCTCCACTGAGTTATTTTTTTTTTTAGAAGATGTTGGGGGTAGGAGTTTATTAATTAATTTATTTATTTTTGCTGTGTTGGGTCTTCGTTTCTGTGCGAGGGCTTTCTCTAGTTGTGGCAAGCGGGGGCCACTCTTCATCGCGGTGCACGGGCCTCTCACTGTTGTGGCCTCTCTTGTTGCGGAGCACAGGCTCCAGACGCGCAGTCTCAGTAGTTGTGGCTCACGGGCCTAGTTGCTCCACGGCATGTGGGATCCTCCCAGAGCAGGGCTCGAACCCATGTCCCCTGCATTAGCAGGCAGATTCTCAACCACTGCGCCACCAGGGAAGCCCCTCCATTGAGTTTTTAATTCTTTATTTTTATTGTATTCCTCAGCACCACCATTTCTGTTTGGTTCTTTTTTATGATTTCTGTCTCATTGTTGAAATTCTTGTTTTGTTCATGTGTTGTTTTCTTGATATTGTTGTCTATCTTTGTTCTCTTGTAGCTCACTAACAACTTGGCAATCTCTATAAAAAATGTATAATGCATGTATTGTTTGATTCAAAAGGAATTTGTCATACAAAACTCTCACAAGCAGGCAAAAATAGTTTTCAGTAGCATTGTTTTAGTAGGGAAAAGTTGGTGACAATGTAAGTGTTCATCAGTATCAGACTGGTTAAATTAATCATACCTCAATTATGCTATACAGCTCTTATTATATATAGAATATCACATAGCTAGTAACGTGGTTTATAATATTATATCTATATATACTGCCCTGAAAAAGTTACTGGAGATATATTGTTAAGCAAATAAAACAATTTACAACACGAAATGCATGTTATGATGCCAGATGGCCACATAAACAAGATATATGAGACCCAATGGGTTAGTTAGATATAGCTGATTGTGGATGCATAGAACCATCCTGAAAGTATATACATATGCTAAAGTGAGGACTTCAGAAAAAAGAGTGGAATGAAAAATGGGACTACACTTACTTTTTCCTTTGTTGCCTATGTAATACATTAAAACAAAATGGGCCTATCTTTATTTTAAAAAATACTAGCCTGCACATTGTATTTTTGCCACTGCCAGAATCAATGGGTATGGAGACAGTAATCAATAATTTTAGTGTGGCTGGTACATAAGATAAGGATGAAGCACTCTCTGGGTTTACTCTCTGTCTGCAGAGCCAGATTAAGACACAAAGTCAGGTTAGTTAAATACATATATAAGAGGGTCTAGAATGTTCTTGACATTCCCAGATGCCAGTGGCAAGAGCTTTATTTGAACACTGAAGTAGAAATATAGAAGATAGAGCATAAGACCATTAAATCTTCCCATTTCCGTAATGGAATGGAATGTGGAAAGGTGAGGAAAAATCATAAATTGCTTCTTAAACTCACAGAAATGTATATTAATGTTCAAACTCCGCCAGCTTCCAACTTTACTACTGTTAGTGTGCAAAAAATGAGAGCAAGTGTGTTTCTGACACATTTTGACAATTTTTTCAATGCATATAAGCAGGCAGAAAAATAGCATCCTCGAAGAGCTTCAAGTATCACGTAGGCTACTCAGCTGACACCCATAAAGTCATTTCTGGATGCGATTTCTCTTGTTCTAATCTATGGTCTCATAGTACTGTTAAAACTTGACCCCATCTTAATACTGATTTCATGGTCTTTTAATTAAATCCAGTTCAAAGAAAGGACTCAGTTCTCCAACCATATGCATCACATCTGGAGTAATGGAAATAATTATGCTCTTGATTTAATGCAGTCTGTCTCTTTCCTGAACATTTTTAGTGGGAAACATAGGTGAAAAGCTAATGGAAGAGGAGGAAAAGATGGGCATCCAGGGAAAGTTATACTAAATATTGAAAGGAGAATGATTTTAAAGGAGCACACATTCATGAAAATTATACTTAAGCATGGAGAAATCTAATAAGAAACTTCTAAATCGATAACATGAAACTTCTAAATTGATAACATTTCAGAAATGGATCCTTAACTAATAATTTGGGTTTGACAAAATGGATGAATAGGTATCTCTTGCTTTCCTCCATTTCAGTTCAGGTAGGCAGTCCCTCAAATGGCCCCAAAGGCACCCGCCTTCTGAGATGAATGCCCTTGTGTAATCCCTCCTCCAGTGTGGAGTGGAACTAGTGACTTGCCTCAAACAGAATACAGCAAAAGTGATATAATAGGAAGTCATTTCTCGAGGTTAGTTTATAAGAAGACTCTGGCTTCCATTTTACTTGCCATCTCTCACCCTATCTCATTCATATTCTCTCTCTGCCACTGCTCTGGTGGAAGCCAACTATCATATTTTGAGTAATTCTTTGCCCAAGTAGTAAGGAACTGATATCACTAGCCATAGCCATGGGGAGGGACTTAGGCCATGTGAGCAAGCTTGACAGCAACTCCTACCTCTTTTGAGCTGTGTTAGAGATCTTCAAGCAGAGGCTGCTCCATATTCCTGACCCAGAGCAACTGTGAGATAATAAATGTTTGCTGTTTGAAGCCACTAAGTTTTGGGGTAACTTGCTATGCAGCAATAAGTAAATTAGTGAATTTTTTTCTGAAAAATATTTAAGTTTCATAAATCATTCCATTTTATATGTATGAGAGGAGTAAGCTCCCTGTTTAAAAATATCCAGGGGTCTTATGTTTTTCTGAAAAGATAATTTAGTAAAATGCAATCACCCCAATCATTGGTTTTATTAAATTCAGTTTTCTCATAACAAGAATTCCTAGGGTATGGCATACTTTTGGGTGTACACTGTAATCTGAAATATGGTGGCTAGGTCATAAATGAAAATATGCATACTAATATGTCAACTTTTGCTGAGGTCTTTATGTACGTCAGGCACTATTCAAAATGCTTTGTTTTAAACATGTATTATAATACTTAATCCTCACCCAAAAAAGCTAATAAAGTAGATTTTTTTTCCCTCCCATTTAACACATGAAGAAACAGGCATGGAGGGCAATGGAGGTTAAGCAACTTGCCCAAAGTCCCACGGCAAGAAGATGCAAACTCTGGCACTCAGAATCCAGAACCCACCATCTCAACCACAACTCCCCTGAGAACCCATGTTCAATTCTGGGACTGCATTCTTTGTATGGAGCATTCTGTTCTCTTTGATCACAAAGCAGAGAAATTTTAGATGACAGATGTAAATGTTCACAAGGACGAACGCTAACCTGTAATTAATCAGAGACTTCCTGGGAGATAGTATAATTTGAGTAGTTAAGAATGAGGACTCTATCCTATGACTACAAAAGCAGAAAGAGATGGGGGCGGAACTAATGTTACCAGAGCTTGGTGAAAGCTGCAGCTGTGACCACAGAAGAACACGGCCACTGTCAGAAGTGTGCCAAGGCAAAGGGGAGGTGGCAAGAAGAAATATCCCAACTGGTCTCTTCCTCCCATCTTTAATCTCCTGACACTTCCCCCCACACTGGCCAAACCCAACTACAAACCAGAGGGCAAGGACCCCTGGGTGATAGAATCCACTGAGGCCACTCTCTTGGGGCACAGAACAGGGCAGAGATGGGAGAAGATGGATTTGGGTGGCTTACCACCTCACCTAATTAAAAAAGAAAAAAGAAAGAATGAGGATTCTAGCGTAGAAGAGCCTAAATTCCAATCCCTCTCAGCCAATAGTTATTTGTGTAATTTGGGTTAAGTGACTTATCCTCTCTCAGATTCATTTCATCAAATGTAAACCGCTGACCACATCTGTCCCTCCCTCATAAAGCTGGTGAAAGCATTAAATGAGATAATACATGGAAGGGTTTGGAATAGTCCCTAGATACAGTAAGCAGTTAATAAATGTTAACTATTATGATGATGATAATTAATATCTGACAGAGGAGAACAGAACTGAACACAGAGTTTTAGGCTCTGTTCTTTCCAGAGGAAAACAGCTATCCAAATAAGCAGAGAAAGTAGGCTAAAGGACAAATACAGTGAAAGACAATAGGATGTACTGATATTCTACAACGCCAAATGTGCTTTGCCTACATAATTTTCTTTAACCTTCACAGCAGACTATGTAAATAGTATTCCTCTTTTACAAATGAGGAAGCTTTAATGGAGGAATTTATCCAGGGTTTCAAAAGCTGCCAGGTAACAGGTAGCACCAGTGGGTATTCAAATCAAGGCACATCTGACTCTCCCTCTTTCACCATGAGAGACTTCTGTGTTTAAAAACCAGAGGGATTGGAGGAATTACCCTAAATTGTGAAGGCATGGCCTGCAATTTAGCTAAATTTAGGTGTTCCCTATATTCTGTCTGTATACATATATCCACTGCCTGCCTGGTGCAACCTTCTGTGCAAGATACACACAGTTGCCAGGCAGGGCTGTGTCCAGCCATGGGAGAAAAGGGATTGAAATCCAGCCCGTGATCCATTCGCCAAGCCTTGAACCTAAGGGCATACATTTGCCAAAGAGGTACTTTTTCTAGTTTACACAATAGTGAAATGTGAGCTAATGGAGACCCTAAAATTATGGTTAAGGGTATGACCTAATCCCTGCAATCTACTGAAAATTCAGATTGTGCCTAGATGATCTGATAGAGAGAACCTCAATTCTTTAGTATCTAGAGATGTTGAGTGAGAACTACCTGGCCTAGGGGTAAAGAAGCAGGATGGAATTAAAATGTACAATCCTGAAGAGGAGGCTAGAGGTAAGCTGTACCCAAAAGGATCTTAGGTAAAGTAACTAAACTGACCTGGAAATGTATCTATCTGTAGCCCAAGATTACTCACTCTGTGAGATTAATTTCTTACACTCTTAATTATTACCTTAATACTGATGGATAGAAATGGCAGGCAGTTATGGCATGGGGTGTGCGGATTGTGTTTACAAGGCTATTACTTAAAGAGGAGACTCGGGCTTATTTCAGCCTGGGGGTGGAAGAAGCAAAGTAATGCAGGGTGGCCTCTGCTGTTTCACCACAATTTATTTCTTACTCTTTACTGAGTGATTTGGAGCATTGTTTTCTTTTTTTTTTTAAGATTTAAAAAAAATTAATTTATTTATGTATTTATTTTTGGCTGCATTGGATCCCTGTTGCTGCGCGTGGGCTTTCCCCAGTTGTGGCGAGAGGGGGCCACTCTTCATTGCGGTGCACAGGCTTCTCTTTGCGGTGGCCTCTCTTGTTGCGGAGCACGGGCTCCAGGCGCGCAGGCTTCAGTAGTTGTGGTGCACGGGCCCAGCTGCTCTGTGGCATGTGAGATCTTCCCGGACCAGGGCTCGAACCCGTGTCCCCTGCCCTGGCAGGCGGATTCTCAACCACTGCGCTACCAGGGAAGCCCTGGAGCATTGTTTTCTACATCTTTAATTTTACAATTCAATTTTCTAAATGCAAGTATAACAATACAAGGCTAACTGTGACCATAATTATATACTTTTTCATCTCATGGAACATTGACACAAAACTCTAATGACGAGTATTTCTCATGAAACAACAAAGTATTTCATTTTATGTTTTAGAGAAAGCATTTGATCAGAAGTTTAATTCGGGATTTTGAATGATCAATAGCGATGTCACTTCAGTTGTGAAAGATTCTTTTACTTTCTGAGGACCTTTCAAGATATATAAGAGGGCTTCCCTGGTGGCACAGTGGTTGGGAGTCCGCCTGCTGATGCAGGGGACATGGGTTCGTGCCCCAGTCCAGGAAGATCCTACATGCCGCAGAGCGGCTGGGCCCGTGAGCCATGGCCACTGAGCCTGCGCGTCCGGAGCCTGTGCTCCACAATGGGAGAGGCCACAACAGTGAGAGGCCCGCGTACTGCAAAAAAAAAAAAAAAAAGGATATATAAGAGGGTATCACCTTTAAACGTATTAATATTTAGGGGAGAAAATGCATTTCTGTTTTAGCTTTGATATACATATAATGTCACAGTTGTAAGAAATTACTTCCTAATTTTAATTGCAATGCAGTAGTCACACTTACTCCAAGACATCTTCCAGCTGTTACTATATTGGGTTGGCCAAAGAGTTCCTTTGGTTTTTAAGTAAAAATAAGAGGCATCTTTCATTTTCACCAACAACTTTATTGAACAACGCATTCACCATTTTATTCCACTACCTTCTGCCATTTTTCAGGCAACTTCATAATTCCATTTTCCCAAAACTTTTAATCTTTTTGAGCAAAGAACTGTTCCAGGTGCCTTTTACAGTCTTCCAAGGAATTGAAATTTTTTCCATTAAGAGAATTTTGTAAAGACCGAAATAAATGGAAATCCAGAGGCACAATGTCTGGTGAATACGGCAGATGAATCAGAACTTCCCAGCCAAGCTGTAACAGTTTTTGCCTGGTCATCAAAGAAACATACGGTCTTGCGTTATTCTGATGGAAAATTATGCATTTTCTGTTGACTAATTCTGGACGCTTTTCATCAAGTGCTGCTTTCAGTTGGTCTAATTGGGAGCAGTACTTGTTGGAATTAATTGTTTGGTCTTCTGGAAGGAACTCATAATAGAGGACTCCCCTCCAATCCCACCATATACACAACATCACCTTCTTTGGATGAAGACCGGCCTTTGGTGTGGTTGGTGGTGGTTCATTTCACTTGCCCCTCGATCTCTTCCATTCCACATTATTGTACAGTATTTTCATCGCCCATCACAATTTGTTTTAAAAACGGAACGTTTTCATTACATTTCAGTAGAGAATTGCATGCAGAAATACGGTCAAGAAGGTTTTTTTTCGCTTAACTTATGTGGAACCCAAACATCAAAGTGATTCACATAACCAAGCTGGTGCAAATGATTTTCAACGCTTGATTTGGATATTTTGAGTATGTCAGCTATCTCCCACGTGGTATAACGTTGACTGTTCTCAATTAATGTCTCAATTTGATTGCTATCAACTTCAACTGGTCCACCCGACCGTGGAGCATCGTCCAGAGAGAAATCTCCAGCACAAAACTTCGCAAACCACTTTTGACACATTCGATCAGTCACAGCACCTTCTCCATACACTGCACAGATCTTTTCTTGAGTTTCAGTTGTGTTTTTACCTTTCTTGAAATAATAAAGCGTAATATGCCCAAAATGTTGCTTTTTTCTTCCATCTTCAATATTAAAATGGCTACACAAAAATTCACCAATTTTGATTTTTTTTAAATGCACACTGATATGACAGCTGTCACAATGCAATCTAACAAAATTGTTTCAAATGAAGTTAAAGACAACTAAGTGCTACTAGAGCCACCAAACGAACTTTTTGGCCAACCCAATAGCATATTCAAAATAAGCGAAAACCATAGCAGTGTGAGAAGATGTGGGACAGAGATTTAGGTATAAAAAGAAGAATTTAAGTCTTGGAGTTGGGGGGTTGGTTGGTATGCAATGGAAACTCACACTAACATAAGCAACGGGGAGGTTTTATTATAAAGATGTACTTCTTTCTCCCAGACCCCAAGGGCAGAAATACAGCCATGCCTCATGAGGTACTGGAAGCATGAACTGAAAAGTCATTTGAGAACTATTCATCCTGTGTGTTTGTCTTTCTCTTTTCTTGTGATCTCATGGTCTTTCATTGTTGCCTCTATTTGATGTTTTCATTTTTCTTTCTCTACAGACTGGATCTCACAGCTCATCTCTACACCCAGCATGAGAGGGTTACCCCACAACTTTCAAGTCATCTTTATGTTCTATAAGGAGACTAAGATCATATTAGGCCAAACATATTTGCTATTAAACTATGATGACCAACAAAAGAATGGAAATTGTAGAAAGAAGAGAACGATCCTTTGTATCTAGTCCTGCAGTGACCTGCTACTGCTATTGGGACCACATGCATACACCCATTCTCCTACAGTTTCCCCCACTCCAAAGGGATAAATTGAGTCCCTGCTTATACTATTTTAACAAAGGCTTTTATCCACTTATAAATAGATAACGAGGTAATCGAATGTTTCAGTGACAAATCCTTCCATTGAAAATTAAGAAAAAGGTAAATGGTGAAAGAAAATGAAATAGAGACAATGTCCTACTGAAAGAGAATAAGCATTGCTCTGTAATAGTTACCACTCGCCCAGTGGTTCTGAAAATTGGGAATAACCTTGAGAAATTGTTAAAACACAGATTACTGGACCCAGAAACTCCCAGAGGTTCTGATTTAGCAAGTAAAGCATAGGCCATGAGACTGTGTGTTTTCACCAAGTTTCCCACTGTATGTGATAACACTGCATCAGTGATACCCCTGTGTCAGCATATTTGTCATTATGGTGTTTGAGTGCAAATTGGCTTTCAATTTTTCTCATATATAACTTAGAGATACTCTGCTGTGCTGAAATCAGACAGGCAGGGACTAATACAGGAAGGAAAAGGAAACCACCCAGAGCCTAACTGGTTTTGTAAAATACTGACTTATCCATTAAATACCTGCTGATATTAGACTCTCTTGCAGTTCCTTTCTGAACCTACTACTCTGTATTTCTATTGCTGCAGAAAAAGGAAAATGAAAACAAGGACAAAGCAAACAAACAAAACCTGGCTTGATAAAATATGATACTGCAGAGTAGATTGCTATGTTCCATAGAGCAATGCACCACATAGGGATATTAAAATGGAAAGAACACACACTTGAGATAAAAAAATAAAATGTTTACAGTCTCATAAGGCACCATTTTATAAAAAGATTAAGAATTAACTAATTCACCTTCCTTTCAGGAGAAAAATACCTTTCAGGAAAATAAATTCTTCTTAAATAAATAAATTCTTAAAAAATAAATTCTTTTTAACTAAATTCTTTTTAAAATGTTTTAAAGTTATGTGTTCACTGAAAGCATCAGTTTTGAAAAAAATTTCCTCTACATACAATATGTCCTGGTCTCGTGTGTTAATATGATCAAGTGCCAAAGAGCTGTATCCGTAGATACATGACACTATGCATTTGTCAAAACCCACAGAACTTTACAGCAGAAAGTGTGAACCTTAATGTCTATAAAACCAAAGTAATTTAGGAGGCAGTGCAGACTGTGACAAAAGAATGTAACTATTACAAACATGTGCAACAACCTCACTGAAGGAAGAAGGCACAAGAGATGCTGACAAAAGTAATTTTGGAAATGAGTGGATGGTAAGATTAAAGGCAAAAGGAATGGTATATAAACACTGTACTCTAGTTGATAAAATTATTTCCCATGGAAATACAGGTTAACAATTCTGAGACCACTATACATGTATACTAGAATTGAACAATTAAGTAAACGGATGGCAAATGATGGGAGCCGGGTTTCTTCCTGTTGGGGAGGGAGGTTACAAGCAATGGGAACAGGTGTGAATAGTCACGTGGTAAAGGATTAGAGGAGGAATCATCAGTTTGAACTCATGTTTAGTTAAATACTGATAGATGCCTATAGAAATCTTTATAGACATGTATATATACAGATTGGTATAGACACATGTTTCTTTGCTCTATCAGCTGAAAGGGCCTGGAAGCAATGACACCCCAGTGGTAATGAGCGTACCCAGCACACAGATCTTGGTTTCTACTATTCTCCAATAAAAGGAACCAGGGATCTCTGGAGAAAGGCTGATTCAAGGACTGTGGCAGGTAACATACGAGAGAAGCCTGGAGCATCTTTTAGTGCCACAAATTAAGGAAATGCTTAAAGAATCAGAATGATGGGAGTATGTCAAAGGGACACAGGAGCCAACAGGAAGAGCTCTCAATGGCCAAAGCTGGAACAATTTGAGTAACAAAGTGGTATTAAATTACAGCCCAAAGTACAAAATATATAACCTGAGTCTATATTGATATAAATGATTAAATAAAGAAATGAATGGGGGAGAATAGCCAAGTCCCCCTTTGGAAGATTTATCTAGATATTCTGCTCTCAAGGAGCTCGAACACAGTGGAGGTTGTGCATAGTGACTTCCTTCCGAAGTGTAGAATATGGAAAGGGGGTGAAATTGTAACTTTACAGTGGAGAAGCCTGACAAACACTACCTCAGCCCGGTGATCAAGGTTAACATCATCAGTGATAAGACGTGAGAAGCATGGACGCTTGATGTGATGTGGTGAGAATGGCACTTTACTTCTGTGGTCTTCCTCTCCAAAACCTATAACCCCAGTCTAATCATGGGGAAAATATCAGAAAAATCCTGATTGAGGGACTTTCCACAAAATACCTATCAGGAATCCTCAAAACTGTCAAGGTTGTTAAAAGCAAGGAAAGTTTGAGAAACTGTCACAGCTATGTTACTTTCACATAGGAGAGACTGGCTAAAATTCTCAATCCTTTTTTACGACTTTTGCTCGCCTCAGAGTAAATCCTAAGAGTTCCCATCACAAGGTACTGCACATGGCAGTGGTTCGGATGGCAGCTGTTGCCAAGGCATCTCTCTCAGATTTCACCAAGTTTGAGTCTATCTTGAGAGGTCAACCTGCACCTAAAGAGTGAGAATTGCCTCCTGCTCCTGAGCCGTCCTCCACCTTGGCTACCAACTAAATCAACTCAACAAAAAACTATGGGGGGAGAAACACAACAAAAAAACCGCATTAAGACAGAATGGTGTAGGAGGAGTGGCCAAGATGGCGGAGCAGGAAGACCCTGAGCTCATCAGCTCCCATGGGCACACCAAAATTACAACTATTTACAGAGCAACTATCAGTGAGAATGACCTGAAGACTAGCAGAAAAGATCTTCTACAACTAAAGATATAAAAAATGAGCCACAAGGAGACGGGTAGGAGGAGTGGAGATGTGGTATAGTCAAGACCCACACCCCCAGGGAGGTGACCCACACAGCAGAAGATAATTACAATTGCAGAGGTTCTCCCCAAGGAGCAAAGTGTCTGAGCCCCACACTGGGCTCCCCAACCTGGGGCTCCTGCACCAGGAAGATGATACCCCAGAACATTTGGCTTTGAAGGCCAGCAGAGTTTACTTTCAGGAGAGCTAGAGGGCTGTGAGAAATAGAGACTCCACTCTTAAAGGGTGCACACAAAATCTCACATGCTCCAGGACCCAGGGCAGAAGCAGTAATTTGAAAGGAGCCTGAGTCAGACCCACTTGCTAATCTTGGAGAACCTCCTGGAGAGGCAGGAGGCAGCTGGGGCTCACTCTGGGGACATAGATGCTGGCAGCAGCCATTTTGGGGAGCTCATCCTACTACAAGGACACTGGTGCTGGCAAGTGCCATTTTGGAATCCTCCCTCTAGCTTATTAGTGCCGGGACCACCAGCCAGTCAGTACAAGTCGTTATATGATGACAGATAGCAACTAGATTTATCATAATGATCATTTTGAAATGTACAAAAATATTGGATCATTATGCTGTGTACCTGGAATTAACATAACATTGTAAGTCAATTATACTTCAAAAACAAAAAATAAACTCTTAGAAAAAGAGATCAGATTTGCGGCTACCAGAGGCGGGGGTTCAGGGGAAGGGGAGTAATTGGATGAAAATAGTCAAAAGGTACAAACTGCCAGTTATAAGATAAATAAGTACTAGGATGTAATTTACAACATGATAAATATAACACAACTGTGTGTCATAGATGAAAGTTGTTAAGAGTAAATGCTAGGAGTCCCCATCACAAGGAAAAAAGGTATATTTTCTCTATTCCTTTAATGTTGTATCTCTATGAGATGACAGATGTTCACTAAATTTATTGTGGTAATCATTTCATAATGTACACAAATCAAGTCTTTATGCTGTACACCTTAAATTTATACAGTGCTGTATCTCAGTTCTATCCCAATAAAAATTCAAAAGAGATAAAAAAGGAATGATGTAATAGGGAGTGAAGTCTGAGAAGAGTCACTTCAGGAGGTCACAATTTGAATTGTGACCTAAATGGGGGCTGGCCATGTGACTGAGGGAGGGACTGTTAGGGCAGAGAAACCACAAGGGTAAAGACCCAAGAAGGGAAGGAGTCTGATAATGAAAGGAAGATGTAGAGACACAAGAAAGGGTGCTAGTTGAGATTAGAGAGGCAGACTGTCGGGTCAGGTGGTACTTTGAAAGTCACGGTCCATTGATTGCATTTATCCCTAGTGCAATGGTAATCATTTGAGGATTTTAAGTACCAGAGGGGTGTGACACGATGACCTTTTTTTCTTTGACTTTTTTTAAATTGAAGTAACACATACAAACATACATTAAACTGAATCATATTTACAGATTAAAGAGCTAATTAATGGATGACTATCCAAGTGTTTACATGTTCATTGTCCTCCAGCATCAATATCATAACTCTGAAAGCTATCTCCTTTCTCTTTGCTTACAGAAGAAAAATCATTTTAATTGAACCATGTAAAAAATCACAGGTCATATGTGGCCTATTGGCACAGATTTTTGTCCCTGCCCCTGGATTTTCTTTTGGCACACTCAAAAGATTAAAAGGTAGAATGGAGTGCAAAATAACTTCCTGCTAATAACCTTTTTCTGCTCAGATATTTTATCTCCATTTTATATCAATAACTAGGTTGCTGAGTGCCTCCAATGGCAGAGAATTCTTAAAGAGAAACATTTTATACAACTTTTTTTTTTGCTATCAATATTTTGGTATATTTTCTTTAATCTTTTGTTACACATTGGTTCCCTTTTGAATACAATTTCTTACTGAGATATAATTCACATACTATAAAATTAACCCCTTTAAACTATAGAATTCAGTGGTTTTGGTATATTCACAAAGAATGCAGCTATCCCCACTATCTAATTCCAGAACATTTTCATTACCCCCACATGAAACTCTACCCTTTATCCTTCATCAACCAATCCTCTCATCACTTTCCCACTAGGAAACCACTAATCTACTTTCCTTCTCTACAGATTTTTCTAGTCTGGACATTTCACATAAATGTAATCATACAATATGTTGCCTTTTGTGTCTGGATTCTCCCACTGAGCATGTTTTCTAGGTTTATCTAGTTTATAGTACGAATCAGTACTTCATTCCTTTTTATGACTGACTAATATTCAGCTGTAATGATATACCACATTTTGTTTATCCATTCATCAACTGATGGACATTTGAGTTTCTTCCACTTTTCTTTTTTTCTTTTTTTTTTTTTTTTGTGGTACTTGGGCCTCTCACTGTTGTGGCCTCTCCCGTTGCAGAGCACAGGCTCCGGACGCACAGGCTCAGCGGCCATGGCTCACGGGCCCAGCCACTCCGCGGCATGTGGGATCTTCCCAGACCAGGGCACGAACCCGTGTCCCCTGCATCGGCAGGCAGACTCTCAACCACTGCGCCACCAGGGAAGCCCCTCTTCCACTTTTCAACGATTATAAATAATGCTACTAAAACATTCATGTACAAGTTTTTGTGTGGACATATGTTTTAGATCCTCTTGGGTATATATCTAGGAGTGGAATTATTGGGTTATGTGGTAACTGTATTTAACATTTTAAGGAACCTCCAAACTGTTTTCCAAGAGGCTGTACTTTTCATATTCTCAACATCAATGTATATGGGTTTCATTTCCTCTACATTCTTGCCAACAATTATTATTACCTATGTTTTTGATTATAGCCATCCTAGTGAGTGCTTTCTCATTGTGGTTTGCATTTCCCTAATGAGTAATGATATTGAGCATCTTTACACACTGTATGCCTATCAGCAAAGATTTTCATTATTGCTTTGTGCAGTTGTTTTTTTAAATCAGATAAAAACTTATAAAAATACATTTATAGTGTCTATCACATTTCCTATTATCTTGCCTTTTTGGATGTTCTTCACTTATTAATGAGGATTTACTTATGTGTCTATATCCCTTCATTTCAGCCTAAAGAACTCTCTTTAGTATTTCTTGTAGGACAAATTTGCTAGCAACAAATTCTATTAATTTTTGTTAGTCTATTGTGTACCCCAGCAGTCCCCAACCTTTTTGGCACCAGGGACTGGTTTTGTGGAAGACAATTTTTCCACAGACGGGGAGGTGGGGGGTGGTTCAGGCGGTAATGCGAGTGAGGGGAAGCGATGGGGAACGGCAGATGAAACTTTGCTCGCTCGCCAGCTGCTCACCTCCTGCTGTGCAGCCCAGTTCCTAACAGGCTGCGGACCGGTAGTGGTCTGTGGCCCACAGGTTGGGGACCCCTGGTGTACCCCAACTATTATTCACCCCCTCAGTCAGCCACAATGTTCAACAATTGCCTCTAGTTGCTTTCAACAAATGCTCCCAAGAGAAATAGTGTTCAAACTGGGCAACTACTTCTTGTGGTCTTCCTATGCATCACATATCTTTTCCCTAAAACAAAAAAGGTGGCAAGAATGAACTTCAGAATGAGTCTTTCAATCACTGAGATGAAACAGCACTTAGAGAAAATGGAACAAGATAGTATGCATGGGATATAATTTATGTCCAAGAAGCTCAAATATTGATCATGTCTCACAAAAATAAACTAGCTATCTTTCATTTTTTCCCTAATAAGAATGAAAAATCCCCCAAGATATACTGAAACCCTTACTTACATTGAGATGAAGAATGTATGTCCCAGCCATCTATTAATAATAATATTACATGTGCTTTCAAATCCCTACCCTCCAACATGTATAATTACCCTCTACAACCCAGGAAAAAGTGTCTGCCTGGAAGTGGTTTGTTGCTTTTCCAAGCTTAATTTAAAATAGAAAATTGTAAGGTACCAGAAAGCACAACCTGAGGATAGTTAAGAATATGCAGGAAATACTGATTATTTATATGGAAGTTTGGCATCCAGAGTTCATCCAAAGCAAACTAAAGACAGCTATAACAGGCTATTAAAGCTCTGTAGGCACATCTGCCAGGCATTGGGGAGTGAAGATACTTGTAAACTTTCTGAGTTTATAGCAGGTTAGCATTTTCTCACCTCTCAAAGCATGAAAGCAGCACTTCATCCACATACCATAATGACAAGCCTGGCTTACTGTCTCCACTGTCAAGATCTTCAGCAAAAGCCACTTCACTTCTGCCTGCAGGTTCAGCCTGGTTTGCTGCTCTAGGGAAAAACCTAGCTTCTAGATGAGTTAAGTATGAGAACTGCACTCACAGATCCAAAGTTCTGAGGTTTACTATCAAGTCAGTGTTACTGCCTTTCAACTGACCTGCCTCCTCGTTTCAGTATCAGGATACTGCCTTTATCCCTTATGTTCCAGGCCTTGCCTAAACCATTATTTATATACCATTATAGCATTAGGTACATTCAACTTAAAAGGAAATCCAAAGAGTCAAAGCAGAGGAAATGCAAGTTCCAGAGACAAGTCCTTTCTACATCACATTTTTTCATCTGGTTTCAATGAAAGAACATGCATCATTATACTTAGTGTGCTTTGGTTGATCAGATACTCATGTCAGAAACCAATGAATTAGCTCTTAGGAGGCCTATGTTCTAATTGTGGCTCATCACATATTAACAGTGTGATATTTCACTCTCCTAGACTCAGTTTTCACATCTATTTAATGATAATCATCATTGTACAAATTAAATGAAACTGGATTTAAAGCACTAGGCATCATTCTCAGCACCTATTAAGCTCAATAAATCCTATTGGTGGATGAGAAGGTAGACGAGGGGGAGGAAAAGATGGCGAAGGAAGAAGAGACAGATGGAGGAAAAGAAAATACAGAAGGAAGAGAAGTAGAAGAAAGCAGTAGTGGTGGTTGTGCAATGGTGGTGAAGAACACAGATTTTGGCCACAGTGCTGTGTAACCTCGAGCAAGTTAGTTCATCACTTTGAACTTGCCTCAGTTTTCTAATGTGCAAAGCTAGAATCTGATGATAATAATTGGTATGCTTACCCACAGGACTGTTGTAAGAATTAAATGAGATAATGGATGTGAAAGTACTTTGATACCTACTAAATTCAATAGAAGCCTAAAAGATTATTACTACAAAAAGCAGTCATGTGTTAGGCAAATATGTAATAAAGATGTGTCACTTGACATAAAGCTTCTTCTTAACGTCATCCATAGCATTTATATGGACTGAATTGGGCTTAGAGAAGAAGCCAGGTGTGATCTAACCACTCCTTGGAAAGTTTTTCTATGGACAAAACAGAGTCCTGTATTTGAAGTTGACTTGTACCTGAAACATGTTGCAGGGTACAATTGGTCCTTGTATTAAATGAACACCCTTATCTGTATGCATGGATGATCTCTTCCACATCTATTTGAGTTCTGTGGAGGACAATACAGTTTGGATAAGTATATGAAACTGGATCAAATGCTCTGGGAATCCATTTATTTAAAAATCAAACATAGCAAACTGTTTTTGTTTTTTAATGAATTATCACACTTTTAGCACCCAAAGAAACAGCCCATGAATGAATTGAACCAATTACCTTTAAACCTTCAATCTCTGGAGAAAACATTTTTAACAGGTTGTCTAGGCCCTTCTATTCTTAAGATGGAAGGGCGTGTGGTGGCATGGCCCTCGTCCCCTACCCACTCGACTCTGCCAGTAAACACATTTTTTTTTGAAGCATAATGGCAAGCTTTCCTTTCCATGCTCAAACCACCCAAACTCTAGGATCCTGTTTTCAGACTGACCTGTCACAGTTCCTAAAACCTCATACTTTGGGAAATTAGCAGAATTGAGGTCTCAGAATTCCACCCATGCGCTCTTGGTTAGCTGATGACACTCTGTGAGATAGGTCCGTAGGAGGCAGGTAGGTAGATAAAAGGATTTTCAGGAAGTTCTAAGAAGAAGGGGAAGTATATATATAAAATCATAATTGTATAGAATCATGTTTCTTTTTTATTCTTGTGACAAACTAAGTAGCACTGGATGATTTATGAAAAGAAGACACTTTGATGTATAGTAATTTCTCTGTTCTAAAATAAATATTCTAGGTCTTTAGGCATTTGCAAGTTAGTTGATACTATATTTATGTATTTTTACAACAGTGTTTACTTGTCAAAAAAGAAAGCCTTGGGGCTTCCCTGGTGGCACAGTGGTTGAGAGTCCGCCTGCCAATGCAGGACACACTGGTTCGAGCCCTGGTCTGGGAAGATCCCACATGCCATGGAGCAGCTGGCCCTGTGAGCCACAATTACTGAGCCTGCGCGTCTGGAGCCTGTGCTCCGCAACAAGAGAGGCCGCAATAGTGAGTGGCCCCCATGTGCCACAACTAGAGAAAGCCCTCGCACAGAAACGAAGACCCAACACAGCCATAAATAAATAAATAAAAATTAAAAAAAGAAAGAAAGCCTTCAGTAGAGCAGAAATCAATGATTTATAGCAAAGGTAGAAACTAAAGTCCTAGAAATCCTAGGGACAGCATAGCATTGTAAAATGTCATTTCAGCTTTCTGGAACTCAATTTCATCATCACAGGTTGCCAGATAAAATACAGGACTCCCAGTTAAAATGGAATTTTCAATACACAACAATTTCTTAGTATATTCCAAATATTGCATAGGACATAACTATGCTAAAAAAATTACTCATTGTTTATCTGAAATTCAAATTTAACTGGGAGGCCTATATTTTTATTTGCTAAATCTAGCAACACTGTGGTAAAATGGGAAGTTCAGGAAGGGATGACGTAGGTAACTTCTAAAAGTTCTTCCAGCTGGAAACTTCCAGATTTCTGTTGCAGGACCAGGCTGGCAAACTATGTGCCTACGTGGATCAGATATGAGTATATGCTTGTAAGGCTGTGGTTCTCAAAATTCACTCTCCTCATGAATCCCTTAGGGAATTTCTTAAAAATGTCAAGTCCTAGGCTACACTGTATGAATTTCTGATTCACTAGTTTTGGGGTGAGGCTAGGGCATCTGCACCTTTAACAGGCAACCCAAGTAATTCTGGTGCAGGTATTCTAGGACCATACTTTGAAAAACACTGCAACTTTCTCCTACAAATGCAGAAATCATAACTACCTGGATGTCAGAATTTCCCCACTCATCATTCATTTATGAACATACTAAAACTTGAACACTGCTCTTCTAACCACACAAAAGACTCACTCTGAACTACTCTGCTAATACTTCTTTGACTAACACATTTAATGCTAAATTGGTCGTGAAATTGGTTTTCATTAATTTTTGTGAAAGGGAGGAAAATTCAACTAAATCACATTCAGATATGAATTAAAGCATTCTCAACAAAAATAAAATGCAGTTTCCCTTTAATAAAGGGAAATGACTTGTTGAATATTAGGCATGGCAATGATAGAACAAACCAGAATGGAGAAGCAGCAGCATGGGGAAGTATTCTGACAAGAGAAAGCTAATTATTTTAATCTGATTCAATCTGCTATTTGACTAAAAGGTCAGAGAACACTTCATAAAACTCCTACATGAAGCTCATCTCCAGTGAGGATTCAATATTCTGCAATAGTCTGGTTTTTCCTAATTTGGTATTTCAATACTTCCCCTTTTAGAGTGTGTCTAAAGTTAACATTTAATACCTTCACCAGAAGTTGTTATTGTAAGCATAGCTAGTTCAACTTTAGTTGTTCATTAGACAAAAAATTGGTCTAATTTGTCATTAGACCAAAGATTGACTGCTTTGGGGGCCAGAACTAGATTATGACTGACCTGATTATGAATGGTTTAAACCCTGGTGTGTACAGATATCACATAAGGACACATCCACACATCCAGAGATAGCTAGGAGGGAAAAAAAGTTCCTTAATTGTTGTAAAAAAAAAACCATGTCTTTGTAAGATTATCCCACTATAACAAATATCTTTGATTCTCTACTCTGCGTTAACTCTAAGAGGTCTGGATTTCCATCTTGTCAGAAGGAACTAAGATGAATCTATTACAAAATGGTGTGGCAGCATTTCTTGGGTAATTGTTTTTACTATGTGGGAATGAAAGCAGTGCATTTAACATAACAGAAGTCTGATTCTGGAGGCAGAATTCCTGGGTTTCAATCCAAAATCTGCAACCTATTAGCTGTATGACCCTGGAAATGTATGTAGCTTCTCTTTTCCTCAATTTCTACCTCGCTAAAATGGGGCTAGAACCTTCCTCATGATTGTTCTGAGGATTAAATGAGGTAATGTGGGTAATGTTCTTCCAGTAGTGTCTGGTGCGTGGTAGGCGGAGAAGTGGAGAAGCAGGAGGGACTGTTATCATTATGCTTCCAGTTCATGGCCTTTCCAAACATTCTCCTGGCTGGTGGCAACCCTCACCTACCATTTTGTTCACAGTTCATTCTAGGGGATCAAATATTCTCTGTTGTAGAATGTTGAATTCTCAGAGTACAAACTATGTGAGATGAAACTACAAAGTAGGCAGCTTACTTTTATCCATTGATTATGTATTGGGTTGGCCAAAATGTTCGTTCGGATTTTTCCCTGACATCTTACAGAAAAACCTGGATGAACATTTTGGCCAACCCAATAATTAGTTTCTTGGCCTCGTCAGTACATTGTGTGTGTGTGTGTGTTAAAGATAATGAAGAAGCACACCATCTCACAATGCTGAGGTTGGCACAGCTCTGAAAGATAGAACCATTTCCTTCCCGGAGCCCTAACATTTGAGATAATGTTTTATTTGTCTTTCAAGCCCAAGCCTGCATGTTCACTGTCTGTTTGCTTATGTCTTCATTCCTAAGATTCCCTGCCTTTCATTGTTACCTGTAGTCCTAGAAAATCTGCCTTCTATTTTGAATGAGTTCCTGAGTTTTTAGTCCAAATAGGTTCTCACAATTCCCTTTTCTTAGTCTGTTCCTCCAACAATTCTGACTCAGTGTGACTTATGCTCTGAAAGAAACTCTACCAGGCCTTTCTCAAGGTTCTGTGTACCTCTTCCAGCAGTTTCTCTGAGTGAGTATGGAAGTTTCCTGAGCTGTCTTATTCATAACTATGCCCCTAAGACGAATGACAATGCCTGGAACACAATAGTCAACATAATGTGCTAAATGAATGAATAGAGATTAGTGATTTATCTCAACTGAGGAGAACCTACTGTATAGCACGGAGAACTCTACCCAATGCTCTGTGGTGACCTAAATGGGAAGGAAATCCAAAAAAGAGGGGATATATGTATACGTATAGACAGATGATTCACTTTGCTGTACAGTAGAAACTAACAACATTGTAAAGCAACTATACTCCAATAAAAATTAAAAAAAAAAGAAATTAGTGATTTATCTCCACCAACACATATATCTCCTTTTGCTTATGTCCTTCCCTCTTTATTGCCTAACTTTGTGCTTAATTTTATTTTTTATTATTTTAGTGAACTCATTACCACCCAGTCTCTCCACTAATATGATTCCACTTTTTACTACTGAGTGTTATTAGCAGATCTGTTCATGCCCAGATGTGCTATTTCTACCCAAGAAAATCCCATCCACATCTCCAAAGCTTGGTTTGCCATATAGGCAATTAATATACTAGAGAAACTCTTAATCGATGCATTATATTTTAATTCCAGACCAAGTCCTCTATTTCTAACCAGACTCGAATGCATCATGACCGTTAAAGAAAGGAGATTTATTATAGAGGCCAACTCCATGATAAACAATTCCTACCTTTGTCTCGAGTCCATATTTGCCCATCAACCCATAATGCCAAAAACACTATCAGATTAATACTTAATGATCAACATCTCAGGTAATGGTAGGGAATGCCAATACAGTTGTATAGAGGATAGACAAAGGCAGATTTGGGACACACTGAGTGACATTTAATAAGAAAGTAACTGGAACCTGCAAAGTAGTTTGTTAGGTGTTTCTTATGACAGGTTGGTGAAACCCTTCGGTTTGTGTCTTGGGGAACAAGAGCACCTAAATAAATGTCACATGGAGTCAACAAAGAGATCTGTCCCACCCAATATTGAATCTCTGAAGTCTTGTGGGAGATGACCTTCAATAGCTAGGCACAGTCCCAACTCGGCCTGCCAGAATACCCTCCAGGGGGCTTCTGAAAAAAGGGTACTCAGCTTAGATAGCAGGCTTGGCTGGAGGGGAGAGATTTCTGTTGACTACTCTCATAAAGCAGAGTTGATCAGATTTACTTATTCATTTAACATTTCCGTGTGGGTTACCTATAATGCCAAATCCTTTTCTTTCAAAAAGTTTTTGTTTTTTTTATAATCTAGATAGTTTAAAACATCTCTAACTTTGATGAGGCATTACACTCCTTTTTTTAGAAAGTGAAATTGCTGTTCTCAAATGGAAACAAATTTTACATCAAAGAGCTTGAATTCAATGCAGAGGGGAAAAAAGCCAAATATGTAAAGCATCTAGCAGCTGGCACTGATACTGGAAAAGTCTGTCTTTAAACATGCAAAATGAAGAGATATGAGGTGGTTTTTAAATAATTCCAGAAGTTTCACACCTTTATTAAAATTAGCCGAACATTTAAACTAAAGTGTATCTTAGGCTCGAGTGACATGAAGACCTAACTCAAAAGTCCCCCTAATTGTATATAGAGAAAGGCAGACCCTAGCTATGATACTAAATACCTATTTGTTTAGAAAAATCTAGCTAATTGACTGCATTTTGTAATCTTCATCCAGATACTTAGCAACAGAGAACCAAAAAGAAGGCCAGTGAGAATATCTGTAACCTTTTCCAAAGGGCAGAGAAAACTGTTGTCAAAATATTTTGTGATGGAGAGAGAAAGAATCGGGTTATGCCAGTTTAATACAATTACAGTGGTAGCGTACTCATAGGCATAAAGTTGCCTGGATACCCAGAGCCTAGGCAAACTCTTAGAAATGCAGCTAAGACCCTCTTACTATGACCTGTAATCACTGTTGGCTAACTCTTTGTAAGCAAATATTAGTTTAGTTAGAAGGCTATGTTTTGACAAAAAGATGATTAAAAAAGTGAAAGAGGTATTAATAATGTCTCTTGAAAAATTGCCTGAATTCTCACTAAAGAAGCAAAATAATTCAATAATTGAAAGAAAAAAACAAAACAAAAACCCAACAACAACCAGACCCTGCGGCAGTGTTGAATTTCAAACCATTCAATTTCAAAAATCCCCATGACTAGTTTTACTAGTACTGCGCCTCTGTGTAAGTGACTGCATGGGAGAAGGAGAGAGACAGAGAAGGAGGGGCAAGGGAGAGTGGGGGGAAGGGAAGAGGTAGGAGGGAAAAGAGAAAAGACAGAATTTTCATTCAAACAGGAGGATCTCTGTTTCAGTGTGGCAGAGAAAACCAGTTTAGATATTGTCAAGTAGCTCAGGCTTCTGTTAAGGCTGTCTGCCCGTGGTTGAATCTCACTGATAGATGTGTCTGGTTCCCAGGCCCACCCTGACCGGGTTGGTATAGGGAAAGAAGGCCTAGAAGGATCCACCCTTCTCCAGATATGGGTTGGCTAGCCAGCCTTTTTCAGCAAGTTGATGGCAGTCTCCACGGTTCCAGTCAACTGAATCAACCATTTCCATTGTACAGACAGGGCCACCCACCAAAGCACTAATTTGACCCAAAAGTCTTTTTTGTTTTGGCTGCTGAGCAAATGAGTGCCCATAAAATGACTGATTCCTTCATAAGGACAAGATTCTCATAGCTGAGCAGGAATGAGAGACAGAATGTATCTCTTCATTTTTCACAGGGAAATGAGGAGATCTCACTGGTAAGGCAGAAACAGAGCTCTTTGCCAGTGATGTAACAGCCAGTGTGGTTGAGAAAGGGTATCTGAAAACAGAGAAGAAAGGAAATAAAGAAAATGAGACTACCAGCACAGGATCTGAATACGAGTTCAAATCAATGTTAGCAGAATGGAAGAAACAGCAGAAACCTGTGTGACAAACCACATCTATAACTGATTTCCAATAGTCTTTTATGTGAAAATATTTGGGTGCATAATTACCCTGTCAAGCCAGCTATTCAAAATTCTATACCAAGGTTTTCTTGGTGTGCGAATATAGTTTTCTATTTCCTTTGTGACAAGATATATTTGACAGATGGATTAACTCCATAAGACATGTTATTTGGGCATTTTAAAATTCAGTTTGTTTGTTTGTTTTCCCTTACTAGCAGCATACAGATTATGGAACCATGAATAACTGTGACCTCAACCCCCATTATTTTAAAAATATGATCCATGTGATTTCTTTCTGGTTCCATAGGTTAGCAGAAAGGAAACAAACTGGTCTTTCTCATGTGGTTGTTAGTTTGAGGAAATGTCTTAAATATAACAATTATGTCTCGTAGAAAAACACTTAATCCATGAGATCTTCAATCCAGCCACCCAAAAGAAACATTAGGTTAAATTATTGCTATGCCAAGCACACAAGGTTTTGAATTTGATCAATTTCCTTTGATCTGCCCATCTGAAAGTCTATCTTACTTCGATGTTTCCAAGGTGAAGTTTCTTTGATCTCATATGACCATGAGAATGCAGGTTCTCTTTATCTCTGGAAACCTCTTGCAAACAAACTTTTTATAAGGCTTTGTCTACAGGACACTTTCAGGAAAAAAAAAAGCTTTTCAGGACACACTAAGATACTTCACAGCCATCTATTCAATTGTACTTGTTCAAACAAACAAGCAAGTTGTACTAAGTGATAAACACTAATGAGTTTGGCCTAACATTTCCCCTACACAGTGCATCTAGAAAATAATAAGCAATGAATTGATAATGAGATATAGGATGATTGATTTGCTTGTGCACAGAATGATCAACCCTCAGAAATAATCATTCATCACTACAAAGCAGGCAGGTGTTACACAGGGAAGACAATTTTTTTTTTTTGGTACGTGGGCCTCTCACTGTTGTGGCCTCTCCCGTTGTGGAGCACAGGCTCTGGATGCGCAGGCTCAGCGGCCATGGCTCATGGGCCTAGCTGCTCCGCGGCATGTGGGATCTTCGCGGACCGGGGCATGAACCCGTGTCCCCTGCATCGGCAGGCGGACTCTCAACCACTGCGCCACCACGGAAGCCCAGGGAAGACAATTTTTAAAGAGGAATAGAGGGAGGAAATGCCTAACATGGATCTTGGATAGAGAAACACACTTTATGCTCTGGCTTGAGAATTTCAGTTCATTTAAATTCAAGTGAGTTGACTCTCTTAAATATAACTGTGTAATTCCTAGAAACTGAAAGACTTAAGACCATCCACTGGGGAAAAGCCTATGTTGCTGTCTTTGAAATCACGAAATCTTGCTTCCATTCGGGAATGTCAAATAGCTTTGAAATTGATGTGTTCAGTCATTAAGCACGAACACTTGACAAAGCTTCTTTGATTTCATAGACTGTAATTCCCTGGAACACTGCAAGAAGCCATTTATGAAATTGAGCTATTGACTGTGCTAATCTATACAGTGATTACTAGAGGTGGCCTAATGAGTAGATGCTGCCTCTAAAGTATGCTTAAGAGGCCCCATACAGGGCTACAGCCGAAAAGTTTGTTCCTTTGGGCCTGAGCATTCCAGTCTGACCAAGTTCTTTATTAAAATAGCAATGTTCTTATGTAGGGACACAGCCCCCAACATTTTTTATTCATTAGTCCATTCACTCTTTTAATAAATATTGAGTTTCTACTATGCCCAGTGTACTTTGAGAGGGTCAAAAAGAAATATGATCTGATCCTTACTTTCAAGAACTTTATCACCTTGGGAGAGGAGATATAATATGCATACACATAAGTATGAATTAAATAGAATGGGGAGGGATTCGTTGGTAATTAAGATGATGAATGAAAATCAGAATAGGCATCGGGTAGGAGGACAGGGTTAGAAAGAACCAGCTCCAAAAAGATGTAAGAAGAAACAGGAGAGAGAACTAAATGCATCTCACTTTTGCACATCCTAATTATGTTCTTTAATTTTTCCTTCCTTGAGTTAGCCAGAATGATGAGAGAAGGTAAACGAACCGCTAGGCTTTAAGCATAGCCAGCTACTCTAAGGAAGGATGTGGGGACAGTAATAGGACAAACCATCCAGTTCAGCTGAGAACATCAGCCTCGAGGGATCAAATTACAGACAAACAAATGAGCAGCTCAGGGCTAGAACGCTTACTCTAGTTTGTGTTTATTCCTTAACAGTCTAAAAGAGGGAAACAGAAAATCAACTGATATGAAAAACGCATGTAACCTGCAAGAACTGTAAATGAGACCTAGATGCAAAAGATGAGTATAGAGTTCAGTTTGGAACTGAAAATACATTTGGAATTTACTGTTTTCCATTTCTCCCTAGACAAGACTTTTAATATTGCAAGGTTTGTTATTCAATGTTTTATTTTTTTCCAAACAAAACTCTACTATCTACAGAATTTAGCTAAACGAAGAAATTTAGGAATTCCTAACAACACTGACACTTGATAACTTACACCACAACTTAGTAACACAGCAAAGGAAGCTATTATAATGATACCAGGAGAATAATAGCCATCAACATCCTTATGCAGATAGATGGTGATGGTGATGATGGTAATTCATAATTCCAGAAAAGGCTTCTTGGCAAACAAAACACTGACTGTTAAAGTGAAAGACACTCAAATGTATCTACTTTAGCTAAAAGATGTGCATCATTCTTAAATGTTGTAATATCATCTATACTTGGAAGTTTCCTACAAGCAAATATTTCAGTGAATAGGTTCCTAGGTGGACTGGCTACATTGAGAAGAGCATTACACAGTCCCTAACCTGCAGTCTAAATATATGTACTTTATAGCCAAATGTCTAGAACTGGCTTCTTCTATTAGAAAAAATACAAGTATTAGATAATAATAATAATTGTTGTTGTTGTTTTGTTATTATTATTCTTCCAGGACACTTTTCATTTATTTCCCTCTTGGAGGACTTAAAGATTTTCTCAAGGTTTTTGACCTCTGGCTTCCTAATGTACAGTCATCACCCATTGGTCTCGATCACATGGACTATTATGGATAGTTCTTTCATGCATGACAAATTACCAAATAGTGGAAGAAATGCACTGTGTAACTGGGTATTTTTTAAAATATTTTTTGCTTTTGTTTATTTTTTGAAATATATTGAAAATAAAATTCAGGAGGTGGGGAAAGCAACATCCCAGTGAGAAGCAGTTTGCTTCTGACTGGAAAGCATGCTTGCATGCATATAATCTAGATATTATTAGGAATATAGGAGATGGGCTATTCTCTCACTAAGTGCTACCTGCCCCCTCCTCATTGCACATGAACAATTGCCTAATGGGTAGCCATTTTGTTTCCTTCATATACTCCCATAAAATGTCTGCTAAACCTCCTCCCCAGACATGAAAACTATGTGGCTGGATCTCACTGCTCCAATCACTCAGAGACATTGTTTGTTATTTGTCGATTCAGGTTACAACACTTATGACAACCTCAATACCACTACACAATCTAAGGTACAGAATCTCAGAATAAAATATTCCAGATCCATCTAAGATATCACATCCCATTATGAAACCCTCCTCTCTGTCCTCATGACCACCTCAATCCTGCCCTCTCACCTGCCCTCCTCAAGGCCTGAATTCTACTCCATCACAACACCACAGATCACAGCTTGGGGCCTGAGGGCAGGATTCATGAAAGGCTTCATAGAGGAGGCCGCATTTAAGCTGAGTCCTAAAGAGTAGGCACCAATATGAGCAAAAAGAATGGTTAGTTGTGTGGTGAAAATGCAGTGCTAGGTGTTTTATAAACATCTTAATGTGTCTCAAAATGTAGTGGTTTTTATTTTTAAATTTATTTTATTGAAGTCTAGTTGATTCACAATGTGTTAATTTCTGCTGTATAGCAAAGTGATTTGTTTATACATATATATATATATATACACACACACACACACACACATTCTTTTTCATATTCTTTTCCATTATGGTTTATCACAGGATATTGAATATAGTTCCCTGTGCTATATAGTGGGACCTTGTTGTTTACTTTTTTTTTTAGGAATTCTTTTTGCTTTATTATCTGATAAACTGCTAATAAGCTCCCATTAGAAGTTCTTTAGACATTACACCAAGTCATCTTGGTCTTCTGATCATATATATATTCACATATATATATGCATTTTTTTCAAGTAAAGAAATGTTTAACAAATGTAAACTATTTATTGAGTATTTGCCACCAAATACGTAGATTTTAAATATTAAGATTTCTGAGCTCAACCCTAGCCCTAATGGAAAAGAATCCCTTGGAAGTGGGGTCCAAGAATCTGCAGGATAAGAACATCTCTCAGTTGATTCTGATGTACCTCAGGAATCTATATTACAGAATATAAAATCAATGTCATAAAATTTTCCATGCTCTCAGACACAATGACTCATGGTTTTGGTGATGGTATCAGCATATCAGTTGGCTCCCACCATTTCTAAGAAAAAGTGGCCTGCTTTAATATTTTCCCTGGTTTTTCAAGACATTTTTGAGAAAGGCAACGTTACATGCAGTTGGGAAATAAAGGAGTTTGGCAGACTACTGCAAAAGGAGATGAAAAGTAGCCTAATGGGATGGTGAAAACATTTGAAAGACTATTTTGGAGAGAGAATTTGATGTGACTTAACTCAATGCTCAGGCTTTAATCTGAGTATGAACATTTACATTGTATATTCCCAATTCATTTTGGAAGGACCTCTGGCTAAATGACATTAAATATAAATTCACTATATTTACATAGAATTTGAGATAAATGAAAATTAATTGCCCTTTCAGGAAATTCATAGTGGACTCATAAAAATGCTTTTTTATTCTGTAAGGCCCTTCAATATTCAAACTCCTCCAGCACACCATCTGTTCAGTCTTTCGGTGCATCTGCAAGTTCCATCTCAGTGACAGAGAGATCGGAGAGCTGTACAGCTTTAGAATATTTTAAAAAGATTGAAGTATTTAAAAAGTATACCACCACTGAAAAGTCTCATGATGCTTGTTCCCTAAAATGTGGGAATTTTAGTCAATAAAGTAATATTTGTACAGCCGGTACAGACTTCGTTGATGTTATTTGTCTTGATTCAGAAATCAAGGAGGTTACTTTTCTTCATCAGACATTCTAGTTGAAATTATTACAGACAGCACTGTGAATCTCATCAAAGTTTATAAACTATTAATCAAAAAATCCCAAATGTCAGTTGATCTCATACTTCTATTTGGGGGCAGATTCCTTTTCTAATTTTAGATGCCAGAATTTATTTGAATGAATTTCATCATTACATGTAATAATTCATTAGGTATTCAGGAAGCTTTTATAATTTCAATTTTAAATGTTCATGTCAGCATTTGGAATCTCTTTTCTTTCCCCCCAGAGAGAGTACATTTTTCAGGAGTTAAAAGTTCTCTGCCCCCAAAATTTGAAATTAATCTGAATCAAAGAAAAGTCTAGATTCTTAAGAAAAACCATTCTCACCAGCTATCTTATTAAATTAAAAACTGCAAGTTGTAAAATTCCCACGACATTTTTCCATATGACAACTACAAAATAATTTAATGACTAACTCATTAAAATGTATTTTATTGTTAAGTATTCAATATTGCAGAACTGACATCTATTTATTTACTGATCTTTGATACTAAAAACAAAGATACTGTCAAGGTGGTGTCACAGATCCTTTTCTTTTCTCCCTGGTGACACCAAAAGAAGGCATGCAAAAATAATATTCTGGGATTTCAAAGGTGACTTGAGACACTATGCTTAACATAATACAAGAGAGCAAACTTAGAATCTTCACTGCTGCTTCTACTAATTGTTGACCTAATTTATCAGTTAGGGAAAGGAGTAGACTTCAATCTTCTTGATCAATGTGATGAATAGAACCTGTGTGTTTCAGAGAACACCTTACAGGAAGGTCAGCAAATTCTTAAGGGAAAATGTTTGATAGATGCTATTAAATGCACAAGGCCTGGGTGTATTGCTTATTGACATGTTCTTAAGCTAAATGATTTTCACTCATGCTTGAAGGTCAAACCAGCCACCCTTTGATAAATCACCAGCGACAAGACCACTCTTGGTGAAACGCTGAACTGTTAGTCAGAAATTTAAGAGCTTTTCATAAGCTTAAGATAGATCTGAGGGCAAAGGAGGGAGAAAAAAACAAAAGGGTTGTTAGGGAACGACAGAGAGAAGCAGTTTCTATCTGCAGTTGTTTTTCCTCCGGACAATAAAGCAGGAAGTGCCTCTCATGGCCTCCTAATGAGGGTGTGAGAGGCTCCAGCCTTCCTAATTTGCATATGCAGACATCATGGCATTAGTACTGAGCATCATGGTGCTCAAACATCTCCCTGGTAGTCGAATGCTGGTTTTCAAAGTGCCCTTGGATCCCAAACAGCTAAAAAGGCATTTGTGAGCAGATGGCAATTGTGTGATGAAAAGTCTGATTGTATTTGCCTTCTCTAATGGACTGAGAGCCAGGACAGTCAGGCAGGTCAAGGCATGTGGGCAGGACTAACATATTCTGTGAAGAGAAAACTTGGAAAGCTCAGTGTGATAGCTAATGAGATAACTTACAGGGCCCCTGGCTGATTGTGTGCCTGCAGAGTGATGAAGGAAAGGCAAGAATTGAAGCACTAACCCAGAAAGTGCAGGCCCATAAGCCAAGCCTCCTGAACACTTCATAGAACACAGGAGCACTGAAACCAGACAGAACTGTGTTCTTGAATCCCAGCTCTACCACCTAAAAACTGGGACACTAGACAAACTAGTTTACCTCTCTAAGCCTTAGTTTTCTCATCTATAAAATGATGATAATGATAACCCTACCATAAGTTGCTGTAAGGATTATGTGAAATAATACAAATACAGGGACTTCCCTGGCGGTCCAGCGGTTAGGACTCGCGCTTCCACTGTAGGGGGCACAGGTTCGATCCCTAGTCGGGGAACTAAGACCCTGCAAGCCACGGGACATGGCCAAAATAAATAAATAAAATAAAAAATACTACAAATACAAATAGCACTTAGCAAAGTGTTTACTTCATAAGAGCTCAATAAACATTATCAATTAGTTTTAGCAATTATCAAAATGATGAATGCAAAAAATATTTGGGTGGGGGGCTCTATTATGTTGGGTTTCCAACAAGCAGAGCTTGAGGTAGGAATTATTTGTAATGGAGGACAGCTTCACATACTGAGGTATGGGGAAGTCATTCTGGCTTATACATGATTTGGCTTGAGCTTGATGCTAACTAGAGCAGCCTATCTTATGGCCTGTCAAACATGCACTGTATGTCTGCTTTAACCATTTGAGAAAATAATGCATTTGAAAACCCAAAATGGAAGAGCTGTGATTCAGGCATCCAAAATGGAGCTGGGTGGCCATTGTGAATGTGGTTTCAGACATGTTCCTGGATCACTGAGAACTTGAATTTCCTGAACTATATCGCACTCAAGGACATCACCAACCATTCTCAAAATCATATCTGCTAGCAGCTGCCAGCTATAAACTTATAGTCTCTCAAGGTCTCCCCTTGTAACTATGCAACCATTCTGGACCCCAACCAATCCTTACTTCTCGCCAGCTCTAATTATAATTCTTGACAAACAACTTATGTAACTTTGCAGTTTTTGCCTATATAAGCCTTCTCCATTTTGTAGTCTGGCAGAACACAATTCAAGTGCTTCTTGAATCTGTGTCTCCTGGGTTATAGTCCTCAGTTTGGCTCAAATAAAACCGTTTTCTATCCCTATTATAGATTGTTTATTGCTTATTTCTGTCAACAGTTGGAACTAAATACCAGTGGCAATTTCAGGGTGACTTCCCAGGTTTTCGCAGAATCAACAGTGATCTCAAAAGTTGGTTGTGCACATCCCTTCCTGAGTATGTGTTCAGGGATGTTATGTTGGTAGCTTGAAATCAGCTATGGTGGGAGTATTTATACCATAGAAGTCAGCAAATGTTATAATCAGCCTCCCTCACTCTGCCCCCTCCAGCCAGTTGTTAAAACATTTACCAGGGGCTTCCCTGGTGGCACAGTGGTTGAGAGTCCGCCTGCCGATGCAGGGGACACGGGTTTGTGCCCCGGTCTGGGAAGATCCCACATGCCGCGGAGCGGCTGGGCCCGTGAGCCATGGCCGCTGAGCCTGTGCGTCCGGAGCCTGTG
This sequence comes from Mesoplodon mirus, assembly GCF_964341445.2. Taxonomy (NCBI): domain Eukaryota; kingdom Metazoa; phylum Chordata; class Mammalia; order Artiodactyla; family Ziphiidae; genus Mesoplodon; species Mesoplodon mirus. The sequence goes on along the minus strand of NC_138981.1, from coordinate 100,870,741 downwards.
CTCTGCAACGGGAGAGGCCACAACAGTGAGAGGTCCTCATACCGCAAAAAACAAACAAACAAACAAAAAAAACCCATTTACCAACACACCACTGTTTGTAACTAAATAAGGAAAAGATATTTCAAAACCTGATCTCCACATATGATTTCTAAGGTGGGATAAGGCTGAACAGGGAAAGGTCCCAAATGTCTAGAAACAGCCAAGATGTTTCCAGCTAATGCCTTTTTTAGTACACAAAAATATTCTTCCACAGAGTCGGACCTCCAGTGCCCCGGGTTCTGCATATGGGGATTCAACTAACAGGGGATCGATTTTCCATGGATGTGGAACCAGCTGCTAGGGCCAACTGTACTACACGTTTTTATATAAAGGACTTGAGCATCCATGGATATTGGTATCCATAGGAGTCCTGGAACCAATCCTCTGCAGATACCAAGGGATGACTGTATGTATACCTAATTTAATCACTTTCCTTATTTCTGGTTTTTGGTTTTTTTTCTTTACTCACCCTTCCCCACGCCTCTGCTGATAAATAATGTGGCTCTAGTAATGGACGGAGCTGCTACAGTAACATGACTCTAACAACAGACTGGGAAGGAACAGCAGGATAGGAACACAGAACTGAGTCACTTAGCAACCTGAAGTCACTCAGAGGAACAATGGAATCACTTACGCCACAGTTGATTTTCCCAAAAGGATACTATACCCTGACCCAAAGAGACAGTTCAAAGTTTGTGGTACTACTTCCCAAACTGAGTAATCAGATTCACTAGAAATGTTTTCAAACCATGCCTAATATCCTTGCAAATCAGTCTCCCTGTCTGGTGGACAGCAGCTATACAGCAACAAATGTAAACTGGATCAGACCAAGAATGCAGCAAATATCAGCCCCAGGGATTCCTTTCAGTGCTACATACAATAATTTAAAGTAAGAAGTTCTGCCTCCCAAATCCCTGATCATCATCTCACCCTTTGGGAAAAACAAAAACTAAGCAAAAGATAAAAACAGTGAAACTTACTTTCCAAATTCACGTATGTCTCTTCAGGGAGTTAAGAGGCATTTAGAAAAAAAGGGTTGATTATACCCCTCAAGATGCCCCCCACACCCCAACTACATACCAGGCACTGAAAGAATAAGAAGCTGCTCAGCTTCATCAAACAGCACATGCTATTGATGGATTGCACTGCTAGGTATCCTAAATCTAATATAAAAAGCCGTAAGAAGTAGCTTTTTCAAGTTCCCCTGAAACCCTAGGAGCAGCACATTCTGAGCCCACGAGCAATCTGACACTTGGATGGGCCCTTAGGTTTATCCATGGCATTATGCAGTGTCATCATTATTACATCTTAGAATAATAAATACTGGATATAAAATAGCAAGTATGGTGGGTTATTTTTTTAATAACTATTGGTTAATGAGATTTTAAATTATACAAACAATACAGGCCCATGATTTTTAAAAAAGTCAAGTCATAAAAAAACTTATAATGTTCTAGAAAAATTCTAATGGCCGGCTCTTTCCCATTCTTTAGGACTCAGCTTCAGTATGATCTCCTCAGAGACGCCTTCCTTTTCTAAATCGGCCATTCCTATTCCTATTGTTCATTCTCTCAGGTCCCATTTTTTCCTTTTTTGGGGGGTCTTTAGTAGAAATTACAATGTATGATTATTTTATTTATTTAGCATATCTCATAAAACCTAAAATGCCATTAATTATTATAAGGTCTATTATGTCATGAATTGATATAGTGCTTTCTTATCACGTGACTTTTAAAATGCCCCCTCTGTAATGTAAACTTCATGGGGGCAGTGACTATGTCTTTTTCGTTGTCGGATTTTCAGTGTCTGGCACAATGCCAGGCTCGCTAAGTATTTACTGAATGAATGAATCAGATCATGTTAATCATACTGCTCTGAATCTTCCCACATCAGTATGTAAAAAAGGGTCTGTTTTCTTTTTTAACAGTTTTATATTATTCCATTGTTTTTATTTAATAACTCCTTTTTGGATGACTATTAACAGTATTTCCAATTTTCCTATTAAAAAATGTTCACTGAACATCTGGTACATATGACTTTTGGGTAACTGTAATCTCTTTAAGATAAATTCTTAGGAGTGCAATTGTTAGGTCAAACATATATGCATTTTTAATTTGGGTACATTGCCAAATATAAGATTTTGTTTCTGAAAGAACACACAGCTTAGAGGAGGTGTTCTAGAAAGAGTTATGATTTGAGTGACCTATTTGGAAGAACACACTTCCCCCTTTATAATTTTATTTTTTTTGCCTATACATGGGTCCCGAGTGGCAACTATTTCTCTACATTTCTTAGAGACACGCTCCAAGATGTTCTAAGTTTCACCAACCTCTCTGCTCTGGAAGAGACCAAACAACTCTCATCCCCTTCAATCTATCCTGTACACCATCACCAGGTTAATTTACCATAAACACTCTTTCAACTTGTTGGAAAACCTGCATTGGTCTGGGAATACATGCAATTACAAACCTTAAAGCTCCCTCAAGGCCCAAATCAAGTCTTACTTCTTTGGGAAAGACTCTTTGTTTTTAATGAGCTTACTCTGAAAACTTTTTTTTTTTATCATGTGAGATAACACTAAGTTGACTATTTTTGATTCTGATGAATTATTTAGCTTTTCATATATGTAAGTATTGTCTAAATAATTTTAAGAACTGAGAGCTGTGTTCTTCAATAAAGTAGTCACAAGTGATTATATTTAAATTAAATTAATTTATTTTAAGTTAGCCAATTATTGGCTGATCACTAAACTGACCAAACAAGACACTTCAGTGGCTACACGTGACAAAGAATACAGACTTTACAGGATTAGTTCAGAAATACCACTAAACAAACAACAAACAGCAACAAGAACAAACCCTCGGGAGGAGAGAGAATCTGATTTCCAGAGTTTCCATGTTACTTAAAATGTCCAGTTTTCAACAACAAAAAAATTGTGAGACATGCAGAAAAACAAGAAAGTACTACCCATACACAGGAAAAAAAAAACAATAGATACCACCCCTTAGGAAGCCCAGGCATTGGACTTACTAGACAAAGGCTTTAAATGAGCTTTTAAATATGGTCAAAGAAGTAAATGAAATGACTAAAGAACTAAAGGTAAGTATGAAAACAATGACTTACCAAATAGAGAACATTAATAAGGAGATAGAAATTATCAAAAAAAAGAATTAAGTAGAAATTCTAGAGTTGAAAAGTATAATAACTGGAGTGAAAATTTTACTAGAAGGGCTCAACAGCAAATCTGAGCAATCAGAAGAAAGAATCCATGAATTTTAAAACGGATTGATAGAGATTATGCAACATGAAGAACAGAAAGGAAAAAATGAAGAAAAATGAATTCAGCCTCAGAGACCTGTGGCACAACAACAAATACACTAAGATACACACAGTGGGACTTCCAGAAGGAGAAGAGAGAAACAAGGGGGAAGAATGAATGTTTGAAGAAAGAATAGCCCAAAATATCCCAAAATTGATGGAAAAAAACATTAATCTATAAATGCAAGAAGCTGAAACTCCAAGTAGAATAAATTAAATACAATTAAAAAATAAATCCCCAGTTACAAAGCCACATTTCAAGTGTTCAATAGCCACATGTGGCTAATGGCTACCATATTGGACATTGCAGATATAGAAAATTTCAATAATTGCTGAAAGTTCTGTTGGACAACACTGACCTAGAATACAAGGCCAGCATCTTTTATGTAGATTTTTGGTCCTTCCTAGCTCCCAGTTCCTGAATCCCTTTAACTCCTTATTTAAAGCTACTCCTCCCACTCTCTCCCGAGATGTCTATAAACTTACTCTTATTTATAGAATAAATCATAATCCTGTAAATTGGGAGGGAATTTAGGAGCTCTAACCAGGGTCACAAGACTCAGTATTATGTTACTCTTACTCATAATCCCACCCTTGTTCTGCACTCTAGTTCTGATGATGGGTTTTTTTTTTTAAACATCCTTATTGGAGTATAATTGCTTTACAGTGGTGTGTTAGTTTCTGCTTTATAACAAAGTGAATCAGCTATACATATACATATATCCCCATATCTCCTCCCTCTTGCATCTCCCTCCCACCCTCCCTATCCCACCCCGCTAGGTGGTCACAAAGCACCGAGCTGATCTCCCTGTGCTATGCAGCTGCCTCCTACTAGCTATCTATTTTACATTTGGTAGAATATATAAGTCCACGCCACTCTCTCACTTCCTCCCAGCTTACCCTCCCCCTTCCCTGTGTCCTTAAGTCCATTCTCTAGGTCTGTGTCTTTATTCCTGTCCTGCCCCTAGGTTCTTCAGAATCATTTTTTATAGATTCCACATATATGTGTTAGCATATGGTATTTGTTTTTCTCTTTCTGACTTACATCACTCCATATGACAGTCTCTAGGTCCATCCACCTCACTACAAATAACTCAATTTCATTTCTTTTTATGGCTGAGTAATATTCCATTGTATATATGTGCCACATCTTCTTTATCCATTCATCCGATGATGGACACCTAGGTTGCTTCCATGTCCTGGCTATTGTAAATAGTGCTGCAATGAACATTGTGGTACATGACTCTTTTGGAATTATGGTTTTCTCAGGGTATATGCCCAGTAGTGGGATTGCTGGGTCATATGGTAGTTCTATTTGTAGTTTTTTAAGGAACCTCCACTTTTTCAGAGGTCTTCCCTTCAGGCTACTAGAGTCTACTTTGCCTATAGTCTGGCAGAAATGGAAGCAGGTGAGCAGACGAGCCTCTCAGGCTGGTGAGTGCTGGTCGGCTCGGATCCTCTGTGTGGGAATCTCTCCACTTTGCCCTCTGCACCCCTGTTGCTGCGCTCTCCTCCGTGGCTCCGAAGCTTCCCCGCCCCACCACCACTACCTCCCCATCTCCGCCCATGAAGGGGCTTCCTAGTGTGTGGAAACATTTCCTCCTTCACAGCTCCCTCCCACTGGTGCAGGTCCCGTCCCTATTCTTTTGTGTCTGTTTTTTTCTTTTTTCTTTTGCTCTACCCAGGTACGTGGGGAGTTTCTTGCCTTTTGGGAAGTCTGAAGTCTTCTGCCGGTGTTCGGTAGGTGTTCTGTAGGAGTTGCTCCACATGTAGATGTATTTCTGATGTATTTGTGGGGAGGAAGGTGATCACGTCTTACTCATTCACCACCTTGAAGGTCTCCCCTGATGATGGGATTTCTAACTTGTTTTTATGACAAAGTGGCCACCTTTAGTCCTTGTAGTTGGATTCCTTATTTGTACTTTTCCCCTGTGTTAGAGTACAGTTCCCTGTCTTATAACCAGCCTAGGGCCATCGTTCTAAGACTGAAGTCCTGCTTTGCCCTTGCCAGTTTCCTTCCCAGGGACTAAAGACCTTCAAAATGAAAGCTCAAAACTGGAGCTTCTACTACCTGATCACAACTTTAGTAAACACTAATAAGGGAACGGTCCCCCTAAATGCCAGATACAGTCTAGCTGTTTTAATTCTGTGTACAATCCTGAATTATTGATTATATATATTACTTCTACCTTAGAGATAAGAAAATCAAAGGTCAGAGAGATTATATAATGTGTCTAAAATCATCTAGCAAATAAGTAAGAGACCTGGAGTTTTAACCACATTCACCTGGCTTCAGAATTCATGTCTCTTCTACTATTCTATATGCTGACTATCAAGGACCAGCTCTTTTTTTTTTTTTTTTTTTTTTTTTGGCGGTACGTGGGCCTCTCACTGTTGTGGCCTCTCCCGTGTGGAGCACAGGCTCCAGACGCGCAGGCTCAGCGGCCATGGCTCACGGGCCCAGCCCCTCCACAGCATGAGGGATCTTCCCAGACTGGGGCACGAACCCATGTCCCCTGCATCGGCAGGCGGACTCTCAACCACTGCGCCACCAGGGAAGCCCAAGGACCAGCTCTTAATAGTATATTCTAAGTGAGTGAATGGGATCATGCAACCAGACATGGTCTGTTACATGGTCACATAGCAGACATCCCTTATTCCAATTCTCTGCCTCAATTGACTTTCTACTGATCCAGGATTGCTTATTGCTGTCCTGGGCTCACTTGATTGCTTCCTGAATGGATTCTTTGATGTTGACTGACGTAGTAAACTACTTGCATGTGATGTTCTCTCCTGATTATCATGATTGATTTGTTGACCTGGACTTCTTTCTAGGACCTACATTTGAGTTTGCCTCACAGAGCCTACTCCAATCCAAGGGAGGCATCTAGTTCCCTGGTCCTGACCCCTCTCAGTCCTTTCCATTTTAATGCCATTAAAAAATCAAGCCTGATCTAAACATGACACTGCTTGACATAGAGCCTAGCACACAGTAGAGCTAAATACACATTTGAAGTGGTTATACAAATAGTGAGTTTTTAATAGGAAGCATTTAAAAATGTGCATGCAAGAAGTCTTAATTGCTCAGTTTCAGGTATGGATGTCCCCTATGTGGTATAAATACCATTGGAACCAAAAGAAAAAAAAAATCAAGAAGTAACAGTGCCAGGTAAAAGGGAATGCCTTCAGTCAAGCTAAGCACAACCAATAATAAAAACAAGAAGTATTTTTATTATTATTAAAATATTAGTGCTATTAATTTTAAAAGGTGATAATAAGCTACCATTTATTTAGTGGTGAATATATCTCAACAATTATGGTAAATTCTTTACATATATTATTTGATTTAACCTCCCCACATTGAAACGTAGTTTAGTAAGCTATTATTACCTTTTTCAAAATGAAAGTTTAAGTACCTTTAGCAAGGTCAAAGAATAACTTTAGAATTTCTGGAAAAGAGGGCTTTAGGAATGGTAATCAAAGGGAAAAGCAAAGGGACTTGTCTTGAAGTTTTGTTGGCAGAGCAAAGATGGTGGCTTTAATTAGTGGTTAATGGGTATTACGGGCAAAGGAAGGCTGTGTTAAAGGCACTGCCCCTGCTAACCTAGTTAATTGTGTGCTGGGATTTGATTATAGATTGTCTGAATCCAAACTCAGAACTATAGCACCACTCTAGCCTCACTCAAATCTGCATTCCAAACAGGGACTCCAACACTCTAGGAGGTGAGCACCGGGATCTGATTAGGTATTTATCTTTAAGGAACAGATTATTTCAGGAGGAACTTCATCTGGAGTTTCTGTGTTTTAACAAAGCAGTGTGTTTTGTCTTGTTGTGTAAAACAATTGACAAGGACCTTCAGATTTATGTTTGCTGAGATTTTAGGTCATTGCATGCAATGGTTTTTCCTGGCTACCCGCAGGCAGTGAGTGATCTTTGAGGAGGTCTTTCTTGATTCATCCATCAGTGTGACTTATTTCCTGTCCCCCTGTTATCAGCTGACTGATAACCTCCACAATGCATGGGATTTCTGTATCTATCAAGAGAGCTCTGCAAAAGGAGAGTGAGATGGTTGCTAAGTTTCTTCCTTGGTAACTGACTAAATCCCCTGTCAATAGTGTTACCTCTCAAGGCAACTATGATCAAAGAGACAAACTGAGATTATGGAAAAGTTCCTAAGGAGGAAAGACATTTGAAGTCCTTCGCTATACTGATTGTCTCATTTTTGTCACTCATCTTGCAGGACCTGGTGTTCTGGGAGAAGTGCAAATGTCCTTAGTGAGCAAGTTATTGTGCAAGGTCTGCCCATTGCTGATTGCTGAACAAGTGACAACACAGAACTCCTCTGGGTTTTGGAACAGTGCTGATATCAGCCTGCCTTTGCGCTATAGTACTCAACCTAAAAAAAGGCACATGATGACTCAGGTCATATATTAATTTTTATTTTTATATTCACTGCTTATCCAAACATAGAAAAAGCAAACGAGCAGACTCCTGCCTCCTGCTGCTTTGCCACTGTTGGAAAGTCCATTCGGTATCTACAAAGAGGTGCTAAAGCTTAAGGAGGAAGCCCAGAGGGTTCAAAGTTAGATTGACAGCAGGCAATCAATCTGCTAATACATCATTCAAAATCCCTTCCTGAAATGTCTGTGGTCCTTAGTGATTCACAATAACAGAAAGCCACCGTCCCCCTTCAGCAGCTGTTCCTGTTGGGTGAAAGCTAGATGGCCACAAATCTGCTGTCAAGGAGTGCTTTCACTCAAATAGAGGGGTTTGTGTTTCCCTGGCAGCTTCTCAGTAGTATTCACTTTCAAAATGAATGTCTAGCCTTTCAGGTCATCAAGCGTCCAGTTGAGCAAATTTAAGTCGTTTATTGAAGGGTACCATGATGATCTGAAAGACCTAGTCATTCTCAAGTAGGAATGTCTAGATCCAAAGGAAGATTATGTAAACTGAATGGCAAATACAGAACAACAGGACTGCCAGAGAAAAGAAAATACAGCAAACCCTTCTCCTCCCCCATGCTTGACACCACTTCAGGCCTCCTTTCCACATGAAAAGGACTTGCCCTGGCTGGGAAGCAGGGCTTTTTACGCCATAGTGTTGCCTCTGCTTCCCTCTTTTCCTCAAAGCTGAAGTTTATGGGTGCTTCTATTAGGCCCAGGTATGTCCCAGCTCCTGACTGAGATAGACAGTTTATCTGTAATCTCAACCATAACAGTTAGTGGGACTTAAAAGTAAGCTGGGCTTCCCAGGTGGCACAGTGGTTGAGAGGCCACCTGCCGATGCAGGGGACACGGGTTCGTGCCCTGGTCTGGGAGGATCCCACATGCCGCGGAGCAGCTAGGGCCGTGAGCCATGGCCGCTGAGCCTGCATGTCCAGAGCCTGTGCTCCGCGACGGGAGAGGCCACAGCAGTGAGAGGCCCACGTACCACAAAAACAAAACAAAACAAAAAACTAAGCTACCAGCCCCAGGCTAGATTCCAGTCACAAGTTAGGAGTCCCTAAATTGCTTCCCAGTTCAACATGGCTGACAGATATATCGGTGATTTTGTGCCTAAAGACAGAGAGGTGCCTGGTTTGCCCCCAAATTGCATCTTTCCCTTGCCACTGTCATCCCAGACTGAGTCCATAGTTCTTACTTTGGTCCTTAAAGTTTAAGAGCTTGGGATCTAGAATCAGATTTCATGGTTCATATCCTAACTAGCACTGAAATGCTATGAGACTGTACAAATAACTCAATTTCTTTGAACTTCAATTTTCAAAACTGTAAAGTTAGGAAAATAATCATACATGCCGCATAGGATCATTGGGAAGATTAAATGAGATGATACATTTAACACACTTAACCGGGTCTCAACATGACAAGGACATGCTAAATGTTACTGTTACCCATTGTTACTATTCATAATCGCTCAACTAACCTGCTTGCTGTCCTGATCCCCTTAGGGGTCAAGAGCTTTCCTAGAACTTCTCACCCAGCCTTGTGACTGCATGGGGAGTTGTAAGGAAGAAGGTAGATAATGGTATAGATTTCCCTAGTCAACTATAGTCTCTCCTTATGCACAGATCTCCCAGAGCATGACTACCACCCACCTACCTATCTTCTATACATCCTACTCGGTTTTTGATTGACTGGATTCTCTCCACCTGATTGAAACATCGAAACCATCTTTAGCCTGTGCTGTGACCTGCTATGCCATGCCTTTACCCTGTACCCGATACTCTCAGCCCCATCGACCTTGACTGGACACTTACATACATCCACTCACATATGCCCTGGAACAAGATCTCAACCCCCTCCTCTCAATACCTCTTTAATACTGCCTCTAGTAATCCTGAGTCATGCCAATGAATGGTAGGCCAATAGCCACCACTGGGGTTTCCTTTTCGTTTTCTTGAGTCAGCAGGTATAAGAAAGGGGAGGTTAATAAGGCTGACCTTTCGCAGAGGCACCAACTTGGTAAATATCAGAAGCATTAAAAAAATACCCTGCTCTTTCCCTATCCTGAAAAAATATGTTCCCCATCTACAGGCTGATCCCAGAAATTCCACAGCTAAAACTGTCCCTAATTTAAGAACACGATCCTTGGTTCAGGCAAAAGCACGTGGAAGAGCTAACATCAATCTACCATTCATCACATTTTCAGACCTTTTGGTCTCTTTCAATTCTCTCTTTATCTGATGGGCCAACCTATAAACTCAAGCCTGTCCCACTTCCTGAGCCAATCCCAGTAGAGTCAAGATTCTTATTATCAACATCTACCCGCTCCTACCCTAGTCCCACAGAGCATAAGAAAGAAGAAATGGTCCTCTTCTCAACAGCACATACTCTTTCCAAGCCACCAGGCTATCATTTCATATGTATAGGAAGTTCTGAATGTGATCTGTTAGTTTACTGACGTTTTTCAACTGGAAGGGATTTGAGAATATAAAAAATGGAAGTTTGAGTAGGCTGATGCCACCAACACAGATTCACAGAACCAAGAAATAAGTATGCACAATTCCATGCAGATGTGCATGCTTGCAAGCATATGCACCCTGTCATACTGAAAGTGATAGACTAATAGACATGGTATGTGCAAATGAAAGGGCAGGAAGATGAAGCAGGAAGAACCAAGGTGAGATGAGGCAGAACTAACAAGAGAAAATTTTAAATGAAAAATAAAGGCAATGAAATCAGGTGAACAGGGATTCATATAAAGAGAAATGATAATATCACAGAGCAGAGGAATTAGAACAAGTCCACAAGTTCACACAAACATGTCTATAGAGAAATAAATTAAAGCTTCACATTAATACATTAATGTTTTGGATATTAAGACATGTTAGATTAAAAGAGTGAGTTCTGGGCTTCCCTGGTGGCGCAGTGGTTGAGAGTCCGCCTGCCGACGCAGGGGACATGGGTTCATGCCCCGGTCCGGGAAGATCCCACATGCTGCGGAGGGGCTGGGCCCGTGAGCCATGGCCACTGAGCCTGTGCATCCGGAGCCTGTGCTCCGCAATGGGAGAGGCCACAACAGTGAGAGGCCCGCGTACCACAAAAAAAAAAGTGAGTTCTTCTCAATGTTGACAAATGCCACTGACACTGTAACAATCTAGCCCAATATAATATCCCTAGTTCTAGATGAGTAGGTCCATGGGGGTGTAGTAAGAAGAGTTTCTTACTAAAAAATGTGTTACTCAACCAAAGCTAATGATCACAGAATTCTTTATTCAACGTTTTTGAAAATAATCACTCACATGATGCAAAAATTAAGTTTAAAAGTGTAGAAATTGAAAAGTCTCCCTCCCATACATTTTTTCATCTCTACCCAATTTCCAACCCCACTTCCAAACAGGTAAATACTCTTTTGAGTTTCCTGTATAGCTGTCTGGTGGTTTTTAGGCATAAAAATAAGGAGTCTATTGCTCTCTCCTTTTTATTAAAGTGGCAGCACACTGAACACAATTTTCTGCATCTTGTTTTTCCTCCTCATTTAATTGTATTATCTTGGAAATCTTCATTGTTAAATAGAGCTTCATCATTCTTTTTTTTTACATTTACATAACAGTCCATTGTATGGATATATCATAATTTATCTAGTCTGCCCCTAATGGTAGATATTTACCTTGCTTTTGGTATTATAAACAATGCTGCGATTAGTAAACAGGTACATATATCAACACATATTTCACTTTGCACATTGTGAGAGTCAATAGTAGTCTGTAGACTACTTTCTTAGAAGTGAATGCATTTGAATATTGCAAGGTATCACCCAACTGGACTCCGTATGGATTGTGCAATTTGCACTCCCATCAGCAATATGTGAGAGTGGCTATTTCCCCATGCCAGAGCCTCACTAGCCTTTGGATTTATTTCAATCTAAAAGGTGATAATGGCATCTCAATATAACTTGAATTAGCAGGTCTCTTATGAGTGTATATGATTAAATTAAATGGAAATAAGGGCCATATGTATCTATTTTTCTGCAAACTATCTGTTCATATCCTTTGTCTACTTCTCTGTTAGCTTTTTCTTATTCACTGGAAGATGTTTGTATATTGGGGTGATTAACCCTTTGTATATGAGTTGTCTCATGCCATCTGGTATGCACTGGGCTATCCATTTCTTACTTCAAGGCTTTTATTACCAACTCTTGCTTTTGTGTATATACTTGCTCAAACTACAAATATTTACTTGTGAGTTTTTCATCTACTTATTTCTAAGGGAAACTTTGCTTCTACATATGCCCAAAAGGAGATGTCTATTGCTGCATGATGGTGCAGTTCTGTGTTTAGTCTCTGCACACCAAATGTTCCTCTGCCACTGTGGTGATGGTGGTGTATTATAAGCAACTTTTAGTGAGAAAAGGTCACTTTCCCTTAGTATATGAGCCAAAAATGGAACCCCTTCTTTACACAGCAACACGTGAGAATTATGACATTTCCTGTGGCACAATATTAAAAACCCACCTGCTATATTTTTTCTTTTTTTATAATATTTTTAAATTTTATTTATTTATTTATATTTTTGGGGCTGCGTTGGGTCTTCATTGCTGTGCGTGGGCTTTCTCTAGTTGCGGCGAGCGGGGCTACTCTTTGTTGCGGTGCATGGGCTTCTCACTGTGGTGGCTTCTCTTGCTGCAGAGCACAGGCTCTAGGCGCACAGGCTCCAGTAGTTGTGGCTCGCGGGCCCTAGAGTGCAGGCTCAGTTGTAGCACACAGGCTTAGTTGCTCTGCGGCATGTGGGATCTTCCCTGACCAGGGCTCAAACCCATGTCCCCTGCATTGGCAGGTGGATTCTTAACCACTGCACCACCAGGGAAGCCCCCCACCTGCTATATTATCAATGATAGCAGTTGAATATTTTGTACATGACATCAGAGATAGTGTTACCAGATAAAATTCAGGATAATCAGTTAAGTTTAAATTTCAGATAAACAGTGAATTTTTAAAGTATGTATACCCCAAATATTACATGGCATAAACGTACACTAAAACATTTTCTTTTTTATCTGAAATTCAAATTAAACTGGGCCTCCTATATTTTTATTTGCTAAATCTGACAACACTGATTTTCTTTTTTTCTGAGACCAGGATCCCAAGACTATGGTTTGCTGATTTTGAAACATGTACATTGGCTGACAATATATGGAATTTTGAAACATTATTATAAAAAAACTCTAGGATGGATAAAAATATTCTTAAGATCATCAAATTCAGCCACACATTTGATGTGTGAATGCAATCTACAATATCCTCCACAAGCAGTCATCCATCTTTTAACTGGATACTTTCAGTTGTAGGAAATTGTCACTACCTAAAAGACAACTCATTTGATGCCTGCATTGATCATTTAGTAAACCATTTCTCAAATAAAGCAAATACTCCTTTCTTGACATTTTTTTCCATTCATCCCAGTCTTAGTGGTCACTGAAAACAAGTTAAATCCCTCTTCCATATATATGTCAACCCTTCAAATATCTGAAGACAGTAGACCACTCTTAAGATTCTTTTTTCTCTTTGATAAATATTTTCAGTTCCTTCAACTATCTTTTATAAAAAATTGTTTCAAGTCATCTTATGCACTACCAAATATTGATTTTTTGTACCTTCTATGTACCAGGCACCGTACTAAGTGAAATGACACTATAATGAACAGCATAAAATTCCTCAACTCTCAGGATACTCTTAGTCTAATGCAAGAAAATGACAAACATTTACAAAGCTCTTTGACAAGTGCTATAATAAAATTATGAATAGCAGTTTTTGAGAACATGGAGGAGGATTGTCCAAATCTACCTGGAAAAGAAAGGGGAGAATGGGTGACAGGGGGAAGATTCACAGAAGGCTTAGCATGTGATGTGTGAGCAGTCTTGAAAGTTACATAGGAATTTTCCATTTGAACAAGGAGACAGGAAGCAGAAATTGCTAAATTAAATCTGTATTTTAACATCTTTATCCTATAGGAACTCTGCTACATTAGACAATGAGTTGATCAGTTACTTCTTGAAGCACTAGGTTCCTATTAAACTGCACTCTGCTCTCACTATTCCTTTTACCTTTCAGGGACTCCTTCTGGGCCTGCCTCTTCCCCTTCAGTGTTGTTCTTCTCCAGGGTTCTGTTCTCTGTACACTGCTTTTCTTATTCTCTATTTATTTTTAGCAATTCCATTTACTTTTGTGGTTTTCATTACCATGTTAAATGTTGGTGATTTCCAAACATATATTTCTATCCTGGACCTCTCCCCTGGGGTTCACACATCTGTGTGTGATCCACAAGCACCTCAAACTCAACATGTCCAAACCAGAGTCCTCCTTCCATGTTCGTCACTTAGATGGAACTAGCTTTATCCACACAATCACCTATATTAGAAACCTGGGGGGGTATTTCTGACTTCTTTGCCTTGTTACATACATACAATCATCAAATCCTCAAATCTCTCTTAAACCACTACCTTAGTTCAGGTTCTCATTATTTACATCTTTGACACATAATAACGCCTGACTCTAGTCGTTTTCTTTTAATCACTCATCAACTCTAATCACACCTACCAAAATGATCTATAGCAAATACTAATAGGGCAATTGGCTTCCGGCACCAACAGCTTGAGCAATTCCACTGATCCAGTCCTTAGTGAAATTAGTGAAAACTAAAAACAAAACAAAACAAACATTTTAAAGCCTCTGGAAATGGTCCTAAGGGGTAAAATAGCAAATGATGAATAATCTATTCAAGAACATCTATGAAAATTCAGTAAGAAAGGCAAGAGACTGTGATATTTGAACCAAGATCACACCTTCCCTCTCCATCAGCTCAGCAAGGCAAAGACTCCACTCCAGACTGTTTTCAGCCAAGAATACAGGACTCCCTCTCTACCCAATATCCTGACAGAAGGCTTTCCTCCTAGGGGGAACAGGATATCAGTGATTTTCATCCTACTCTCAGCTACCTGATATTGAGGCTAAGTCCCAGGCAAGTGTGGCTAAGAGACTGGGGCTCCCTTCTGCCTAACCCCCACTTGTGGAACAGAGGCCCTACCTTGGGTATAGAATACTGAGATACTGAGGTGCTGATCAATCTTGCCCTGACTTGTGATATGGTAGTTCCATGCTAGGACAGGTAAAGTGAAGATACCTAAGGCTGCTGCCCACCCACTCCACTGAGCAGGGTTGTCACTCAGAAGGAAGCTTGCCATTGTCCCCAACCCTCACTCCAGAACACTGACTCAGAGGTTTAACTTGGGGGAAGAAACAAACCATAAAACAGATAAATCCTAATCTCTTTCCAAAGGAGCTAACTTCATTTGCAAGAGAGAATGAAAATTTAAGCCTAAAAGCACTTTCAAAAACAAAGGAGTTTGTGGTGAAAGGCAACTGGGTAGAGACTGAAGATACAGACTAAACTGTAGGCCAGCTAGTTTGCTGGAGAGAACCAAAGAATAAAAGAGCTAGGGAGAGCCCTCCCAGGGTCAGAACAAAAATCACACACCAACTTCAGAAATTAATATTTCAAAAGAGCCAGAGTTTGATGGGGTTAGTTTGCAGAGTGATTTATGCCCCACAGCATTATTGAAAACAACAGAACAATAGGCTTCAATTAGAGGAGTTTAACAGCTGAATTTGGCCAGGGAAAGAGTAAGAGAAATCTACTGACATTGCAGAGTGATTGTGGGCATACCCAAAGCTATGCCTCCCTCAGCAACATCAGAAGTTGAATTCTGTGGGGTAAGGGAGAACAGCCTTCACTAAAATAACCCAGTTAGTCACTAAATAAAGAAATTGTAAAAATAACAAGCCCCAGGGTGGGGGCAGTACCCAGAGTTGCTGCAATATAAAATGTCCAGTTTCCAACAAAAAATTGCAAGGTATGCATGAAATAGGAAAGTATAATCCATACACCAAAATAAAAATAGGCAGCACAAATTGCCTGTGAGAGACCAGATACAAAAGTTATCAGAAAAAGTCATTGAAGTAACCATTTAGTTCACAGAGCTAAAGGAAACCATGATTAAGCAATAAAAGGAAGGTATGATTACAATGTTGTATCAAATCCAGAATGTCAACAAAGAGAAAGAAATTATAAAAAGAATCAAATGGAAATTATAGGGTTGAAAAATATAGGTCTGAAATTTAAAAAATTCACTAGATGAGATCAGCAGTAGATTAGAACTGGCACACAAAAAATGAATAAATGATCTTGAGGACAAAAATTATGCAAGCCAAAGAACAGAGAAAAAAGAATGAAGAAAAATAGAGTTTCAGAGAAATGTGAGACACCATATAATGCACCGACATACACATAAAGAGAGCACCAGAAAGAAAGGAGAGAGATAAAGTAGCAGAAAAATATATTCAAGGAAGTATAGCTGAAAACTTCCCAAATTTATTGAAAAACATTAACCTACACATTGAGGTAGCACACACACAAAAAAACACAAACAAACAAACAAACAAACCCTCCAAGGATGATAAACACAAAGAGATTCACAAACAGAAATGCTGTTTCAGTAAAAATGCTGAAAGTCAAAGACAAGGAGAAAGTCTTCAAAGCAGCAAGAGAAAAATGAATCATTACTTACAAGGGAGTCCCAATAAGATTAAAAGTTGAATTCTCAGCAGAAACAACTGAGTTTAGGAGGGAGTGGAATAATATAGTCAAAGTGCTCAAAGGAAAAACACTGTCAACCAAGAATCCTCTATCCAGAAAAGCTATCTTTAAAATATGAAGGCAGCTAATGCAGTGCTGAGAAGAAAATTTATATTTGTAAATACCTATAAGAAGAAAGAAATCAATACCTAACACTTCACCTAAAGACACTGGGAAAAGAAGAGCAGACTAAACCTAAAGCAAGCAGAAGGAAGGAAATAATAAAGATTGAGCAGAAACTAATGAAATACAGAATAAAAGTAGAGAAAATGAATAAAACCAAAAGCTAGTTCTTTGCAAAGATCAACAAAATTGACAAATCTTTAGCTAGATTGACCAAGAAAAAGAAGATAAAATTCAAATTAATAGAATCAAAAATGAAGAGGGGATATTACTACAGACCTAACTAAATAGAAAGGCTTATAAATAAATACAATGAATAACTGTATGCCAACAAATTACATAATTCACCTGAAATGGACAAATTCCTAGAAAGATACAAACTGCTAAAACTGATTCAAGAAGAAATAGGAAATCTGAATACATACAGTTAAAACACATGAAGAGACTGAATTAGTAATAAAAAAGCAACTTACAAAGAAAAACCCAGACCCAGACGGCTTCATCACTGAATTCTACCAAACATTTAAAGAAGAATACCAATTCTTCACAAACTCTTCTAAATAACAGAAGAGGAGGGAAGATTTCTCAACTCATCACAAGAAAAAATGCTACAAACCAATATTTTTTATGTATGTGGATGTAAAAGTCCTCAACAAAATACTAGGAAACCAAATCCAGAAACATATAAAAAGAATTTTATACCATGACTAAGTGGGATGTATCCCCGAAATGCTAAACTGGTTCAACAACTGAAAATCAATTAATATATCAACAGAATTAAAATGAAAGTCACATAATCATCTTAATAGATGCAGAAAAAGCATTTGACAAAATCCAACACCATTACATGATAAAAACAAACTGAGAAATGGAGTGGAACTTCCTCAACCTGATAAAGGGCATCTAAAAAACCACACAGATAACTTCATGCTTAATAGTGAAAAATTAGATGCTTTCCTTCTAAGATCAGGCACAAGAATGTATGTTCTTCCCACTTCTATTTAATACTGTACTGGAGATTTTAGCCAGGACAATTAAGCTAGAAAAGGAAAAAGGCATGCATACTGGAAAGGAAGAAGTAAATCTATTTCTATTTGCAGATGACATGATCTTATATATAGAAAACTCTAAGAAATCTACTTAAAAACTATTAGAATAAAGAAGTCCAAAAGAGTTGCAGGATACAAGATCAATATACAAAAATCAGTTGTATTTCTATGAACTTTTAATGAACAGTCCAAAAATGAAATTAAGAAAACACTTCCATTTACAATAGCATCAAAAAGAATCAAATCCTTAGGAATAAATTCAACAAAAAAGTGAAACAGATATACTCTGATGACTACAAAACATTGCTGAAAGAAATTAGAGGACAACTCAATAAGAGAAAATGTCCCATGACTAGAAGAATTAACATTGTTAACACATTATTGACCAGGGGATTTTTGCAGAAACTAATGCCTGTGGCTGTAATACGTCTCCGGTCAAAAATGTGCTAAGGTCGCAATACTCCCAGAATTTATCTACTGATTCAAAGCAACTCCCACCAGAATCTCAGCTTATATCTTGGTAGAAATTGCAAGCTGATTCTGAAATTCATATGGAATTGCAAGGGGCCCAGAATAGCCCAACAATCTTGGTAAAGAAAAACAAAGTGTGAAAAACATACTTCACAATTTCAAAACTTAATGAAAGCAAACATAATAAATAAAGAAAAAGGATGGACGTATAGATCAATGGAATAGAACTGAGAGTCCAGGAATAAACCCATGCATCTCTGGTCAACTTAATTTCAACAAGGGTGGCAGGACCATCCAATAATCTTTTTTTTTTTTTTTTTTTAGTAAAGAAAATACTTTTAGAACTTTAAACATTTTTCGAACTTTTCTAAATCACTATTTTGGTCGGCTGATAAAGTAGGCACTTCAATATAGAAAACCCTCCAGAAGCAAGTGCCTGGGCTGGATGGCACAGCTCACAACTGTGTGGTCCCCAAGCTGTCCCACTGGACGTGGCCGCCTGCTCAGAAGCAGGGCTTGCACTTGCGGCCGGTGTACTGAGTGTCAGGTCGTACCTCCTTGCCCTGCCACCGGCGGTGCTCCTTCTTCTCCAGCACCCACTCTCGGCTCTTCCTCACCACCCCCTGATTTGCCATCCTGTACGGGACCCTGTCTGTGGGGCAGGCAGGGGCCAAGCTACTTTTGGGGCTCACAAGAGCCGATCCAAGGAAAGCAGGCCCTAGTCTGGCTGTGAGCCCAGCACGCTTGGTACAGACCAAGTTGGGGCTCCCAGCAACAACAGGTGTCTGAGGTAGGAAAACAAGGCTGCCCCGCTTGTGGAAGCCCTGACAACGATCCTCAAGGGGTGATCTTGGCCTCCAGTCCTGGCTGAGGAGAAGAGGGACCTCCCACAGCTCTATGGGAGAGAGCAATAGTCTTTTTAACAAATGGTGCTGGGACAACTGGATAGCCACATGAAAAATAATGAAATTGCACCCTTACATCACACCATATACAAAAATTAACACACCTTAGAACAATGGCATAAATGTAAGAGCCAAAACTATGAAACATTTAGAAGAAGACATGGTGGTAAAACTTGATGACCTTGAATTTAGCAAAGGATTTTTAGATATGACACCAAAAGTACAAGCATCAAAAGAAAAAATAGGTAGGTTGGACTTCCTCAACCTTAAAAACTTTTGTGCTTCAAAGAATAACATCAAGAAAGTAAAAGGACATAATAGAACAAAATATTTTCAAATCATATATCTGATAAGTCACTGTATCCAGAATATATAAAGAACTCTTAATGTAACTGAGCAGGACCCTATGGGGCCTTCTGGGGAAAAAACCCCCACCACCATGTCCTCTGCCTGCCTCTTGTTTGTAGAAAAGCAGTACTCTCCCAGGCCTCCCCCAAGCCACAAAAGCCTGGCTCAAGAATTAATGATTGAAAGGATGTGAACATGTAGTGACAAAAGTAGCAGTTGGGCCAGGAGAACTGGTAACAATTTGAACAGTAAATCAGCCATATGGCAGTCACAGAATGTTTAGTTCTTCCCTGAAGGACGTAGATAATAGTGTCTGATGCACATTCCTGAGTTGTTTTGCAGATACTAAAACTGCCACCAGAGGGAAAAAGCTAACTGCATGATGACTAGACTCTAGGCATAACATACGCTGCTTGATCTTTTTTTTGAATTGTATATATGTTTTTTTATACAGCAGGTTCTTACTAGTTATCTATTTTATATATATTAGTGTATATATGTCAATCCCAATCTCCCAATTCATCCCACCACCACAACCCCCCACCCCCCACTTTCCCCCTTGGTGTCCATATGTTTGTTCTCTACATCTCTATCTCTATTTCTGCCTTGAACACCAGTTCATCTGTGCCATTTTTCTAGATTCCACATATATGCATTAATGTATGATATTTGTTTCTCTCTTTCTGACTTACTTCACTCTGTATGACAGTCTCTAGGTCCATCCACATCTCTACAAATGACCCAATTTCATTCCTTTTTATGTCTGAGTAATATTCCATTGTATATGTGTGCCACATCTCCTTTATCCATTCAGCTGTCGATGGACACTTAGGTTGCTTCCATGACCTGGCTATTGTAAATAGTGCTGCAATGAACATTGGGGTGCATGTGGCTTTTTGAATTATGGTTTTCTCTGGGTATATGCCCAGTAGTGGGATTGCTGGGTCATATGGTAATTCTATTTTTAGTTTTTTAAGGAACCTCCAAAAGCTGGACATAAGCTGTTCCATCTTGCAGAATTCCAGAACTGGCCTCAGGAAATGGGAACAAATCAACCCTGGAGTTAAAGATTAACTGTGCTTAAAACAATCAAGATGACACTGACCAGACCACCACACGACCAGTTTCAAGATGGTTGTCAGAGTTGACTGTGCTGTTCTGCACATAGCCCCCTGCCTGCACACCCTTGAAACTTTCCCTTATAAGCTCTTGCCCCCGATCGGCAATGGGGAAATGGTTTTGGGGACATTAGTCCACCATGTTCCCAGGTCGCTGGCTTCCTGAATAAAGCATCTTTCTTTTTCTACCAACACTTGTCTCTTGAACATTGACTTTGGGGCAATGAGAAGCTGAACCTGAGTTCAGTTCCGGCTCCAGCTGGTAACATTACAATTCAGTAATAAAATGAAAAATAACCCAATTAATAATGGGCAAAGGATCTGACTAAGCATTTCTCCAAGGGACATATATAAATGGCCGATAAGCACATGAAAAAGTTCTCAACATCACTAGTCATGAGGGAAATGCAAATCAAAACCATAATGAGATACTACTTCACATTCACTAGGATAACTCTAATAAAAAAATAGAAATTAACAAGTGTTAGCAAGATGTAGAGAATTTGGAACCCTCCTATGTTCCTGGAGGGAACGTAAAATGCTGCAGCCACTTTGGAAACATTCTGGCAGTTTCTCAAAACATTAAACATAGAGAGGTACAATATGACCCAGAAATTGCACTCCTAGGTATATACTTAAGAGAAATGAAAAAATATGTCCACACAAAAATTTGGACATGAGTATGTATAGACATAATACTGCAATTAGCCAAAAGATTGAAGCAACCCAAATGTCCATCAACTGATGAGTGAACAAAATATATATCAATAAAACGGAATATTAAAATGGCCATAGAAAGGAGTGAAGTACTGATACATGTTACAACATATATGAACCTTGAAAATATTATGCTAAGCGAAAGAAGCCAGTCACTGAAGACCATACAGTATATAATTCCATTCATATTAAATGTCTAGAACAGGAAAAATCTATAGAGACAGAAAGGACATTAAGTGCTTGCTTAGGGCAGGGAGAAGAGGTTGGGAGGATAGGCATGTGATATCTAGAAAGAAGGTAAGGGGTTTATTTTTGAAATGATGACAATATTCTAAAATCACGGGAATTGTTGCACATATCTGTGAATATACTGAAAAATCATTGAATTGTATATTTTAAATGGGTGCACTGCATGGCATTTGAATTACATCTCAGTAAGGCTGTGAAAAAACAGCTAATGCTAAAATATGAAACACTGTTATCAAAGATCACTAAAATTACAAATACTAATGAGATGATTTCAATTTTTTCTTCATGAAATCTTTTCATGGCTCACTGCTGCCCATAGAATAATGTCCATGGTCCTTATGATGTTATTGTAAGCTGGGCCCTGCCTACCTCTTCAGTCTCATCTATAGTCAGCCTTCTATCTCTCGCTCTACCGTATATCAATACCAAACGTTCTGTTTTCCCACATATACTTGTCTGTTCCTGATCTTCATAACCTTGCTTATGCTCTATACCCTCTACCAGGAATTCCAGAATTGGCTAATCCCTATGCCCTCTGAACTCAAGTCTCGTCTCCTTCAAGAAAGCTTCCTACCCCAGCCTTGACTTACGTAGGTTTTCCCCTCCGTTCCTCCATAAGACCTCGATCTTTACACTTAATGTTATAATAATTTTATGGCTTTTTCTTTCACTAAACCATGAGCAAATGGAGGGCAAATACATGTTTTTAATCTCTAGCACATAGCATAATATTCAACATGTGTATCTATCATAGGTTTAAATAAATACCAGTAAATGCAAAAGCACAGAGACATAAGGGAAATTTGGGGTTCAAGGAACTGCAGGAAATCTGACTGAGAAATGAACTGATGCCTGAAATTCAGGCAGTGACAAGCAGATATGAAGAAAATAAAGGGATTAAGGAGAGATGCAATGGTAGAAATGATAGGAAATTGGTAATTAACATTGGGTACATGGAGTGAGGTAAATGGAATCAAGGATAATTCCCAGTTCCCAGGATCTTCCGATTACAGCAGGTGGATGCCATTATCAGAGATTTTTAAAAATTCATGGAAGAACAGGTTTTATTGTGTGAGCACTGGTGTTGTAGGAGATGGTGACATATGGGTAGGAATGATGACTCTGACTTTTGACGTCTTGAATTTGAGACGTCAAGAGCACAATCAACTAGAGATGTCTGGTGAGCAACTGGAAATAAACAAATGTAGGTGTGAGAACCAGAGGAAGGTTCTGGCTGGAGATACAGACTTGAGAATCATTGATTTCCAGGTGAATTGAAACTGTTACCTTAATGTGTAGAATGAGAAGGAAAGATTCACTTAAAGCGTAGGGTTCAGAATTTAACACAATACTCCAGATGTGGTCTGTTAAGCACAAAGGACTATGAGATATGGACCTCTCATCTCACTCCATCCAGATGCTGCATTTCTATTGTAGCTTTGGGTTGCATTAGCTGTCTTAGCAGTACTGATACTGATCAGTGAAAACATTTAAGTCTTATTCACAGAGGCTGCTCCACAGTTGGTTTTCTGCATTTAAGTATATAATTTGTATCTTATTAGATTTGAGCATCACTCTGGTATATTCAGATCACATCATATCTTGATTCTTTCATTTAATGTATTTACTATCCTTCCCAATTACTAGACACACACAGATTTTATAATTATGCCTTTGTTACAACATGCAAGCCTTTAATAAACTGCTGGAAGGATCAGACTGAGAATAGATTCCTCACTGGAAATCTCTCTTCAGAACAGCAGTCTACTAATTATTCTCTTTGGGTGTGGCCATTCAAGCAGCTAATAATTCCCCTCATAATAATTGTACTAACAACAAGACACATTTCTCTATTTTTTCCACATATACCTCATTCTATACCTAGTCAAATATCAAATCTCATTGAAGAATTTCAGATTCACTTGTTTAGTGAATTTCCCTGATGTCAAAGGGTATTAGGTTATACTGGTGTGACTTATTTTTAGTAAGCTAAAATTGGACACCAGTGATCATTTCATCTATTTGCTCACAATCTATGCTTTTAATAAATCATTCTAGAATTTGCCTCAGGATCAATGTCAGGCTCACTCTTGTCTCTTAAAAATTGAGATGCTTTCGGTCTATTTCTAATCTTCCATCACCCAGTTTGGAATGAGGGAGACAGTGAAACATTTAGCTCTATGAAACACGCTTGTAAAAAAACAATGTTAATAAAAAGTAGATACCGATAGTAGCCTTCAGGGCTGTTAAGTGATGAAGTATCTGCCAATGCTCTGGAGATGTCATTCATCTGAGCCTGGAAACTAGGATGCAACACGTGTGAGGGGTTCCTAGATTCTTCCTGCATAGCAAAGCAGTCAGGGGAAAGCAAATTCTAACTGGTTCAAAAGATCACTCACAAGAATTAGCCAGCCATCAACAACATAGTACACAGGACAGAATACTGGGCTCCAATCTTTGCTGCACTCTGACAGAGATATACGTCTTGCCCCTTCTCTTGGGAGGAAGCAATTAAGAGCATGTACAAGGTAAAACACAAGTGATCAGGGATAATCAACCTACCTTTTGACAACCCATACCTTGACTCCTATCAGATACATAATCCTGGAACTGTTTTTATTTGTTTGTTTGTTTTTGGCTACATCGCATGGCTTATGGGATCTTAGTTCCCCAACCAGGGATTGAACCCCGGGCCCTTGGCAGTGAGACTGCAGAGTCCTAATCACTGGACTGCCAGAGGATTCCCAATCCTGGAACTGCTGAACCAAACTCACAATTACAATTTTAATCATAGCAGTTACAATGAATATACTTATTGAGTAAAGCATATGAGAACTCAGGACATGAAATAATAAGTGATTAGAGTAGAGTGAACTTGATCAAGAAAAAGTTTTTGGAGGAAGCGAGTTTTTTAAAAAATAAAAATTGTATTTGTTTAAGGTATACAACTTGATGTTTTGATATGCACAGTGAAATGATTACTACAGTCAAGCTAATTAACATATCCATCCCTTCACATAGTTACCTCTGTGTGTGTGTGTTTGTGGTGAGAGCACCTGAAAAACTCTTAGCAAATTTCCAGTAAATCACAAAAGTAGGTGATTTTTTTTTTTTTGGCCACACCGCAGGGCATGTGGGATCTTAGTTCCCCAATCAGGGGCTGAACCCATGGCCCCTGCAGTGGAAAGGCAAAGTCTTAACCACTGGACCACCAAGGAAGTCCCAAGTAGGTGATTTTTTGAGCAGGTTTCAAAGGAAGGGAGGGACTCAGATTCAAAGACCACAGTGCAGGTGGGGGCTCTGACCAGGAGCAAAACCCAGAGGAGGGAGAAGCTGGCTGTGTTGGGAAGGGTGGAGACAGCAAGTAATTGGGTACTTCTAGAGCTGCAAATCAGGAATCCTGGGAGGATGGGAGCACTTCAGAGAAGCAGAGCTGCAGAGGTTCTATAGGATGGTCTGGGAGGGAGGGGTACAGGCAATGCCAATGACAGGTTTCAGACTCTCCCGCTATTGTTGGTTACAAGGTGCCAAGTAGACAGTAAGAAGCATCATTCACCATGTATCTCAGGACTTAAATTGGTGTCTGGAGCACTGGATGCTGAATGAATGAAATATGAACTAATTTGATAAAGTTACATGCTATCTTTCCATCAAGTTCAAATTCCTCACAGCCATTTTTGTTCTCTCCTTTTCCATGTGAAAATAATTCTCACTGACAGAGAACACAGGTGTCAAGTAAGAGTTGAATAACTGTGATTTCTTTTGGCATTTATAAAACATTACCTAATATACCTCAGGCAGCAAAATTTCTCTTTCTTGACCACTTTATTGTTCTGCATGTAGCTTTAATAGGGTGATCAATTTATCCTGGTTTGCTTGGGACTGTCCCAGGCTTAGCACTGAAAGTATCATGTCCTGGGAAGCCCCTCAGTTCTGGGAAAACCAGGATGGTTGGTCATCCTAGCTTTAAAAATCCTTATTTGTATTTCTAACTTTTGTTGAAGGCCTCAGTTAAGTAGGGACATTAGCCTCCCAGAATCTTCATATTGGTCTGTTCGTCTCTCTCCTGTATGGTCTCATCACCCCAGCCCCTTCCTGCGGAATCTCAGGAAACACTCATTTCTTTGCTTATGTCCTCCATTCATCATTATTGGCATCAAAATTTTAAAGACATTTTCCTAGCAGTAACTCCATTTTACAAAGCTAAATTAATCTAGCACTTCAGTGTGTATCATTACATTGTATCTAGAATTCAAGGAACATAACTGTATTAGTTCCCTAGGGCTGCCATAACAACCTACTACAAACTGGGTGTCATAAAAAAACAGAAATTTAGGGCTTCCCTGGTGGCGCAGGGGTTGAGAGTCCGCCTGCCGATGCAGGGGACACGGGTTCGTGCCCCGGTTCGGGAAGATCCCACATGCCGCGGAGCAGCTGGGCCCGTGAGTCATGGCCGCTGAGCCTGCACGTCCAGAGCCTGTGCTCCGCAACGGGAGAGGCCACAACAGTGAGAGGCCCACGTACCGCAAAAAAAAAAAAAAAAAAAAAAAAAAAAAATTATTCACTCATAGTTCTGGAGGCTAGAAGTCCAAAATAAAAGCGTCAACATGGTCATGTTCCCTCCAAAGTCTCTAAGGAAGAATACTTCCTTATCTCTTCTAGCTTCTGGTGGTTGCTGGCAATCCTTGGCATTCCTTGGCTATGGCAGCATTGTTCAAATCTCTCCCTCCATCATCACATGGCCATCTTACCTTTGTGTGTGTATGTGTCCAAATTTCCCTCCTCTTATAAGAGTACCAGTCATTGGATTAGGGGCTACCCTACTCCTGTATGACTTCATCTTAACTTGATTACATCTGGAAAGACCCTACCTCCAAATAAGGTCACATTCACAGTTTCCAAGTGAACATGAATTGGGGGAGGGGCACTATTCAACCCAATACAATAACCTACAGTAATTCATACAATAATTCTAACATTATCAATAGAATGTTAAATCATTTCTCCATGTCCTCCGTTCAATAGTTCTGTATTCATTCTTAATTATACCACTTAATCATAATCATCATTATACTTCTCAGCTGTCTCTTCATTATCATGGCAGATCCAGCTTTTGGTTTCCAGAAATTCTATTTAAGTTCTGTGATTATCAGTCAAGCAGTTTGCCAGTTGAGTGTTTCTGAAGATTTTGTATAAATTCAACTGCTGCAGTTTAGAACCTGGTATCCTTAATATACAGCTCTTGACTTAGCTTAATACAGAGGCTTTTCACCAATTCCACTGGACCCTGAAGTATAAATATCTTCAATCATACATATCATAAATGAAAAACATGAGGGAAAAAAAACCCTTCTTGGTTCTTCAGCTCTATCTTCTGACAATCCACTTTCAAAATAACATCCCATTTCTATATGCATCAGCGTGTCATGAAAACATTAAATTGCGTTCTTTCAAGGCCAAAGTCAAGAGGCAATTCTGTGGTCTTCCTAGTCATGTTCTCATATTCAGAATATAAGACAATCTGTGATTTTTCTGACTTTTCAATTCATGTATTTTTATGTGTCATTTTACCAGTACCACTCAGTCAAATAATACTCCAAGGTAAATCATATTGATTTGAAGCATGCATCTTCATATCAGGAAGTTACTTCTAAGGGTTAAATTCAATTTTCTCACCTACAAAGTACAGTTTTTACAAGACATTTCAAGGTTTCCAAACCTGGCTGTTTCCATCATTTTCATTTTGTTTGAAAAATATACATCGATTTGAATTTTCAGCTGGAGTGCTCACCTTTTTATATGTTCTCCAATAATTTTTATCTTGATTAGTTGACTTGGACACAACATAAGTCACAATTTGGCTTCACAAAACAATGCTCAATAC
Organism: Mesoplodon mirus; assembly: GCF_964341445.2. Lineage (NCBI taxonomy): Eukaryota > Metazoa > Chordata > Mammalia > Artiodactyla > Ziphiidae > Mesoplodon > Mesoplodon mirus. Next base: position 100,843,389 of record NC_138981.1, on the reverse strand, counting down.
AAAGCAATGTGTTTGGGCTGTTAAGACACAGATCAATGTCTTATAAATTGCATCTTCAAAAGTCATATAACTCGAACTTCCGGGTAAGATGGCGGAAGAGTAAGACGCGGAGATCACCGTCCTCCCCACGGATACACCAGAAATACAGCTACACATCGAACAACCACTACAGAACACCTACTGAACGCTGGCAGAAGACCCCAGACCTCCCAAAAGGCAAGAAACTCCCCACATACCTGGGTAGGGCAAAGCGGAGAGATTCCCGCACAGAGGATCGGTGCCGAGCGGCACTCGCCAGCCCGAGAGGCTTGTCTGCTCGCCCCGGCGGCGCTGGAAGCTGAGGCTTGGGCTTCGGTCAGAGCGCAGGGAGAGGACTGGGGCTGGCAGCGAGAACTCAGCCGGAAGGGGGCTAATGAGCCACAGCTAGCTGGCAGGGAGTCCGGGAAAACTCTGGAGCTGCCGAAGAGGCAAGAGACTTTTTCTTCCCTCTTGGTTTCCTGGTGCGCGAGGACAGGGGATTAAGAGCGCTGCTTAAAGGGGCTCCACAGACGGGTGCGAGTCGCGACTGAAAGCGCGGAGTCCAGTGACGGGTGTGGGACGCTGGGGCTGCTGCTGCCGCCGCCAAGAAGCCTGTGTGCGAGCGCAGGTCACTGTCCACACCGCCCTCCCGGGAGCCTGTGCAGCCCGCCACTGCTGGGGTCCCGGGATCCAGGGGCGGCTTCCGTGGGAGAACGCACGGCGCGCCTCGGGCTGGTGCAACGTCACGCCGACCTTTGCCGCTGCAGGCTCGCCCCGCACTCTGTGCCCCTCCCTCCCGCCCGGCCTGAGTGAGCCAGAGTCCCCGAAGAGGCTGCTCCTTTAACCCTGTCCTGTCTGAGCGAAGAACAGATGCCCTCCGGCGACCTACACGCAGAGGCGGGGCCAAATCGAAAGCTGAGACCCAGGAGCTGTGAGAACAAAGAAGAGAAAGGGAAACCTCTCCCAGCAGCCTCAGAAGCAGCGGATTAAAGCTCCACAATCAACTTGATGTACCCTGCATCTGTGGAATACATGAATGGACAACAAATCATCCCAAATTGAGGAGCCAGGAGTCAGTGCTGTGCCTCTGAGGTGGGAGAGCCAACTTCAGGACACTGGTCCACAAGAGACCTCCCAGCTCCACATAATATCAAACGGCAAAAATCTTCCAGAGATCTCCATCTCAACACCAGCACCCAGCTTCACTCAACGACCAGCAAGCTACAGTGCTGGACACCCTATGCCAAACAACTAGCAAGACAGGAACACAACGCCACCCATTAGCAGAGAGGCTGCCTAAAATCATAAAAAGTCTGCAGACACCCCAAAACACACCACCAGACGTGGACCTGCCCACCAGAAAGACAAGATCCAGCCTCACCCACCAGAACACAGGCACTAGTCCCCTCCACCAGGAAGCCTACACAACCCACTAAACCAACCTTAGCCACTGGGGACAGACACCAAAAACAACGGGAACTACGAACCGGCAGCCTGCAAAAAGGAGACCCCAAACACAGTAAGATAAGCAAAATGAGAAGACAGAAAAACACACAGCAGCAGAAGGAGCAAGATAAAAACCCACCAGACCTAACAAATGAAGAGGTAATAGGCAGTCTACCTGAAAAAGAATTCAGAATAATGATGGTAAAGATGATCCAAGATTCTATTTCCCAGATCCAAAATCTTGGAAATAGAATAGACAAAATGCAAGAAACAGTTAACAAGGACCTAGAAGAACTAAAGATGAATCAAGCATCGATTAAAAACACAATAAATGAAATAAAAAATACTCTAGATGGGATCAATAGCAGAATAACTGAGGCAGAAGAACGGATAAGTGAGGTGGAAGATAAAATAGTGGAAATAACTGCTGCAGAGCAAAATAAAGAAAAAAGAATGAAAAGAACAGAGGACAGTCTCAGAGACCTCTGGGACAACATTAAACACACCAACATTCGAATTATAGGGGTTACAGAAGAAGAAGAGAAAAAGAAAGGGACTGAGAAAATATTTGAAGAGATTATAGTTGAAAACTTCCCTAATATGGGAAAGGAAATAGTTAATCAAGTCCAGGAGGCACAGAGAGTCCCATACAGAATAAATCCAAGGAGAAATATGCCAAGACACATACTAATCAAACTGTCAAAAATTAAACACAAAGAAATCATATTAAAAGCAGCAAGGCAAAAACAACAAATAACAAACAAGGGAATCCCCATCAGGATAACAGCTGATCTCTCAGCAGAAACTCTACAAGCCAGAAGGGAGTGGCAGGACATAATTAAAGTGATGAAGGAGAAAAACCTACAACCAAGATTACTCTACCCAGCAAGGATGTCATTCAGATTTGATGGAGAAATTAAAACGTTTACAGACAAGCAAAAGCTGAGAGAGTTCAGCACCACCAAACCAGCTTTACAACAAATGCTAAAGGAACTTCTCTAGGCAAGAAACACAACAGAAGTAAAAGACCTACAATAACGAACCCAAAACAATTAAGAAAATGGGAATAGGAACATGCATATTGATAATTACCTTAAATGTAAACGGACTAAATGCTCCCACCGAAAGATACAGATTGGCTGAATGGATACAAAAACAAGACCCATATATATGCTGTCTACAAGAGACCCACTTCAGACCTAGAGACACATACAGACTGAAAGTAAGGGGATGGAAAAAGATATTCCATGCAAATGGAAACCAAAAGAAAGCTGGAGTAGCAATTCTCATATCAGACAAAATAGACTTTAAAATAAAGACTATTAGAAGAGACAAAGAAGGACACTACCTAATGATCAAGGGATCGATCCAAGAAGAAGATATAACAATTGTAAATATTTATGCACCCAACATAGGAGCACCTCAATACATAAGGCAAATACTAACAGCCATAAAAGGAGAAATCGACAGTAACACAATCATAGTAGGGGACTTTAACACCCCACTTTCACCAATGGACAGATCATCCAAAATGAAAATAAATAAGGAAACACAAGCTTTAAATGATACATTAAACAAGATGGACTTAATTGATATTTATAGGACATTCCATCCAAAAACAACAGAATACACCTTTTTCTCAAGTGCTCATGGAACATCCTCTAGGATAGATCATATCTTGGGTCACAAATCAAGCCTTGGTAAATTTAAGAAAATTGAAATTGTATCAAGTATCTTTTCCGACCACAATGCTATGAGACTAGATATCAATTACAGGAAAAGATCTGTAAAAAATACAAACACATGGAGGCTAAACAATACACTACTTAATAACAAAGTGATCACTGAAGAAATCAAAGGGGAAATTAAAAAATACCTAGAAACAAATGACAATGGAGACACGACGACCCAAAACCTATGGGATGCAGCAAAAGCAGTTCTAAGAGGGAAGTTTATAGCAATACAATCCCACCTTAAGAAACAGGAAACATCTCGAATAAACAACCTAACCTTGCACCTAAAGCCATTAGAGAAAGAAGAACAAAAACATCCCAAAGTTAGCAGAAGGAAAGAAATCATAAAAATCAGATCAGAAATAAATGAAAAAGAAATGAAGGAAACGATAGCAAAGATCAATAAAACTAAAAGCTGGTTCTTTGAGAAGATAAACAAAATTGATAAACCATTAGCCAGACTCATCAAGAAAAAAAGGGAGAAGACTCAAATCAATAGAATTAGAAATGGAAAAGGAGAAGTAACAACTGACACTGCTGAAATACAAAAGATCATGAGAGATTACTACAAGCAACTCTATGCCAATAAAATGGACAACCTGGAAGAAATGGACAAATTCTTAGAAATGCACAACCTGCCGAGACTGAACCAGGAAGAAATAGAAAATATGAACAGACCAATCACAAGCACTGAAATTGAAACTGTGCTAAAAAATCTTCCAACAAACAAAAGCCCAGGACCAGATGGCTTCACAGGTGAATTCTATCAAGCATTTAGAGAAGAGCTAACACCTATCCTTCTCAAACTCTTCCAAAATATAGCAGAGGGAGGAACACTCCCAAACTCATTCTACGAGGCCACCATCACCTTGATACCAAAACCAGACAAGGATGTCACAAAGAAAGAAAACTACAGGCCAATATCACTGATGAACATAGATGCAAAAATCCTCAACAAAATACTAGCAAACAGAATCCAACAGCACATTAAAAGGATCATACACCATGATCAAGTGGGGTTTATTCCAGGAATGCAAGGATTCTTCAATATACGCAAATCAACCAACGTGATACACCATATTAACAAATTGAAGGAGAAAAACCATATGATCATCTCAATAGATGCAGAGAAAGCTTTCGACAAAATTCAACACCCATTTATGATAAAAACCCTGCAGAAAGTAGGCATAGAGGGAAATTTCCTCAACATAATAAAGGCCATATATGACAAACCCACAGCCAGCATCGTCCTCAATGGTGAAACACTGAAACCATTTCCACTAAGATCAGGAACAAGACAAGGTTGCCCACTCTCACCACTCTTATTCAACATAGTTTTGGAAGTTTTAGCCACAGCAATCAGAGAAGAAAAGGAAATAAAAGGAATCCAAATCGGAAAAGAAGAAGTAAAGCTGTCACTGTTTGCAGATGACATGATACTATACATAGAGAATCCTAAAGATGCTACCAGAAAACTAATAGAGCTAATCAATGAATTTGGTAAAGTTGCAGGATACAAAATTAATGCACAGAAATCTCTGGCATTCCTATATACTAATGATGAGAAATCTGAAAGTGAAATCAAGAAAACACTCCCATTTACCATTGCAACAAAAAGAATAAAATATCTAGGAATAAACCTACCTAAGGAGACAAAAGACCTGTATGCAGAAAATTATAAGACACTGATGAAAGAAATTAAAGATGATACAAATAGATGGAGAGATGTACCATGTTCTTGGATTGGAAGAATTAACATTGTGAAAATGACTCTACTACCCAAAGCAATCTACAGATTCAATGCAATCCCTATCAAACTACCACTGGCATTTTTCACAGAACTAGAGCAAAAAATTTCACAATTTGTATGGAAACACAAAAGACCCCGAATAGCCAAAGCAATCTTGAGAACGAAAAACGCAGCTGGAGGAATCAGGCTCCCTGACTTCAGACTATACTACAAAGCTACAGTAATCAAGACAGTATGGTACTGGCACAAAAACAGAAAGATAGATCAATGGAACAGGATAGAAAGCCCAGAGTTAAACCCACGGACATATGGTCACCTTATCTTTGATAAAGGAGGCAGGAATGTACAGTGGAGAAAGGACAGTCTCTTCAATAAGTGGTGCTGGGAAAACTGGATAGGGACATGTAAAAGTATGAGATTAGATCACTCCCTAACACCATACACAAAAATAAGCTCAAAATGGATTAAAGACCTAAATGTAAGGCCAGACACTATCAAACTCTTAGAGGAAAACATAGGCAGAACACTCTATGACATAAATCACAGCAAGATCCTTTTTGACCCACCTCCTAGAGAAATGGAAATAAAGACAAAAATAAACACATGGGACCTAATGAAACTTAAAAGCTTTTGCACAGCAAAGGAAACCATAAACAAGACCAAAAGACAACCCTCAGAATGGGAGAAAATATTTGCAAATGAAGCAACTGACAAAGGATTAATCTCCAAAATTTATAAGCAGCTCATGCAGCTCAATAACAAAAAAACAAACAACCCGATCCAAAAATGGGCAGACGACCTAAATAGACATTTCTCCGCAGAAGATATACAGACTGCCAACAAACACATGAAAGGATGCTCAACATCTTTGCTCATTAGAGAAATGCAAATCAAAACTACAATGAGATATCATCTCACACCAGTCAGAATGGCCATCATCAAAAAATCTAGAAACAATAAATGCTGGAGAGGGTGTGGAAAAAAAGGAACACTCTTGCACTGCTGGTGGGAATGTGAATTGGTACAGCCACTATGGAGAACGGTATGGAGGTTCCTTAAAAAACTACAAATAGCACTACCATATGACCCAGCAATCCCACTACTGGGCATATACCCTGAGAAAACCATAATTCAAAAAGAGACATGTACCAAAATGTTCATAGCAGCCCTATTTACAATAGCCCGGAGATGGAAACAACCTAAGTGTCCATCATCAGATGAATGGGTAAAGAAGATGTGGCACATATATACAATGGAATATTACTCAGCCATAAAAAGAAATGAAATTGAGCTATTTGTAATGAGGTGGATGGACCTAGAGTCTGTCATACAGAGTGAAGTAAGTCAGAAAGAGAAAGACAAATACTGTATGCTGACACATATATATGGAATTTAAGAAAAAAATGTCATGAAGAACATAGGGGTAAGACAGGAATAAAGACACAGACCTACTAGAGAATGGACTTGAGGATATGGGGAGGGGGAAGGGTAAGCTGAGACAAAGTGAAAGAGCGGCATGGACATATATACACTACCAAACGTAAGGTAGATAGCTAGTGGGAAGCAGCCGCATAGCACAGGGAGATCAGCTCGGTGCTTTGTGACCGCCTGGAGGGGTGGGATAGGGAGGGTGGGAGGGAGACGCAAAAGGGAGGGGATATGGGAACATATGTATATGTATAACTGATTAAATTTGTTATAAAGCAAAAAATAAAAAAGAAAATAAAAGTCATATAACTCTTTATCTACATGATAAACAGAATTAATCATTCAAAATAGATGACAGGAAGTTAATTGCTATTGCAACATAAATTTGTACTGTGATGTATTTGTGTCTGCTGAGTGACAAGACAGAAAATACTCCCATGGCTGGGAACTTATATTTCTTACACTAAGACCCTAATGCATCTTTCATTCCCTGCTAACCACTAGTCTGACAGTAGAATACCAAAGGCTTAGTTAATCTCTCCAAGTCTTGGTTTGCAAAATATAAAAATAGCAAAACAAAACAAACAAAAACCAAACGAAACCCTGGACTGTTTTCCTTACCAAGAAAAAGTATAGCCAAGAATTTCAAAAAACAACAATGAAAATCAATGACATAAAATTACTTACTACTTGAGGGAGGTTATGGACACAAGGTATGAGGCCCTGTGAATATTCCGTGAAAGACTATATACATGGGCCAGGACTACTTAGAGGGCAAAAAAAAAAAAGATTTCCTTCTTGTTGGAAAATTGGATTAATTGAGAGTAGAAATCTGGGCACACCGCTTGGTTTCTAAACCCAGCTTAACTACTTACTAGCTGTATGAATTTTGACAATTAATTTAATTCCTCGATACTTCAGTTTTTTCATTTTAAAAACACTGGTGATAATCATAAAACCCAACTTACGTTGTTGTTAGGATGAAATGCTATGCTATAGGTAAAGCACTTGGAATAGCATCTGGCACAATGTAGGAAGTCAATAAACGTTAACCAGTCATACTACAGGTGGTGGTGGTGGTACTATAGTAACAGTAGTAGTAGTAGCAACAATCATAGGTAGTGATAGTATAGTATCTTTAGAATTATTGCTCTAAGTTGCCTTTGACCATGAATCAAAAAAGTAGGGGGTACTATCTATGTCAATGATCAGGATACTTCTCTTAACCCAAACACCTTCCCAAGAAGACAATCTCCAAAATCTGTGGTAAAGCATGGAAAAGCAGTAACTTCAGGGATTATTATTTCTCACCTCTCGGAGATAAGTTGGGGGAGAATTGCAAGGAACCAGGTGCATGCTGTGGGAGCGTTTTCTGGCTCTAGATTGGACTGGATTGTTTTATTGCTGGTTATTATTCTTGTGGTTGCTTTTTTTGTAGAAAAATGGAATCTCACCTCTTGGAGAGAGATCAAGAGTGGCAGCAGCCAGGGATGTTGTCTTTGGTGACAGTGATGAAAAAAAGGCAAAGGGAGAAGAAATAAAGCTTCAGGGGTGTCCTACAGATAGTGGTGGGTCTGTATTCTGCCTAACCTGTGCCCAACAAGGGAAGGTCAAAATACTTTGGGGGAGGGGGGCACTGAGTAGCCAAGAAGACCAAGCAACAGGAGAGATGGTAAGAAGAAGGCAGAGTTGACTGAACATTCTGAGGATTTTTTTTTTTTTTTGTAGGGAGACAAGCCAGGTAAATTCCTTGGTGGAATGAAGGGTCAGGCTGCGCTTGAAACTGAGAAGGAAGTATCCACATGACGTTGGGACTCTCCTGGATACAAGTGAACAGAACATTCTATTATGATTTCTCCTGGCATTCCTCCCTCCCCCCAGCCTATGTTACATTAAAGAGCTCTGCAAAATGTTGGGTTGACCCAAAAAGTTCATTCGGGTTTTCCGTAACATCTTACAGAAAAAGCTGAACGAACTTTTTTGGCCAACCCAATATATCCCTATTCTTCCTATACTGATTACAATCAGAGACAGTTAATCACTTCCCCCAAGGTTCTAGATTATACAGCTGAACCATTCAATGGTCCTCAGACCTTAGTACAGCAACATCTACCTGGGAAGCTTTTTGAAAATATATAACCCTAGGTCCTACCTTGTAGAAATTCTGTTACAACAGTAGTTTTGGGGTGAGGTGGATCTTAGGAATCTGCATTTTTTTTTTACCAGTTCCTTAGGCAAGTCTGATGAAAGTGATCCATAGACCACATTTTGAGAAACAATGACATATCCCTTGATCTCAGGGGTGACTTGCAATTCCCTAGCTGTCCCAGAATGTTTACTCTCATTGCCACAATTCCTGAAATTTTACCACTGGAGTAATGCTTTTTCCCTCTGTGGCAGCACACTTCCTTTAGGGAACATCTCAGAATCTCCTAGGGGCTTTTTCAAATTGCCTCTGAGACTCTGTCTCATTCCCCTTTATTGAGAATCACTGCCACTAACTGAGCCAGTCACTTATGAATGTATGCTGTATCCTTAGTTGTGTTGGAGAGGAAAAGTGTTATTTACAGTACTAATATCTAACAAGTTCTAACTATGTACTGCTTGCAAAGTACCATGATAATCACTTAATAAAAATAAATAAATAAAAACTATCATTACCCCCAACTGACAGATAAGGAAACTGAGGATTTGAGGGGTTAAGGACTTGTGCAAGGTATACATCTGTTAGTGATATAGCAGAGAAAACGTACTTCTCTATGTTATCAAATTCTATGTTCTTGCCACACTGCAAGAGTGCTTTGGAGATACATTCCAGTGGGATAAGCAATCCCTCTCCAAGAGCCTCATATAAAGGGCAATGAACCCTGAGAAGATTAGCACAATGCGTCACTGACACCTCAGGGACCCAGGATAGCAAGTGAGTTGGCCCTGCCAGGTTATTATCTTTTGTAAATAATTTCTGCTTGTCTGGGCAGGGTGAACAAGTGAAGGGCAAAACTTGATAGAGAGGAAATAAATGTGCTAATTTAACTTGTCTGAAGTTTGCATCAAAATTAAAGTTTCAACTTCAAAGCAATGGATGTGAGTGCCTGAGAATTTATCAGACAAACTCTAATGTCTTGAACAGCTGTGAGAAGAGCAAAATGCAAGTTTGGGCAAAAATCCCTTTCAGAGCCCTGTCTGGAGAGCAGATATGAGCCTGGAGTTTCCCCTGCACTGAATTGTGTGGAAGATGACTAACAACAGAAATCTTCAGGGCAACCAATGAAGGACATAGGCTTCCAGGCTTCCCAGCTGCATGGCACACATGTCCCCTCCAACCTCACTATGTTCAAGAGGTATTTCAATAAATCCTCATTTAAGTCAAATGAGGTTGTTCTCAATGGAGCCTTCTTCAATAATTGAAGGTTGATCAGAAAACCTGTTTGGCTTCAGACTTCATTATAGCACTAATTCTAGAATATTCATTGCACTTTCTTGCAAAGAATGATACAATGGGGGAACTCCCTGGTGGTCCAGTGGTTAGGACTTGGTGCTTTCACTGCTGGGAACTAATATCCCACGAGCTGTGTGGCGTGGCCAAGAAAAAGGAAAAAGAAGAAAAAAAGAATTACACAATAGATATAATAATCTTTCTCTGCCAACTAAGGATATTATAGGGCACCTGCATGATGATCGTAAACGCTGATGATAACTGTTTGTAAAAGTCACCCTGAAAAGATACCCAAACAATGAAGAGACTGGCATGATGCCAGGGAATGCCACCTAGTTTCCGAGACAGGTCCTCACCAAGAGGCATCACTCTAAGTTCATCACAGTCCAAGGTTTATTCTCCTACTGCCAGGCTTGAACAAATAATTTTATTAAGTTGCAAATATAAGTACAACTCTCAAGCTTGGAATATTAAGCCAATATCATAGATACTGACTTATATAATCAGAATATCAAAGTGTTCATTTTTATTGAAGGGTAGCAGAATTTGCCACAACAAAGTATGTGGCTGGCATAATGATTGTTTTGAGCTGATTGTTTTCAGGAACAGTAGAGACAGGAGACGTTCTGAAAATAGAGTAGAAACCTTTTTGTAAGGAAAATCTACATTTGGAAAGGAAATCTACATTTGTAAGGGTGTCTCTCTCTCTGTACAAGGAAGAGAAGGATGACTAAATCATGAGAAAAAAAGTCAATGGAGAAGGCACTGACTTCTGTGTAACAAACCTTACCCTTGTTTACCATGCTTTTCCTGGCAATCTCCACATAACTGTTCTACTGCTGTCCCCTTCACCCCACACCCCCACTTTTCTTCTTTGCCTTTAGTTGAAGATGGTATTTAAGCCAGAGTTTGAAGCCATTCCTCCACAGAAGGTACACAATTGGACCTCAGTTGAGCAAAGCCATACTAAAACAAAGTAAGAATTTTGGAAATTAGAAGTTATTCATAGCAACCTATTCTTAAGGACAGATCTGAGAGGGGGAGGCTATGGACATCCAAAGGTATCACGGCCTAATTCTACCTGATTTTTAGCAAGAGAGTCCAGAATTTCAGTTTTCCTGTCCTACATATAAGGAAGTACTCGGAAAGGATCTGTGCACAAGCATTTTCCACACCTAGAGGCTTTCACCATGTGATATATGCTAATTTGCTATGGGGTTAACAGGTGTGGGACTCTTAATATATACAGTTGACCCTTGAACAATGTAGGAGTTAGGGGTGCTGACCCCCTGTGCAGTTGAAAATCCAAATATAACTTTATAGTCGGCCCTCCATATCCATGGTTCTGCATCTACAGATTCAACTAACTGCAGATCGTGTAGTACTGTAGTATTTACTGAAAAAAGTTCACATATAAGTGGACCCACACAGTTCAAACCCATATTGTTCAAAGGTCAGCTGTAGTATTTATTTAGAAATGATCTGGCAATGTAACCTAAATGGATATTGGCAAGGGGAAAGGACAGGCCATATGATTGTTTATTGGCAAACAATGGTTCAAAAAAATCTCTCTGTCTAATAGGTAATTCCAGCAGAGCCAAACCAAATAAAAAATACTCTAATCCAGCTATGTAGAACACTGACAAAGAGACCCACTTGCTTCTCACCCCATCCAGAATACTGAGGTGTGCTGCATGACTGTGGGGTGGGGAGCAGCTGAGAGAATAGCATCCACAGCTCCTGGAGGGTATCAAAGAGGCATGGATTCAATTAACCATATATCAGGCTCCATCAGCAATCCTGCCTATGAGCTGCTGAGGACATGTAAGCTGTGGATTTCCCCCAGCTGGCCCACAGGCACTCCCAACACTCCATGAGTCCCACCCCCACAATCCACCCACCCCATGGCTAGCTCCCCATGAATGCCCCCAAGGGTGGTCAGACAGAGCCTTTGCAAATGTCTCATGAGCATGCGCAGAAAGTCAGCCTGACACTGTGGGAATGGGAGAAAGTATACAGATTTGTGTACTCAGCAACACCTTAGGGAAAGCAAATAGAGGCTGTCAGCACCCAGTCTGGCTCTGCAAGATTGAGACGAGGCATACAATCTTAAGAGTTCCCCCACAAGCGAGAACAAGAATTATGGAGCAGGCATATACATATGAAAGTTCTGGGAAGGCCTCAGAACCCCTAACAGGGCTGATGGAAGGTATTTCTCTCTCAAAGCAAGTCAGTAAAGACTGGTAATTACTGGAAAAGGTGACTGCTTCTCCAAATGTGAAGACAACAATGCAAGACTCCAAGGAACAGGAAAATTCAAGGAAATATGATGCCAAAGGAATATAATTTTCCAAGCCAACTATAAAGAAATGGAGATCTGCAATTTGTCCAGTAAAGCTTTCAAAACAGTTATTCTCAGGAAGCTCAGTGAACTGCAAGAAAACATGGAAAGACAATTTAAAAAACCATAAAACTAATACACAAAAAACCATCAAGATTTACGGAGAGAGAGAAATCATGAAAAAGAAACAAACAAAAATCCTGGAGTTGAAGAATACAATGAATGAAATGAAAAATGCAATAGATTACATCAACAGTAGACTAGATCAAGCAGAAGTAAGAATCTGTGAAATAGAAGTTATTTGAAATTATCCAGTCAGAGGAGAAAAAGGAAAAGGAGTGAAAAAGAATGAAGAAAGTCTACATAAAGTATGGTATACCATTAAGTGAAACAGCCTGTGTGCTATTGGAGGCCCTGAAGAGAGGGAGAAAGGGGCAGAAAACTTTTTTAAAGAAATAATGGCTGAGAACTTCCCTAATCAGTGGAGAGATTTGGACATTCAAGTTCATGAAGCTCATAGGTCCCTCCAAAATTTCACCTTGAAAAGATCTTCTCCAAGACACATCATAATAAAACTGTCCAAAAGCAAAGACAAAGAAAGAATTTTTAAAGCCTCAAGAGAAAAATATTCTTCAAATGCAAGGGAACTCCCACAAGTTTACCAGTGGATTTCTCAGCAGAAACCTTGCAGGCCATGAGAAAGTAGAATGATATATTCAAAATGCTGAAAGAAAAAAATGCTACTAACCAGGAATACTTTATCTGACAAAGTTATCCTTCAGAAATGAAGGAGAGAGAGACTTTCCCAGACAAATAAAAGTTTACAAGTGCATCACCACCAGACCTACCATAAGAGAAATGCTGTAAGCAAGTTCTTAAAGCTGAAACAAAACACCCTAATTAGTAACATGAAAACATGAAAGTATAAAACGCACTGGGTAAAGGCAAGTATATAGTCAAATTCAGAATAATTTGTTAATGGATACACAATAGAAAAAATGAAAATTATGACATTAAAAACAAAATGGTGGGAAGAGAGTAAAAGGGAAGAGTTTTGGGATGCATGATACTCAAAGGTAAAAGGCTGAAAGCCTTACCTCTAAGATTAGGAACAAAGTTGCCCACTCTCACCTTTCCTATTCAATATAATACTGGAAGTCCTAGCCAGAGCAATTAGGCAAGAAAAAGAAATAAAAACATATACAAATTGGAAATAAATAAAATTGATTCTTTTTGCAGATGATATCTCACATATTAAAGATCCTAAAACTCCACCAAAAAAACTGTTAAAAACTAATCAATAAATTCAAATTTCTGGACAGAACATCAACATACAAAATTCAGTTTCATTTCTATATACTAGCAATGAACTACCTGAAAAGGCAAGAAAGAAAACAATCCTACTGTGTGATCTCACTTATATGTGGAATATAAAAAACCAAACACATGGGTACAGAGAACAGATTGGTGGCTGCCAGAGTCAGGTGGTGGGGGGTGGGGTGGGGGCAGGAGCCAAAATGAGTGAAGGTGGTCAAAAGGTACTAACTTCCAGTTATGAGATAAATAAGTCCTGGGGATGTAATAATGTACAGCATGGTGACAATAGTTAACAGTGCTGTACTGTACAGTTGAAAGTTGCTAAGAGAGTAGATCTTAATCCTCATCACAGGAAAAAGATCTGTAACTATGTGTGGCAATGGATATTAACTAAACTTATGGCCATAATCATATTGCAATATATAAATATATCAAATCATTACGTTTTATACCTAAAACTAATACAATGTCAATTATACCTCAATTTAAAAATGAAAACAATCACATTTACAATAGTATCAAAAACAATAAAATCAGTAGGAATATATTTAACCAAGGAGGTAAACGAAGTATACACTGAAAACTATAAGACACTGATTAAAAACAAAAATTAAAGACACACAAAAAGTGGAAACATATCTCATGTTCATGGATTGAAATAATTAATACTGTTAAAATGTCCATACTACCCAAGTCATCTGTAGATTCAATGCAACACCTATCAAAATTCAATGACCTTTTCCACAGAAATAGAAAAAACAATCCTAAAATGCATAAAGAACCACAAATAGACACACCAATCTTAAGAAAGAAGAACAAAGCTGGAGGCATCGAACTTTTTGATTTCAAACTATATCACAAAGTTATCATAATCAAAACAACATGGTACTGGCATAAAAAGAGACACAAAGACCAGTGGAATGGAATCTATAGCCCAGAAACACAACCATACATATACAATCAACTGATCTTTGACAAGAGAGCCAATAATACTCAATGGGGAAAGGTAACTCTCTTCGATAAATGCTGGGAAAACTGGAAATCCACATACAAATGAAACTGGACTCCTATTTTATACCACTCACAAAAACTAACTTGAAATGGATTAAATACTTAAATGTAAGACCTGAAAACATAAAACTCCTAGAAGAAAATATAGGAAAAAAGCTCCTTGGCATCAACCTTGGCAACAGTATTTGGCATATGACACAAAAAAGGACAAGCAACGAAAGCAAAAATAAACGAGTGGGATTACATCAAACTAAAAAGCTTCTGCACAGCAAATAAAGCAATCAATGAAATGAAAAGCAACCTACAGAATGGAAAAAAATATTTGCAAACCATTTATCTGATATGGAGTTAACATACAAAATATAAAAGAAACTCATATAACTCAACAGCAAAAAAGAAAAAAATTTAGAAAGTGGACAGAAGACCTGAATAAACGTATATCAAAAAAGACACAAAATGACCAACAGGTACATGAATAGATGCTAAAAATCACTTATCATTAGGGAAATGCAAATTAAAACAATGATATATCACCTCGCACCTGTTAGAATGGCTATGACAAAAAAGACAAGAGATAACAGGTGTTGGTGAGGATGTTAAGAAAAGGTAACCTCTGTACACTATTGGTAGGAATGTAAATTTGTACAGCCATTATAGAAAATAGTATGGAGCTTCCTCAAAAACTTGAAAACAGAACTAGCATAAGATCCAGTAATACTACTACTGGGTATATGTCTAAGGAAATGAAATCCAGATGCCAGAGATATCTGCACCCCCAAATTCATTGCAGCATATTTCACAATAGCCAAGTCATGGAAACAATTTAAGTGTCCATCAATGGATGAATGGATAAACAAGATGAAGTATATATATATATATACACATACACACACACACACACACACCAGAATAATAGTCAGTCATAAAAAAGAATGAAATCTTGCCATTTGCAACAACATGAATGGACCTTGTAGACTTTATGCTAAATGAAATAAGTCAGACAGAGAAAGACAAATACTGTATGATCTCACTTATATGTGGCATCAAAATAAGCTGAACTCATAGAAACAGACAGTAGAATGGTGGTTGCCAGGGGCTGGAGGCTGGGAGGAAATGGGGAGATGTTGGTCAAAGGGTAAAAACTTCCAGTTAAAAGATGAATAAGTTCTGGGGATCTAATGTAAAGCATGGTGACTATAGTTAATAATAGTGTATTATGGACTTCAAAGTTTCTAAGAGAGTAGGTAACAAATGTTCTCCCATAAAAAAAGGTAATTATATTAGGTGATCTATGTGTTAACTAACCTTATCTGGTAATCATTTTACTGTACATATGTGCACCTACACATGACATTATATACTTTAAACTTACATTATATATGTTAATTATTTATCAATAAAGTTGTGGAAAAATGGCCCTAAGACCTTAACAGACACCTCATCAAAAAAGATATACAGATGGCAAACAGACATATGAAAAGATGCTCCACATGGGATTTATCCCAGGGGTGCAAGGATTCTTCAATATATACGAATCAATCAATGTGATACACCACATTAACAAGCTGAAGAATAAAAACCATATAATCTCAATAGACGCAGAAAAAGCTTCTGAAAAAGCTTTTGACAAAATTCAACACCCATTTATGATAAAAACTCTCCAGAAATTGGTACAGAGCTAACTCACCTCAACACAATAAAGGCCATATATGACAAACCCACAGCAAACATCATTCTCAATGGTGAAAAACTGAAAGCATTTCCTCTAAGATCAGGAACAAGACAAGGACGTCCGCTCTCACCACTATTATTCAACATAGTTTTGGAAGTCCTAGCCATGGAAATCAGAGAAGAAACAGAAATAAAAGGAATCCAAATTGGAAAAAAAGAAGTAAAACTGTCACTGTTTGCAGATGGCATGGTACTATACATAGAAAATCCTAAAGATGCCACCAGAAAACTACTAGAGCTAATCAATGAATTTGGTAAAGTTGCAGGACACAAAATTAATGCAGAGAAATCTCTTGCATTCCTGTACACTAAAAATGAAAAATCAGAAAGAGAAAGAGAGAAATTAAGGAAACAATCCCATTCATCATTACAACAAAAAGAATAAAATACCTAAGGAGGCAAAAGACCTGTACTCAGAAAACTACAAAAGACTGATGAAAGAAATCAAAGATGACACAAACAGATGAAGAGATTACCATGTTCTTGGAATGGAAAAATCAATATTGTGAAAATGACTCTACTACCCAAAGCAATCTACAGATTCAATGCAATCCCTATGAAATTAACAATGACATTTTTCACAGAATTAGAACAAAAATTTTTACAATTTGTATGGAAACAAAAAGACCCCAAAGAGCCAAAGCTATCTTGAGGAAAAAAAAAAACTGAGCTGGAGGAATCAGGCTTCCTGACTTCAGACTATACTACAGACTATACTACAAAGCTACAGTAATCGAAACAGTATGGTACTGGCACAAAAACAGAAATAGAGATCAATGGAACAAGATAGAAAGTCCAGAGACAAACCCACACATCTATGGTCACCTAATCTATGACAAAGGAGGCAAGAATATACAATAGAGAAAAGACAGTCTCTTCAATAAGTGGTGCTGGGAAAACTGGACAGCTACAGGTAAAAGAATGAAATTAGAACACTCTTTAACATCATGCACAAAAATAAATTCAAAATGGATTAAAGACCTAAATGTAAGGGCAGACACTACAAAACTCTTGGAGGAGAATATAGGCAGAACACTCTGACATAAATTACAGCAATTTCTTATTAGATCCACCTCCTAGAGTAATGAAAATAAAAACAAAAATAAACAAATGGGACCAAATGAAACTTAAAAGCTTTTGCACAGCAAAGGAAAACAAAAATAAAATGAAAAGACAACTCACAGAATTGGAGAAAATATTTGGAAACCATGCAAGCGACAAGGGATTAATCTCCAAAATATACAAACAGTTCATGCAGCTCAATATCAAAAAAGTAAACAACCCAATCAAAAAATGGGTGGAAGATCTAAATAGACATTTCTCCAAGAAGACATACAGATGGCCAAAAAGCACATGAAAAGATGCTCAACATCACTAATTATTAGAGAAATGCAAATCAAAATTACAATGAGGTATCACCTCACACCAGTCAGAATGGCCATCATCAAAAAATCTACAAACAATAAATGCTGGAGAGAGTGTGGAGGAAAGGGAACCCTTCTACACTGTTGCTGGGAATGTAAATTGGTACAGCCACTATGGAGAACAGTATGGAGGTTCCTTAAGAAACTAAAAATAGAGCTACCATATGATCCAGCAATCCCACTCTGAGCATATATCCAGAGAAAACCATACTTCAAAAAGATACATGCACCCCAATATTCATTGCAGCATTATTTCCAATAGCCAGGACATGGAAGCAACCTAAATGTCCATCGAGAGATGAATGGATAAAGAAGATGTGGTAATTCCTGTACACTAATGATGAAAAATCTGAAAGTGAAATCAAGAAAACACTCCCATTTACCACTGCAACAAAAAGAATAAAATATCTAGGAATAAACCTACCTAAGGAGACAAAAGACCTGTATGCAGAAAATTATGACACTGATGAAAGAAATTAAAGATGATACAAATAGATGGAGAGATATACCATGCTCCTGGATTGGAAGAATCAATATTGTGAAAATGACTCTACTACCCAAAGCAATTTACAGATTCAATGCAATCCCTATCAAACTACCACTGGCATTTATCACAGAACTAGAACAAAAAATTACAAAATTTGTTTGGAAAAACAAAAGACCCCGAATAGCCAAAGCAATCTTGAGAACGAAAAACGGAGCTGGAGGAATCAGGCTCCCTGACTTCGGACTATACTACAAAGCTACAGTAATCAAGACGGTGTGGTACTGGCACAAAAACAGAAAGATAGATCAATGGAACAGGATAGAATGCTCAGAGATAAACCCACGCACATATGGTCAACTTATCTTTGATAAAGGAGGCAGGAATGTACAGTGGAGAAAGGACAGTCTCTTCAATAAGTGGTGCTGGGAAAATTGGACAGGGACATGTAAAAGTATGAGATTAGATCATTCCCTAACACCACACACAAAAATAAGCTCAAAATGGATTAAAGACCTAAATGTAAGGCCAGACACTATCAAACTCTTAGAGGAAAACATAGGCAGAACACTCTATGACATAAATCACAGCAAGATCCTTTTGGACCCACCTCCTAGAGAAATGGAAATAAAAACAAAGATAAACAAATGGGACCTAATGAAAGTTCAAAGCTTTTGCACAGCAAAGGAAACCATAAACAAGACCAAAAGACAACCCTCAGAATGGGAGAAAATATTTGCAAATGAAGCAACTGACAAAGGATTAATCTCCAAAATTTATAAGCAGCTCATGCAGCTCAATAGCAAAAAAACAAACAACCCAATCCAAAAATGGGCAGAAGACTTAAATAGGCATTTCTCCAAAGAAGATATCCAGACTGCCAACAAACACATGAAAGAATGCTCAACATCATTAATCATTAGAGAAATGCAAATCAAACTACAATGAGATATCATCTCACACCAGTCAGAATGGCCATCATCAAGAAATCTAGAAACAACAAATGCTGGGGAGGGTGTGGAGAAAAGGGAACACTCTTGCACTGCTGGTGGGAATGTGAATTGGTACAGCCACTATGGAGATCAGTATGGAGGTTCCTTAAAAAACTAAAAATAGAACTACCATATGATCCAGCAATCCCACTACTAGGCATATACCCTGAGAAAACCATAATTCAAAAAGAGACATGTACCAAAATGTTCATTGCAGCTCTATTCACAATAGCCCGGAGATGGAAACAACCTAAGTGTCCATCATCGGATGAATGGATAAAGAAGATGTGGCACATATATACAATGGAATATTACTCAGCCATAAAAAGAAACGAAACTGAGCTATTTGTAATGAGGTGGATAGACCTAGAGTCTGTCATACAGAGTGAAGTAACTCAGAAAGAGAAAGACAAATACCGTATGCTAACACATATATATGGAATTTAAGAAAAAAAAATGTCATGAAGAACCTAGGGGTAAAACAGGAATAAAGACACAGACCTACTTGAGAATGGACTTGAGGATATGGGGAGGGGGAAGGGTAAGATGTGACAAAGCGAGAGAGAGGCATGGACATATATACAGTACCAAACGTAAGGTAGATATATAGTGGGAAGCAGCCGCATAGCACAGGGAGATCAGCTTGGTGCTTTGTGACCGCCTGGAGGGGTGGGATAGGGAGGGTGGGAGGGAGGGAGACACAAGAGGGAAGGGATGTGGGAACAGATGTATATGTATGACTGATTCACTTTGTTATAAAGCAGAAACTAATAAAAAAAAAGATGTGGTATATATATATACACATACATATACATACAGTGGAATATTACTCAGACAGAAAAAAGAACAAAATAATGCTGCAACATGGATGGACCTAGAGCTGGTCATACTGAGTGAAGTAAGTCAGAGAAGGACAAATATCGTATGATATCACTTATATGTGGAGTCTAAAAAAGTGGTAGAAATGAACTTATTTACAAAACAGAGTTACAGATGTAGAAAACAAACTTATGGTTACTGGGGGGTGAAGGGGGGTGGATAAATTGGGAGATTGAGATTGACATATACACACTACTATATATAAAATAGATAACTAATATGGACCTACTGTGTAGCACAGGAAACTCTATTCAGTACTCTGTAATGACCTATATGGAAAAAGAATCTAAAAAAGAGTGGAGATATATATATATATATATATATATATATATATATATATATATGAATGATTGATTCACTTTGCTGTACAGCAGAAAGTAACAAAAGATTATAAATCAACTATATTCCAATAACAATAAAAATAAAAATTGAAAAGAAAAGATGCTCCACATAATACGTTGTCAGGGTAATTCAAAATGAAAAAACAATGAAGCATCACTATATACCTACTAGAATGGACAAAATCTAAAAGTGACAACACCAAATGCTGATGAGAATATGCAACAACAGAACTCTCATTCATTTCTGGTAGAAATGCAAAATGCTACAGCCACTTTGGAAGACTGTCTAGTTTTGTAAAAAACTGCCAACATAGTCTTACTGTTCACTCAACAATTCAGGCCTTTGTATCTACCAAAGAAATTGAAAACTTATGTGCACACAAAGACTCACACATGCATGTTTATAGCACTTCCTTGGAAGCAACCAAGATGTCCTTCGGTAGGTGAGTGGATAAACAAACTGGCACATCTAGACAATGGAATGTTATTTAGTGCTAAATAGAAATGAGTTATCAAGTCATGAAAAATCACAGAGGAATTTAAATGCATATTACTAGGAGAAAGAAGCCAATCTGAAAAGACTACATACTGTATGATTCCAACTATATGACATTCTGGAAAAGGCAAAACTATGGAGAGGGTAAAACAATCAGTGTTTGCTAGGGATGGTGGGGATGGGGTGGGGAGGGAATAAATAGGTAGAGCATAGAGGATTTTTAGGGCAATGAAAATACTTTGTATGATCCTACAGTGGTGGATAAATGTCATTATACATTTGTCCAAATCCAGAGAATGTACAAAACCAAGAGTGAATTCTAGAGACTTGAATCAAGATGGCAGGGTAGGAGGATGCAGAACTCACCTTCCCCAATGAACACATCAAAAATACATCTATATATGGAACAATTCTCACTGAAAACTAACTGGAAACTGGCAGAAAGACCTCTGTACAACCAAGGCTGTAAGAAGGTTATATGTGGAAGCAGGTAGGAAGGGAAGAGAAGTGATCAGTTTGGGACCTGTGCCCCTGGGAAGAGACTCAGAAGAAAAGAGAGATTACACAGTGGAGACTCTCCCTGAGAAATGAACAGTTCAAGCTACACTTTGGGCTTCCCAGCCCTGGGATTCAACAAAGGGAAGACAAGCCCTCTTGGCGGGTTGGGGGGCTGGTGGAACTAACAGAAGGGTGATGGGAGGCCTGGATTCTGCTCATGAGGAGCACGAGAATGTTTGCTTGCTCCTGGAGCAGGGCAGATTGAAACTGCACTGCTGGCTGACTGGTTTCCTGTGACCACACTGTTGCACGCCCCAGCCTGAGCGGAGCAAATGCTCCAGAACCATTCACCTTGTGTCACAGCTCCACACTGGAGCAAGGGCTGCCATGACCCAGGAAAACACTTGGCTGTGAGTCACTGTAGTGGCTCAGATGCTAAGAGGTGTCTGAAGAGGGAGGAGGTAGCCATTACTGTCAATTGTGCAGGTGGAGCACCAGAGTAAGACCAGATCTCTGATGGCAGCCAGACTGCCACACCTCATGCCTCAAGCCTCGCTAAATACCCACACTGGCCCCTCTTACTCCAACACTGCTCTCCTCTGGGGACTGGGGGTGCTGGTACTGGGAGGGGGAAGAGCACACACTTAAAGTGAACTGAGCCAGCTAAGACCTGACCCTCAGGGCTTCTGCCCCAGCAATTTTGGAGCTGACCCCACCCTCAATAGAATGGTGACAGCCACTGAGCAGAGATGAAGCCCCACCTCACTCCTGGCTCTGGTCCTACCCCTCCTTCTCCAGCCCCATATCCTACCAAGGTAATAGCTGGCAGCAAATCCTGAGAAACGATATGACTTGTGTTCAGGTCAAATCCAGCTCTCCCACCCACGCAACTGGGCACATGCAGACTCTATAGGGAAGCTCCCACATTAGGACATCCGTCCAAGACTGCCATAGGTAACTATTTCACCTATTTTCATAGAGACAGAGAAAGATAAGCAAAATGAAAAGACAAAGGAATTTGTCTTAATTGGAAGAGCAACAGAAAAGCTCTGAATAAAAGAACTAATGAAACAGAAATAAACAATTTACTAGATAAAGAATTCAAAGAGGTAGTAATAAGAATGCTAACTGAATTAGGGACAAGAATAGATGAATATAGTGAGAATTTTAACTAGGAAATAAAAAATATAAAAAAGAACCAGTCAGAATTGAACAATACAATAACTGAAATAAAAAACTCACTAGAAGGAATGAACAACAGGCTTGGGAAGTTTTCAGCCATAATTTCATTCTACCAAGCCATCATTACCTACATATCAACCAACCAAAGACAATACAAAAAAAGAAAATGATAGGCCAATGTCTTTGATGAATATAGATACAAAAATCCTCAACAAATTATTAGCAAATAGAATTCAACAATAAATAAAAAAGATCATACACCATGATCAAGTGGGAATTATTCCAGGGACAGAAGGATGGTTCAATATTCACAAATCAATCAATGTGATACACCACATTAACAAAAGGAAGGATAAAAATTACATGATCATCTCAATAGATGCAGACAAAGCAGTTGACAAAATTCAGCATCCCTTCATGATAAATACTCTCATCAAAGTGGGTATAGTGGAGGCATACCTTAACATAATAAAGGCCATTTATGACAACCCACAGCTAACTTCATACACAATGTTGAAAAGCTGAAAGCTTTTCCTCTAAAAATCAGGAACAAGAGAAGGATGCCCATTCTTGCCATTTCCATTTAACATATATTGGAAGTTTTAACCACAGCAGTCAGACAAGAATAAGAAATAAAAGATGTCCAAATTGGAAGGGAAAGAAAACTGTCACTATTTGCAGATGACATAATATCATATGTAGACAACCCTAAAGTCTCCATGAAAAAAAATATTCAAACTAATAAATGTATTCAGTAAAGTTACAGGACACAAGATTAATATACAAAAATTTGTTGCATTTCTATATACTAATAATGAACTATCAGAAAGAGAACTTAAGGAAACAATTCAATTTACAATCACATCAAAGAGAATAAAATATCTAGGGATAAACTTAACCAAGGAGGTGAAAGACCTGTACTCTGAAAACTATAAAATTGATGAAGGAACTTGAAAATGAAACAAAGAAATGGGAAGACATCCTGTGTTCTTCGACTGGAAGAATTAATATTCTTAAAATGTCCATAAGACCCTGAATTCCCAAAGCAATCTTGAGAGAAAAGAATAAATCTGGAGGTATTATGCTCCCTGACTTCAGACTATACTACAAGGCTACCGTAATCAAAACAGCATGATACTGGCGCAAAAACAGACACATAGATCAACGGAATAGAATAGAGAGCCCAGAAATAAACCCATGCACTTATGGTCAATTAATCTATGACAGAGGAGGCAAGACTATACCATGGAGGAAAGACAGTCTCTTCAATAAATGGTGCTGGGAAAACTGGACACTGTATGTAAAAGGATGAGATTAGAACATTTCCTCACACCATATACAAAAATAAACTCAAAATGGATTAAAGACCTAAATGTAAGACCGAAACCATAAAACTCCAAAAAGAGAACACAGGCAGAACATCTTTTACATAAACCGTAGCAATATTTTTTTGGATCTGTCTCCTAAGGCAAAAGAAATAAAAGAAAAAAATAGGGTACCTGATTAAACTTAAAAGCTTTGGCACAGCAAAGGAAACCATCAACAAAATGAAAAGGCAACCTAGTGAATGGGAGAAAATATTTGCAAATGATATGACCAATAAGGGGTTAATATCCAAAATTTATATACAGCTCATACAACTCAATTTCAAAAGAACAAAGAACCAATTAACAAATGGGCAAAAGACTTGAATAGACATTTTTCCAAAAAAGACATACAGGTGCCCAACAGGTACATGAAGAAATGCTCAACATCACTAATCATCAGAGAAATGCAAATCAAAACCACAATGAGATATCACCTCACACCTGTCAAAATGGCTATCATCAAAAAGTCTACAAATAACAAATGTTGGTGAGGATGTAGATAAAAGGGAACTCCACTGTTGGTATGAATACAAATTGGTGCAGCCACTATGGAAAACAGTATGGAGGCTTCTCAAAAAACTAAAAATATAACTACTATATGATCCAGCAATTCCACTCCTCCGTATATATCCAAAGAAAATGAAAACACTAATTCGAAGATATATACACCCCAATGTTTATAGAAGCATTATTTACAATTGCCAAACTATGGAAGCAACCTAAGTGCCCATCAACAGACTAATGGATAAAGAAGACATGTTATATGTATACAATAGAATATTACTCAGCCATAAAAAAGAATGAAATTCTGCCATTTGCAGCAACATGGATGGACCTGGAGAGTATTATGTTTAGCAAAATAAGTCAGAGAAAAACAAATACTCTTATGTTATCACTTATATGTGGAATCTAAAAAAATAAAACAATCAAACCCAAACAGACTCACAGATATAGAGAACAAACTAGTGGTTACCAGTGGGGAGAGGGAAGGAGGGATTAAGAAATACAAACTACTAGTTATAAAATAAATATGCAACAAGGATATAATGTACAGCACAGAGAAATAAAGACATTATTTTGAAATAACTTAAAAAACAGTATAGTCTATAAAAATACTGAATCACTATGATGTACACCTGAAACCAATATTGTAAATTACATGTCCATTAAAAAATGGGAAAAAAAGTCAAACTAAAAAGAATCATTATGCTGTACACCTTAAAC
This sequence comes from Mesoplodon mirus, assembly GCF_964341445.2. Classification (NCBI taxonomy): domain Eukaryota; kingdom Metazoa; phylum Chordata; class Mammalia; order Artiodactyla; family Ziphiidae; genus Mesoplodon; species Mesoplodon mirus. Next base: position 100,818,291 of record NC_138981.1, on the reverse strand, counting down.
TTATACAGTGCTGTACATCAATTATAACTCAATAAAATTGGAAGAGAAAAAAGAATGAATTCTAATGTAAATTACGGACTTTGGGTGATTATAATATGTCAGTATAGACTTATCAATTGTAACAAGTATACCACTCTGTTGGGGGATGTTGATAATGGAGAAGGCTGTGCATGTGTGCGGTAGACCAGATAGGAGATATCTCTGCACCTTCCCTTCTATTTTGCTGTGAACCTAAAACTGCTCTACAAAAATAGTCTCTAGGGCTTCCCTGGTGGCGCAGTGGTTGAGAGTCCGCCTGCCGATGCAGGGGACACAGGTTCGTGCCCCGGTCCGGGAGGGTCCCGCATGCCACAGAACGGCTGGGCCCGTGAGCCATGGCCGCTGAGCCTGCGCGTCCGGAGCCTGTGCTCCACAACGGGAGAGGCCACAACAGTGAGAGGCCCGCGTACCGCAAAAAACAAACAAACAAACAAAAAAGTCTCTAATAAAAATAATACAAATATAAATGTGAAAAAATTAAATGATTAATTTTCTAAAAGACTGGATTAACACAGTTAGTTAGTAGAAGATCAACATACCTGAGAAGATCAATACCATAGGATAAAAATGGTAATGTTGTGAAACAACTACCATTAAAGAGGTTTCCAAGCCCAGATAGATCTATAAATTTTAAGTAGCATATAATTTCCATGGCATAGAAATTATTTTAGACCATAGATGGAAATGGGAGTTTCTCAAATGATTTCATGAAATTTAGATACCTTGATACCAAAATTTAACAAATACTGGAAAAAATAGACATTATAAAACAATCATACTTATTAATATATATGAACAATACTATAAAGTACTAGCAAATAATATATCTGACTTGTATTTATGCAGTGAATGCAGGTATGGTCTCTTACTAGGCATACTTAATGAATCACAGTATCACTAAGACATAGCAGAAAAAACAACATAAAAATTTATATAGCTGCTCAAAAGGCATTTGATAAAATTCTACACCCATTCCGAATTTTTAAAAAATTCTGAAAGTTTTGAGTAATAAGTTGCAAAAAGCAAACACAAAATTATTGGAAAGGAAATAAATTATCACTATTTATAGATAATGACTACTTAGAAAACTAGAGAATCATCTGAATAAATATGAGATGTACCAAGAGCTACTCTAGATGCTAGAAATAGAAGATATAGTAAGGAAAATTCCATTCCTTATAATATGAATATTAATGTTTTTCACGTGTATGAAATCCCACTATACATACATAATTCATTATATATACATATGTATATAAATATATGTAAATAAAAATTAATGCAAAAAATTAACAAGAAAAGAAGAAAAGTGCAATGGCTACATGAGAAAATCTTCAAAATTTTCCCAAAGGACATACAACCTTACTTTAATAAAAGTTCCTTGACAGGAAGAATAAATGTGGACAGAATTGCAAAATTTCCAAAATTTAACATATAAGTTCATTGAATTACAACACAAAGTACAACTAGATATTTTTCTTTATTTCAAGTAGCAATTCATTTATAAGGATAAATTGTAAAACTAAAAAAGTTTGGGAAAAAAAGGGTACCAGATCCCAAATATATATATATATATATATATATACACACACACACACACACATATATTTTGCTGTACACGGGCCTCTCACCGCTGCGGTCTCTCCCACCGCGGAGCACAGGCTCAGGACGCGCAGGCTTAGCGGCCATGGCTCGCGGGCCCAGCCACTCCGTGGCATGTGGGATCCTCCCGGACTGGGGCACGAACCCGCATCCCCCACATAGGCAGGTGGACCCTCAACCACTGCGCCACCAGGGAAGCCCTCCAAATATATTTTAAAAGAAACAATTATCAGAATATGTTACATTGACACATTATTCAGACAATGAATATAAAAGAACTGAGTTTCCCAAAATTGTTACATTTGGATGTGTATAGGAGTATGATGTCCCCAAATTGTTACATTTGGATGTGTATAGGAGTATGATATTGAAGAGATACAGTCACCTTCTATTTAACATCAGTAATCCATATCTGAAAATCAGATATTCTGTGTAAAAGACCTAACCAAGAATATTTAACTGCAATATTGGAAATAACTGCAATATTTCCAATTCTTTAAATGGGAAAAAATTATAGTGCAATATACTTTACCGAAAACCCTCAACCAATTTCCTAAAACAAAACTAGTACACAGTAAAACTATCATATTATGATATAAACTGCTTAAAACATTGATTCCTAATCACCAAAAACATTTACGTGATTGATAACAAATCATTGCATCTTATTTAGTAATATGGCCTCTGAATTGCCTTTGAATTAATATTTAACTCCAGTAGAAGGTTAGGGGATGAGGCTCAAGAACAAAAAAACCCCCAATTTTTTATAGTTAAAAAGCCCTTGCAAATATATGTGTGTATATATACACACACATACACATAGACCAGATACATTAAAATTTAATATAATGAATAAAATCATAAAAAGCAGAATAAAAGGTAAAAATGTATCTGACTCAACAGAAGAAACATTTTTTAAAAAATATAAAAGCACTGGGCCTCCCTGGTGGAGCAGTGGTTGAGAGTCCGCCTGCCGATGCAGGGGACACGGGTTCGTGCCCCAGTTTGGGAAGATCCCACATGCCGCGGAGCAGCTGGGCCCGTGAGCCATGGCCGCTGAGCCTGCATGTCCGGAGCCTGTGCTCTGCAACGGGAGAGGCCACAACAGTGAGAGGCCCGCGTACCGCAAAAAAAAAAAAAGTAAAAAAAATAAAAGCACTGAAAGAAGCCATAAAGGTAATGATTCCCATACTTGACTATGTTAAAAATGATAAACTTTTATGCATTAAAGCTCCATAAAGTCAGAGGCAAATCAGAGCCTGGAAAAATATATTTGTTACATACATTACACATAAAGGGTTAATGTTATATGTAAAGGATTTCTGGCAAACAAGTCAAAAATGAATAACTCAAAAGAAATTTGGACAAAAGACATGAACAGAACATTCACAAATAAAGACAAAAGGTAAATAAACATGTAAAAGTGTCCAAATTTATCCAAAACATAAGTTAAATCCAGACACCAATTTTTTCATCTATGAATCTTACAAACATGTAAAAACATGTTGGTATCCAGTGTTGATGTGACTAAGGGACAAACAGACTTCACATACTGGTTGAGAGGATGAACTGTTAAAATCTTTCTGGAGGGAAATTTGTCATTATTAATCAAAAGCCTTAAAATCTGCATAATCTCTAATCTAAAATATGTCCCTCTGAAAACTTATCCTTTAAGGCTGTCTGGCAATATTTGACAAAAGCCTTAACAATGTACATAAACATCAACCTAAAAATTCTACTTACATAAATATACACTAAGATTCATGGACAAAGGTGTTGATCAAAGATTTCTAAATGTAAAAAAACTGGAAATAAGCCAGTTTTCTAACAGTAAGGAATTGATGAAATAAATTATGTTTCCCTGCTACATGCTCCTAAGGAACCTTTAAAAATCATGTTCTCAAAAGATATTTAAGGACTTTGGGGGAAAAGTTCTTTACAGCATGTTAAGTAAAATACCACCATATTGATTTATATAATGTTCCAATTTTGTAACACTTGTATATATATTAAACATATATTTCTGTGTACCTGGGGAAATATATCTCCATATCAAGTTACATAGTTCTAAAAGCATAAAATGAGAAGGGAATATACCAAAATATTAACAATGTTCGTTTCTAGGTGGTAGCACTATAGTCAATTTTCAGTTTATACTTTATACTGTTTGTATATGACTTTTATAATGCATAAACAATTGAATGATATAACATTAGCCAAAAAAGCCTGCATGGTGAGCATGGATTTAGAACCAGGGGAATTATTTAAAAGATTCAAATTACTGTGACTTCCTTGGACATCTATCTTTTGTGACAGTACTGTTTCTATGCTGATATGGTCCTTTGTGACTGACATGTTTTTCTTGGGCTATACTAATGTATTGAGTTTACATTCATTTCTTTCTGGTTTTGGAGAATTTCTATCTCAGGACATGGAGAGACGAGAGTACAATTACCTAACTATAGCCGATTATGTTCCATAAACACCCTAACGTGGTCTGGGACTAGAGGTAGTCCCAGACTATCTCTGGGACTAAAGTAAAGGGGATTTTGCTGTCTCCATGTAGACCCGAACTACAGTCTTACATAAAACCCAATGGTAATAACCTTATTTTTACTTAATACTTTCTTATGAGTATAAAAAAAAGCTCAGTGATGTGTGTGATTTACATTAAATGTGTTCCAGTTAAACACGGTTGGTTTGTTTGTTTTTTTCAGCTTTGCCACTTTCTCTGGTTCTTTTCTACGTAGTGGCTCTATTTGATTTTGAAGCCCAGGCATTCGTTCCGCTCTAATTTCACTAAGACTTAATGATCCAGTCCTACCCCTTCCTTCACTGCCGTGAGCTTAGTTTTATCTATTACTGCTCTCTGTCATCTTCCCTGCTTGACTCTGAACACTCAGGACTGCAACACCTTTGTTAAAAGCCCCAACCGCCTAAGCCCTATATTTATATATGTGAAAACCTTCACTGTATTTTTCCCAACCAAAAGGTTTCTTTTCACCTAACCACGTCTCTAATGTTTCTTGGTTTTCTTCTCCTTGAGTGAAATGGTTTGAAGCTCTCTTCCTCCCACCTGATCAATAGCTTAGCTGAGTGTTATGTAAAATGAAGTTTGCATTCGATTGTTTCCATAGCAACCATCACACATAGGATTAGATATAAAACTGCTTTCTGATATGACTGCTTTCTGATAAAGGGCTTAGAGTTGCCAAACCAAGCTTTCTAGAACAAAACTTTGAAAAACACATTTAAGCAGAATTTATAAGTATAGTGAAAGTTCGCTGTCAAAATGCAAATAACTTTAAGGGTATTTGTATTTTAACACCATAAACCTTTTAATCTAAGAAAGAGTCCATAGCTTAGCAGATGGAGTTGCCCCCTCCTTTACAGACAAGAGTGAGGCCATCTACCATGAACTCCTAAAAATTGCCTTGCTTCCATTTTATATCTTCTAACTCTACCTATCCTTTCCTCTTCCCTCCTAGCTTGAAAGAAGTGTCCTTCCTAGGTTGTAATCTTTTTGCTGTGCTCTTGTTCCCACCTCTTCCTGTCTTTCTGGGACCTTATTTCATCAATCATCTCCATCTTCAGTATCTCCATTGATTCCTTCCCCTTAGTCGACAGACATATGCAAATCTTCCTCTATGCTGTAAAACTGTTCTTTATCCCTGCTTCTTTTTCAAGTTACAGTTCTTTCTTTTTTTAATTTATTTTTTATTGAAGTATAGTTGATTTACAATGTTGTGTTAGTTTCTGCTATACAGCAAAGTGAATCAGTTATAGATATACATATATCCACGCTTCTTTAGATGCTTTTCCCATATAGGTCATTACAGAGTATTGAGTAGTGTTCCCCGTGCTATACAGTAGGGTCATACTGTACAGTTCTATCTTTCTAATCCTTCCATTTGTCATTTGCGGTCTCCATTTCCTCACCTCACATCCCTCTAATAACTTGCAATCTAGCTTCTAACCTCACTGGTTTACTGGATTTACTCTCAACAGAAATGCCCTTCCAATTAATAAATCCAGCGACCTCTTCTCTGTCCTTTTTTGGCTTGACCTCTTGACTGTTGTCAGCATAAGATGGCTACCTCCATCTCTCCTGCTTCCGAGACACTTAACGCTCCTATTCTGCATCCTGACTGTATCTCTTCAGTGCCCTTGTATTTTTGCTTTTACTGTCCACTGTTTTATCAATATTACAGGCATTTCTTAAGGGGCTACCTTTTGCTGCCTCCTCTTCTCATTCCACAATTTCTCTACATCTTTTTTCCTCCCATGGCTTCAAAACTGCCATAATCTATCTTCTTATCCTCGATCTCTCTGCTGAGTTTCAGGTCAGTATATTCAAATGCCAGGAAATAGATAGACCTATCTATGTATCCCAGAGGCTTCTCAAACTCAATACATACATCTCTGAATTCATCTTCCACCCACCTACCCCATCCATCAAACTTGCTTCTCTTTCTTATTTTCCTTTTCTAATTCAGTGCCATTATCATCCTTCAGTCACTCAGGCTAAAAATCCTTGAGTTATCTTCAACTTTCCCTGGCCCGTACTCCTCCCCTTTCTATATCCAGTCAGTAAAAAAAAAACAAAACAAAAAACCATACTAATTCTACCATGGAAGCATGTCTTGCCTCTACCCTGTCCTTTCTACTTCCAATTAGGGAGCTCAGATCATTATCTCCTGCTTAGACTACTTAAAAATTGTCCTAATATTCCCTGTTCCCTGATTCTCTCCCTCCTGCAATACATCCTATAAACTCCATCCAGACTCGCCTAAAGCAAATTAATCAATCATTCATTCATACAAATTTTTATTGAGTGCCCATTATGTCCATTATTTATAAAACTGCACAACTCTCAGGGACAATATTTGCATTGTAGTGTATGTGAATGCCACCCACTGAAATTATGCAGGTTATAAACCTCAGGGCTATAGACAGCAGCTCTAATTATATTCTAGACACTACTCTGGTTACTAGGGGCACAGTAGTGAACTAAACAGAAAAGAATCCCTGCTCTCTTGGAGTTCTCAACCTACCGATGGGAAGCAGACAATAATAAGCAAAGGCACAGGTCTGATTGTGTCCATTCTAAGCTCAAAACCTTCAATATTTCCTCATTAAAAACAGAAAAAACTCAACTCTTTATGACACTGGAGTTATTCCAGTGTCCAGCTCTGTTTCCTATCTTCTTTTTGTCTGAGGTTCCTTACAATCTAGCCATACCAAACCACTTCAACCCATTCTTCAAAATATGCCTTGTACTACACTGCTATCTCTGTGTTCATCCTGCCACCTTAAATATTCTTCTACTCCAACTCTACCTGTGTAGGTTCTAGCCATTTTAAAAGCCTATGTCAAATGTTACCCTTTCTGAAAGCCACCTGCTCAAGATCTTCATAATTAATCTCTTCTATCCCTCCAATGAGCAGTCGCATTGTAAAAAAAACAGGCCTTAGAATCAGATAGACCCAGATTTGAATCCTAATTGTTCCAATAATAGCTGTGATCTTGGAAAGTTATTACATGTCTTTCTCAGTTTCCTGATCTGTAAAATGATGGTTTTAATACACACCTTGCAGAATTATAAAACATAAACATAACTCATAGCAAGCATCTAGCAGGCACTCAATAAATGATAGCTATTAAAATGCTATTGACTGTGGGTTTAAATTACTCACTTTGCTACTTACTAACTATATAAACTCAGTTTCCTCCTATGTAAAATAGAGATAATAAAAACTAAGCCTTAGGGTTGTTCTGAGAATAGGGAAAGTTCAAGTACAGTGCCCGACCCACAGGAGGGCCCGGAACGGATGTGAGTTTCTGCTTACCACACTCCGAATTCAATCATGGCCTGTGTGTGCTCGCACACATGCGCATGCCACATTCGGGTCTATTTCTCCCACTAGATTATAGACTCCTTAAGCCAAGTATTGTGTTTTCACCCACCCTTCTATTGCCCCCACTACTTTTCACAGTGCTTCCCAATCGGCTGGCATTGAACTGTTACTTGTTATGTTTCCCTTCCTATCCCCAACTCCTCCCTTTCTTCTTTCCTCTTCTGAAATTATATAACAGGTCATATGCATTTTTCTACAACACTAATCACAATCTTCCTCATTGTGCCCTTGTCGTATCTGTGCCACCATCTCTTTCTCCCCTCACCACTACCAGGTAGGTTATGTTTGGGTAACAACATGATGCTTGAGTGATGTATTATTCTCTGTGGCACCCAAGAGGAGTCCTGGAACTGGGACTTTTAAGGAGTAGGAGCTAAACATCTTGGTTAATTTGAATTAAATCGACTCTACCTGTACCATAAAAGCCTCTAATGAGAGCTTTAGCTTGGGTTAAACAGGGGAAGTACAAGTTTATTAGACATTATCCACAGAGTGTATTTGTATGGAAATGATCAATTGTTTGGGCCCACACATGCTGAGCATCTGTGTGATGAGTGATGCATTTCTTAACTTTCAGATATATTTCAACCACAAAAATGAACATCCACGACAATTTTCCCAAGCAAGGCCCAGGTGATTCTTTCGACTTTGTCCACTGCATCTGTATTTTGATAAAGTGATATAACTTATTGCAATTTCATAAAGATATTCTGAGAACAAATTCATCTTACCAAGATGTCAACTATAAGATAAGAAATCACAGTTAGAATGTGATTATGCTACAGTTTTCTTCTACTTTCTCCCCTGTGATCTTTGATCAGAATGTTTTGTATTAAATTTGCATCAGAAAGTCACAAAGGTGACAACTTCTCATTTGGGCTTTAAACCTAATATATAGTCATAAACTGCTTTGCTAAGTCACTTTACACAGATCCATTTAAAGTGCTACCTCTGCACTGACAGATGTGCTGACTTCTTGTAAAAACTGCCTAATGTATTTTACTTCATGTTACTTGGTTTCATGTTGGATGATGAAAGTGTACCACTAATGCTTCTGCTTTTGTCAGCAACCAAGTTTTTCTTTATATCCATCTTCTCTTCTCATAATAAAAATCCAGAAATCAGTGTGATGTAAACAAAAATGGCCACACTAAGGATTCACAATAAAATAAAGAATATTAGAAGGTAGAAAATGGCCCTGGGAATCCCACACCAAATTCTTTCCACTTGTCTTTATTTTATTAGATCTGTGCATAGGGACTTAATAGTCATAGACTGCTTTGCTAAGTGCAAAGCCCAAACTCCAAACAACTGGAGAACAGTTATATAACTAAATTATAATATGTGTATAAAATATTATGCAAACATTAAAAATGACACATATCTCCATGGAAAAACATTCAAATCACATTATATTTAAAAGGACGAAATAAAACTGCACATATATACGTAACACACCGCCTGAATGTCCCATTTTTTATTAATTTTTTTGCAGGGCAAGATGTATTTCCTCCTCACAACTGTCTTCCTGGAGATTATGAAAGCTGGAGGCTATAAAAGGGAACTTTTGTGACATAACTTGAGGCTGAAAAGAAGATACAGTTTTTTTTAAAAAAAAGCATGATAAAGTGTAGGATATAATGCTGAGAGGAGACTACTTTTCCTACTGTAAAGGGCCTGGTTTTGTTTTTTCAAGCACTCACCTGCAGCACAGATGTCAGTGAGAGCTTACTTTTGTCCCTTCCTCCCACCTCAAAGATCCAAAGTCCCCAGCTCTCCATCCAGTAGCTGAACGGAACAAAGGACACAAACTTACTAACAATTTCTACCATATGGCCCGACACAAAAGGCAGGACTTTGTTTGGTTTTCAAATGATCGAGAAACTATGAGGGATGGAAGAAAATAGATAGAACTGAAGCGCTGGCTACATGATGTACCCCAAAACATTAGTATTAAGGCCACACATCCATGAGTTTTGGGGACAAGCTGAATGGAATGAGAAAGCTATACCTGATGTCAACCACATTGCAGATTCTGTGAGATATATCATACCATTTAAACCCAAGACAAAAAAATTATATATATATGTGTGTGTGTATAATATATATATAGCATTCTTTGGCATTCCAAACATTTTCTTGTTTTGCTGACTATTTTAACATGAACTGTCCCCATCTCTCCTTCCCTCATAGAGAACATAGGACCAGTTAATCACATTCGTAATTACATCTTCCTAGGAAATGGGTACACTGAACATTTCTAGGAAAGACCTCATGATATTCTACTAGATAACCTAATTCATATATTACTGAGCTGCAAGGATGTAAAATGTGATAGTGGCATCTCGACTTATAGGCACAGAACCTAGAAGCCTTAAATCTGTTTAAAAACCATGAAACTGGGGCTTCCCTGGTGGTGCAGTGGTTGAGAGTCCGCCTGCCGATGCAGGGGACACGGGTTCGTGCCCTGGTCCGGGAGGTTCCCACATGCCGCGGAGTGGCTGGGCCTGTGAGCCATGGCCACTGAGCCTGAGCGTCCGGAGCCTATGCTCCGCAACGGGAGAGGTCACAACAGTGAGAGGCCCGCGTACCACAAAAACAAAAACATGAAACTGGAAACATTCCAGATTGATATGCAGTGAATAATATGTATAGTAACAGCTACCATTTATTACTGAGCACCAGGTAAACCTAATACCCACTCTATGTGAACTATGTCCCCAGCTGAGAAATGAAACAAGTTGAGAGAAGTTAAAAATTATTTTTTCCCCAAGGTAGGTAGCAGAGTAACTGAGAGAGCCAGAAGTCAACCACAGCTCTTATTCCAAAGTCAGTGCTCTTTCCACTGTGCTGAGCTGCTGCCTAAAAACCATGGAGATATCTGTGGGAAGAAGTTAGAGAAGTGAGCCCTGTTCTCCAGAGGCACTGAAGAAACATAAGAAGTTAGAAATTGGGAGGGAAGAGAGATGGGAGCATGGAAAGAGAAGCCAAGTAAGCCGCACTCATCTTTCAACTAATTTTGACCAAATACACTCCATACTCATTCTGTGGATCAAAATAAAACCACTCTCCCACTTTATAAAATCCTTCTGAGCTTCAGGTCCCATGACGGCAAGGAGACTAGCCAACAATAGTTTACATGACACTCTTTGGCAGTTGCTTTTTCGGCTCTGCCAAAAGTAATTACTTCCACTCATTCAGGGGTTGGGTCAAAGCAGTGTCTCTTAGGGAGCTGATTATCGTTTTTCCTTCCTCACGGAAGGAAGAAAGTGAAGAGAAAATCTACAAATAAGGTTCCTGACCATCCTCCTATAAAATTAGTTTAAAGCTTATGCTGCAGATTTGGTATTATTTGGAATACAGTGTTTTAATCTCAATCTGAGACCTGTTCTCATCCACTAAAATTTCATAAAAAGCATCAAAAAAAAGCTTTATTGACATATAGTTTACATACCAACAAATTCACTCATTTAAAGTGTACCATTCAATAGCTGTTAAGTATTTTCACAGACTTGTGCATCCATCACCAAAATCAATTTTAAAACATTGACATTACTGCCCAAAAGAAACAAACCTCCTGCTCTTTAGCATTTACCCCATAACTCTCCTAACAACCCTAACCTTATACAACCACTAATCTACTTTCTATCTCTACAAAGCAACTTAGAGATAAAATCCTAAATGTTTTCTGGTTTTGAAGAGATCAATACTATCCTGAAAGCTTTCTGGAGAATATCTGAAGTAGTCAACTTTTGCCAGAGAAAGACAAAATAGAAAGAAAAAGAATAGCACCACATTGTCTGATGTGAAGTCTGCTATCCCTATTTTCTTTTCTTTTTCTTTTTGCAAAGAAGCAGCTTTTATAATTAGGAAGTAAATCAAAAGAATACATTAATGTCTTGTGTTTGCCTGCTAATAAATTGAGAAAACTCACAAAATGGATTATTGATAGATTTTTTTTCTCTAACTAAAATAAAAGTAGGCTTTAGATTCACCTGGTAAGGCCTTACTTAAACAGGCAGTGCACCAATACAATTCACTAAACTATGCTTTCTATACAATTAGGAATTAAACAAACCCCTTTTAGAGACTGACCTGAGATGACATTTAATGCTAAAACCAAAATAAATAATCTAGCAAGAACAAAATTTTTAAAATTTCAATAATGTCAGCCTTGGAGATATTTGTTCACCAAAATTAATCAACATTTCTAAAATATCTTAATACAAAATTATAAAAGAAAAGTGAAGTTGGCATTTATTCTACCCTCACTTTGGCTTTCAAGAACTTCAATGCACTCACCAAATGGAGCCTTTCTCTTCATCATCAGGCTGGGTCCCTTAAGTTGGTTTTCTCAGAACACTGACAGCATATTCAGGTCACAGTCTTCTTCCCGGAAATCTCAGTGAATGCAGCAGAGGCTGCTGGGAGAGAGTGGTGCTCTCTACTGGTCACATCTCCACTTACTGGTTTCTGAAAGCTCCAGGGAACCCAGGAGTTCCCAGTTTCTTTCAAGGTAGGCAAAGAAAGGTGTCTTCGAACCCCTGACCCATTGGGGTTTGACAAAATTGTGAGCTGTGTCTTCAGGGGCTTTCTCTTTGGGCAGCCCCTTCCTCCCACTTTGGACACAGCATGATGTGGTAGAAAAATCCGGTCAGGCATGCTTGCTTAGACTCCTAGGTCCATATACTAGGTGTATGATCTTAATCTCTTTGATCCTCAGTTTCTTCATCAGTAAAATAATAATGCTACCATCCCACTGGTAGAGTTATCATGAGAATTAAATGTAATGACACATGTGCTAAGTGCCAACCACAGTGTAGTGTACATAGCAATGGACAAGAAATACTAGCTTGTCCTGGGTGAGCCTGATGTAATTAAGGGAGCCCATTAAAAGAGGGTCTAGGGGACAGAGGGGGAAGGTCAGAGACTCTCATGCTGGCCTTGAAGAAGTAAGCTTCTATGAGTTCTACAGCTACAAGGAAATGAAATCTGCCAACAACCACGTGAGCCTGAAAAAGAACTCCTTGCCTCAGATCACAGCCCGGCCCTGGCTGACATCCTAATTGCAGCCTTGCGAGATCCTGAGCAGAGGACCCAGCTAAGGTGTGCCCAGATTCCTGACACAAAAACTATGAAATAATAGTGTGTTGTTTTAAGATGCTAAATTTGTGGCAATTTACTACACAGCAGTATATAACTAATTCAGTAGGTCTGGGTGAGGCATTTCTAACAAGCTCCCAAGTGACTACTGATGCTGGTGAATGTCTACACTGAGTAGCAAGGATATATCAGTCATTCCGAGACTCATAGTGGTAATGGATATTAAGGATCAACAACTGGGTGTGCTTTTATAATTTCTTCAACCTTAAACATAAAGTTTAATGATTCCTAATCCCTCATTATAACCTCTATTTTCTCAAGTTGACTCTCATGTGACTTTTGTTGGAAATTCCCACTTAAACTTCCATGCACCTATTTCCAATTAGAATCTCAGCCCTTTAATTTCCTACACTTGCAAGAAAATTAAATATGTTCCTAGTCAAATGCAAAGAGCACAGAGATGTAATTATCATTTTATCAATTCAGTCCAATCCTCTTTAACCACACTAGATATTAATAGTAACAAGAGCTTAATGATTACACTTGAGGATGTTAAAGACTGAACAAAAATGAATTGTTTCTTGGTTTTGCCAAATATAATATATTATTCACAAAATAAGTTTTTTAGCTTATTATCATATTAAACAATTTTTGATGGTTCTCTTGTTTGGACCATGTGGTTGAATTCTACTAGGTGTGAAGGAACACCTGTTCTACACAGTCTGGTTGATTTAGTGGGTCAAACCATCAGGAGTCTTAGGACTGTAGGACTTACTTGCATGGGACTACAGGTTTCAGAATTCTATTAGCTGACAGCATCATTTGGTACAGCAGTTTATCCTGTGTGGTTGAAGAAGAGCGCCTAGCCTGGAGATCACTGAAGGTAGAACCAAAAGAACTCAATTGTTGCAGATCTCTTTTTGGACTTATTATATGAAAAGAGGAAGTCATTTTCTCTGGATGCTTTATTCTTCATTTGTTAAATCTCACTAAACTTTCAGTTCAGTTCAGTCTAGTTCATTTCAAAAAGTATTTAGTACATGACTGTCCTAGGAACTACAGAAACAGTACGAATAACACGTAGTATCTGCCCTTATGCAGTTTATGATCTAGTGGGAAATAGAAATTTGATTTCTAGAATCAAACCAACCAGATTAGAGACTGAATTTTCGATAGAATGAACTGGATCTTTTGGCATGTTCTGAATAGAGCCTTAATGTGTCAAGCTTACCATAACTGTTTTTTAAGAACTTAAACTTTAAGTAGAACTGGGTTTACTGAGAGGTAAATACTCTCTAAATGTCAAGTAATTATAATAATACTTTTACCTATGACATTGGAAAAAATTCTTAACTCCTTGTACTTATAGCAAAAACCTTTTCCTTTTAAAGATCACCCGTCGGCATAAGGCACAACATCAACATAGTTTCAAAAAGTTCTTTCTTCTACTTTTGTAAACACACACGCACATGCACACACACAGCCCACTTGGCTATACACTGAACTTTTATTGTTCCCTTTTGCTTAGTTAAGGACAAAGTCTGCCATTTCAGGATTGAAGCAGAGTCCTTTCAGCTTCCAGGGAGAGGTTGATAAACATTTTTTCTTTATACTGCACCAGCAATGCAGGCTTAGTTGAGAACACTGCTTCTCTAAGGGCTACTTCTTAAGACTGGGAATCGATGCAGTTGTTTTGTTGGTCACCAAGCTACTCAGAATCATTGATATACAAAAATGCAAGTTCTGACTTTACAAGATACTCTCAGAGCTATGAAAAAGTGTTTTAAAAAGTAGGCTGAAGTCTGATCTGGAAAGACAATGGAAAAAACCCAAAGATTTCAGTTTGACATACACCTTTCTTTCTTTCTTTTTTAATAGTAGCCAATCATACCAGAATCATCTGGAAAGATGCTGCAGGATACTGGGGGTAAAGGAGACAAAAGGATTAAGGCAAAGCAGAGGACAGGGAGTAAGTTTGTGTTGGGCTTACAAGTTTGTCCACTGGGACATATTCTGTTCTCATGTATAAGTAATACCAAGGAGTCGTAAAAGAGAAATGTATTATTCATCTCCAAGAATGAGAGGAGAAGAAGAAATAAAGGAATCTTACTTGCATATGGAATCTTATAGTTGGAAAAGACCTTAAGGACCATCTAAGCTTAGTTTCCACATTAAATGGCTTCCCAAAGGTCATACACTTAATGACAGAACTAGGACCAGAATTTCCATTTCTTGATTCATGATTTAGTGTTCTTCTTAGTTTACCATAAATCATAAGTAGAATCCATATAAAAATTTTTATAATGTATTTATTAAATAGGCTATTTGGAAAGGAAGTTCTAAGTTATTAAAATAAGTGAGAATCCCAATATGGTGGAAATGTCTAAGATAATACCCAAATCAATTCCTGGTAGACAAAATTCACTCCCTGGTAAATCTACAAAATGCCAAACTAGAAAAAAGAACACCAATATACCCATCAAGATGCACAATAAAGGGAAAAGCCAAGAAAACAGCAAGAAGAGATAAGAGGCAGTCAGAAGTAAAAACAGAAACTTTTGCTCAGCCCAGTAATAGGTGGTGAAGACTAGAGAAGCTCAACTATGAATGTGGGAGATGTATTTCCAAATGTCTTGCCTCTTTCTGCTTTGTCTGTTCTTGAGTTCAGTTCTTACACTGAAATCTCAACTCTTACAACTCTCACTCTATCCTTTCCCTGGCTTTCCTCTTTTGACCCACAAAGGATTTGTGCTGGCACTTCAAGGTGTTCATTTAGCCATCAAATCCCATACTCCTTCCTACAGTCTTGGTCATAAAAGTAGAGAAAGACAGAAACGTATGGGTTAGCATTATGATGGATATTCTCAAGATAGCTACTACATAGTAGATATCCAATAAACATCCAAGAAGCATAGCTTACTTGTATTCATTCCACTACCAGAGATGAAGTCCTATGAATCCTAGAGGCTATAAAATCTTCTACCATCCCAATAATCATGAAAATGACTCAGGAAAATATCACACCCTCAGCTTTTATCAGCTTTTATAATAAGTTATAAAAGCTTTAATAAGCTTTTATAACTTATTAAAGTTATTTATTCATAGCTTCTGAGAGTAAGACACTAGAAGCAGGATATATGCAAGGGGGATAGGAAAAGGAGGGAGAAGGCCATGATGTAGAAAAAGGACCAAAAAAGAAGACTGGGAGAAGCTAAAAAGCAAGCCTCGGAATCCCATTTCCAGCTATGCTGATATAAGTGGTACCAGACTTGCCCTCCCACTGTAAACAGTTATAAAATTTTACAAAGTATATGAAGCAACTGTCTTCAGGCATTGAACAAAAGGCAACACAGAATGCAATACTCAAAGAAGAGCAACAGAGGAGATGAGAACCATGTTCTCTATTAGTGTACAGTTCCAACCTCAACACAGAGAGGTGGAGGCCAAGCAGAGCATGACAGAGACAATAGAGAAAATGAAATAGAATAATAAAAATATGTGATTAACCCAAAAGAAAGCAGAAAAGGAGGAATGAATGAATGAAAAGAACACATAAAACAACTAAAATACAACCAGCAAATTATAGAATTAAAATAAGTCATATCGATAAATACATTAGATATACATGGAATAAGCACAGTAAGAATCATTTATTATCAAACTGGATAAAAATGAGACTCAAAAATATACTTTCTGCAGGTGTTACACTTTAAATATAAAGACACAAATAGATTGAAAGTAAAATAATGTAAAAAGAAAGCCAGAGTGTCTGTATTAATACTGGACAAAGCAGATTATGAAACAAAGATTATTACCAGAGATAAACAGAAATGTTGCAAGTGATAAAAAGGGTACCTTAAGAGTTAAACATAATCATTCTAAATGTGTATGGTCCTAATAATAGATTTACAAGATACATGAAGTAAACACTGACAGAACTAAAAGGAGAAATTGAGAAATCTACCTTATTAGTTGGACATGTTGCACCCTTTTCTCAGTAACTGATAGAAGTTGAAAAGAAACTACCAAAACACAGAAGATATGAGCAACCCTATCAATGAACTGGACCTAAATGACATTTATGGAATACTACACTCTGTAATGTCAGAAAACAACTTTTTAACTCCACATACAATATTCATCAAGATAGACTATATGCTAAGTGCTGAAATATAACTCATTAATAAAAATGTTTGAAATCGTATTATCTGATAACAATGAAACTCAATTAGAAGTTAATAATGAGATGTCTAGAAAGTTTTCAAATGTTTGAAAAGTAAATATCACACATCTAAAATAACCACAGGTCAAAGGAACAAAAGGAAAATTAAAAATTATTCAGCTGAAAGATAATGAAAATAAAATATATCAAAATCTGTGGGAAGTAACTAAATCAGTTATTAAAGGAAAGTGTAAAATTTAATGACTATATTAGAAAAGAAAGGTTTGAAAAAAATTATATAGTTTTGCCTTAAGAATTAAAAAAAGAAAAATTAAAATAAATGGAAAGGAAAAATAATTAAGTGCAAAATTCAATTAAATAGAAAAAATAATAATCAGAAAGAAAAATTAACAAAGTTATTTGAAAAAGGTAATCAAAATGATAAATCCTTAGCAAGACTGATCAGAAAAAAACCACAATTTGCTAACATTAAAATTGAAAGAGGGAATATCATTACAGATCCTACAGACATTTAAAAGATATTACTGGAAAAACCTTTAGGTCAATAAATTCAATAAATGGATGAGTGGAGAAACTCCTTGCAAGATATTACTTAACAAAACTGACAGAGAAGAAATAGAAAAGTTCTACAGAATTATATTTATTAGGGAATATAATATTGTAATAAAAACCTACAAAAAAATCTAGACCCAGATGGTTTCAATGGTGGATTCTATCAAATATTTAAGGAAGAAGTAATATCAATCTCATATATACTTCTTCAGAAAAATAGAGGAAGAGAGATCTCTTCACAACTCATTTTAAGAGGTCAGAGTTACCCTAATACTAAACCTGACAAAAACATTACAAGAAAACTACAAATTGGTATGCTTCATGAAAATAAATGTAAAAATTCTCAACAAAATATTAGCAAATAGAATCCAGCAAATAAAAATGTTCACTGCATCAAAGAAAAGTGCAGTTTATCCCAGGAATAAATGATTTGTTCAATATTTGATTGTCAAATCATGTAATATATCACATTAAGTGAAAAAGGAGAAAAAAAACCCCACATGATCCTCTCAGCAAATTCAGAAAAAGCATTTGACAAAATTCACCACCCGTTCATGATTAGAAAAAAACTCAGCACCCCCATGTTCATAACAGCATTGTTTACAATATCTAAGACATGGAAACAACCTAAGTGTCCATCAATGGACAAATAAAGAAGTTATCTGTATCTTACATATATATGGAATATTATATATATATGGAATATACTATATATATAAAGGAAGATTATATATATATAATGGAATATTATTCAGCCATTAAAAAAACAAGGAAATCCTGTTATTTGCAACAACATGGAAGGACCTTGAAGGCATTAGGCTAAATGAAATAAGTCAGAGGGAGACAAATACTGTATGATCTCACTCATATGTGGATTCTTAAAAAAAAAAAAAAAGAAAAGAAACAAAAATACCCCCACCAAACTCATAGAAAAAGAGGAGATCAGATTTGTGACTACTAGAGGCAGGGGGAGGGGGAATTAAAGGGGGTGGTCAAAAGTTACAAACATCCAATTATAAGATAAATAAGGGGGCTTCCCTGGTGGCACAGTGGTTGAGGGTCCGCCTGCTGATGCAGGGAGAGTGGGTTCGTGCCCCAGTCCAGGAGGATCCCACGTGCCGTGGAGCGGCTGGGCCCGTGGGCCATGGCCGCTGGGCCTGCGTGTCTGGAGCCTGTGCTCTGCAATGGGAGAGGCCACGGCAGTGAGAGGCCCACGTACCACAAAAAAAAAAGATAAATAAGTACTAGGGATACAATGTGCAACATGATGACTACAGTTAACACTACTATATGATACGTAGGAAAGTTGTTAAGAGAGTAGATCCTAAGAGTTCTCATCACAAGGAGGCAATTTTTTTCTTTTCTTTTTATTGTATCTATATGAGATGATTGATGTTAATTAAACCCACTGTGGTAATCATTTCAAAATATATATAAATCAAGCCACCATGCTGTATACCTTAAACTTATACAGTGATGTATGTCAATTATTTCTCAATAAAACTAGGGAAAAAAGGATCATACATGATGGTCAAGTGGGATTGATCCCTGGGATGCAAGGCTAGTTCAACATATGCAAATTAATAAATGTGACATAGCACATTAACAAAATGAATGATAAGAATTACATGATCCTCTCAATCAATGCAAAAAATAAAACATTTGACAAAATTCAACATCCCCTCATCATTAAAAACTCTCAACACATTGGATATAGAAAGAACGTGCCTCAACATAATAAAGACCATATATTACAAATCCACAGCAAGTATCACACTCAAAAGGTGAAAGTTTGAAAGATTTCTCATGAAGAACAGGAAGACAAGGATGCCCAAACTCACCACTTCTGTTCAACATAGTACTGGAAGTCCTAGCCAGAGCAATTGGGCAAGAAAAAGAAAAAAAGAAAAGGCAGTCAAATTGGAAGGAAAAACATAAGACTGTCTCTGTTTGCAGATAGGATCTCATACATAGAAAACCCTAAAGACTCCACCAAAAAACTATTAGAACTAATAAACTCAGTACAGTTTCAGAATATAGAAATCAACATACAAAAATCAGTTGCATTTCTGTACATTAATGACAAACTATCTGAAAAAGAAAGAAAGAAAACAATTGCATTCACAATAGCAACAGAAAAAAATACTTAGGAATAAATTTAACCAAGGAGGTAAAAGCATTATACAATGAAAATTACAAGGCATTGATGAAAGAAATTGAAGATGATACAAATAAACGGAAAGATATTCTATTTTCGTGGATCAGAAAAATTAACATTGTTAAAATGTCCAGCTACTCAAAGCCATCTATAGATTCAATATAATCCCTATCAAAATTCCAATGACATTTTCACAGAAATAGAACAAACAGGCCTAAAATTCATATGGAACCACAAAAGATCTCAAATAGCCAAAGCAATCCTGAGAAAGAACAAAGCTGGAGGCATCACACTTCCTGATTTCAAAGTTTATTACAAAGCTATAGTAATCAAAACAGTATGGTACTGGCATAAAAAGAGACATAATGGAACAAAATTGAGAGCCCAGATATAAATCCACATATATGTTCATCTAATTTTTGACAAGGGAGTCAAGAATACTAAATGGGGGAAAGAAAGTATCTTCAAGAAATGGTGTTGGGAAAACTGGATAACGATGTGTAGAAAAATGAAATTGGACCTCTACCTTACACCACTCACAAAAATTAGCTCAAAGTTGATTAAAAACTTAAATATAAGACCCCAAACTGTACAACTACTCTAAGAAAACATAGGGAAAAGATCTTTGACATTGGTCTTGGCAAAGACTTTTTGTATATGACACCAAAAACCTAGCAATAAAAGCAACAATAAACAAATGTGACTGCATCAAACTGAAAAGCTTCTGGACAGCAAAAGAAATAAACAGCAAGATGAAAAGGCAACCTACGGAATAGGAGAAAATATTAGCAAACTATATAACTGTTAAGGGGTTAATATCCAAAATAATAAAGAACTCATAGAACTCAATAGCAACAAACAAAATTCGGTTTAAAAAGGGGCAAAGGACTTGAATAGACATTTTTACAAAGAGAACATACAAATGGCCAACAGGTACATGAAAAAGATGTTCAACATCACGAATCATCAGGGAAACACACATCAAAACCACAATGAGCTATCACCTTGCACCTGTTACAATGGCTATTACCAAAAAGACAAGAGATAGCAAGTGTTGAGGATGTGGAGTAAGGGACCCTTGTGACCTATTAGTGGGAATGTCAATTGTCAATTGGTACAGTCACTACAGAAAACAGTATGGAAGTTCCTCAAAAAATTAAAAATGGAACTACTGTATGATCCTCAACAAACTTAAAATAGAAGTATCATATGATCCAGCAATCCCACTTCTTGGGATATATCTGAAGGAAATGAAAACACTATCTAAAAGAGGGGTCTGCACCTCCATGTTCATCGCAACATTATTCACAATAGCCAAGGCACGGAAACCACCTAAGTGACCATTAACAGATAAATGGATGAAGAAGATATGGTATATAAAAACAATGGAATATTATTCAGCCAGAAAAAAAGGAAATCCTGCCTTTTGCTACAACATGGATGGACCTTGAGAGCATTATCATAAGTGAAATAAGTTAGGCAGAGAAAGGTAATTATTGTATGTTTTCACTTATATGCAGAATCTAAAAGAGCCAAACTCATGAAAACCGAGAGTAGGATGGTGGTTGCCAGGGGGTGGGGGAAATGGTGAGATGTTGGTCAAAGGGTTTAAACTCCCAGCTATAAGATGAATAAGTTCTGGGAGCCTAATTATATTCGCCATGATGTTCATTAACAGTATTTGAAAGTTGTTAAGAGAGTAAATCTTAAACCTTATCACCACACACACACACACACACACACGATAATTATGAGAAAGGATGGAAGCATTAACTAACCTTATTGTGGTAATCATTTTTTAAATTTAATTTTTAATTTATATTGGAGGATAGTTGATTTACAATGTTTTGTTAGTTTCAGGTGTACAGCAAAGTGATTCAGTTATACATATACATGTATCCATTCTTTTTCAGATTCTTTTCCCATATAGGTTATTACAGGGTATTGAGCAGAGTTCTCTGCGCTATACAGTAGGTCCTTGTTGGTTATCTATTTTATATAAAGTAGTGTGTATATGTCAATCCCAATCTCCCAATTTATCCCTCCCTGCCACATTTCCCCTTTGGTAATCATAAGTCTGTTTTTGAAGTCTGTGAGTCAGTTTCTGTTTTGTAAATAAGTTCATTTGTATCATTTTTTTAGATTCCACATATAAGTGATATCATATGATATCATTTTACAATATATACATGTATCTAACCACAGTGTATACCTTAAACTCACATGTTATATGTCAACAATATCTCAATGACTCTGGAAAAGAAAGGGATGCTCAATAGCGTTAGTGATGAGAAAAATGCAAATTAAAACCACAATCTGATAGCACTGCACACCTACTAGAATGGCTCAGTTATAAATTATGTCTCTATTACCAAATGCTGGCAAGGTTGTTGAGCAACCAGAGCCCTCATGCGTCTCTGCGAGGAATGTGAAGTGATACAATTACACTGAATAACTGCTTGGCAGTTTCTTATAAAGTTAAGCATATACCTTCCAAGTTTTAGGTATTTACCCAACAGAAATGAAAACATATGGCCACCAAAACATTTGTGAAAAAATATTCATAGCACCCAAATGTCCATCAACAGGAACACAGATAAACAGACTGTGATGTATTCACACAGTGGTATACTATTCAAAAAGGAACAATGTATACATACAACAACATGGATGAATCTCACCAACATTTTGCTGAGTGACAGAGCCACATGCAGAAGAGTATAGGTTGTAGGATGGTATTTATATGAAGTCTTCGAACAAGCAAAATGAGTTTAGAGTGAAAGAAAACAGATCAGAGTTTGGGGGAGGGAGGTATTAAATTTGTCAAAATTAATTGAGCTGTACACTTAAAATCAGTGCACCTTATGGTATGGAAATTATACCTCATTAATCGAACAAAGGAAACCTCACATAAATTAAAATTTTGTCGAACACCAGTGGTATACTCTTGAGGCTCAGTGCATCGCAACTCTATTTGCACATGAGAAGCACCTAGGATTCTTTTTTAATATACAATCCTATGACTCATTACCAAATATTGAGAACCCCTGACCTGCTATGAGAACCATTCCTATATCAGCTGGGAAGTTGCTACCAAAATAGAGTAGTTTGATTTTCACAGCATCTTTTAGTACAGAAATCCATCCCCACGTCCAAATGAACTTGCCCATGCCTGCTTAGAACTGTGAATTGTTGATACACGGACATGGCTATGATATTAACAATTATGTCACATCTTCCAGAAATAGATTTCCCCTGCCATAAAACTGTCAAAAAAGGGCTTCCATTTGTTATTTTAGTTCTCTTCTAAGCGCACATAATGGGAAGAGCCTACAGAAACCAAAACCATGCCTTTATATGCTTTTGAATTACAGATGGTTCTGTAAATCTAGCTTCCTCTTCAGAGCCTGTACACCATTTTGTAAAACACCTCTCATTAGCAGGCTTGTTTCTCGGAAGTGACAGTGGAACTCTTCAAGGATATACAGTCCAGCGGTAGACATTAGCAACAGAATCTTAAATAGAAAAATTCTAAAAGACAGAATGGGCCCCAGAGAACAGAAAAATGATACCACCACAAGAGGAGGAAATAGAAGCAATAGGAAACTGGCTTGGAAGGCAACGAGAAAACAGCTATGTCCTTTTCCACTTCAGAAGGACAGCCCTAGGAACAAGATTGAGAACTCACTGCTAACACAAACCAACCTGAATTGCCAAAAGCAACACAATTTAAATAAGTGGTGTAGGGGAAACCATCTCTGACTAATCCTCTGGTAACCTAGCTCAGAGGCGAAGTCAATCGACTTTTAGAAATTTCTTTTTCCTCTCCAAGCGGTTTCACCTCTTATGAAGTGAGGGGTTAGGATTATATAACTTCGAAGCCTGGTCTATTTCGGCTATTGTGATTCAGCTTCAACTCCAGTATATACTATCTTCTAGGATATGATGCACTTGCAGGATAGAGGTCCATTGCTTGGGTCCCAGTAGCAGAGAGGCAAAACCACACATGGGCTTTGCTTGGATATCATGTACAAGACAGGTTAAACGGCAACTGAACAAATCGATGTTAATTCCAGTTCAGTTGGCTTGTTCCCCATCTTTCTCTGCACCTGGCACCTCTAAATCTCTCAATGTAAAAACTCCAGTCTTAACCTCTGTTCTGTGTTAAAGCAGTGATCAGTTTATAACTTCTATCTGCAACTTCCTCTTAGAGAATGACTGTTGTTTAAGGAGCAGTGACACTGCATTTTCATTAGAGATAAGGATTTCAAGCAATGCATTTGGGTGTGGGTTTAGCCTTGTGGTCTCATTTTGTGAATTAAATTCTCAGGCATGCGCTTAGGCTTGGAATATCCAGCGGTACGGTGGTCATGTTTTCAGGGAGGAACTATGTATGCAGACAAATGACACAGAGCAACTTAAAAAATTATGCTGTTTTGAAATTATATCAGGGCCCTTGTGTTTGTAGGTTCTAGTCAGAAGCATCACATCAAAAGACCAGAGTTGTTTGTGGTCAAATCATAAACAGCTGTGCCCTTTAAGTAAGTTAGCGAAAATGAGTTCTTGCCTAGAGACAGCAGCAGGATAATTAGCTTCTCCACTGGTAATGTTCACTCAAAAGAGAAGACAAGCTTGCCCAGGAATAAATCAATCTTGTTCTCACATCCTCTCTCTGTCTCTCTCTTTCTCTGTCTGTCTCTCTCATATATACGTATATGAAATCCCATATGAAGTCAAAACTCCCCTACAAGTCAATAATAACACAAGCAACTTTCCCCAAAACTGGGCAAAAAAACTAAGTCAAAAACTCACAGAAGATTACGTGCAAATGGCCAGTAAGCACACGTGAAAACATACAAAACATTATTCATCATTATTCCGTCACCACACAGAAAAGAAAACCCACACTAATTACAGTATTAAAAAGGAGGGCTCTTAATTGGGCATATGGGGGGCTAAAAGGAAACTCTTGAGGGCTAGACGGTTGGTGCCCAAGAAGAAATTATCCACTCATGACCGCGGATGTCTGGTGCTGAGAGTGCACCGTGACCTAGGCAGTGAACTCTCACCTAGCTAGCAGGCTAGGGAGGAAATCTTGGCACGCCCTGCAGGGCTGGGGGAAACTCTCCGCTAGTGTTCGCCACGACTAGGACGGACTTTCTCTGATGTGCACCTGAGGGAAGAACTCTTGACCCGCCAGCCTCCAGGACTGGAAACACTCACCCTGTGCCGGCCTGGGCGATTCCACCGTGCTGGGATTAACGAGGACCACGTGGTCAGGAGTATGG
This sequence comes from Mesoplodon mirus, assembly GCF_964341445.2. NCBI lineage: Eukaryota > Metazoa > Chordata > Mammalia > Artiodactyla > Ziphiidae > Mesoplodon > Mesoplodon mirus. The sequence goes on along the minus strand of NC_138981.1, from coordinate 100,793,448 downwards.
TCATATACATGGGGATCCCGTTGGAACTGACGCGCGGTTTGGACCCCACTTGAGTGAAGGACTTGCCCCAGACGCTGCCAGTGCTGTTTGAAGCCAACCTTTAGCGGCAGCTTTGCGTAATAGCCGCCCCACCCAAGGCCACGCCCCTCCCCAGGTGGCCCACATCCAATGTATGATTCACGGGGGAATGTCAGGGCCCAGTAATCTTGGCCAAATTTGGGACAGCTGTGAAGGATTGTTCTGGCTCCAGAGCTCCTTGTGGGATCTTGCTGGGTGTGCATCACAGCTTGACTTTTCCCTTCGTCTAGCCCTGCTTCCTTCCTTTCCCTTCTACCAGTGTTGCTATTAATAACAATTCTTACTTAACCTCCTACCAGCTAAGCTCAACTGGGTCTTAAAGAATGATTCCAGAGGACCCTACCTTATGGCAGGGATTGAATAAGTAAACGTTGATAATAAAAGAAATCAAGATATATAAGATGTGAGATATCCATTAGACATTACTGTGGACATATTAAGTAAATAATGGAGTATAGGAGGTGCAGGATGAAGGTAGAAACTTGGAAATTCACAGATATATAGACTCCCCTCCCCCATCCAGAGGGATGATGAGGGGCCAGTGGGGGACCAGCAAAGGGATCTCACACCAGTAAGCACCCAGACCAAAAATGGCCTGAGACCCTCCACCCCTATCCAGAGATACCAAGTCAGCACCAGCAAGACAAATCTCACTACAAGTCATGGACCTGGAAACCTCTGTTCATCTCCTACAGACGGGAAGCATCCCATTGCATCAAGCACCTGCCTAGGAAACTGTCTTCTTCGCATCGGGCCAGAGATTCCCTTCCCCCACCTAGAGGTACCAGGTGGCTCAGCTTGGAGAAGCTCACTTCAGCCCCTCAAAGCCCCACCAGCAGAAACCAAATAGGGTTTTTTAAATAATGGGCTGTTTTGTGGGGAAGAAAGAAATGGGGTGGGTGGCGGGGAGAAGCCTAGAAGCAGGGTGATCTACTGGGACACCACTGTAGTAATCTCAGCACCTAGAGCAGTGCCTAGTTTGTTTCACTGCATATTTGTTGAATGGATGAATGGATGAAGGAATGAAGGAATCCTCTCTAAGCCTGTTTTCATGAAATGGAGCTAATACTATCTCCCTGTATGAGTTGTTTTAAGAATTAAATAACACATGTACAGGCACACATAGGCACCCCCAAAAATGACAGGAGGAGTAGTTATTGTTGTTATTATTCCAGAGGGATTTAATTTATACCTACAAATCTGAACATCACGGGGAGAATCTCACCATGAGTGTATCAATAGGCAATAAGGATCTCTCCCCAACTCCCACAACTGACACTATTTGAGCTCACTAATTGTACTAGCCACGTCAGCCTTTTTTTTTTTTTTTTTGCGGTACGCGGGCCTCTCACTGTTGTGGCTTCTCCCGTTGCGGAGCACAGGCTCCGGACGCGCAGGCTCAGCGGCCATGGCTCACGGGCCCAGCCACCCTGAAGCATGTGCGATCCCCCCGGACCCGGGCTCGAACCCGCATCCCCTGCATCGGCTGGCGGACTCTCAACCACTGCACCACCAGGGAAGCCCTGCCTTTTTAACCCCAGAACATCATATCTGGTTCCAGGTTAAAAAGCTGGGATTTAAGTTTTCGCTACCATAGACATACAAGTGCCACCAAAGCCTCAGCATCATCTCCACAGATAGAAATTGAATCTCTTTCCCTGGGTCACCAGATATATGGCGTCTGAACCATCTATCACACTGAAGGAAGTCAAATCCATCAGAGGAGGTTTCCAAAGCACATCTAGATTGCTGAATCCTGCACGGTCATTTTTCGGCACTCTACTGATTCTGATGGTTGAAGTAATGAGTGGTGATTATTTAAGTTAATGTAGATCGGCCCTTCATTTCCACACTCTCCTCTCCTTAGCAGATTTGTTGTTGAGTGTATAGGAGTAAAACACGTGTTTGCATTCCCTTAAACCACGTCAGACTTCATAACGGCAAAGCAGTGGGAATCAAGGAGAGTTACAGCATGTAGCAAGTCACCATCTGATTATTTCCGGACACCTCCCTCCCCCAACCCCCCGCCAAAAAAAAAACATTCAAGTGTAGCCAAGGTCCCAGGGTCCTTTACTTATTTTTTTTCCAGGTCCTCATACTTCAGCCCAAATAGTTCTTAAACCTCATTATACTTCATAGTTGAGGAGTTTGCTAAAAAAGCACCCTCTAGAGCCCGTTCCATACTTTAAATCTGAGACTGATTTTTAACACTCTCCCCAAATAAATTTTTACCAAACTCTCCAGGTGATTCTGATGATAACTCAGGTTATAGAAACTTCAAACTGTTAGTGATGGTATCTCTTTCTAGCATATTTACCCCTCTATCTCTGTATGTTGAAATCTAGCTCACACTTCCGAGAACAGTTCAAATTCAACCACCAATGTGGTGAATTTCTTGATGAGATATCTACCATGGTGACAGAAAAGGGAGGCATCATTCCTAGGGTACAGGAGGGCATTGGATATGACATCCAGGAACAGGGGTGGAGGAAGAGTTCTAATGTTTCCACTGAAATTTCCCACTGGAGTTTGTGCACTTGGCTGTAGGCTGGGTCAAAACAAAGTAACCTGGACAGGCCTCTGATTTATAAAGGGACATGAATTCCAACCACCTAGCAACCTCATTTTGGGAGGAAGATTAGAAGCTACCACATAATTTGGAATTTATGTTTAAAAGGAGAAAATTTTTTAAAAAGGAAAATAATCGAAAAAAAGCACATAGATATACACGTATATATGCATAACCAAATTACTTTGCTCTGGACCTGAAACTAACACAATATTGTAAATCAATTATACTTCAAACAAAATAAAAGGAGAAAATAGTGGCTATCAAAGAGACTGCTACATAGGTGCAATAAATTGGGGGGGTGGTAAAATACAGAAGGGGACTTACCTATGGTTGAATAAGAGGTGAACAGAAAGAGGTTGGCACTGGAAGGGAGGTAAGTGCTGTCTTAACATATCCTAGGCCAGTGTTTTGTCATGTTTAGTCCCCAGATTGCCTGCATGAGTGCCATTAGGATGCTGGCTTAAATTCCAGCTCTATGAAATTAGATCCTTTGAGAGTGAGACCTAAGGACTTGTAGTTTAAGAAATTCCCAGGTGTGTGTGATAATCAGCCATTCATTTTGTCAATAACCCTCACTGTGATAGGTAAGAACCACTGTACACACCACCAATACCCCTTAAAACTATAATGTGGAAAGGCATATAGGTTCATCAAGGTGTCAGGGTATAGGTGACCTGAGAGAGTACTAAATAAAGCTTTTACTTCCTTCTTTTGTTAGCGTCCACTTTTGCAGTCTCTACTTCTTTAAAACATTTGCCTTGAGCTGAATCATTAGATTGTGCATTTTTTTCTCCCCTCCCTTCCAGCACAGGTTTTAACCTAAGCCTCCTACTATCATCTGGGTATGAAAATTACATATTTGCCCCCATGCTAGTAGGAAGTTAAATTAATGAGGAAAGAAGGGTGTCACTTGGCCAGCATTCATTTTTACACGGTCCCTCAAGAGAAGGATATTAGTGTTATCAATCTTGGTCACGGATTCGTTTGCATTTCCTTCACCAAAAACAATTTCATTATCTAATAAACCACATGATTTTCAATTCCAGTCTGTGCTAATTTATTTTTCCCTATTTATATCTTCAGCGGCTGGGAGGGCTTTTCTCCAGATAAGGTAGATTTCATTTTCAAGCCTTCATTATGTTCAGGGCTCCATTCTATCGGCAAATTCCTCCATTACAGCTGAAGATCACTGTTCCCTAACTCCTTCCTATTAATTAATCACTATCTTTATACAGGTAATAAATAGTATAACTGCCGGCAAGAGGAAAAGAAGTTTAGCCTTAAAAGACAGGGTATTTTTTCCCTCTGAAAACTACTCCAGACAGCATAAATACTGGCCTCAGTATGATGTTTTGCCATCTAAATAACAGAAATTGTCTTAACTTGTTATTTCCAAGCAGGAGTTGAAGAAAGACAGGACCACAATTGCAAACTGAAACTTGCGCAGCAGGCGAAGGCTAGCATCAGCTCAAAATGCCGCAGTTGTAAACGGCTTCGTTAATTAGCATCCTCTCTACACTTGTCCTGAATTGTAATCTTTTGTTTCAATGGGAGTGATTTTTACATCTGAGAGGGGGTAATGTTTCATAATAAGCTTCAATCTGACAAGTTGTGAGTCTCACATCTTGCGTTTCCTAAGGAGAATCCACTGTGCTTTGTTCGCATGCAGTATTATGCCACAGCTTTGGTTCTCAGAAAGGCCCAAGTCTTAAGCAGATAATCACAAACCACAATACAATGGGAGCCTCATTCATGCATTTTCTATTAGCTGTTATTTATTGACATTAGATGGTGAGCTTTCAGGTAACATGGACCTCACGTGGAAAAAGGTCACAATACCAATGCAAGGGCCTAGTTCATATGTGTGGCTTTGTAATATTTCAGCATCTTCAAATTGATTTCTCCTTCAGAAGGTACCATGATGGAGGGAGGAGTGGGGAAAAACTGAAATGAAAATCTTGTGTTTTATCCCTTAAACCAGAGCTTCCAAATGATATTCCTCGAATGGGTCCCTAATGTGCCCAGACATTGTTCTCCTCGGTCCTCGGGGCAGCTGAGTGGGATCTGGGGCATCCTCATCACTTCAGGGAACCCGTGGCACACTTGTATAATTTTCTACCTATGCTGGGATGTCACAAAGGTTGGGAAGGCTTTTTTTTTACTCGAGAGGTCAGATCAGAGTTACATTCATCCTCTGATACTATGCTAATCTTTGCCTTAGTGAGTCATTGGTCATCGTGGGATTTTTTGATATCCCTCAATTGTGTTATGTGTTGGGCTGGATAAAAGTTTGAGAACAACCTTACTGTACTCCATGTGTGTGTGCGTGTGTGTGTGTGTTGGGGGGGGCGGTTGTAGGGGGCATACAAGAGAAATCCAAAGAAATGTACACTGTAAAATAAAGATATTGTATAAATGATATATTAAAAGATATTATATAAAAAGATATTAAATAAATGACTATTATAACTAGTCATTTCTGCCTGTAAGGCAGTGCCTTATCATTCTTCTGTCTCTTCCCTATCTCAGGTCTGGTCATACACCAGGTATCCAAAGAGATCGTATTATTGAATAAATTGGCTTAAGAATGAGAACCTGGTGCACTACACAAGGGTGTTGTTGGCACAGGCAGTTTCAGGGACAAATCTGTAGCAGATGCTGTTTACGATGCAGGAGATAAGTTCCTGACCACAGGCTTTTCTGGACAGGATGACGTGGGGATTTAAATCCATGACTTTCCTGTCTTATCTGTCATTATTCTCTTTCCCTCTGTCTCCACTCCTTCATTTCCCTCACTCAGCTCCATACTGCCCTTGTCTCCTTTTTCTCCTTTCCACCCTCTCTGTTTTTCCTCTTAACCTTCAATAGAAGGTCTGCATTGATATTGGTAAGGTGGTCAGTTCATTACCTCCTTTCTGTTATGAGTAAAAGCCCTTCCCCTGGCTTGTGATTGGGAAGAAAAGCAGGCTTGACAAATAAATGTCTTTTGTGCTCCTTCAAAAACCATGTTAATGAAATTCACTTGTTTCTTCTGCATAGAATGCTCTTCCCCCAGCTGTTTGCACGGCTCAATCCCCCACTTTCTTCAAGTCTCTGCACTTCACCTCACACAGCACTCTTCTCTGGGTCCTTACCCTGCTTCCTCATAGGACTGACCACAATCTGAAATATTCAATGGCTGTTTGTGTCATTGTTTCTTGTCTTTCTCCCTTGACTAGACTGTAACATGAGTACAGGCACTCTGTTTCATTCATTATTTTATCCACAGCTTCTAGTACATAGTCGGCATTCAATAAATATGGGTTGAACAAATTAATGAACATCCACATTTAGAAGCATAACGTGCATAAAAGCTATATTTTAAGAAAACCTCCTTAGTCCCTATGCATCATTTGAACCATGAATTTCTCCCTATTTGCAGAAGCATCATCACTAAGTGAACTGATATACAATCACAGTAGGGGCAAAGGTCAGAGAGTCAATTAAAATATCACCCTGCCCAAGAAGATTCCCTCAATATAAGACTCTACAAAGAGGTCTTTCCAACTTCTTAGTTCGTGTAGCACTTTGTACCACTTATAATAAGCTACCTCATACTATGCATTGCTACACGAGCACATGTTTGATCCTTTGGTTAGATCACAAGTCTTTTATAAGGGCAGAGGGCACATCTTACGCAGTTCCTTATCTTTCATCCTGTAGCACAGTGCCTTGAATATATTAGACAGTCTCTAAATACGTGATAGGTTCATGGCTTATTTGCTGTTTATCACCCTAATGTGGGTATCAGGGAATGATTCTGTTACCTTGTCTATCCAATGAGAGGTTGACCTATATCATTTCTAGGGTCTTTCTGGCTCTGATTCTCTATGGTTCTATACCAACATACCTTCAAAACATATATCTTCTCTTTAAAAGGCTTTCTTTTACTTCAACGATAATAAGTTGGAAGCATTGCTACATGATTCTTAACAAAGGACGTTTTGTTAAATTGGTTAAAAATTAGCAACTGTCTGAGATGTTAAGCTGAGTGTAATAATGAGCTGAGTTAAAAATAATTTAATGAATTCGTGTATCCTTTTAACACATATAATTTAGAACCGGATAAAAATGACTTCCATGAAAATGGACCATGCTAAAAAATCTCTACCACATAACTGTTAATATTTCTACCTTGTTAGATGAGACCTCTACTCCATTACCATGCCATTAAAAGAGAAATATGTAAGTCTGATTTTTTGACTTAATCAGACCTTTTTGGTCTCGGAATTTGAGCCCGCTTTACCCTCACTGTTGTAGAGCCTCCATCTCAGATGCTGAACTATCATTTTATTGAAATGTATCTGTGCTTTCTTTGGTCATGTCATGTTGGTGTATTTGTATGTTTTCACTCTTCATCTCATTCTCTACTCTTATGACCCCTGGGCAAACTTTGGGGCCAAAATGAGAGGTTCTCATCCCAATTCTGTAATAAGGAGCCACTGTTACCAAATAAGTCTACTCCAAGCGCCTCTCTCCTTGAAGGCAGACACAACCATCTCTGGGGACCAGCTGAATTTGTTCTTCTCCACCACCTGTTAGGGAGAACCAGAATTCCTCTGATCCCTATGGAAATGAGAGTAATGGACTGTAGGTCAGGCCACTAGCCCTTTAGTAAGAGGTAGAAGCATCCTAGAAGGCTTCTCTCAATAATTATAATACAAGTTGAAAATTCTCTTTAAATGTAAAACCTCATTTCATCCTTATATTAATCCCAAGAGTTATTTCCATTATAAAATTATTAGCACCAATTTACAGATGTGGAAACGGACTCAGAAATACTAACTTGTATTCATTATTTTATACTAACACTTAACTTGTAAGTAATACACACAGTACTCAAGCCCTGGTTTAACCTACACCAAACCTCATATTCTTTAACACCAAAGCTCATATTCTTTATCACTAAATTGTATGACCAAATCAGGAGGAGGCCAGCACTGGAAGGTGTACCGAGTGCCCCTGGACAGGGAGTTTTGAAAAGCTCATTGAACATTAGTTACCTTAACTACTCATCTATCATTATAAACTAAAGACATGAGCAAACATCCCCCTGGCAAGAGAGAGACTTTGCTTCGTATAAGCAACTTCCCCATATGACAAAGGTTTTTAGAGCATTGGAAAGCATTTTATGATGATTCTTGGAAACAAAAGTTATTTTTTGTATACTTAAATATATACATATATGTATATATGTGTGTGTTTGGGTATGTGTGTGTGCATATATATATATTGCATGAGCATATAATTACCTGCCAAAAATCATAGGTTACTAATTATTTCACTAGATTATAGTCTAATATGTACAATGTTTTCTCTGATTTTTCCATATATTTTCTCATTTGAATAAAGCCGAGGTCCAATATTTCAGTAAGAAGATTGGCTCCTTGATCAAATATCTGATGTTTTTCTGAACTGTATGTGCTATGGAGCTGCCTTCCTGTGGAGGTTTGGGGACAGGCACAGTATAACTGTGATATTCCACACATCCCGCCCTATGTGTGTCCACTCTGCTCCCATCCCCCATACAGGCCCAGAGCTTTCATTATGCCCAGTTCTTCCTGTCATGTGCTAAAACTTTTTCACATCTTATAATACAAATATTTCCAGGATGTTTAACATACAAAAAAGAACTATGGAGAGAGGGAAATACTGATCTCAAATAGCAGAATTTCAGACACAAGAAAAGGAGGATGCTTTTCATCTAATTTCCCACTAAACCCCACACACCCCTACAGCCAAACCAGTAAATTGTGACTTATGTGTACGGCCAGTCTTGGTCTCTTGGTCTATCATACTGTGTATGAATATTGATAGCCTGAAACAGTGTTTTCCAAATTTGAGCATGAGAATCACTAGGGGAGACTTGTTAAAAATACATATACCTAGATCACTCCCCAAGAGATTCTGATTCAGGTCATCTGGGGTGAGATCTGGAGCCTCCTTGTAACAAGCATTCTGGGTAAAGCTGATGTTCAGCTTTGGGAACACTGACCTTAAAACAATCCAGTGAGTGACAATGATTGTTATAAGATACGCAGTCAAATTTTTGTCATCACCATCTAGGATAAAAGCAATCAGGTACGTGAAATACTTAAACTTTCAGGGCAATTTTAATTCCTTTACTGCCCAAGTTGAGAGTGAATCATGTTTCCAATCTGAATTTAGTGGTCTTTGTTGGATTGCTGTCCTATATTAGCAAATATCTCCACTCATATTTTCTGATGAGAAAGCAGTTCAATACTCCTTTGTCAATAAACAGCTGGCATTCCTATTACCATAGCTCCCTCAGTATAATAGGAAATGTCCTATCATTTGTTTTTAATGGAGTTTAATGTAATAAGGAATATTTAATGACAAGCCAGACACTATTGTATTTTATAGCTATATCCTGATCTATCTAAAACTAGTCTAAACTTTAGTTTCACAGGAAAACATTTATTTTATTTTCTGCAGTAGGCACCATTAATGATGTCATCATGTAAAAGCATGCTATTAAGTCAAATTAGATTTTGTTTTATAAAAGTAGGGTATTGAACCACAGTTATCAATCATAAGCTTACGCTTTTACATGCTGAGACAGACTTTAGGCCATCAAAATGTCCTCCTTTACTCCACTTGCAGAAAAGAAAACACACACACACACACACACACACATGCAGATACACAAAGACCACAGAAACTACTTATCTCTAGTAACCAGAAACTGCATGATATTTTTAAGTGGAACCCATGAAATAAAGTCTCTTCTACATTCTCTGAACAGTTTCTGACCATGTTGAGGACCTAGTAGTTGTTCAATAAATGGCAGTTTACTAAAGGAAGCCAAGGGCATACTAAATTTTGCTTGTTATTTTTGTTTCTTTGGCATATGTTGTTTGAGGGAACTCAAGCAAAGCTCAGCAAGAAGGACCCTTCACTTTGAACTTTTGCCACATACTTTGGACATGGATAAATCAAGTAAAATAACCATGAAAACTTCCTTTTTCACATCGAACTTCACATGTAAAAATAAATAAATAGCCTTTGGGGATTGAGAAAAATCACTTTATGGCAGGGGTCCCCAACCCCTGGGCCATGGACAAGTACCAGTCTGTGGCCTGTTAGGAACTGGGCCGCACAGCAGGAGGTGAGCAGTGGGCAAGTGAGCGAAGCTTCATCTATATTTACAGCCGCTCCCCATTGCTCACATTACTGCCTGAGCTCAGCCTCCTGTCAGATCAGCGGCGGCATTAGATTCTCATAGGAGCATGAACCCTACTGTGAACTGCGAATGTGAGGGATCTAGGTTGCACGCTCCTTATGAGAATCTAATGCCTAATGATGGTGGCCTTAAAAGTATTTTCAAGACAACTTCAAATCTCCATACGTTCTGGATTAAAGTCAAGGTGGAATATCCTGAGATTGCCACAAAAGCACTGAAAAGCCTGCTTCCATTTCCAACATCTTATCTTTGTGAAGCAGGGTTTTCTGCAGTGACAGCAACCAAAACGAGATTATGGAGTAGATTGGACATAAGCAACACATGTCGGGTGTCACTGTCTCCCATCACCCCCAGATGGGACCATCTAATTGCAGGAAAATAAGCTCAGGGCTCCCACTGATTCTGCATTATGGTGAGTTGTATAATTATTTCATTATATATTATAATGTAATAATAATAGAAATAAAGTGCACAATAAAAGTAATGCACTTGAATCATCCTGAAACCATCCCCCACCCCCTGGTCTGTGGAAAAACTGTCTTCCACGAAACTGGTCCCTGGTGCCAAAAAGGTTGGGGACCACTGCTTTATGGTACTCTTTTTTAATACGTTAATGAATTTTGAATGCTAGGGTTCAATAAACATTTATTACATACCTCTCTAGAGAAGGGACCGTGCTATATACTGGGGAAGGAGGGTGTATTCATTGTATTAATGGTCTCCAGAGAAACAGAACTGTTAAAATAACAATAAAAAACAATACATATACACAAAACAGTCAATAGAATACAAGTGAATGAATGGGTGGCATCAGCAGATGAGCACTTTACCAATAATTCCAGGAAGCAGACAGAGGAGTGATAATTGATAAAAGAGGGTTCAATAAGCCACAGCTTGGAGAAAGGGTACTCAATCTTAGCTGCACATTGGAATCACATGGTGAGCTTTTGCAGCCACTAGTGCCCAGTCCAACACCCCTCTTCCCCCCTCACCCCGAGATTCTAATTCAATTGGTCCAGGGTGAGGCCCTGGCCTCTGGATTTTTTAAAGCTGCCTGGGTAATTCTCTAAGTCCAGCCAAGGTGAGAACCACTGGCCTACACAAAGCAGTACTTTTCGGATGAGTTTTCAAATATGATAACAGGCATATAAAATATGTAGGGATCTTGTTAAAATGCAGATTCTGATGCAGTAAGTCTGGGGTGGGGCCTGTGAATGTGCATTTATAACATGCTCCCAGGTGATGTTGGATACTGATGATCCACAGACCACATTTTGATTTTGTAGCCTGGTGGTTCCCAAACTTGAGGGTGCATCAGAATCTCCAGTGAGGGGGTGTTAAAACACAGATTGCTAGGCCTTACCCCTAAAGTTTCTGATTCTGTAGGTCAGGGGGCGGGGCCCCCAAATTAACATTTCTCACTAATTTCCAGGTAATGCTGATGCTGCCGGTCTCTGGACAACACTCTGAGAACCACTGTTATGTTCAGCTTAGGAGGAAGCTACTAAACCCCCCAAAACTCTGCAGAGTCTGATCTCAATAGTTGAATTAAAAGTAGATGCTTCTGGGGCTTCCCTGGTGGCGCAGTGGTTGAGGGTCCGCCTGCCGATGCAGGGGACACAGGTTCATGCCCCGGTCTGGGAAGATCCCACATGCCACGGAGCGGCTGGGCCAGTGAGCTATGGCCGCTAAGCCTGGGTGTCCAGAGCCTGTGCTCCACAGCGGGAGGGGCCACAGCAGAGAGAGGCCCGTGTCCCACAAAAAAAAAAAAGTAAATGCTTCTTCCCCTATTTGTGTCTCTCACTCAGAACTGCAGACGGCCCGGCCTCTCCCTCTCATCCCTCTCATGTAAAACTCAAAGAGCTCTTCCCTAAAGAAATTACACAACTCCAGAGCAATCTTCTGAATTTTGGCATTTAATGAGATCCTGGTTTGTTGTTTTATTTTTAAAGTCTTCACTCAATGACCCTAAAGCAGCAGCAGATCTGAACCCTCACTGTGCATCAGAATCACATGGTGAGCTTTAAAAAAACTTACAGAAGCTCTTGAAAAAATACTAGTGGTGAGGACTGAATCTATTTGCATAGACTAAACAAATGTGGGTATTATGGTTTTAGAACATAATGTTGTCAATCTTGAAAAAGTAAAAATAATAAAAATTTCAAGGCAGACTGAGAAAGAAGTGTTAGGGTGTTAATTTCTTCACTTTTTCACAGCAGAGAGTTCATACAGTTTGGAACTAAAAGGTGATGTTAAGAAAGAATACAATGACTTCCTCCACTTCCTAATTATTTTCCTTAATAATCTTTAATAATCTTTTTTATAACCATCGAGAGATCTTTTGGAAATGACTACCTCCTGTGCTAAAGAAATATTTATCTGAAACTCAGTACTTGTTTTCGTTTCACTTCAGTTTCTTGTTCTTATCTTAAATTCAAGTTAGGCACTTAGGAGTTTGGTTGTCATATACTCTTTAGCAGACAGATCATTATGAATGATGCCAAGATGCCTCTGATACATTAGACATACATTAGATAACATGAGAGATTGGAGAGCTGATGGTCTCAGAGAGGCTTGGGAAGATAATGTACAGCAATGGCTGGGGCTAAGGAGGAAGATGCACTGGCAACTCTGGGCCAAGTCTTATGCTTCCAACTTTCAGGGCAGCCAGGTTCAGGAAGAAGGGCCCTGGTGACACATGGCAAGAAACCACTGGAAGCAGAGTAGGGAAGAGGTACTGGAGATAGTGCAGGTATTGGAGCCCAGAGGCAACCACAAAACCTTCTGTCATGCAGGGCAACAATGAAGCCAGAGTCCCTGGAAAATCCTGCAGCATCACATGACCCTTGCTCTGGCAGATGGGAATCTGCAACCTTGCAGGGAAGTGGAAGGTGACAGATGCTCCATGAGGGAATAAACACACAACAAGGGCTCGGGACCTGGCCTGAGAACGCAGAGGTTCCTGTCTTAAGAAACTAACCACCCGCAGGGTGAGGGAAACTGCCAGAGTCAGAGAGCAGAGGCTGCCTCTGGGTAGACTGGCCAGACTTCTGAGAGCCGGATGTAGGAACCAGAGGAGCCAAAGCTGGGATGAAACGGGGTGCCCAAGCCACCAGAAGTAGCAAAGGAAAACAGTTCCTGTGCTCAGCAACTCTGCTATGGTCAGATGTGTTGTGACTACATTTTCCCCATCCCACAGTCCACTGTGCTCACACTTCCAACGTACACGTACATTCCCATGTTACAAGTACCTAATACATTTTTGATATTGTTAAAAAAAAACGAATGAAAACACTCCCTGTCTTTTTTTTTTTTTTTTTTTTTGTGGTACATGGGCCTCTCACTGTTGTGGCCTCTCCCATTGCGGAGCACAGGCTCCAGACGCGCATGCTCAGCGGCCATGGCTCACGGGCCCAGCCGCTCCACAGCATGTGGGATCTTCCCGGACTGGGGCATGAACCCGTGTCCCCTGCATTGGCAGGTGGACTCTCAACCACTGCGCCACCAGGGAAGCCCTCCCCTCCCCTTTTTAAATAATAATTCATTTATAATTAAACACATATAATCAAATGAATCCACTCAAAGTGTCTTTAATGATTGCCTCCAGTGTCATTACATTCTGTAGGCTTGTTACTGGATTTCCGGTTAACTTAATGCACGATTTAAACCCTTAGTAACTAGGAATCATTCCAATTTAGCCAGATTGTATTCCATGATGTTGAGGTTTACAAATATTTTCCTCTCCATGGCTATCGAGTTTTGGAGATTAATATCCCATTGGCTGTTGACTGAAAGACACTTATCAGTATTGCTCTTAGTTGACTGAGTGGAAGAGGATGATCTCACAAGCACAAGAGAAGTCGATTTTGATGACATTTCACCAGTGTTTCTCTTCTTTTTGTTTCTTCTGGTCCGCGGCATGCAGGCTCTTCGTGGACGGGGGGCAGACGACGGCGCGGACCCGTGTCCTGCGCCACAAGGGAAGCCCCACCAGTGTTTCTCTGTAAGGGAAGGAAATTATACATATGTAGTTTATTGAGTTTAGTAATATCCAAATACCACCAAATAACATCCTTAGTCTTGGTTTACCAAAATGAACTGATGGTCCTCCCCCAAGATTAAAAATCTGTTGAATGAATACACTGATTTGGAAATATGCCCTTCCCAAACACAGACTGAGAAAAAAAAATTAAAGTAGCCTTTTAATGCCCAAATGCCATACCCTTGGCTTACATTTCTTGGGCATTCCAGTAGGTCTATACTTGGATCCTGTCTGATTCCTATCTAAAGGCACTTCACTTGGAACTTTAAATATCACCAGGAAACCCATATTTTGACCTTAATTACTTGTGAATGCCCCCAAAAGCTCTTATAAAGATGGCTGATGGGCTTCCCTGGTGGCACAGTGGTTAAGAGTCCACCTGCCGATGCAGGGGACGCGGGTTCGTGCCCCAGTCTGGGAAGATCCCACATGCCGCGGAGCGGCTGGGCCCATGAGCCATGGCCGCTGAGCCTGCACGTCCGGAGCCTTTGCTCTGCCAACGGGAGAGGCCACAACAGTGAGAGGCCCGCATACCACACACACACACACAAAAAAAAGATGGCTGAAAAAGCAAATACAAGGGAGGAAGAGGCAAACAGAAACACATGTGGCAGTAGAAGCCAAAGAAGAGAGAAAGTACATATTCTTAAAACAGGAGGTGGTGCTGGGGAGTGGGTGCTTTCTGCTGTACTTTTCAAGTGGGTGAAAAGCTGACCATATCACTTAGTGACTTGGGGCTTTTTATAACATACTTCAGCTGTGGAACCACTGGTCAATATGAGAGAAGTGTGCGGGTAAAAACTCAACATCTGGGGCTCTTTCAAAAGAAAAAGGAATGAGGTGACCTCCCCCTTACTCTTATTTTACTATCTTTCTACTCTCTTAAACACGGCCCCTCCCCAGTCCATGTATTCATCGAGCTTCATCTAATTCCAATTGCTCTTGTACACTTTACCCGAAACAGGGTTTTCCAGAAGACGAACGTGAAGGCGAACAGAAAGCAGCTCACTAGCAGGAACAGGACTCCGTTCATGGCTCCTCTACGGCCTCTTCACTTTTCTTGGGCACCAAAGCACTCAGCTAGCACTTGGGAAGCAGGGAGCTGCTAGCCGCCCAGACCACGGAAGCCGCTGGCCAGCATGCTAAGCGCGCCGCAACGCCTGGTGCGACTGGGAGGCGCGGCAGCGTCCAGCCTTTTATACTGGAGAGGGCTTGTGACCTCACAATTAAGCACACGCAGCGGGGCGCTACTCACAACCTGATGACGTAACACCGGCTTTCAGGAAACCAGGCAACGCCTAGTAACCGCCCACCTGGTTACAGTGTTAGAGACGATGGGAGAGTTTGGGATTTTCGGGAAGCTGAAACATGGTAGAAGTACAGACTCTAAATTGACTGGTTAAATACTAGATTTTAAAAATGCCCCCCCCCATTTTTTTGTTAAGATAAATTTATCTTTGCTGCAACCACTCCATTATTCATTTCAAAAACAAGTTCAAAAACGAAGTAGGGCTTCCCTGGTGGCGCAGTGGTTGAGAGTCTGCCTGCTGATGCAAGGGACACGGGTTCGAGCCCCAGTCCAGGAAGATCCCACATGCTGCGGAGTGGCTCGGCCCGTGAGCCATGGCCGCTGAGCCTGCGCTTCCAGAGCCTGTGCTCCGCAACGGGAGAGGCCACAACAGTGAGAGGCCCGCGTACTGCAAAACAAACAAAGTAGAAATGCTGTAAAAGTAGTTACCTACAAATTGTGAGTCTTGGCCAAATACCTCCTCCTTACCCCCGCTGCTATTTTAGGATTCACTCCAACCCTATTCACACTGGGATAGTTAATGTACATTTGTGTCACTGTACAGTTTAAAAAGTAATTCCAGGGTCATTCCTCCACATAGTTCTCACAATAATTTTGTGCTATAGGTATTTTTAATACTGTGTCTACTTTTGGAAATGCAGAAACAGATTCAGATGTTAAGTAAACTCATTTGAAACTAGCAGCAAAAGCACGACTTGAAGCCACAGAGTTTGAGTCCTGAGATAAACTCTCCCATTCCCTTACCCTCATCCCCGTCCCCAGGACTTCTACCTACACTTGTGAGCCTCAAGTATATACTATTCTCCACCCAAGGAATTGAACAGTATATTTGGATTAGATAATGAGAGGGGATAGATACAGGAACCATTGTACTAGACAAGTTAGAAGCATTCAAGAAATTCAGGTAAATGTACAAAATGGCACTGAACTAAAATGCAGAACTAAAAGCAATAGCCAGGGTAATCTCAAGATGAGTGTCAAAGTGTAATCCACTAACCCTGCTTGGGGAATAACTCAAATCTTCATATAGACAGGAAGGAGAGGAATTACATTTATACATTTTTCATATCAAACTTATTTCCCAATTATGAGTTCAGAGCTTAAAGATTTATTTAACACGTATTTATTGAACACCCACATAAAGGGTGGGCACTGTGCTGTATTCTGGGAATATGACTTTGAGCAAAAATAAAGTCTCGGGGCTTCCCTGGTGGCGCAGTGGTTGAGAGTCTGCCTGCCGATGCAGGGGACATGGGTTCGTGACCCGGTCCGGGAAGATCCCAGATGCCGCGGAGCGGCTGGGCCCGTGAGCCATGGCCACTGAGCCTGCGCATCCGGAGCCTGTGCTCTGCAATGAGAGAGGCCACAATGGTGAGAAGCCCGTGTACCAAAAAAAAAAAAAAGTCTCTGCTCACCTGGAATGTGCACTCTAGTGTGAGACATAGACATTAATCAATCAAATACTCACAGAAATCATGTAAAAGTATTAATGAGATAAGTGATAACAAGAAGTACATGATGACACAGGAGCTTATACTAGGATATGAGATGTAAAGGAGAGTGAAGGTCCTGGCTTTATGGCCTACTCAATTGAATGGATGGGAAATAACCAAGTATGGGGGTGCTGATCATGAATTTGGTGTTGGACATGTTGAGTTTGACTTTGAAACATAAAATAATTGATCTCAGGAAAATAAGTGAAAACATACATTTGGGAGGCATCTGCATATAAATGACAATTGAAGCTCTAGATGTGTAAGAAATTCCCTCATGTCAGTGTAGGGCGTACAAACTGAAAGAGAAGTAAGAATAGAGCATTGAAGGATTTAAATATTTAATAGTTGGGTGATAACACTTCCTTTGGCATGTAATTGTGGTTATATTAACATTTAATTTCTTATTTCATCAAATAAAATTGAGTGAAGCCCAGTAACATTGTCTCTAACAATAGCATTTTGAATTTTGATCTTACTGGTATCCAAGGGAGCACCTCAAAGATTTTGGAAAATATTCCCATCATGCACATTGACTGTTGCTAACATTGACTTTTTCTGGCATTTTTTAAATTGCCATAAAGTATATAAAATATACAACTTAACATTTTAACCAATTTTAAGTGTACAGTTCTGTGGCAGTAGGTACATTCACATTGTTGTGCAGTCATCACCACCATCAATCTCCAAAACTTTTTCATCTTTCCCAACTGAAAATCTGTACTCATTAAACACTAGCTTCCTATTCTCCCCTCCACACATGCCCTGGAAACCACCATTCTACTGTCTGTCTCTATGAATTTGACTATACTACATACCTTATATAAGTGGAATTACACAATATTTGTTGTGTTGTGACTGGTTTATTTCACTTAGCATAATGTCACTTCACTTCATAATGTCTTCAAGGTTCATCCATGTTGTCAGAATTTCCTTCCTTTTAAAGCTGAATAATATTTCACTGCAACAATAACTTAAACAAAAAGAGCTGATTAAAAAGACAAGCAATTCAGTGTGGGCACGGGAGATTCATAAACGTATTGGGAACCCTGGTTTGTTATACTCTGTCGCTTTGTCATCTTCAACATACATCTTCCACCTCATGGTCCAAGTTGTTGCTGAACTGTTCTGTTACCAGACTGGTGGAAAACGTGAAGAAGGACGTGTCTCCTTTCTTTTAAGGACATTTCCCCAAAGCTGCACATGATACTACCACTCTCATTTTACTGGCCAGAATGTAGTCCTTATGAAATTGAAAGTTAATTCTGAATGCATCTCAGTTGTTCAGATTCTTCTACCAAAAATAATGTTTCTTATTAACGTTGAGTGAAGACCCTTATGACTATTTGGAGAATACTGAACTTAGCTGCAGTAACTTCCACTTTGAACCACATTTAACATTTGAACCCTAAGTCTTAAAAACTTTATTTTTTAAGGAGAAAGGAGGGAACTTAACTTTAAAAATATACTATGTGCCTGCCTATTTCGCCAAGTGTTTTCACATAGGCTCTGTGATTTAACCCTTACCACAAACTGATGAGTTGACATTGTTCTTCCCATTTATGAGGAACCCAAGGTTAAGAGGTTAGGTAAACTGCCCCAGGTCACATAACTGGTATATGATGGAGCCAGGATATAAAGCTAGGGCTATCTGGCTCCAAAGCCTGTGATCATTCAACTTCTCTGGATTGTTTTTTACGGGCTATTGTTTTTTTTTGTTTGTTTGTTTGTTTGCAGCACGCGGGCCTCTCACTGCTGTGGCCTCTCCTGTTGCGGAGCACAGGCTCCAGACGCGCAGGCTCAGCAGTCACGGCTCACAGGCCCAGCCGCTCCGTGGCATGTGGGATCTTCCTGGACTGGGGCACGAACCTGTGTCCCCTGCATCGGCAGGCGGACTCTCAACCACTGCGCCACCAGGGAAGCCCAACACTCTCTGTCTTTATTCCCAGCCAAAATTACTGTCTGATAAACTACATTGCTACTGAGAAATCCTTAAAATGAAGCAGTTTTGTATCTTACCCTGGATGGGTGGTGCCTGACAAAGCTGGGAAATATTTATTTCATCCTTGTGTCTGCTTAACCCAACCCCGTTTAACAGTTAGGTACTGATACCTACAATGGGTACAGTCCTCCCTCTCCCTCTTACATTATGATAAGCACCCCACAAATAATTCCCCTCCTTGTGTCCACTTCAAAAGTCCCAGAGCGCCTCGCAACTGAATCCATTCAAATTTTTACTTATTTAATGCAACTGCCACCAGAGACTTTTTTTTTTTTTTTTTTTTTTTTTGCGATATGTGGGCCTCTCACTGTTGTGGCCTCTCCCGTTGCAGAGCACAGGCTCTGGACGCACAGGACCAGTGGCCATGGCCCACAGGCCCAGCCGCTCCGCGGCATGTGGGATCCTCCCGGACCGGGTCACGAACCCACGTCCCCTGCATCGGCAGGCGGACTCTCAACCACTGCACCACCAGGGAAGCCCCAGAGACTTTAAAATCTACATTTTTGTGCTATTTTTAAGTTTAAAACAATCATAAGTCGTATGCAACAGCATAATTATACCACTAAATCAGTGTCCCTTTATAACTTTGGCTTAAGCCTTCAGGTAAAGGATATGTAAAAGGTCAGAGGGCATATAATAACTACTTTCACACTGATTGGGAATACTAAAATAATTCAGAAGGCAATCATCAGGCCAGGGATATTTGCAGTCATTGCTTAGAACTTGGTTTGCAATATTTGCCTTTTGAGGGTCTTTTGTTTCTTCCTGACCTCACTGCTTGAGATTCACAGAAGATGCCAGTAGGTAAAGGGTGATACAAGGTCATGTTCATATCGTCAGAAGTGGGATTCCCTATAGACATGGCAAACAGAGTAAAAACTGTACATATGTAATACTTTCCCCCATAAGTAAGTTTTTGTAAATCAAGCACTATTATAATCATGCCATCTACTTTAAGAATTATAAAATTTAGAGACTGATAGAAATGGGCCCTGAGGCAAAATCAGCTTCCTTACCCCACTTAAATTTTTAGCTTTGTTTCATCTAACCTCACTGTCTTAGCTTTGGCTACTATAACAAAATAGCATAGACTGTGTGGCTTTAAAACAAATTTTGGGGGGACCTTAAAGATGGCAGAGGAGTAAGACGTGGAGATCACCTTCCTCCCCACAAATACATTAAAAATACATCTACATGTGGAAGAAATCCTACAGAACACCTACTGAACACTGGCAGAAGACCTCAGACTTCCCAAAGGCAAGAAAATCCCCATGTACCTGGGTAGGGCGAAAGAAAAAGAAAAACCAGAGTCAAAAGAATAGGGATGGGACCTGCAGCTCTGGGAGGGAGCTGTGAAGGAGGAAGAGTTTCCACACACTAGAAGCCCCTTCACGGGCAGAGACTGCAGGTGGCAGAGGGGGGAAGCTTCGGAGCCATGGAGGAGAGCACAGCAACAGGGGTGCAGAGGGCAAAGCGGAGAGATTCCTGCAGAGAGGATCAGTGCCGACCAGCACTCACCAGCCCGAGAGTCTTGTCTGCTCACCCACTGGGGTGGGTGGGGGCTGGGAGCTGAGGCTCGGGCTTCGGAGGTCAGATCCCAGGGAGAGGACTGGGGTTGGCTGCATGAACACAGCCTGAAGGGGGCTAGTGCACCACAGCTAGCCAGGAGGGAGTCCGGGAAAAAGTCTGGACCTGCCTAAGAGGCAAGAGACCATTGTTTTGGGGTGTGTGAGGAGAGGGGATTCAGAGCGCCACCAAAATGAGCTCAAGAAACGGGTGTGAGCTGCGGCTATCAGTGCAGACAACAGAAACGTGCATGAAACGTGGAGGCTGCTGCTGCAGTCACCAAGAAGCCTGTGTGCAAGCATATGTCACTATCCACATCTTCCCGGGAGCCTGTAGAGCCCGCCACTGCCAGGGTCCCATGATCCAGGGACAACTTCCCTGGGAGAACACATTGTGAGCCTCAGGCTGTTGCAACATCATGTTAACCTCTGCCGCCGCAGGCTCACCCTGCATTGCATACCCCTCACTCTCCCCGGCCTCAGTGAGCCATAGCCCCTGAATCAGCTGCTCCTTTAACCCCCTCCTGTCTGGGCAAAGAAGAGATGCCAGAGGGTGACCTACATGCAGAAGCAGGGCCAAATCCAAAGCTGAACCCCAGGAGCTGTGCGAACAAAGAAGTGAAAGGGAAGTTTCTCCCAGCAGTCTCAGGAGCAACAGATTAAATCTCCACAATCTGCCCTGCATCTGTGGAATACCTGAATAGACAACGAATTGTCCCAAAATTGAGGTGGTGGATTTTGGAAGCAAATGTAGACCAGAGGTTTGCTGTCTGTGACTGATTTGTTTCTGATTTTTATGTTTATATTAGTTTAGTTTTAAGTGCTTGTTATCATTAGTGGATTTGTTTACTGGTTTGGTTGCTCTCTTATTTTTTATTATTTTTAAAAATTTTAATGAATTAATTAATCAATTAATTATTTTTCATTGTTTTTTTCTACCTTTTCTTTTGAGCCATGTGGCTCAAATGGTCTTGGTGCTCTGGCTGAGTGTCGGGCCTGACCCTCTGAGGTGGGAGAGCTGAGTTCAGGACACTGGATGACCAGAGACCTCCCAGCCCCAAATAATATCAGCTGGTGAGAGCTCTCCCAGAGATATCCATCTCAGCTCTAAGACGCAGCACCACCCAACAGTCAGCAAGCTCCAGTGTTGTACATCCCATGCCAAACAACTAGCAAGACAGGAAGACAACCCCACCCATTAGCAGAGAGGCTGCCTAAAATCATAATAAGGTCACAGAAACCCCAAAACACACCACCAGACACAACCCTGCCCACCAGAAAGACAAGACCCACGCCCACCCACCAGAACACAGGCACCAGTCCCCTCCAGCAGGAAGCCTACACAAGCCACTGAACCAACCTTACCCACTGGGGGCAGACACCAAGAACAACAGGAACTAAACACCTGCAGCCTGCCAAAAGGAGACCCCAAACACAGTAAGTTAAACAAAATGAAAAGACAGAGAAGTATGCAGAAGATGAAGGAGTGAGCTAAAACATCCCCCGGACCAAACAAATGAAGAGGAAATAGGCAGTCTACCTGAAAAAGAATCCAGAGAAATGATAGTAAAGATGATCCAAAATCTTGGAAATAGAATGGAGAAAATACAAGAAACATTTAACTAGGACCTAGAAGAACTGAAGAGCAAACAAACAATGATGAAAAACACATTCATGAAATTAAAAATACTGTAGAAGGAATCAATAGAAGAATAACGGAGGCAGAATAACGGATAAGTGACCTGGAAGATAAAATAGTGGAAATAACTACCGCAGAGCAGAATAAAGAAAAAAGAATGAAAGAATTCAGGACAATCGCAGAGACCTCTGGGACAACATTAAAGGCATGAACAGGGCTTCCCTGGTGGCTCAGTGGTTGAGAGTCTGCCTGCTGATGCAGGGCACATGGGTTCGTGCCCCAGTCCGGGAAGATCCCACATGCCGCGGAGTGGCTGGGCCCGTGAGCCATGGCTGCTGAGCCTGCATGTCCAGAGCCTGTGCTCCGCAATGGGAGAGGCCACAACAGTGAGACGCCCGCGTACCACAAAAAAAAAAGGCACCAACATTCGAATTATAGGGGTTCTAGAAGAAGAAGACCAAGAAAAAGGGTCTGAGAAAATATCTGAAGAGATTATAGTAGAAAACTTCCCTAACATGGGAAAGGAAATAGTCAATCAAGTCCAGGAAGCACAGAGAGTCTGATAGAGGAAAAATCCAAGGAGAAACACACCAAGACACATATTAATCAAACTATCAAAAATTAAATACAAAGAAAAAAATCCTAAAAGGAGCAAGGGAAAAGCAACAAATAACATACAAGGGAATCCCCATAAGGTTAACAGCTGAACTTTCAGCAGAAACTCTGCAAGCCAGAAGGGAGCAGCAGCACATATTTAAAGTGATGAAAGGGAAAAACGTACAAATAAAATTACTCTAACAAGCAAGGTTCTCATTCAGATTTCACAGAGAAATTAAAACTGTTATAGATAAGCAAATGCTAAGAGAAATCAGCACCACCAAACCAGCTTTACAACAAATGCTAAAGAAACTGCTTTCAGCAGGAAACATAAGAGGAGGAAAAGACCTACAATAACAAACCCAAAACAATTAAGAAAATGGTAATAAGAATATACATATTGATAATTTCCTTAAATGTAAATGGATTAAATGCTCCAACCAAAAGACATAGACTGGCTGAATGGCTACAAGAAGAAGACCCGTATATAAGCTGTCTACAAGAGACCCATTTCAGACCTAGGGACACACACAGACTGAAAGTGAGGGGCTGGAAAAAGATATTCCATGCAAATGGAAATCAAAAGAAAGCTGCAGTAGCAATTCTCATATCAGACAAAATAGACTTTAAAATAACGACTATTACAAGAGACAAAGAAGGACACTATATAATGATCAAGGGATCAATCCATGAAGAAGATATAACAATTGTAAATATTTATGCACCCAACATAGGAGCACATCAATAGATAAGGCAAATACTAACAGCCATAAAAGGGGAAATCGACAGTAACACAATCATAGTAAGGGACTTTAACATCCCACTTTAACCAATGGACAGATCATCCAAAATGAACATAAATAAGGAAACACAAGCTTTAAATGAAACATTAAATGTAATGAGCTTAATCGATATTTATGGGACATTCCATCCCAAAACAACAGAGTACACTTTCTTCTCAAGTGCTCATGGAACATTTGCCAGGATAGATCATATCTTGGGTCACAAATCAAGCCTTGGTAAATTTAAGTAAATTGAAATCATATCAAGTATCTTTTCCGATCACAATGTTATGAGACTAGATATCCATTACAGGAAAAAAACTGTAAAAAATACAAACACATGGAAGTTAAACAACATGCTATTAAACAACCAAGACATCACTGAAGAAATCAAAGAGGAAATAAAAAAATACCTAGAAACAAATGAAAATGAATACATGATGACCCAAAACCTATAGGATGCAGCAAAAGCAGTTCTAAGAGGGAAGTTTATAGCAATACAATTCTATCTCAAGAAACAAGAAAAATCTCAAATAAACAACCTAACCCTGCATGTAAACCAATTAGAGAAAGAAGAACAAAAAAACCCCAAAGTTAGCAGAAGGAAAGAAATCATAAAGATCAGATCAGAAATGAATGAAAAAGAAATGAAGGAAACAACAGCAAAGATGAATAAAACTAAAAGCTGGTTCTTTGAGAAGATAAACAAAATTGATAAACCACTATCCAGACTCATCAAGAAAAAAGGGAGAAGAATCAAATCAACAGAATTAGAAATGAAAAAGGAGAAGTAACAACTGACCCTGCAGAAATACAAAGAATCATGAGGGATTACTACAAGCAATTTTATGCCAATAAAATGGACAACCTGGAAGAAATGGACAAATTCTTAGAAAAGCACAACCTTCCAAGACTGAACCAGGAAGAAAGAGAAAATAAAAACAGACCAATCACAAGCATTGAAATTGAGACTGTGATTAAAAATCTTCCAACAAACAAAAGCCCAGGACCAGATGGCTTCACAGGCAATTCTATCACACATTTAGAGAAGAGTTAACACCTATCTTTCTCAAGCTCTTCCAAAATATAGCAGAGGGAGGCACACTCTCAAACTCATTCTACAAGGCCACCATCATCCTGATACCAAAACCAGACAAAGATGTCACAAAAAAAAGAAAACTACAGGCCAATATCACTGATGAACATAGATGCAAAAATCCTCAACAAAATACTAGCAAACAGAATCCAACAGCACATTAAAGGATCATAAACCATGATCAAACAGGGTTTATCCCAGAAATGCAAGGATTCTTCAACATATGCAAATCAATCAATGTGATACACCATATTAACACACTGAAAGATAAAAACCATATGATAATCTCAATAGATGCAGAAAAAGCTTTTGACAAAATTCAACACCCATTTATGATAAAAACTCTCCAGAAACTAGGCATAGAGGGAACTTATCTCAACATAACAAAGGCCATATATGACAAACCCACAGCCAACATCATTCTCAATGGTGAAAAATCGAAAGCATTTCTACTAAGATCAGGAAGAAGACAAGGTTGTCCACTCTCATCATTATTAATCAACATAGTTTTGGAAGTTTTAGTCACAGCAATTAGAGAAGAAAAAGAAATAAAAGGAATCCAAATCAGAAAAGAAGAAGTAAAACTGTCACTGTTTGCTGCTGACATGATACTATACCTAGAGAATCCTAAAGATGCTACCAGAAAACTACTAGAGCTAATCAATGAATTTGGTAAAGTAGCAGGATACAAAATTAACACACAGAAATCTCTTGCATTCCTATGAACTAATGATGAAAAATCTGACAGAGAAATCAAGGAAACACTCCAATTTACCATTGCAAAAAAAGAACAAAATACCTAAGAATAAACCTGCTTAAGGAGACAAAAGACCTCTATGCAGAAAACTATAAGACACTGATGAAAGGCATTAAAGACAATACAGACAGATAGAGAGATATACCATGTTCTTGGATTGGAAGAATCAACATTGTGAAAATGACTCTACTACCCAAAGCAATCTACAGATTCAGTGCAATCCCTATCAAACTACCAATGGCATTTTTCACAGAACTAGAACAAAAAATTTTACCATTTGTATGGAAACAGAAAAGACCCCGAATAGCCAAAGCAATCTTGAGAAAGAAAAACGGAGCTAGAGGAATCAGGGTCCCTGATTTCAGACTATACTACCAAGCTACAGTAATCAAGACAGTATGGTACAGGCACAAAAACAGAAAGATAGATCAATGGAACAGGATAGAAAGCCCAGAGATAAACCCACGCACATATGGTCACCTTATCTTTGATAAAGGGGGCAAGAATATGCATGGAGAAAAGACAGCCTCTTCAATAAGTGGTGCTCAGAAAACTGGACAGCTACGTGTAAAAGAATGAAATTAGATCACTTCTCAACACCATACACAAAAATAAACTCAAAATGGGTTAAAGACCTAAATGTAAGGCCAGACACTGTAAAACTCTTAGAGGAAAACTTAGGAAGAACACTCTTTGACATAAATCACCTTAAGATCCTTCTTGACCCACCTCCTAGAGAAATGGAAATAAAAAGAAAAATAAACAAATGGGACCTAATGAAACTTAAAAGCTTTTGCACAGTAAAGGAAACCATAAACAAGAGGAAAAGACAACCCCCAGAATGGGAGAAACTATTGCAAACGAAGCAACAGACAAAGGATTAATCTCCAAAACATAGAAGCAGTTCATGCAGCTCAATATCAAAAAATCAACCAACTCAACCCAAAAAATGGGCAGAAGATCTAAATAGACATTTCTCCAAAGATTATACAGATTGCCAATAAATACATGAAAGGATGCTCAACATCATTAATCATTAGAGAAATGCAAATCAAAACTACAATGAGGTATCACCTCACACTGGTCAGAAGGGCCATCATCAGAAATCTACAAACAGGCAGAAATGGAGACACAGATGAAGAGAACAAACGTATGGGCACCAAGGGGGGAAGTTGTGGGAGGCGGGGGTGGAGTGGTGGTGTGATGAATTGGGAGATTGGGATTGACATATATACACTAATATGTATAAAATGGATAACTAATAAGAACCTGATGTATAAAAGAAAAAATTCAAAAATTCAAAAAAGTATCTACAAACAACAAATGCTGGAGAGGGTGTGGAGAAAAGGGAACCCTCTTGCATTGCTGGTGGGAATGTAAATTGATACAGCCACTATGGAGAACAGTATGGAGGTTCCTTAAAATCTAAAAATATAACTACCATACGACTCAGAAATACCAGTACTGGGCATATACCCTCAGAAGACCATAATTCAAAAAGAGTCATGTACGACAATGTTCATTGCAGCACTATTTACCATAGCCAGGACATGGAAGCAACCTAGGTGTCCATCAACAGATGAATGGATAAAGAAGATGTGGTACATATATAAAATGGAATATTACTAAGCCATAATAAGAAACGAAATCGAGTTATTTGTAGTGGGGTGGATGGACCTAGAGTCTGTCATACAGAGTGAAGTAAGTCAGAAAGAGAAAAACAAATACTGTATGATAACACATATATATGGAATCTAAAAAAAAATGGTTCTGATGAAGCTAGGGGCAGGACAGGAATAAGGACACAGATGTGCAGAATGGACTTGAGGACATGGGGAGGGGGAAGGGTAAGCTGGGACGAAGTGAGAGAGTGGCATGGACATATATACACTACCAAATGTAAAATAGATAGCTAGTGGGAAGCAGCTGCTTCACACGGGGAGATCAGCTCGGTGCTTTGTGACCACCTAGCCATGTGGGATAGGGAGGGTAGGAGGGAGATGCAAGAGGGAGGAGATATGGGGATATATGTATACATATAGCTGATTCACTTTGTTATACATCAGAGACTAACACAACATTGTAAAGCAATTATACTCCAATAAAGATGTTTATAAAAAACAAAACAAAAAAATTGTTTTCTCATGGTTCTGGAGGCTGGGAAGTCCGAGGTCAAGGTGCTGGCTGATTCTGTTCCAGATGAGAGCTCTCTTCCTGGTTTGCAGAGAGCAGACTTCTTTTTGTATCCTCATGATGAGGGTTGGAGGGCAGGGGTCACAGAGGGATAGAGAGAGAGAGAGAGAGAGAGAGAGAGAGAGAGAGAGAGAGAGAGAGAGAGGGAGAAGGAGAGGAGAGGGAGACTGAGTGGGGAGGTGGGGGGTAAGAGAGAGAAAGAGAGAGCATGCATGCATGCATGTGAAAGAGAGGTGGCAGGGGAGCATTCTGATCTCTTATTATTGTATTTTATTTTTTTACAACTTTATTGGAGTATAATTGCTTCACAATGATGTATTAGTTTCTGCTTTATAACAAAGTGAATCAGTTATACATATACATCTGTTCCCATATCCCTTCCCTCTTGCGTCTCCCTCCCTCTCACCCTCCCTATCCCTCCCCTCCAGTCGGTCACAATGCACAGAGCTGATCTCCCTGTGCTATGCCCCACTAATCCTATCATAAGAACCCCACCCTTTTGACCTCATCTAAACCTAATTACCTCCCAAAGGTTCATTTCCAAATACCATCACAGTGGGAGTTAGGGATTCAATGCACGAATTCTGGAAGGACACAAACATTTAGTCCATAGCACTCACTGAGTTCCGTTGCTCAGGGTTCCAGCCCTGAACCCTTTGCTCATATTGCTTCAGATAGTAAGGGACTGTGGACCTAAACAAACATATACGGGTGCCCAAGCCTCCTACCCCAGCTCTTCAGGTTCAAGTGCTGCTCTAACCCCAAGATAAAGATCTGTTGTTAACAACACTCCTCTCAAAGCCTCATAGCCTCAGGAGGAGATTGTCTTTCCATGTCCCTCCCTTTTTGAAACAAATAAACAAAAACAGCAAAAGAAATATTATAAATGCAAATTTATACCATGATTACATATTCCTATTGTAATTTTTGCTACAAGACTTTTTCTGTCCTTAAGGCCTATTTTTATTTAAAATTGTAATTTCCAACGAACACTTAAACTTATTGATTTGCTACTTGGAAAGGTCTCCCAATTTCTAACAGGCTTCTTTTTGGATGTTGTTTGTTGGAATACGTCAAGATGGTTTCCCATTGTACTTAAATTTAAGGATCTGTAAGTAATGCACAGAAGTCTCTTGGTCTCAAAATCATCTTTGCAACTGTACATAGATGATTATACCAACCATATAATCTTTCAATATGCCATACCACACTAAAGATGCACATTCATTACATGTGTAATCTGTGTGTATTAAATTATTTAGATGTCTATCAACTGTTAGCATACAAAATAAAGGAAATGTTGTGACCAAAGCAATAATATTCTAATTTGATAAATCACTTTTCTTAGTCCTCTATAGTTAATTCTGTGGCACTATTGCATTTTATCTTTCTCTAAAATTTTATCTAACTGATTTGCTTCATATTCATCAGAAATTCTTGGCTACTTCTGCCCTCAATACATTGAGATAAATTTACCTATTACCTGATTTTTGCCTCATGGTATCCATCTAGGCTCCTATTGCCTCTGAGAAATGACTCATATTTTGAAAAATGACACATAACAGGGTTGCAGTTAAGTAATGAGCAGAAGTGGGTAGAGTTGCGGGTGAATTGATAACATAGGAAAAATACAAAAGAACTGCCTGGCTTTAGTAATTCTTTTCCTTGGGAAATAAAACTCTACATTTACCTTTTTGGAGAAAGACATCTCGTCACTTAATCCCATTACTTATGATGGAGTATAGCACAAGATCATTTTGAGGCTTAAGTGAGAATGCCGGGGAAGAAGCTGCATGATGGCCACATGCTCCATAGGGGGTTATTAAAATACAGGCGACTACAGAAGGGTAATTTTGCTTTCTACTTTGTATGTTTATTATATATTTTATATATAGTGTGTATATCTATATTATTTGCTTTTTATGACTAGCATATACTACATTTATGATTGGAAAAATAATAGTTTCATTTTTGAACAACTAAATAAAGATGAGAATATTACAAGAAAAAAAATAAATAAAATGCAGGTGACTATCTTGTTGTACAAGCACCTGATTATGCTGCTTCTAGCGAGCTCATGGCTTATTTTTGTTGCAGAATTACAAGGTAATATTCATTTGTCAAAAAATATTTTCCCTCACTAATATCATCTATAAAATCATAACTAAAAAACAGCAGATGTGTCTCATTTTCCCCAGCTGCATGTGCTATCTTAGCAAGCAATCGCTTGAAAGATTTCTGTGTGCAATGACTCCAATGAGGAAATTCTGAGCAGAGGCAAGATAGTTTAATGGTCACTTCCCTACAGTGCCCTCTGAAAGGCATCAGGGGTCTCTTGAGCAACTAAGATAGTATTCATTCATGCCTCAAAACCATCGATACCATCACTAATAGCCTGAAAGCAGTTTTGGCATCATGTCAACCAAAACAGCCACATGGGGGCCTGGCTCATCCCCTTCCTTGATGGCAGATAGGGCTAGCCTTAAGCATACAGACCAGGACAAAGATGTATACCTAATCAGCCCATGTATAAAAAGAAGTGCTCTCTATATTAAAATTGTGAGCACCTAGCTACACTTTTGAGCTGGTCCAAAATTAGTTGGCATTCCACTGACACCGTTCAAGCTTCTGAAATACAGAGATTTAGGTATCCATTCTAGACATATGTTAATCATCTTGGAACAGTACTCACTCAGTGAGAGAACAAGCCAAGCTGGTCTGGAAACAATCACAGTCTGCCTTACATCAGAGAACTCCCAGATGTTTGCCTGCTGCAGGCTTCCCTGGCAGGTGTTACCATAAAAAGGGAGTTCCAGCCAGGGTGCTGTCAGCACTGAAAAGGCATGTCATACACCTTTTCACAGTGGTGGAGAAATCAGCCATTTCCTCCAGATTGGAAATCAGGACCATATGGCATTTATTTTTAAAGGATGTCACTGAGGTATCTTTCAAGGTTACCAAATGATTCCCCCACCTCCCTTTTGATAATAGAAAGTTGCTAATTCTATCACCTGTGAAGTCTGAAGGTAAAAGTTTTCTTTCTGAGGTTCGTATTTGTTAAATTCCACTGTGTATAACAAAGCTCAGTGCTCATGGATCTTACGGGTAGGACTGCTTGAGGCTTTGGTCAAAATATAAAGGAGGAAAGTGATTTTTAAGACAAAGAAAACACAGATGGGAAGCCAAAGAAAGATTCCTTCTCTCACATTAAGCTTTTCATTTCAAGTCTCTATTTTCATTTCATGTCCCCCACTTAGTAGTAACATGCTAGTGATTCTAAGAGCAGGCTGGAGCAGGGGTGCATCTCAAAGGAATAGCAAACCTCCTGGTGTTTGCTTATTACACATCGTGGTACACATGTGAGTATGTACACACACACACACACACACACACACACACACCAGTGGACTACAAACTCAAACACTGTGCCTGCAAAAAATTTAAAATTCTCAACCGTAGGGACAAGATTAAGCTAAGAAATCTGTAATCAGTATAAGATGGTGTTTCTCAGTGAAGTCCTTGAACTGCTTGCATTAGAATGTCCTGGGGTGCTTGTCAAAAGATATCCAAATCTGGGTATCCACATACTGATATCTATATTACTGATAGTCTGGATCAGTAAGCTCCTGATGCTCTGGGGTGAGGCCCATGGATCCTCAGTGACTGCAGGCTCACTTGCAGTATAAGCATCACCGCCCTAGGACAACCTAAATGCTGTTTCATTCAAGTGAATTTAGGACCCCAGTTTGGTCTTTAAATTCACCTCTTATCTCCTCTATTTTACCGAAAGAACCCAAGACCTTTCTCGGAAATTAACTCACTTAGGGTACCCCCAAGGATTCTAAAGGGGCTACAGTTCAGAAATAAGTCTTCCAGTACAGTTCCACTGTGGAATAAGACCTAAAGCAACTCTGAGAAAAAGTGAAAGCAACCCTAGGGACTGTAGGGGCTAGAAGAGGTCTGCTTTTTAAAACTAATTGGCCCCTAAAGCATGAAATCCTAGTGCTTTTAAAGGGGCTTAGCATGCACCCCTATGTTCACAGCAACACTATTCACAATAGTCAAGACATGGAAACAACTTAAATGTCCACTGACAGACAAAGAAGATCTAGTACACGTACACACACACACACACACACACACACACACAGGGATATTACTCAGCCATCAAAAAGAATGAAATAATTCCATCTTCAGCTACATGGATGGGCCTAGAGATTATCATACTAAGTGAAGTAAGTCAGAAAGAGAAGGATAAATACCATATGATATCACTTATATATGGAGTCTAAAAAATGATACAAATGAACATATCTACAAAACAAAAACAGACTCACAGACACAGAGAACAGATTTGTAGTTGCCAATGGGGATGGAAGTGGGGGAGGGATGGAGTGGGAGTTTGGGGTTAGCAGGTGCAAACTATTATATAGAGAATGGATAAACAACAAGATCTGACTGTGTAGCACAGGGAACTATATTCAATGTTCTGTGATAAACCATGATGGAAAAGAACATGAAAAAGAATATATATGTATGTGTGTGTGTGTGTGTGTGTGTGTGTATATATATATATATATGTATATATATATATAAAAAACTGAATCACTTTGCTGTATACCGGAAACTAACACAACATTGTAAATCAACTATACTTTAATTAAAAAGGAGGGCTTAGCAATTTTTAGCTGGAAGAAGAAACTCTTCTCCCCGAAATTCAAGCTGAAAATTTCAAAGACATCTTATTCTTCTTCTTTGAGCCATTGGCTCCTGTATTTCAAGAGCCACTCCTACCTCCACACACACAACTTCCTTATTCCATTTTTTAAATATTTCTTTCATATGTCTTTCTCTTCAGCTTTACTTCTAAAGACCACAGTTTTAATGTCCATCATTTTATGGCTGGATTATTACAAGACCTCCTAACTGCTCCCTTTATTTTTATATCACTCTTTCCCACAATTCTTATGCACTGCCACCAGACAAGACTGGCAAAAACACAAACCTGCTCAAAGACTTCTGATGATTCCCCATTTCCTAAAAGAGCAGTCTAGACACATTTGTATCTCATAGTCATGAAGTACGTCACAAATTTTCCCTTTTCCTTCTGCCAAGGTAAATTGTCCTCATTTTTTCGTTTGGCGCCAGTCTATCTATGTGAAAAGACAAATAATCATACCAAGCAGTACATATCCTTCCTCCTTAATTAGGTTTAAACTCCTTAAGGGCTGAGAGGAAGTCTTTGCAATCCTCTCAAAACCAAACATATTGCTCAAGTATTTGTTAAATAAATCAAAGGCTGAACGATACTGGATTAAGCCACCAACAGCCAATCTCACCTCCTGACCTGAGGTACCACTGGGCAGTTTGTGAATTTTCTGTGTGCTGAGCAAGGGTAGAAGTTCAATCCTGTTAATTTCCTCATCACTTACTCTTCTACTGGAGGAAATTGGTCCCAGAAGTTTGGGACTTTTCCCCCACACATGCAAAAACCAAACAGTTCTGCAAGAAGGATTTATGTTGGGAAAAAGATACAAATTCTTTGTCTAGCTGGTTCCTCCTAAGAGTTCCAAATTCCAATGTGTGAAAAAGATTCCGATCTTTACCACAGTGGAAAGTCTGTGATGTGAGAAATACTTGAAGAAATTTTCCATCTCAGATCAATGACAAAGTAGACCATACACAGCTTTTAGTGGCTACAGATGCTACTGATTTAAAGCATTGTAATAATTCCTTCAAAGGCAGTTAAGACCAACCATGTCAAGCAATGTTTTGGTGCTAGCGTGAGTGAAACCAACTCAAATGCCAAGTTTGGCTGAGTAGCAGAATTGCACATGTTGTTTAAAGATATTGCTGTATTTGTCAGAAAAAAACTTGTGTCAAAATATATTTTATGGCATCATTATAATTATAATTATTATAAATTGTGATCAGAGACCTGGAAAAAAGAGTTATGTATACAATTTTTATGTATGATTAAAAATCAGAATTTGTCTATTTACACTTACTAGATTATCTCCAATACACACACACAGACACACACACACACACACAGAATTTGCTTAGCACTTAAATTAAAAAATGTTTTTAGGGCTTCCCTGTTGGTGCAGTGGTTGAGAGTCCACCTGCCATTGCAGGGGACACGGGTTCGTGCCCCGGTCCGGGAAGATCCCACATGCCGCAGAGCAGCTGGGCCCGTGAGCCATGGCCGCTGAGCCTGCGCGTCCGGAGCCTGTGCTCTGCGGCGAGAGAGGCCACAGCAGTGAGAGGCCCGCGTACTGCAAAAAAAAAAAAAAAAAAAAAAGAAAATGTTTTAAAATTGAAATTAAAGCTAAATTAAATTAAAATTAAAAAAATTGTTTTGCATTTAAAAATTGCAGTTGAAGTATAAATGAGGATAACCCTGCGACAAATCACATATTACAAATTTAGGGGCAGATTGGGTTTTAAAATGTGATGTTTAGAATGCTAAACTTTAATATTATACATATTCTGACTTGACTGTCACACTTCTAAATTTATCTTTTGAATATTTGTACCCAAGAAAATGATTTCTCTTATGAAGTTTTAAGCAGATTAAATAGTATTTAAGATAAATACTGTTATTTTGAAAATATTTTCAAAACTATGTTTGAATTTCACAAATTCTCCCAGAATAATCAGAAAAAATTAAATATTTGTAATATCTTTTTTAAAAATTCACTAATTCCTCAATTAAGCCATAATTTCCTTTAAAGCCCTTTGAAGAACAGTGGTTGAACTTGGCAGTTACACCAATGAGCATCCAGATGCTGCCATTTCCTGGATTTACTTTTACATGACAGTTTGTATTTAGTGTCTTGTTACCCTAACTTTAATTAGGATAAGCTCAAGGGGAAAAAAATGTTTTTGGACAGAGGTTGTTTCCAGTGGATACTTCAGAAGCATGAGGAAGGTGATTGCAATTAGGGGAACATCTTTCAAAATGCTACACAATGGAATAAAACATAATAAAAGATCTGCAAGAGTCCTTTGGACTCACAAGTCTAACCCCTGTATCTTATACCTGGGGAAAATAAGTCCAGAGAAGTGAAGTGAATCATCTTGTGGTCAGCCTCCAAGGCAGGATTAGTTGTCCCTTCCACTATCTCATGTTTTCTCTTGAGGATAAATTTCTAATTCCAGGTTTGATTTGCTGGATGAACTCAGGTACTTGCTAAGCTAAATTTATAAAATAACAGAATATTGGTCTCAGATGGGCACAATAATGTTTTCTCAACTGTTAAAAATACAAAGGAATTTAAAAGCCCGAGGGTAGAGCTTAAGTCTAAAATTTCCAGTCTCAGCTCTTTGACTAGTTTAAATTTTACAGCAATTTCTGAAATGCACCTTTTCCCCATTACAACCATGCCACCAAATGAGCAGTCCAGTTTGTTGTCCATAACTACAACTTACAAGGTAACTAAGAGGGTCAGTTTTGTCTTGCCAGAGGGCTCAGAGCAGGGGTCTTCTAATAGCTTACACTGGGTTTAATTTACAGTAACATAATTTATAAAATGGCATACAGAAAATTTTAAATGAACATTGCTAAAGAAAGGATCAGCCACATCCTTGGTGCCTTTGCATTCAAGCATTGTTCCCAAGGCTTTCTTCTAAAGCCAACTCTGCCTCTCCTGACACCTTCACCAACTGACCCGCCATAACAAAGCTGCTGAAGAGTGAGAAGATATGGCTGCTTGCACCACCATGCCTCGCTGGTTTCAAACCCTTCACACCTTTGTCTCTGGTAAACCCAGAAAGGATGCACTGCTGAGAGAAAGCAAAAGAAAACGTCAATCACCTGAAGGATGACTGGGACAATAAGCCTAAGCCAAGTAGCGAGCAGGAAGTGGAATGAGTTTGCCTTTCATCTATGGTGCATACCACAAGGATGCCTGCTGTTTCATTAGAGTAATTTTTTTATTGTGATAAAATTTACATCACATAAAATTAATCATTCTAAAATGTACAATTCAGTGGCACATACTACATTCCAAATGCTGTACAACCATGACCTCCATCTATTCATCACTCCTATAGAAAACCCCACACCCATTAAACAGTCACACCCAGTTACTCCCTTCCACCATCTCCAGAAACCTTCAGTTCATTTCCTGTCTCCTATGGATCTATCTATCCTGGACACTTCATATAAATAGAATCAAATAATATGAGACCTTTTGTATCTGGTTCCTTTCACTTAGCCTAGTGTTCTGGGGTCCATTCATACTATAACATGTATCAGCTCTTTTTTATTGCTGAATGATATTCCATTGTATGGATATACCACATTTTGTTCATTTATCATTTGATGAAATTTGGGGTTATTTCCACTTTGAGGCTACTGTGAATAGTGCTGCTGTGAACATTTATGTGTAAGTTTTTGTTTGAATACCTGTTTTCAATTATTTTGAATATTTACCTAGGAGTGGAATTGCTGGGTCATATGGTAATTTTATGTTTAACTTTTTGAGGAATCATCAGTCTGTTTTACAAAGTTGCTGCACCATTTTACATCCCCACAAGCAATATACAAGAGTTCCAATTGCTCCACATCCTTGCCAACACTTGTTATATTCAATTTTGTTTATTATAGTCATCCTACTGGATGTACAGTGACACCTCCTGGTTTTGACTTGCATTTCCCTAATACTAATGATCTTGAGAATCTTTTCATGTGATTTTTCATCATTTGCATATCTTCTTTGAAGAAATGTCTATTCAAGTACTTTGTTCATTGTTTAATTGGATTGTATGTCCTTTTGTTGTTAGAAGTCATTATTATACTCTCTATAATAGGCCATACCAGAAATATTATTTGCAAATATTTTCTTTCATTCCATATGTTGTCTTTTCACTTTTGTAATAGTATCCTTTGAAGCACATTTTTTTTTAATTTTGATGAAGTCCAATTTGTCTTTTTTTTTCTTTCTGTTGCTTGTGCTTTTGTCATCATATCTAAGAAATGATTATCAATTCAAAGGATATGAAGATTCATCCCTATGTTTTCTTCTAAGAATTTTATAGTTTTAGCTTTTTACATTTAGATCCTTGATCCATTTTGAGTTAATTTTTGTATATGGTGTAAGGTAGGGGTCTGCTTCTCGCTTTGCATGTGGATATCAAGGTATCCCTGCACCATTTGTTGAAAAAACTATTTTCCCCATTGAATGGTCTTAGCCCCCTTGTTGAAAATCAATTGTCCATAGATGTATGTGATTATTTCTGGACTCTCAGTTCCACTCCATTTTATCCATATGTCTTCTGTTGTGTCAGTATCACACTTTTCTGATTACTGTAGATTTGGAGTAACTTTTGAAACCAGGAAGTGTGAGTCCTCCAAATTTGTTTCTCTTTTTCAAGACTGCTTTGTCTATTTTGGGTTCCTTGCAATCCCATATGAATTTTATGATCAGTTTGTTCATTTCTGTGAAAATTATCATTGAGAATTTGATAGAGATTGCACTGAATCTGTAGATCATCTTGGGTAGTGTTGCCATCTTAACAATATTAAATCTTTGAATAAATGAAAATAGATGACTTTCTATTGGTTTAGGCCTTCTTTAGTTTTTTTCAGCAATGTTTTGTAGTTTTCAGTTAACAAGTCTTACACTTCCCTAGTTCAATTTATTATCCCCAGTATTTTATTCTTTTTGATGCTAATATAAATGAAGTTTCTTATAAACTTCATTTGGAAGAAGTTTGGAATGTTCATTGCTAGTGTATAGAAATAAAACTATATTTTATGAAATAAAACTATTTTTTTTGTATGTTGAACTTGTATTCTGCAAATATGCTGTATTCATTTATTAGCCATAAGTGTTCTCTTGGTGTGTGTGGATGTTTTAGTATTGCTATATATGAGATCATGTCATCTGCAAAGAGAGATAATTTTAATTCTTCCTTTCCAATTTGGATGCATTTAATTTTTTTATTGCCTAATTGCTCTAGTTAGCACTTCAGTACAATATTCAATAGAAGTGGTGAAAGGGGGCATTGTTGTCTCAGTCTTGATCTTAGAAGAAAAATTTTTAGTTTTCATCATTGAGTATGGTTGTCAGCTATGGGTTTTTCATAAATTATCCTTTATCATACTGAGGAAGTTCTCTTCTATTCCTAATTTGATTTCTATCATGAGAGTATTGGATTTCTCAAATGCCTTTTCTGCATCACTTGAGATGATCATGTGATTTGTTTCCTTCATTTTGTTAATATAGCATATTACTTTATTTTTGTATATTGAACTACCCTTGGATTCCTGGGATAAATCTCACTTTTTCATGCTGCATAATCTACTTAATATGCTGCTGAATTTAGTTTGCTGGTATTTTGTTGAGGGTTTTTACATCTATATTTACAGGAGATATAGGGCTATATTTTTCTTGTGATGTTTTTATATGGATTTGGTACAGGGTAACTCATAGATCTGATAAAGGGTTAATATCTAAAATAGATAAGAAACATACAGTTCAGGACCAAAGTACAAATAAGCTGAATAGACTTCTTTCCGAAGAATACATACACATGGCCAACAGGTATAAGAAAAGATGCTCATTGTCACTAATCACTGGGGAAATGCAAATTAAAACATCAGTGAGATGTTACCTATACCTTTTAAGATGACTATTATCAAGATGGCAAAATATAACAAGTGTTGGTGAGAGTGTGGTACCTTTTGTGCATTTTTTATTTCAAATATTGCACTTTTCAACTCTAGAACTTCTATTTGGTTTCTTTTTAAAATAATTTCTGTTAATAGTATCCCTTTGTTGAAATATCATTGTCATACTTGGTTTAATTATTTAGACATGATTTATTTTGGTTCTTTGAATATATTCATAGTAGATGATTTAAAGTTTTTGTATAGCAAGGTCAACATCTGGACCTCCTCAGGGATAGTTTCTATTACCTGCTTTTTTCTTTCCTGTGTATGGAACCTATTCTCCTGTTTCTAGTGTATCTCACAATTCTTTGTTGAAAACTAGACCTTTCAGATAACGTGGCAACTCTTGAAATAAGATCTCACTCTCTCTCACGTTTTGTTGTTACTACTCTGTTTTTGTTGTTTTTGCTGTTCTTTATTTAATGACTTTCCTGGGCTAATCCTGTAAAGTCTGTATTCTTTGTTGTATGTGAGTGTGTGGCCAGTGTTAAGTTTTGTTTTGTTAGTTTACTGGTCAACTAATGATTGAGCTAAGACTTCCTTAAAAGCTTGGATCCAGTAAGTCTCCCAGAATTTGCCAAGCGGTTCTGTGTATATTGGATCATGTCTTCAACACTCAGTCAGGTAGTTTACAAGTCTGCATATCCTGCTTGTACAAGGCCTCAAAACCAGCCAATGATGAAAGACTGGCTTCCTCTCAGGTATTTCCTGAGCATACACACAGCTCTGCATGTGCACGGGGCCTTTTAGATTACCTGGGAATATTTCACAGCTTTTCAAATTTCCCTATAAATGTCTTTTTTCCCCACATTATTTTAAAAAAGTTTTTTGGTCTGCCTCTTCTTGGCTCCAACTGTTATTCCTGCCTCAGGCAACTGAGATGTTAAACAATTGCCACTGATTGTTTTTGACAAATGACCTGGGGATAGGGCTGTTCTGCAAAGCGAGTGCTGAGTCCGGTCCTAATAATGATAATACACTTGGAGTGGGGCTTTTTCAGGGAGCTGTGAGACAGGTCATATAGTGTCAAAGCTCTAGAAATGGGAATGCTCCAGGGATGGGACTTTTTGAGGAACTTTATACACAGTCTCCTCCTTCCTGTAACTGCAAGGGGGCTCATTTTCATAGTGACTAATATTTGTGAGGCTTCTGACTTTCAAGGCTACTGCAGAGCTGCAAAGAGGGAGATGGGGAGTAGATTAAACTACAAGACCATAAACCCTGCTTTCCTTACCAACATTCAGCAGTTTTTCTTAAAATAAATGATCCTCAGATTGTTGAAAGACTTTGGTTCATTTCCAGAGTTGATTTTGAAAAAGTTAATTTTGATGACTTTGACAGTGTTTTTGCTGTTTTTATAGAGGGGCACATTTACAGAGGTCTTTACTCTACCATCCAGAAGTTGTACAGTGGTTCACATTTGTGGCAATTATTATTCAGTGTTCTTGTGTGACTTGACTCTTCCAAACTCTGGTAGTAAGCTTTATCTTTTTGTCTCTACACCAGATCAAAAAGAGAAGATATTAATGTATTTAGAATATTAAATATAATCCAAGAATGGTAGCAAAGTTACTAATGGGACAGTCTTATGGAAGATCTCTCTCTCACATACCTGCTAAATACTATCCTCTCTCTACTGAAATGATGCTGCCAATGCAACACAAAGCTTGTTAATATAGTAACGTGATGAATCTACACCTGTTTATCTGCATTTCCAGATCCAGTCTCTTCATGATAAATAGAACATAGCTGTCAGGAAAAGGGGTAAACTTAATTGGTCTAACAGGAATAGAACCCAACATTGGCCTCCATTGCATGATGGTCTGAGTTAATTAACTCTGTGATGTTAGAGTACACTCTGTTATTCTTGCAAGGATGGAACATGCATGAAAGAAAAAATAATCTTTGTTTGGACAGGGTTTCAACCTCCCTTAACAAATATTTGACTAAATCCTTGGGTTTCTTTCACATAGTTATCTTCTGATAAAAGAGCTAACAAAGAGAGAAGCAAACCCACTTACCAAATAATTGGCTATTGGAAAACTGAGAATTGATATTAAGAAAGCTACATACATTTTCGGGGATCACTCATTTGACAGATATCACCTAAAGGAATAAACTGGCATACTATTCCAGTTTCTTATAAACAAGAGGGAAAATTGCTTTTGTAATTAGATATTTACAAGTACAGAGTCCTTTTAACTAAATTGCCTTTCAATCTTGCCAATTTGGGGAAAAATGCCTCTTCTTTGGCTTAATAATGAAACAGAAGTAGAAATGGGTCAATAAATCTCATTTGCACTTAGCTATAGTTGTTGGAGCAGTTTTATTCTTCTTACATCAGGATTGCAAAAGTGGTTAAGGTATGCTCTACACAAAATAATCCCTTACCTACACACTCCTGTTATATCTCAGAACAGCCTACATAATTGGAAATATAGAAATAGTGGCGCATATGTGCCATGGGGAAATTTAGAGACACATTGAGCAACGAACTATGGCATGCTATAAAGCAGCACATCTCAAACTTTCATATGCATGCAAATCACTTGGGGGAAATTGTCAAAGCACAGATTCTAATACAGGAGTTCTGGGGCAGGGCCTGAGATTCCACATTTCTGAAAAGCTCCCATGTGAGGCTGAGGCTGATGTTTCTTGGACCACATTTTTTTATGTCGTAAGAAAGTGAAGAAATCTGAGTTCAGGTTTTGATTTTATTATAACACATAATGCTTGTAATCTGTATTTTTCTTGTTTATTATATTATTGTTACAAGTTATATCCTTTCTGGGACTAGGAAAGACATAAAAAATGGGAAAATATCAAATTGCCAAAAGCATAAATAAAAATAATATATCTAATGAATAAAGTAAGACGTGCACACAATTCAAAAACTGAGGAAATATGTCAAAATATCCAAAAGGTAATACAGCCAGATGATTTAAAAGTTGCTATCCCAGTTTTGCATAGAGCTCTAGGAAAAAGAGCCCTGGATTTGGTGTCAGGAATCCTGAGTTTATAGCATGGACTCTACCTTAACTAGCTCTATGCGTGGGAACTTAGGCAGTCTGTTAGCCTCCTTTTTCTTTGGTCCAAAAGAAAGGATTTGAAATAGTTGATCTTGAAATAATGCCACATGCAGCAATATGGATGGACCTAGAGATTCTCATATTAAGTGAAGTAGGTCAGACAGAGGAAGACAAATATCATATGATATTACTTATATGTGGAATCTAAAAAAATGATACAAATGAAGTTACTTACAAAATAGAAACAGATTCACTGACATAGAAAACAAACTTATGGTTACCAGTGGGGAAAGGGGGGTAGGAGGGATAATTCAGGAGTTTGGAATTAGCATATACACACTATTATATATAAAATAGATAAATAATAAGGACCTACTATATAACACAGGGAACCATATTCAATACCCTGTAATAAACTATAATGGAAAAGAATCTGAAAAAGAATGTATGTATGTGTATGTGTATATATATATATATATATATATATATATATATATAGAGAGAGAGAGAGAGAGAGAGAGAGAGAGGAAGCTGAATCACTTTGCTGTACACCAGAAAATAAGACAACATTGTAAATTAACTATAATTCAATTAAAAATATTTTAATTAAAAAAAAGAAATAGTTGATCTCTAAGTTCTACTGTAGCACTCACACTTTTTTCTCTCCTCTTATGAAACACTTGGCCAATGCAGATGATTTTCTCCACTTT
Organism: Mesoplodon mirus; assembly: GCF_964341445.2. Lineage (NCBI taxonomy): Eukaryota > Metazoa > Chordata > Mammalia > Artiodactyla > Ziphiidae > Mesoplodon > Mesoplodon mirus. The sequence goes on along the minus strand of NC_138981.1, from coordinate 100,751,660 downwards.
GAAATCTCTGTTTTAGCCATTTTTTCCTTAAATCTAAGAGATGCCATAATTTCTTTAGGTTGAAGGAAAATCTAAAGTTACTTTAAGGTGGATAACTAAGCCACGCCAGGTTTCCATACAGGCAGCATTCATTTGCTGGCCTTTCAAGTCTGGTGAACCCAATGGGCTTTTACTCCCCCCGATGGAGAATCAGCCCAGCTGGACTTTGCCCAAGGCCACAGTTCCAAGTGAGGGTTCTGCCAAAGGCCAGTCCCTGAGTTGAGAGGAAAATCTACCTCCACCACTTCCCTGACTTCTCAGTCTGGATTGTTAATCAATTACAGACGAAATTTTCTGACCATTTATGTCCATGACAGGCCAACACAAAGACCAGCCAAATCCTTCCCAGACTTTCCTGGTGACCACTACTGTAGGAAGATCACCTGGTATGTCCACTGATAACTCATCTGTACAACTGACCCTTCAGAGGAGTATGGAAAACTGTCATATAAATGTAAAAGTATTGTTTTCTTCCAAGTATAAATGAGGATCAGTAGTGTTATGGTTATGAGGATGAGATAGGGTTTGAATCTTCATTCTGCCACTGTATGACAATGGGGCAAATTGACCTTTCCCTTGTTCAATTTTCTCCTCTGTACAATGTGTTTGTTTTGAGGACTAAATGAGGTAATGCACGTCCTTGCTATACTAAGTGTAGTCCACAGACCAGCAGCATCAGCATCGCCTGGGAGTATGATAGAAATGCAGAATCTCAGAACCCTCCCCAGACTTAATGAATCAAAATCTTCAGTTTAAACAAAATTCTCATATGCTAAGCATTCAGCACAGTGCCTGTTTCATAGTAAGTATTCCTACATCAGAAGTCACTGCTATTAGGATATTCTTGATCTCCTTTCTCACTTTCTCCTCACCACCATCCTGAGAAGTAAGCATGATAGTTATTTCTAGATTGCCTGGCTCCCTGCCTTCAGTACCAGAGCCCACCACGGGCCTCTTTGTCACCATAAGACCATCTGGCTTTCTTCTGCTGCCTTGGCCCAACTCCCTTCCATCACTCCTAGTTTTTAAGGTGTGAAGGTCCATTTTAAGGAATACCACACTGCCCAATATATGGAGATTCCTAACAGATTTTGTACTCTTATCACATATTTATTCTCTGCACTCGATCGTGTCACGTTCTACTTCATGTTTTAGTTATTTTTGATGCAGTTGTTCACATGGGCTCTGAAGTTGAAATTCTGTCTCTACCACTTACTAGCTTTGTAATCTTGGGAGAGTCACTTAACTTCTTTGAACTTCTTATATGAAATGTAATTTAAATGCGGTGATGTAGGTAAAGCATTCCATAGTCAGTGCACAACAAATGATAGCCCTTAATATTATCGTTACTGTGCTTATTGTTATTTTCATAATCACGTCGTCTCTGTCACTTTATCCTCACAAAAGCAAGACAAATAGTATTGTATCTATTTTCAGATAAAGAGATGTGAAGTAATAACTCACCTAAAGCCATTCAGTTAATTTGTACAGAACCAAGTTTAGAACTCAGTCTGCCTTCTTACCATATCACACCACTTCATAGGGTAAGTAACATGGAACGTTAGAGAAGAGTCTGGATTTGGGCATGAGAACAGGATAGAGAATGTGAATGAGGGTACAACCAATTGTCAGTCTGCTTTAGTCCAAGTGTATCAAAATTAACTAAACTACGGTCCAAGTTATAAGCCTAAAATTAGAAGCCACAGCAGGATTCTAAATCAAACAGCCATCCCCACAAGATCAACTTCAGGAATAGCCCAGAGACTACTGACTAAACCAACAGCTTCTTTCTTCTTTGCCTTCTTTAGAGGACCACACACCTACTGGGCTTTTTGAGCATGGTCAACCCTGGGAGGCAAAGTGAGTTAATGAAGGAAGAATTATTGGCAAGTCCAAAGTATCTAACCCCTCTACCCCTCTGCTGGGAATGGCTTTTAAAAAACCATTCAAACTCACAGAGAACAGACTTGTGGTTACTAAGGGGGATGGAGGGATGGGGGAGGGATGGAGTGGGAGTTTGGGGGTAGCAGATGCAAACTATTACATATAGAATGAATAAAGAAGGTCCTACTGTATAGCACAGGGAACTATATTCAATATCCTGAGAAAAACCATAATGGAAAAGAATATGAAAAAGTATGTATATATGTATAACCGAATCACTTTGCTATACAGCAGAAATTAACACAACATTGTAAATCAGCTGTTCTTCAATTAAAAAAACCCCAACCATTCAATATGGATCAAAAGGGAAGGGCACATGAACACAGGTGGAGCCATGTTAAGTTCTGAAGAGAAGAATGATCACTTGGTTCTTGAGAGGCTAAAGGGAAAGAGGGAACGACATGTGTTTGGAAAAGTGTTGATAGTCGGGGGAGTGCCTCCCCGACGATCTCATGTTGCTAATGACAGTGGAAATTGATACAGCCCCTTTGGAGAACAATTTTGCAGTATATGTATCAAGAGCCTTAAGATATCTTTGGCCCTGTAGCTTTTACTTCAGGGAATCTGTCTTTGAGGGAAACTACTAAATATAGGGGAAAAGTTTTATTCTTTTTTTTTTTTTTTTTTTTTTTTTTTTGGCCACGCTGCACGGCATGCGAGATCTTAGTTCTCCAACCAGGGGTCGAACCCGTGCCGTGCCCCCTGCAGTGAAAGCACAGAGTCCTAAGCATTGGACCACCAGGGAAGTCCCCAAAAGAGTTTTATTCTTAAAAGACCTATGACAGATCTGGCAATTTTGGTAGCATGATTGATGAATGTGAAGCTTGAAAATGTTTTTTCTTCTCGGGCTCTAGCGGTCATGCTGGAAAAAGGGCCTAATCTGGCAAGGACTTTACTACTTCTTATTTTTGTCACATAAACATAAACCTCTGATTTTAACCTTTTACATGTGTCCTTACACTAAGAAAGGCTGATATCACTGAGGGAGTAATCACTTTATGAAAAACTTTGTTGCAGATTTCCTTAAATATCAAGTACTGTTCAGCATGTTTATTTCTTTACAGAGAAATTTTAAGCTGAAAAGTCCATCTGCCTGTCTTATCCTCTGTAAGTTTCTCCCATGGAACAGTTAGAGTATGGGCAGCATTGCCAGTTGAAAATCAGCCAGCAGTGTTATTCCAAAGCCATTTTGTCCTTAAGGAAAATAAATTTCTATGTAACTTTTTAGGAACATAGTGATTTCATAAAGCTGAGTACATCTGGAGTTCTTTTCCTGACTTAGGTCCATTCTCCACAGCAAGATTTCATGCAAATTCTTTGCTCCTTTTACTTTGAACACATATCTGAATACAGAGCACCTTCTTGGCTGTTACCAAAAGGCCTGGAGTTTCAAAAGTTAGAATAGGATGAATAGGTTTGGAAAGGCCAGAAAAAGTTACACACTAAGCCCCTATAATGTTAATAGTCAGAGAATATTAAAGACTATTCTGAATGGTAGTTTCACGAAAATAGTCTCTTACCTTTGTTATCTGAGCACATCCTTGGGTTCTAGGATAAAATTGATTTTTAGTTGATTATCTGTTTATGTAATTAGTATAATTATGCTTTATTACATAATTAGTGTAAGTGCATGTAATCAGCTATAACATATAATTACATAATTGAGTCATTGTAAAAAAAATCCTTGTGAAGCAGAATATAATGTTTTCTGCATCTGCCAAAGATAAATACTTCTGTTTTTTTATTAGGATTAGTTAAAATGGGTTTTTGTTTGCTTTTGGAGTGGTTACCTTGCTCAAGGGTTGAGAGATTCCACATAGCATTTCAAAGAAATGACTACGCTTTCAGTTCCCTATCTTCCAAATTTCATGGTGAAAATCAGACTGTCCTCCAAACCCATTATTTATCTGATGCACAGTAGATCATTTAAAAATAGCTCTGTCTACACTGTTTGGGGCCCTGAAGATGCTGAGGTGCAACACAAGATGAAACTAACAAGAGAAAAATAATGATGCATTTCAAATCCTTTTACATGTAACTATGTACATATGCCTACACTGGAACGTTTTCATTATTTGAACTCAGGATACCAAGTTTGAGCTCTTTTGGTTTTCAAATAGTTTAATGGAAAAGAAATTTATTATGTTCTTTGCCCATAAGGAAGGTTTAAGATGGGAATTTTTAAACCATATCCTGTCCATCTAATTTTTTATGTTTTTGCTTCTAGGTTATATAAATGAATTAAATTATTATTTACAGGTAATTCTTAACTTTTTTAAGTTTTTAAAAAATTAATCTGTCCTGAACTAAAGAATAAAGGTGGGTCATAAGGGTTTTTTGTTTGTTTGTTTGTTTGTTTTTGTTTTTTCGTTTTTTTGTTTTGGTAAGAAGGGGGTTTCCAATCACTAAAATTATTCAAGCAAAGGTGCTTTGTGAAGATGTCTTAAATGGAATCCTTGCAAGGGATTATAAATTTTACTAAGTGACCTCTAAAATTCCTTCCAAGTCTTGGATTCTACAATGTCTCTTTTCATAAATCCCGGCAAATGAGAGAATCAGTTTAGTTATTAATGAGCAGGAAAGCATCACGTTGCTACAAATGTGTCTGCAGTCGGGGAACAGATGACTGTCTTCAAGCCACTGGGAAATGAGCAAAACTGAAGAAGGCAAAGATTATCTTTGTCTATTAATATTATTTTAAGTAAAAATGACTGTGAACCCATATTAATCTCGTCCTTAACACCCTATGTTGAATTAGTCATTCTCTCTCTTTCTTCACAGGACTGTGTTCCTTGAGGTTACAGATTGGGTAATCATTCTACCCCAGGTAACAAACAGTGTCTAACATATAGCAGCAAGCCTCTATATTTCTTCCCATTTTTAAGGGATGACTGTTTGGATACATTAATTAGTAAATTCAAAATAAGTATTTATGATGTTGTGTGTTTTCCTTCCCAGGAACAATTTTATTTAAAATGAACTCTGCATGGAAATGATTGCTTAAAACAAAGAAATGGATCACTAATGGTGGAATTCTAGGCACCAGTAGGGAAGATTTTGATCCTCAGAGTCTTATCATATGATACCATTAACACGCATACCTATTCTCCTGGGGCGTAAATGTAAGACCACAGGAGAAAACAGGCTCCTATGTCAGATTACACATTCCTTCTCAGCTCCAGCAGGTAGGACATGACAAACATGTATAACCTCTTTCAAATGGCTCAGACTCAGGATCTCCCCAGTGCTTCCTCCTGTGCTTATGACAAAGCCCAGGTGATCTCACACTGGTGCAATTTCATCTCTCTTTCTGAATGGCCATTAACAGCTGATAGAAGACAGGAGGTCACCAAAGAACAGTGCTAGGTGGTCACTGTCATTTCTCCACTGCTGTACACAATCACTTCCAGCATGGATTACCAATCCTTGTGCATCACCATTTCATGTAAGGAAAGCAGATTATGTTGGAGTCATTAGCTTTTACAGTTCTCAGGAATTTTCCAACTACATTTTCCATGAAACCTTTTCTACAGTGATGTTATATTATTATATAGTAGGCCTTCCATAGCAGCCAGTCTTTCTGGTTTGGTTTTGTCATATACATATTTTTTACAGAAGCAAACAAGGATCAATGATAAGCACAGAAAAATCTCTGATACTTCATTGAAATGGATTTTTTTAATTAAGAAACTCAGTTTTATTTTTTTCTGAGTACACACTGTTGTATGAATTGCCTATATACAAAATATTTCGGATTCCAGATTAAACCGTGCTTGACAACTAAATAGAGAGGTTTCATTTATAATTAGGACTTTTTTTTACATCTTTATTGGAGTATAAAAAAATATGGAACACTTCACGAATTTGCGTGTCATCCTTGCGCAGGGGCCATGCTAATCTTCTCTGTATCATTCCAATTTTAGTATATGTGCTGCTGAAGCGAGCACTGAAATGGATTTTAAGGGCATCAAAGATAAAGCTAAATGAGAAGAGGGACAATGTAGGGAAAGTTAAGACAAGATGGAGTTGGAAACCAAATCTCACAGTTGGCACGTTTTGTGGCAAATCAAATACGGTCAAGTACAGGGCAAGTTCTCTCACCACCACTCTCCTCACCTGTCTTTATCATCCTCCTTCAGACACCAATCAGGCTTGAACCAAAACAGAGAGTGGTACCTCCCTATGATCTGCAGAAGCCAGCAGAAATCCAGGATATACCAAGTCACTACTGGAGCCCAAGGATCCTAGGGTGAAAGGGTAGTTCAATACAGAATCCACCTCAGGGGAGAGTGTTAAGTTTCACTCTGGAATAGACTTGGCCCGGCCTTAGAGTATCCTGGGACAATGGAAACCTCAGATGTATCTGCTACTTGGGGAGGATGCAAAACCATGGCAATGTTTAAGGAATCAATCTTTAGAAACTATCATAGACATTTCCAGGGCATCAGAGGTGAAGCTGTGTTTCAGAATGGAGGAGAAATATCTGAGCCAAGTGCTGAAGCCCTTGGGGAGGATATAATCATTTCTGGGGGCCAAAAGACAGTAGCAAAATGACTTAAAAAGAATTGAAGGGCAGATAGAGAGGATTCTAGAATGAACATTGGAGAGTGATGCTGATCAGATCCTCTCTCTTTTATTCCCTATATCTATAAGAAAAAGTCTTTGCAATCTTGCCCCAGCACCAGAGAACTGGCAGGGGGAGGGATTTCTACCCGGCGAATAGAAGGAGTCAAGAAATTAGTTTATGAGCATGGAACTAGTGAGACAATGAAGATGGATGGGAAAACACAACATGGCTTTAAGGCTTCTTAGTAAAGCAGTGAAACAAATGATGGAGAAGAGAGGAGCACTAAGGCCTGGAGGCAGAAATGAGGTGCATGATGTGACTATAGGTTGTAAGTTATGCATCAAAAAATGTATAGTAGATGTTTCATATCCAACCTTACTACTATTGTTCCAAACAAAAATAAGTTTACCTTGATTTTACTCTAAAGATAAAGACAATAGATATTATGGTTAAAAACTGAAGCAACACAAAATAGTTTACAGAAAAAGATTCACCCTGCTCTCTCCAAAAAACACAATCACCCCAAACTTAAATGTCTAGAGATGATCACTGTGAACATTTCAATGAACAGACCTGCCAACATCTCTATTGGCATGTATTAAAAGTCACGAACAAAAAATGATTACCTTATACGTGTTCTTTTGTAATCTGACGTTTCCTGCAATAATATATATATAATATGGAAAATTTTTTTATATCAGTAAATATTGATCATTTAAAATAGATATTACTGAGACTTCCCTGGTGGTCCAGTGGCTAAGACTCCATGCTCCCAATGCAGGGGACCTGGGTTCAATCCCTGGTCGGGGAACTAGATCCCACATGCCGCAACTAAAGATCCTGTATGCTGCAACAAAGATCCTGCATGCAGCAACAAAGATCCTGTGTGCTGCATGAACACCCAGCAGAGCCACATAAATAAATAAATAAATAAATAAATAAATAAATAAATAAATAAATAAATAAAATAGATATTATTCCACTGTAACGTGGTACCATAATTTATTTAAATAATCTTGTATAAGGAATATTTAGGATGTCTCCTGCTCCTGCTTTTTCTCTATTATAAACAAAGATCCAGAAAACATATTTTTACACACATCGTTGTGCACCTAATTCCTTCTTTGGGATAACACTTAGACGTGGAACTGTTAGGTCAAAGTGTACACACATTCACAGTTTTTATCATACTGTCAAAGTGTTTCCTGCCCCCACCAGAAAGCTTACGCTAATTACGTCTCCTCCTTTGATCTGTTTCAATTTGATGAGTATTTCATGATATCTTGTTTTTTGTTGACACTCCTTTTATTTCTAATAAACATATGAAACATATTTCCATGTGTTTATTGATCATTTATATGAACTCTACTGAGTGGCAGTAGAGAAATAGGGTCAGCCAATTATAGGCTGTGGGCCAGAATCAGCCAATGTGCCAAACTTGGCCTAGTACCCTCTGATGTTGTATGGTTTGCAAGTAAAAATGGTTTTTAGGGACTTCCCTGGTGGTCCAGTGGTTAAGACTCCATGCTTCCACTGCAGGGGGCTCAGGTTCAGTCCCTGGTCAGGGAACTAAGATCCCACATGCCATGCAGTAGGGCCAAGGGGAAAAAAAAAAGAATGGCTTTTATATTTTTGCATCACTGGTAAAAATATCCAAAGAAGCAGAATATTTCATGACACATGGAAATTCCATGAAATTCAAATTTCCATGTCCATAAATAAAGCTTTATTGGAACACAGCCACATCCATTCTTTCACATAATATCTCTGGCTGCTTTCTCACTATGACAGCAAAGTTGAATAGTTTTGACAGGCACTGTGTGGCCAGAAAGGCCTAAAATATTTACTATCTGGTCCTCACAGAAAAAGTTTTATGAACCTGTGGTAGAAAGTAATGATTAAGAGGATAGATTTCAGAGCCAAGACTTCCTGAATTCACATACCTGCTCCACCATCTGCTATTTATTTGACTGAGACAATATATTTAATTCTCTGTGCCTCAATTTTTATTCATCTGAACTCAACTTAAAATATTTTGAGGGCTTCCCTGGTGGCACAGTGGTTGGGAGTCCGCCTGCCAATGCAGGGGACACAGGTTCATGCCCCAGTCCGGGAAGATCTCACATGCCGTGGAGCGGCTGGGCCCGTGAGCCATGGCTGCTGAGCCTGCGTGTCCGGAGCCTGTGCTCCGCAACGGGAGAGGCCACAACAGTGAGAGGCCCGCGTACCGCAAAAAAAAAAAAAAAAAAAAAAATTTTGAGGATTAGGTGAATTTAGCACTTAATGCCTAATGTGAGTGCTATATAAATATTATCTATTATTTATATTAATTTTAGTATAAATTTATTTTCTGTATTCTTTGCCTAGCTTTCCTTTATTGTCTATTAAATTAAGGAAGCTTTTACATAGTAGAGAGTTTAACTCTTATCTATGATGTATTGTAATTTTTTTCCAGTTTGCTGGTGATTTTTCAACCTTGAAGGTAACTTCAGTCGACTCTAAGCAATTTCCTACCTTAATTGTAGTTGTAATTTTGTAAAATATTAGTGAACAAAGGGGGTTGAAATGAAGTCATCTAGTCCAAGTACCCTTCTAAAGCTTAATCATCCCCCTAAAATGTCAAGAAGTAGTTGAGAATTCACTACCTCCTAAATTGGGCTCTCCCACTGCTCCCAATTTGAATTCACATGATCACAAAGGACAAATCTAATACCTCTTCATTGTGTAAAACCTCCAAACATGGGGAAAATCTATCCTCTCATCTTCCCCTTAACCTTCTCCCACCCACACCTCCATTCCAGGACTTCATTTTTGTATGCTGAACCTGTCAAAGGCCTTCAAGTGATTTTCCTGTGACATGGATTCCCTGATCCTGTTCACCATCAACATTCTTCCTCTTAAAACAATCCAATTTGTCATGAGGCCTTTTGTTTTGTGTCTTATTCTGCAATGCGAAAACAGCAGGTTTAACACATTCTTGTAATTAACTTCTAATACCTCATCACATCTCCTATTAGAGCTTGGGGAGTTCACAGCTCCAAATTCTAGAAGCCTCTCTCTTTTATTGATCTAAACCATTTATATGGTAAATTGCTTGCTCCTGGGATTTATCCAGACATCAGCAAAGCACACACTCTGTAAAATGGGATCCAGAGGCTTTGTACAGCATATTAAATAAGTACTTGTGGGACCTTTGGCCTTCATATATGGCACTAGAGTGAAAAGTATACTTAGAGTTGCTTTTAATAATTTGTGGCACTGACACAGTTTCTCATGGTCATAATGATGTTTTGGGCTTTGATGCAGACACAGCTCAAAACTTAGAACTGGGATGTGCCTCTATTGATATAAAATGATACAGACTTTTTGCCTCCTATAGAGTGAGAACAGTGTGTATATATATATATATATATATATATATATATATAAACACACACACACATCTCTCAGAGATGGGTTCTTTTCCTTCCAGAATCTTAAAACAGGCTAGCATGCATTTCCCAGTGGCCAACAGAGCTAAGAACTGACAGAATACATTTCAGACATTAAAATGTTATTTGTCTTGACTAATCATGAATAAAATTTACCTAAACATACAAATAATTTTCTCCTGCTATCCAAATGGCATATGGAGTCACATTTGTGACTTCATAAAGCTACTATGTAGGGACTTCCCTGGTGGTGCAGTGGATAACACTCCATGTTCCCAATGCAGGCGGCCTGGGTTCAATCCCTGGTCAGGGTACTAGATCCCACATGTATGCCACAACCAAGAGTTTGCATGCCACCACTAAGGAGCCCGCCTGCTGCAACTAAGACCCAGTGCAACCAAATAAATAAATAAATAGATAAATATTTTTAAAAAGCTACTATATAAGGTGAAGCTGGTCCAACAGAAAACAAGTTTATGAAAAATAAAGTGACTTGGAGTAACAGTTTATTTTTTCCCCAATTACAATGAAATAAACTTTTAACCCTCAAGCAAAAATAAATAATTAGATATGTGTTTTACCTATACAGTAAGAAAATAGGCTAAAAATCAAGGAAAATGTCTTTTACTTTCCTATTTTGTAAAATTAAAACGTTAGGATTTCACATCCTTCCTAAATATACATTATCACTAATGCTTAACACATAATAAAATAGGGTGCTTTGAAATAAGAAATGCTGCAACTGAGTCAGTCCAATGGTCTTATCTATTACCAGTACAGGGTCCCCATATTCTGTAGCCCTTACTGGTGCTATAACATCTCTGTGAAGCCAGACACAAGTTTGGCTGGCAGGATCAGAAGAACCTACATATACACATATATAGCTCTACACAGTTAATATACATCTCAATGAGTTTGGGGATAGGTGTACACCTGTGAAACTATCACCACCATCAAGGCTTTAAACATACACATCACCTCCCAAAGTTTCTTCCCACCCCCTTTATTATCATTTTTTTATTCAGAAAAGCTTTTAATTAATATTTTTCCTGTCTTGCCACAGGAGTAAGATAGTCTCCTGCCTAGCTCCGAAGCCTATATTAATAAAAGGCTTAATACAAAAAAGAATGAAATAATGCCACTTGCAGCCACATGGATGGACCTAGACATGATCACACTAAGTGAAGGAAGTCAGACAGAGAAAGAAAAATATCATATGATATCATTTATATGTGGAATCTTAAAAAATGATACAAAACAGAAACAGACTCACAGACATAGAAAACAAACTTATGGTTACCAAAGGGGAAAGGGGGGGAGGGAGGGATAAACTGGGAATTTGGGATTAACAGATACACACTACTATATATAAAACAGATAAGCAACAAGGTCCTACTACGTAGCAGAGGGAACTATACTCAATATCCTGTAATAAACTATAATGGAAAGGAATCTGAAAAAGAATATATATATATATATATATATATATATATATATATATATATAACTGAATCACTTTGCTGTATACCTGAAATACTGTAAATCAACTATACTTAAATAAAAAAACAAAAAAAAAATTTCAAAAGGCTTAGAGAAAACTTCATATTCCCACTGTAAAATTGCATAACCCCTTTCCAGGTCAGCACCTTCTTATTACCATAACAACCAGAGAGGTAATGAGAATTTATGACCTTCCACTATGACCTCAATCTGGACAGTCAGTTCTGAGGGGGACCCTTCTTATCTCCTTGTGCACTCAGAGCACCTTGTTAACAATCTGCTGAACATCCTTCCATTTGCATTTCTCTCATTTGTCAAGAATCAATAGATCAGACAAATACTCCCAGATTAAAAAGATCCTACTTATAAACTGGGAGAAAAGTGAGAGGCATTTTAAAGTGATAAGAAAGTACGTCTACTGATAGCCGCTCAACTTAATGAAATAGGAAATTCTCGATGAGCTATAACGTGACCCAATCTTAGGGAACAATGGGGAAGCTTTGCTAAACTGAGCAAGCTTGCATCTGGACTCCTACTGTTTGAGGGAGGACAACAGTCTACCACCCTTGATTCCAAATGAAGTCATTCTCTTTATAGTTATAGGGATGGGGCTTCCAGAGCAAGAAGGGGTGTTATAGAAAATAAAGCTACGTCTTGTACCTCTGAGTTGAAAGTTATAAACTTTGACATGTATATGCTTATATATACATAAAAACACATAGGTGCATAGACTTAAGCCAATTCCCCATACATTCATCCTCTGTCTCAATAAAAGTACATTGGTATCCTCCTTCCTAGGTGGGTGAAATGAATAATGTAAGGACTGGGAGGGAGGGGAAGAACATCTGAAAAATGTTTTGTACAATGACAATTTATTGAAAAAGTAACCTCTTTCCTCCCAAATCTTTACATCTCTACACATAATAAATATTAGATTTTTAAAATTAGAAAACAACTTTTACAAAATAGTATATTTTGTTTTACACCTGAAGATACGGGCCAAAAAATTGCAATAAAAGCTTGTACAAATTTAAATAGAACACATCTGGTGATTACTTCCTACCCTCCACCAGTCCGTGTTTTCAAAGTGGGTTGGGCTAAAATTCTTATTTTCTGGGAGAGATGGGCATTACCAATGATAGGGAGAGGAGGGAAGAGTATGCACATTCCCTTTTATTTCCCACAGTGATGTGCTCGTGGGGAAGAGAGTTCTGAGTGACTGTCAATAAGTTCAAGACTTCCCAAACCGGACTGCCCCTCAGAATCACTCCAGGAGTTTGTATTTTTCCTCCAAATACACATTTATGAGCCCCACCTTGACCTGCTAAATCAGAATATTTAATTACCTAGGGATTTGTTTATTTATTTGTAATTGGCAATGCATAAATATGGTTCTAAATTCACAAGATACAAATACAATTGTTGGTATCCAATAAAAAGTAATCTTGTTCACTCCTCTCCTCTAGCCCCCCTATCCTGAGGAAACCACAGTTATCAGTTTAGTGAGTATACGGGTACCGGTTTCTTGAGTATTTTATGAAAACAACTTCTGTATATTCAAGCAAATATGTGTGTATATATCATTTTTTTTACAGAGTAACAAGCTATACATACCACTTTGCACTTTGATTTATCTCTTCCCATAATGTTTTGAAATTGTTCCATATTATTACACAAAGGAATACCACTTTTTTTTTTCTACCGTTGTACGGCATTCCATTGTTTGGATAAGCAACAATATATTTAAAAAGTCTTCCACTGCTGGAGATTTAGATTTTCTTCCCCATGTTTTTGCAATCACAAAACAATGCTACAGTGAATATTCTCATACTTAAGATATTTGCACATGTGCAAGTGTCTACATAGTATAAATCCCTAGAAATAGAATTTTCTGATCAAAAGGTATGTGAATTTTTTATTTGAATGAATATTGCCAAACACCCTTCCACAAAAAAACATGCCAATTCTCATTAGGAATTGTAGATTTTTACAAAATCCCCCAAGTGATGCTAATGATCAGACAGGATTAGAGACCAGTGGTCTAGAATATTGGCTAGTGTGCAAAGCTTGAATTTGTAGATTTGATCCTCTGCCTGTGTTTATGCAAAGCCACTTCTTCTTTGAAACTTCCCCTGTGTCATCTAGCCCAATACTCCTCAAACTTTAAATGTACACATGAATCATTGGGAGGATGGTGGCTCTTGTTAAAAGGTAGATAACTTGAAATTCGTATTCTAATAAGCCCCTGGGTGAGGCTAACTCTGTGGTCCATGGACCATACTTTGAATAGCAATGTCCTAAGGAACTCTCACAGTCAACAGCACATAGATTAGTGCTTAGATTGTATTGTTTAGTGTAGTAGTGTTCAAATATTTTGGTCTCAGGACCCCTCAGAACTCTTAAAATTATAGAGCCCTGTCCCCACAGTAAAGCTTTGCTGATGTGGTACAAATGGAATATTATTCAACCATAAAAAAGAACAAAATAATGCCATTTGCAGCGACATGGATGGATCTAGAGATTGTCATACCAAGTAAGGCAAACAGAGAAAGACAAATATCATATGATATTGCTTATATGTGGAATCTAAAAAAATTATACAAATGAATCTATTTACAAAACAGAAATAGAGTCACAGATGTAGAAAACAAACATGGTTACCAAGTGGGAAAGGGGGAAGGGATTAAATTGGGAGATTGGGATTGACATATACACACTATATAAAATAGGTATCTAATGAGAACCTACTATATAGCACAGGGAACTCTACTCAATACTCTGTAATGGCCTATATGGGAAACAAATCTAAAAAGGAGTTGATATATGGATATGTATAACTGATTCACTTTGCTGTAAAGCAGAAACTAATACAACATTGTAAATCAACTATACTCCAGTACAAATTAACTTTAAAAATGGAATAAAAAAAGATTTGTTTATATGGGTTGAATCTTTTAATATTTACCATATTTATAATTAAACTGGAATTTTAAAAGATGTTTATTTCATTTCAAATAACAATAATAAAGACATTACATGTTAACATAAATAACATATTTTTTATGAAAACATTTTTCAAAAGAAAGAAAGTTAGTGAGAAGAATGGCATTGTTTTACATTTTTTAAAAAATCTCTGACATCTGGCTTAATAGAACACAGCTGGATTCTTATATATGTTTCTGCATGCAATCTGTATTGCACGTCATGTAGCCTCTGGAAAACTACACTGTACGCTTGTGAAAGATCAAGATTGAAAAATGCAAATAATGTCTTAGTATTATAATGAAAATTGCATGGACATTTTAGATACCCTAAAATGTTCTTGGAGGTTTCCAGGGGTCCTTAGACCCTACTTTGAGAACCACTAGCTTAGCGTGCGTTCCTTTTGCCTCATCCCATGGAGACTACAAATGTCTTAAGAATAGAGATTGTATTTTATCATTGTTCTTTATTTCCATAGAGCTATCTCAGATTAAGTGACGAACCAATGTTTCTTGATGCGCTGATTATTAGAATCAGATTTTGCAAGGTATTCTCATTCTATTCCTTTGCACAGGCAGTTATAAACTTGAAAACGGGGATATCAGTGGAGAGGGGGAATAAGCCTCCTTTCCCTCACCTTCTCCATAAAGGAGGGTTCACAGTCACAGATATGAGGCTCAGCTGTAAAGAAAGTAATTCCATCATGGTATTATTACGAAGTACCTTTACATCAATTCTTTTATTTGATGCTAAAAATAAAACTGCCAGCTAGGTAGAACCATTGTTATTATCCTCATTTTACAGATAATGAAGCTGAGACTCAAACCAATTTTCCCAAGTTTTTATAGCTAGTAAGTGACTCGTGAGCCAGGGCTGAGAAAATAGAACTCAACCTTGGATCATGAATGGACTGAAAGAAAGGTTTAAGTGTATTTTATTGCATGCTCTTCTTTGTGTCATGGGATGTAATACCATTCAGAGTTGAGAATATTTACAATAAGGTGCTTTTATGGTGATCAAATGTTTCCAGTTCTTAGGGAGCATTCAATCACCTGCTGAAACTGTTTATTTCCTGATGCTTGACAGTAAACATTATCCTTCAAATTGCTTTCTGCTATACTGCTGTTGCATAATTAGGTTTTGCAAGAAGTCTGTCTTGGTGTCATCATAATTTTCATTACCATAGTGAGTAAGGACAGCTTCTTCTGCTACCAGACTGATGTGATTATTTCTCAGTAAGCCTGGTATGTTACCTTCCAAAGGAGAAGACCAGGATGGCAATTCAGGAGTTCAGAGTCCCTGTGGAGAGCAAGGGCAATTTCTGTTTGGTAAGAGTAGGAAGGTCTGTAGTCACTGAAGAAACTCTAGAAGCATGGTCTAGAGTGCTGATCCTCTCAATCACAGCTCCCATCCCCAAATCCTAAAAAATTGGAACTGGAGTCCTATTGTATTATGCCTAGGTGGATTCTGGCCTTCTTTGGCCATTTTCAATACTTGGAGCTCTTAAAACCTATAGTAAGAAATGCCAAGAGGCAGAAAGTGGAGTAGAGACTAGTATGCTCTTCTAAATATGCCTCAAAGCTCACTCCACGGGTCTGTCAGTTGCAAAGTAAAAATAAATACAGTTCACTGGCAAATGCTGGTTCTACACAATTCAGATTTCAGTTGTCATCTGAAAAATCCAGTTAGAAAATTTGGTGGTTAGTCTTAGACAAAATATATAGACACACGGTGTGTGTGTGTGTGTGTGTGTGTGTGTGTGTGTGTGTGTGAGTGAGAGAGAGAGAGAGAGAGAGAGAGAGAGAGAGAGAGAGAGACAGAGAGACAGAGAGACAGAGAGAGAGACGTGAGATGAGATTTAGGCCTTTCCATTTGGTATCATCCAGAAATTGCCTTTATTAAAAATCAATTAGTAAAAACTTCAGTTTCAAATGTATTATTTTCATTTAGTTTAACCATAGTTAGGGATATAAGTAAAAAGAAATACTTGGGAAGATATCAGCAGGACTCTTTTATTATCTAACTAATCTGTAAAACATGGAGAGTCACAAATGATACTCCAGTTTAAGATCTGATGACAGGGCTTCCCTGGTGGCGCAGTGGTTGAGAGTCCACCTGCCGATGCAAGGGACACGGGTTCATGCCCCGGTCTGGGAAGATCCCACATGCCGCGGAGCAACAGGGCCCGTGAGCCATGGCCGCTGAGCCTGCGCGTCCGGAGCCTGTGCTCCGCAACGGGGGAGGCCACAGCAGTGAGAGGCCCGCGTACCAGAAAGAAATATATATATATATATATATATATATATATATATATATATATAACTGATGACAATGAAGAGCTGTGAGTACGTGTGTGATTCCTTTTACTGAGGATACATCTTCTGGCTTATTAAATAGCTCACTTTGCATTGAAATTGGTTCATATGATGCTTTTCTACATAGACACAGCAATTGTCTTTTTTTTGAGATAGATATTTTCTTACTGACCTTTCTCTTAAGCTTCATGTATTCAGTGTTAGAAGTCTCCAAAGATAAAATGGAATTGGTACTTTGCCCATTAAGTTTTTTATTGGGTGGCAGGGATTATGTATTTTGCTTAGGGGCAAAACACAGCAGATCCTTGAAAAATAATATAGTCAAGTATGTGAAATAACTATCATTGAGGGATAATCTGCTTTGTCATTTAGAATCCAATGCATAAAGAAAACTAAGGCCCTTTTCTAGACTTATTATGCAAGATAAAAAATTCCATAATTGTGGACCAAGCCATAGACAAGTAATCAATGCAGGATTTATGTAGCCTGAAAACAGCAGCAATCAGGGAAGAGGGAATGGAGATGATTCTACTTAACTCTCATTAACAACCATGAAGAACTGTGAGAAATATGTTTTTATTTGATAGAATCTAATGAGATTAAAAGAAAATTTCCAGTTTATCTACAACACAGACAACTAGGCTTCAGAATCAATCCTCTAAAATTGTCTCGCTCTTTACTCTCTCTTTAAAAGAACCAGGGTCTACTGCCTAACAATTCTCACCAACTGTTTCTGTCACCATAACCCTCTTAAGGTCACTGTATTTTAGCAAGTTAGCATTTACTGACTGCTGACAATGAGCAGGTGGGTCGCTATACACCTGAGTATAGGTGGTTATAAAAAAGTGGAGGATGGATTGGTTGTCCTGATGGCTTTTATAATCAATGAGAAAGAAAAATGAATAAAAACAATCATGCCAGAAATATATAAATGTATATATTACTGCCCATATGGAGAAACTAACCTAATCTTCTAAAGAAGATCTGTACATTTCTAATCAACACCTGCTTAAGTGTAAAGAAAGGAAGATTTAGAGCTCAATACAAAAAGTGATTGTTTAGTACAAAATTCTAATTGCCATCATAATTTGAATCGCTGAATAAAGAATTTTTATCTGTGTTTGTACATTTCATGTTTGGTAGCAGTTTGTAAATAGATCAGTTGAGAATTACCATTTTTTCATTATGTTATTAAAGTACCTACTATATACCCAGCAATGAGCTACACTTCATCATAAACAAGCAAACCAGGAAGTAGGGTAGAAGACATAAAATATTTGGATAAATTACAGGGCTCTCCAGTTCCAACATTATACGGATATATGGAGTGAGTATCATTTCCACTCCAGTTTGGGGAGTTCTCAAGGAACATAGAGATCAACACCCTTCAGTTCAGTATTAAAAATGTGAGAGCATCAGTATGCCCAGGCTCTCTGCATGTTGCTCCAAAGTGTATGAAGATGAATAAGTTCCAATCCCTGCCCTCAAAGAACTCATAAACAATTATACAAAGAGCTCTAATTTGAAGCCAAGTGTTATTAGTAGCATTAGACAGGACCACCTAAGATACTAGGGGGACCTTATAGTAAGGATAGTAGGAACACATCATCTTGTGATAAGGAAAGCCTTCACAAAAGAAGCAGGAATGGGGCTTCCCTGGTGGCACAGTGGTTGAGAGTCCGCCTGCTGATGCAGGGGCCATGGCTTCATGCCCCGGTCTGGGAAGATCCCACATACCGCGGAGCGGCTGGGCCCGTGAGCCATGGCCGCTGAGCCTGCACGTCTGGAGCCTGTGCTCCGCAACGGGAGAGGCCACAACAGTGAGAGGCCCATGTACCGCAAAAAAAAAAAAAAAAAGAAGCAGGACTGACAACAGACTTTGAGAGATGGACAGGATTTCAGAGCAGTGTTGGCAAACATATAGAGGCAGAAAAGCTAAGGGTGAATTCAGAGACAAATGACTACTTTATTTTGGCTAGAAAGGAATTGGGGTGGAGGGAGTTAGTGGAGTACCTGTACAAGCTAGTGGTGTTAGGACCATTGTGATGCTTTACTTTGACTCCTGTCATGGTCCCTGGCTGAAGTATTCCCCTTCCTTCTAAACTCCCCTGCTCCACTCAATTCCTCCCCTTCCTTCAATAACCAGCTTAATTTTTTTATTTTATTTTTATTTCCTTAGGTTTCCTTTGATGAATCCAGGCCTTCTCTGATCAATCATAGCCTTTAATATGTATTTAGCATTTAGCACTTCATGAACAACTGTCTTGTACTGTTCACAGTTATACCTGTTATACTGGTCATGAACATCCCCCTGGAACCAAAGCAGTCACAAGGTCTATCAGCTCAGGGCTTAACACCACCTTCAAAACTGAGTTACTCAGTAGCCCGAAGCCTCTGGGCCGTCTGTCTTACTAGTCTGTTATGGTCCAGGAAACGGTTCCCTCTTGTAGCGTCTTCCCATATCTAGAGTTATACTATTACACTCACTGATCTTATAGAACTATGTATTTGACAATTGTTTTAGGCACTGTCCTGTGCCTGCCTGCCTTTCCTGGGAAGGACCTGCTCCTGGTTTTCTGAGCTGAGAATCTGACTCTGTTCTGTTTTACACACAAGTTATTTCTATATGGCTTTAAGATATGCTGAACTTTGCAGGAATAGAACAACGATGTGATTCTTGGAAAGCTTGTTCTCACAGTTCTTCAGAACTTTACCAAGAATTCTCTGACATTTTGGAAAATCAGATCTCCTGGTAAAGTGGCTCAGAGTTTCTGAATTGCCAGTAAATGCACCAGGATTGCTGTCACCACAGTAATTCGAATTCTATACAACAATGTCTATATGTCCTCATTTAAAAATATAAAATATAAAATTAGAATCGAGAAAAAAAACTGAGTTACTAACATAGTATCTATACTTTTCCAGAATTTTCTACAAGATGCTGCTCTTAATGGTCAAACATAAGGCTATCACCATCATTATGACTCTAATTTTAATAACCTCAAATATTCATTGAGTGTTTTGTGTCTGTCGAAAGCTAGGCAGGTGCTGTGTATGGTTTTTTTCACCTAACTGTTGCAACAACCTAGTGAAGCAGGTACTGTTATTAGTCTCATTTCACAGATGAATAAATTGAGGTTCTCAACTTGTTAATAGTAGCCCTGAAGTTGGAAAAACTTCTGTCTGACTTGAGGACGCTGGCTCCTTATAATCTACTTCCCTGCCTCTCATTCACAGCTTAACTCCATTCAGTGCTACTTTAATAAGAAAAAAAAATTACAACCCATTAAATAAAATATAGCAGGAATCTGATTTGCATACATGAAAACTTCACACAGACATGAAAGATTCTCTTCTGAATGGCACTATAGCTGCCCCTGTAAGAACGGCAACTTCTTCAAAGGACCATGAGAGCTAAAGTTCTTTTTCAAAATATTCTCCTAATAAAGTGTCTGCTCAGAAAGGTGCCACCCTTCAGGGAAGGCTTGCTGATCCGTCAACCCCAGCTAATACTTTTGTTTGTTTTTGCTTCTCACATCATCTCGATTTCTTAAGATAAAACTCTAAAAATACATATTTAAATAGAGCATAACAAGGCTTGTACTAAAAGCTAAAAAATAATTTCTCCATTTGTGTAAAATAGAAACATATATCCCCCATTAACCTCTTAGCTATGAAAACTTAAAGGGTAGCTATTTGGGAGAGGTACATCATTTAAACTAAAGTTGGGATAAAATTCTGAGCGTGATGGTGTCCTAAGACTATCTAGGGCATCAGGGGATGTGTCCATTTAGAGTAAAGTACCACAAATTTGGTAGCTAAAAAAACCCTCAATGTATTCCCTAACAATTCTGAAGACCAGAAGTCCAAAATCAGTTTCACTGAGCCAAAATCAAGGTGTCAGCAGGGTCATGCACCCCCTGGAGCATCTAGGGTAGAATCTCTTCCTTGCCTCCTCCAGCTACTGGTGGCTGCTGGCACCCCTTGACTTGTGGCCACATCACTCCAATCTCTGCCCCCATGGTCACATTGTCTCCTCCTCTTCTGTCTGTCATCTTCCTCTACTTCCCTGTTATAAGGGTACATGTGATTTCATTTAGGGCCCACCCAGACAGTTCAGGAAAATCTCTCCATCTCAAGATCCTTAATTCAATCATATTTGCAGGGATGCTTTTTTTCCAAATCAGGTGACATTTATAGGTTCTAGGTATCAGGACCTTATAACTTTGGGGGCCATTATCCAACCTACCACAGATAGAAAAATAGTCAAATAAGGCAGCTTGTTGATTTAACCATGTTTATACTGATGATTTAGCCCATTTATTCACAGACATCTTACTACAAAGAACAGTAGCCTCCCTGCCTTCAGTGATTCCTTTCCTCCTCCAGCCAAGCATTGTCCACATTACATTCAGTGTGGTTTTTCTGAAACACCTGTTATTTCCATGGCTCCCTGCTGCCTAAAGGAAAATAACATACAAACCTGTTATTATGGCAGATGGGTGCAAATTCCTTCTTCAGCTAGCCCCAACTCTTTCCTTTCTGGCCCCATCCTTTGTCATTGCCTCCTACACCTCAGTCACACTGAATTGGTCTTTGCTGCCTGAGAAAGTCATGCCCTTTCAAACCTGGTTTTCCCTCCGCCTCCCATAGCCTTTCCTCCTTCACTTACTGAACTCCTTATCTTCTTTTAAGACTCCATATAAACATCTCCTCCTGTGTAAAGCACTTCCTCAGCGCAGTCTGATGTTTTCTCTGCTGTGTTCCCATCCTAACTTGTACAGAGATTATCTTATAATTTATCACATTTAATTATGAAAATCTGTTTAGTGTCTATCATCTTATGCTATATTATGAACTAACTCAAGAGCAAGATGTCCATAGACTAATCCTCAGAACCTTTGAATATGTTACCTTACCTGGCAAAAGGGACTTTGTAGATACGTTTAAGGTTATGGGCCTTGAGATGGGGAGATTATCCTGAATTATCCAAGTGGGACCAAGCATCCTTACAAGAAGGAGACAGGATGGTCAGATATATATAGAAAGAAGGTGTAAGGGGACTTCCCTGGTGGCGCAGTGGTTAAGAATCCGCCTGCCAATGCAGGGGACACGGGTTCGAGCCCTGGTCTGGGAAGATCCCACATGCCACGGAGCAACTAAGCCCGTGCACCACAACTACTGAGCCCTCGTGCCACAACTACTGAAGCCCATGCTCTGCAAGAAGAGAAGCCGCCACAGTGAGAAGCCCATACACAGCAATGAAGAGTAGCCCCCGCTCGCCGCAACTAGAGAAAAGCCCGTGTGCAGCAACGAGGACCCAATGCAGCCAAAAATAAATAAATAAATAAATAGAAGGTGTAAGGATAGAAGCAGAGGTCAGGTAGGAGAGAATATGTGATGCTGCTAGCTCTGAAGATGGAGGAAGGCGCCATGAGCTGAGGAATATAGGTGGCCTCTAGAAGGTGGGAAAGGCAAGAAAACAGATTCTCCCCTAGGGCCTCCAGAAGGAACATAGCCCTGCCAACAGATTTTTTAGGACTTTTGATCTCCAGAACTATAAGATAATAAATCCGTGTTGTTTGAAGTCACTAAGTTTGTAGGAAATTGTTACAGCAGTCATAGAAAACGACCATGGGCACTGTCCTCCTCTCACTTTGAATCCCGAGCACAGTGCCTGGCACACACTGGGTGTTCAATTCATCTGCTGAATGAATTAACAAAGACAGTAATTGCTATGTTTCTGGAGGATTCCACTAAGATATTTGGTCAGTATTGTAGATCTGTTTTTTTTTTTTTTGAAGTATGGTTGATTTACGATGTTGTGTTAGTTTCAGGTGTACAGCAAAGTGATTTGGTTATACATATATATATCCTTTTTCAGATTCTTTTCCCTTACAGGTTATTTATTACAAAATATTGAGTATAGTTTTCTGTGCTATACAGTAGGTCCTTGCTGGTTATCTATTTTATATATAGTAGTGTGTATATGTCAATCCCAAACTCCTAATCAACATGGTAGATTTTTTTTTTTTTTTGCGGTATGCGGGCCTCTCACTGTTGTGGACTCTCCCGTTGCGGAGCACAGGTTCTGGACGCGCAGGCTCAGCAGCCATGGCTCACGGGCCCAGCCCCTCCGCAGCATGTGGGATCTTCCCGGGCCGGGGCATGAACCCGTGTCCCCTGCATTGGCAGGCGGACTCTCAACCACTGCACCACCAGGGAAGCCCAACATGGTAGATCTTAATACCATTGTTGCGAGGAGCATAATTTTACCCCTCGTAAGATGTCTGACTCTTAGCTCAGTGGCCTTCTATTTAGAATTTCAGAGGACACTGAAAAACATTTCTGAGAAACACACGTGGTTGAAGTGTTAGTGTTGTGTCTACCTTCCCACACCCCAGTCCTGGTACTCAGACCGGAAGCGTATAAAAGACAGCCAAATTTATCTTTATTCCTACAGGTAAAAAAATGCATGCAGCAGCAAGACAATAAAACACTCCCATCTATCCCTTTATGATAATCTACTGTGAAGAAAAGAATACAAAGCAGCACAGGAAACATTTCAAAGGCATTGCCAGTAATTTTCTTTTCCAGAAAAATCCCATGGGTGACTAGCTCCCCTGGCCACCTCTCCCACCTCAGCAGCGGGCTGCAGAGTAAGTTTCAAAGATCACACGCAATGGTCCTTTCAAACAGAAAGCAGCAGTTTTCTTCCGCAACCTGGTACTACTCAAGGAACAATAAAATGGTTCTTTTCTGGAGTCCACAACCTTGGCCCAAGCCCCGCTTTTTTACTATTTCTCAGTGCCCATCTACCTCCAGAATCCACTAGAGCTGCATACACTTATCCCACCATTTAAAGAGCAAAACTATGGCCACAAATCTAATTAGAAAGATTATAGCTCAGTTTGTCAGAAACTGCATTCTCAGACGTGCATATAACATACAAACTGAAGGTTTCCTTTAAAGATATCAGGTAAGAATGTTCTAGTATAAATCTCTTATTAAATACTTACTAAATATCAAAATGCCAGAAAATATGAAATACGTGTCTGAGAGTCTTAGAGAAGAGGGCAATAAGGGATAATTGGCTTACACCCAGATGCTACCAGATAGAAATATCCTCAGGCAGGCTACTGGTCTGAATGCCAAGGACAAAAAGCTGCA